>NC_137789.1:20108028-20834983 GCF_963383645.1 Muscardinus avellanarius | reverse complement strand
TTGAATACCATGTACCTGTGAACAGGCTGGAAGAAAAAGAATGGGAAATGAATGACAGGGCTTATGGAAGCCAAAGAGCAGAACTAAAGATATTCAGATAAAAAGCGGAAATCAAGTCCTATGGCAGCCCAACAAAGCACAAACTGCCAATTGATGGCCCCAGTCTACAGGTGAGCATTTCAAGATAGAAAATAGTCCCTTTTAAAAGTGGTTTTCAGCCGGGCGTGGTGGCACATGCTTGTAATCTCAGCATTTGGGAGGCTGAGACTGGAGGATCGCGGTTCACAGACAGCCTCAGCTACTTAGTGAGGCCCTCTGCAACTCAACGAGACCTGGTTTCAAAATAAAGAATAAAAATATAGGGCAGGGGGTGTAGCTCAGAGGTCGAATGCCTCTGGGTTCCATCCCCAGACCCACAAAATAAATAAATAAATAAATAAATAAATAAATAAATAAATAAATAAATAAATAAATAAATATGGTTTTCAGTTGGGCATGATGGCACATGCTTGTAATCCCAGCATTCTCTCTCTGGAGGCTGAGACCAGAGGACTGTGGTTCACAGACAGCCTCAGCTACTTAGCAAGGCCCTTTGCAACACAGTGAGACCCTGTTTCAAAAAGTAAAAAGACTTAAGCCGGGCTTGGTGGTGCACGCTTGTAAGCTTGGGAGGTGAAGACAGGAGGATCGCGTAGGTTCGAAGCCAGCCTCTTTGGCTTAAGAGACCCTGTTTCCAAATTAAAAGAATATATAAAATAGGTCTGGGAGTGTAGCCCAGAGGTAGAAGGGTTTCCAGGAATCCCATTACCACGAAATAAATAAATAAATTTTAAAAATAAGGCTAGAGTGTAGCTTGGAGATATAATGCCCCTGGGTTCCATCCCCAGTAACCCCCCCTCACACACACAATAATAATGATTTTCTGTCTTTCCTGAGCAATGCATTCCAGTAATCTGAAAAGCAGTAAAAGGGTTTTTCCTGAGATGTGAGGACGAGTGTATTGACCTGGGTATACTGATCAGGGGTAAGTTATTGAGGAAGGTGACCTGCTCACCTTTCAGGGGATGCAATCAGTGAAGCAATCCATCCCGTTTATTTAAGGGAACTTTTTCTCGCACAGAACTTAGAGAGTGACTGGCTGGTTTCTAAGTTCCTCTACCTCATCTGTGTCCCCCCTAGATGCTAGACCTAGAGCGTCCTTCAGAGTTAAGAGTAGAAGTACTCCAACTTAAAGATATTTGTTAATGACCTTAAGTGCCAAGGGTGATGTTTTATTAAGTTCTTTTTTTTTCTAGGTATCATTTTACCCTTACAGACTAGAATACTGGTTTGCTTCATAGAATTAAAACAAATATTAGTGTTTTGGGAAGTTATCAGATGGATAGGTATTTTCTAAATAGGAACATCTACACAAAAGACAGAGAAGGTATCCAGGACAGCAGGATGCCTGAAAACCGAGTCCAGGGGTCTCCATGGGCCCTGCAGAAGGGATTGAGGGGAACCGACCTGTTCACAACATATCTTGGGGGAAGGCAGGTAAAACCCATAGTGATCCCTGGTATCAACCCTAAGCCAAGTCTCAATTCATATTGTTTTAAAAATGATTGGAAAGGAAGAGTTGACAGAGACTTACCAGTGAGTAAAAGAAAAGACATTCAAAGAAATGTACAGAGAGGTAAGAGCAGAAACAGGATGCTCTTGTGAGGCCCCAGGAGGAAGTCACCGAAGGGGCTGCCACTTCCCTGAGAGCAAACACAGAGCAACACGTTTAGAAAAAGATGATGGTGAAAAGACGCTGAACCCTCTTCACAGGGAGGAAGTAGTGGCGCTATGTCCTGACCCACATGACCCAAGGAGGCATTTAGCACTCAGCACACGCACACACACGTATGTATGATGGAACTACTGTGGCTTAAAAGAAAATGGCTAAGATGCTTTTTTCTTTTAAATTCAAGAGTTACTCCTAGTCATACATGGTGGCACACACCTGTAATCCCAGTAGTACTTGGGAGTCTGAGACAGTAGGATTGAAGGGTTAAAACCAACCTGAGGGACCCTGTTCCAAAATAAGACAGTAGTTACTTACTAGGGTATTGGAAACCCATAAGTGTGTGAAAAACCAAGTTACGATACTACTTTGCTGAACAAAAATAAAGGCTACCTTATGCATATGATGGGGCTGGCATTTAGCTCTAAAATATATGGCAAAAAATCTGAAAGGGCTTAACCTTATTCCTGGGAAGTCTCTCAAAGTGTTTTGCACAGCTTTCTGTTTTGCAAACCTCTAAATTCTTATGCATGTCTGAATCCAGATAACCACAGAACTCCTAAAGAATAGGTTAAAAGACCATTCTGCAGGCAGATATTTGTACAATAGAGCCATTCTTCCTTTGGGTCACTCTTCATACTCCACCTGTACTTGCAGAATAGGCAGTCTTTAATATGCCTACTTGTCTGCCTGGTTTCTGGCCATTCCATGAATATAGCCCTGATATGAATGAATAGATTTATCTTTCTCCTGTGAGTAAAAAAGTAGGGATGGAGTTGGTACCTTCCTCCGACATTCTTGGCTTCTAAGTCAGTGATGATACCATAGGAGCAGAAATGCTTCATGAGAGGTTCTGCTAAATTCTTCCACAAGAAAACCTCTGATTAGTAGGGACAGAGTATATGAGGGAGATACCAATGAAGCTTAGTTATCAAAGGACACAGACCTTGTAGATAGGCTGCCTCTGTGGCATTATCATTTGGAGTCCGGAAACTATACATGACACAGAAGTAATTAAAAAGCATGATCAACACCCTTTGCTTGCCATCTTTTTTCATTGTTTTATTGGTGCACTGTAGTCATACATCTTAATGGGATAAAAGACTTGTGGAGACATACATGCACACATCATCCAATTAGCCCATACCCAATCCCCACCCCATTCCCTCCCCATCCCTCCTTCCCATGCTTGGCTTAGTGACTTATTGTTATGTTTAAGTACATCATGTGCTTTAGAGAGTTTCCCTCTTCCCCCTCCCATCCCCTCAGTTAGGTCGCCTTATTTGGTCCTCTATAGGATCTCCTTTTTCATCTAGAGTTCCTCCTGCTACCCATTTCTCCCTAGTTTTCTTGGCTTCTTGATTGGAGTCCCTGATATCTGGTCAGCATCATCCTTGTTAACTAGTATCTATACTGCAGAGAGGAGTAAGGGGCCCAAGTTAAGGAGAAGTTGAGTGAGGGGTCACGCACAGACCTGTGTGAGCCAGGAATGGTGGCTCACACTTGTAATCTCAGTACAAGGAAGGCAGAAACAGGAGGATCACAAGTTCCGGGACAGCCTCAGCAACTGAGACCCCCAGCAATCTCACAAGACCCTGTTTCAAAGTAAAAAGTAAGAAGTAAAAAGGGCTGGGTGTAGCTTATAGATAGGATTTCCTTGGGTTTAATCCCCAGTAAAACACACACACACGCACACACACACACACACACACACACACACACACACACACAGCTGTGTGTCAGCAGAGGAAGTTGGAATGTAATGGAGTCAGATCTGCAGCAAATGTAGAAGTAATTCCTCATTTCTTAATAAAGATGCCCTTAAAGAGGGGTGAGGCTTCTCTGAGTAGCATCATTACTATGTTGGCAAGTGGTACTGAAGAAGCCTAAATTTGTTCTTAAGCTTAATGTGTCTCAGATTAAAGCACTCAGCAGAGGCCCTCCCCAAATAAAAAGATGTCTTTGAAGAAATTTTTATTTTTTTCCCAAGGAATTTATTATATAGGAAGTGAAAGAGATAGGAAAATTCATGTATTTGCTTTCATTACTTTCCATTTTCATTAGAAAGAGCTGCTGATTAAATCAAGCCTTGAAGAAGGTGCAGCTATATTTCTTACACTAAAAATTTAACTAATACCTTGCACTTCTCTGTGGAAGTCAATAGGTAGGTCCCTTACGCAGGTGAAGATCAATCTTAACAATGTAATTCCCTGTGATATAAAAATGTACAAAGATTTCTTGGGCTACACGAGAAGATTAGAACTGTCATTAGTCTCAGCCCCTCTACCAATCCTGGAAGCGGACTCATCTGTAGATTATTTTTCCCTTAGATACAGGTAGGAACTCTTCACTTACTCTTAATGTGTCTGAAGTGACATAAATGCAACTCTGTCTCTACCAGTAAATATGACATATTGCCAAAAATGCAGAGGAACGCAGCACAATTTCCCCCTCCATTTTAATATTTCATTAAAATGAACTCAGCGCAATTTCCCCCTCTATTTTAAATATTTCACAATTTTTTCAAGTGTTGGTAGTTCTTTTCAGAAGAAAAACTTTTATAAATGCTACATATAGATTAATTTACTGGATATACCAGACTTCTAAAGCTGACATAAAATCAAATAACCATTGTAAATTATATATGTATCTACTGCCCTGTCTTTGTCCAAAGCTCTTAGTTTTGTTGCCTATGTTTAAAAAAAATAAGGAATTTAAAGAATACAGTGTTATTTTTCATTAAATAAGTTAGTTTTTTGAGCACAAGACAAGCTTGCCAAGTCTTCTGATGACATCCTTTATTATACTGTTCAAATACAATAGCTGGATAATCTCCATTTCAGCTCCATATTCTCAAATCTACTCTGCCAGTCTATGTCCTGGGAGACTGGCTTTCTTAGATTCCAGAACTCAGTCTCAGTTTCCCTCTAAACCCCATTTGATCCAACCATTGGGATTGCAGGTAGGAGAACAAAGGTTAAAAAAGAGAGATATAGAGAGATCACTTTGACAGTCCCACCCACCTGGGTGTCCTCTGTGGTCCTGGACATGCTAGCAGGTGGGCTACTCTTTCTTGCCTCCAACTCCTACCTGACTCTGGTAGCAGAGCTCTTTCCTCCCAACATTTGGAGCCATGGGCACCAAATAGCATTCAAAGAGCTCCCCACTATTGCTGAATCCATTCCATCTTCATAGGTTCCTTTAACCCAGCCCCTGCTCGAGCTCTAGGGTTCCATCTGTTTCCTGCCAGGACCCTGCCTCATACAGACCCACAATAGAGAGGAATCCAGCATTCTTTGGATATCGGGAGATTTTAGGAGAGAAACAAAATCACAATCTTCTAGCAGGTCTGGTGTCAATTCCTCCCTTAGCTGAATTCCCACACACTCTTCCTACATGGTAACTCCTAAAAATAAAGTCTTTATTTCATCAACTCCTCCATGGATCTGCATCTTTCCCTCTCCTTCCTCCAAAGCCCACCTTTACACTGCCACCTACCCAGACACCGGCCATCTCCCTTCAACCCCAAATTCTCTCCCACCTCCCCCCAGTTTTTACTACTTATAACTACCATCCCTCCTTCCAAGAGTTACTTCAACACACTGGGCATTGTTGCTCTGTTCTGTCCCAATCTTATCATCACAGGCCATGCCCAGAGGTCCAGCAAGGGCCGGACAATCTACAATTGAGTAAGTCCAATGCTCTGTGTTTATAAATAAAATTTTAGTACAATACAGACATTTTGTACAGTTGTATCATGTATCGCAGAGCAGAATGGGTGCAAAAGAGCTTGTAGAACCCACAAAGCCTAAAAAATTGACTATGGCTCTGTGCAGGTAAAAGTTTGCCAAACCCCACTTTAGTTTTTTACAACTACAGAAAGCCACGCTGATATTTTTCTAAATCAAAGTTACAATCCTTCCTTAAGATCAAGTTTCCCATTTGGTGTGATATCAAGGTGAGTATATGGCCTGCTTTTAAAATAATGATTTCTTTTTAGAGCTAGGTATGAGGTATGATAAACACTCAGTAAAGATTAGAGAAATGGCATTTTCTATATCCAGACTGTAGACTGAAACCACTTTTCTTGAGTGTTATTTAATCATTCCAAATATGTAGAGGGCTCTTACTCCATTAATGCCACTTTTATTAATTTATCCTAAGGAAATGAGTAAGTATTGAGCACAAATTTAGTTACAAAGATGTTATCATACATAGTTTATAACCGGTAGGTAAGTAAAAAGAAATATAATCAAAGACTATTGTAGAACTATTCAAATAATACTCTAAAACAGGGGACTTCTTTCTTTTTACAGACAAATATGTATGTGGTGTATTTTTGAGAAAAAAAGGAATTGGATGCTCTCCCTAATAATGTGGAAGTTAGGGAGAAAAAGGATCAAGGGAGGAATTCTAGGCAGAGAAGGAGAAACTGTGGGTGGGCAAATAAAGCAACCTAACTGAGGGGATGGGAGAGAAGAGGGCATTTCCCTAATGTACATGTTGTATATTTACAAACACATCAAAGCCAGTCACTAAGCCAAACGTGAGAAGGAGGGAGGGGGTAGGGAGTGGGGTCATGTGTGATGTGTGTCTCTACCATCTTGTACTCCATTAAGATGTATGATTACAATGCACCCCCCAAAAAGGAAGGTAACAATTCAAAATATGTAATAAAGTCTTATCTTTTTTTAAGTATGCAGACATATTTATGCACATATATGTACACATACATACAGACAAAATAACCCAGAGTAATACATATTCATTTTAAAACATGGTAGTCTCTAGGTAGAGAGATAAAATTACTCTTTCATTTTATCTCTCTCTTCTTTGCCCATAGGAAATACATTGCACATATTACTAAATATTTTATGTTTGATAATCCCTTGCCAGAGTTTTAACTGCTTGATGCCTGTTAAAGAACACTGTGTGGGTTTTCTAAATAACTCAAACCTTCTGCTTCTTTTTCCTAGTGCAGTTGGTCATCCTCTCAGGTACCTTACCATCTGACTGCTAAAACAAGCTTTGTTGTAGCAACAGCTGACATCCTGTGTAATCTATTGAGGGCAAAGACTCCTGCATCCTCTGTATTAGATCAGGAAGTTGTTTGTTTGGAGGTGGGCTTTTCCCCCTCTTTTTAAGTCTATTCTAAAAATAATCTATCCACGTAAATACAGATGACGGAATACAAAAAAATTAGTCCTCATCCTTCCGTAGTCTGGGAATTGTGGTCTGGAAATTCAATACAAAGGATCTGTTTTCTGAAGTATCTGGCACCTACAAGAATTGTAAAGACTGGAGTGAGAAGATGGTCAAGTGAATTGCTGTCGAGATAGCTGGATTCAGGGATCAGGGGCTCTCTGAATTGATAGAATCACCTTGGAGCTGCCCATAGAGGGAAAATAAAAGTATTTCAAATTAATATGCAACTCAGGGTAGAGAATTCCAAGGCAAACTAAAAGATGGACATTTCTTCCAGAGGTAATGTGATTAATACTCAGAGCCCAGCAAAAGCCTAGAATAGCATTAATGACACAGGCATCTTTTATTGTGTAGGGCAGTGTTTTGGTTTCGGTGAGCATGGTGTGATGGAAACAGGCCAGGTTTTGGAGCCAAAGAGACTCAAGCCTTTATGTCTCCAGCCATGGAACTTCCCAACCGCAGGACTTTAAGTCCTTTGCACTTGCATGGCCCTAAATTTCCTCTTCTACAAATAAGAGAAATGATTCTATCAAGTCTAATCTGAATTTTGTAATTTTAGTAATTATTTATGTTATAGATAGAACGGTGCCTGGCATCCACCATAAAATTATAGCTCCTAATAATATAATTGATATAATTGTAAATTATAAAAATATTATTTTAACACCACTTATCATAATAATCTTTGAGTTTGCTGAGTTTTTCAAGCACTGAAGCAGAGGAGAGCCAACAGAAAATTTAGCTGCTAGCCTTCAAGACATTCATTAGGAGATCTGGACTACAGCCTATTTCTAGCTTATTCTTCCAACAACCTGTTTTTTTCCAGCCTTTCAAATGAGCGGCCTGAGCAAACCTTCAACAGCCAACTGGCTGCCAGAGGGTAGTAAAGAGGAAGGAAAAGCATTCTCATTTTTCTTTTCTATATATAGAATGCAGTCATCACCCATGCTAAGTCTTACATTATTCCTTTCATTGGACACTAGTAGTTGATCAAAATGCTTAAAGAATAGTCATCTCACTCCTAAGAAATCTACCTAGATGCGTTGATTTTTTCATGTCTAGAAGTGTGATCAATATATTCCACATAAACCATTACACAGCCTCTCTGTATCTACATAGTGCAGTTTATTCTCCTTCTCTGGTAGTAGTCACCTTGTGGTTGGTTGCCTGTATGCTAGGAAGAGGCCCTCTCTTGTGGTTGCCTTTTGAGTTCTTTGATTATTACAAAAGTCTTGTGAACAAATGTTGATAAAAGTTTCCTAGGAAGGAAACTGAAACAGACTTAGAGGAAGTAGAAGCCCAGTATCTTTCTTGCTTTATATTTTCACTGAACATCTAAGTGTGGCTCAGAAACTTTCAAGACTTGGTTTGGCCTAAAATGTACAGATCAGTGTTCCTCTTGGATTCTCGGTCTGAGAAATGTTTATTTGTGAACTTACCTAACTCATTATGGATCTAAATTCTGTTTCTTCTTTTGGGTGAACATGCTGTCAAAGTCTTGGAATCACAACTATCACATGATTCTTTCCAAATTTAAAAATTTCACTTTATAAACCTCTAGAAGCTGGGCGTGGTGGTGCGCGCTTGCAATCCCCACGCTTGGGAGGAGGAGACAGGAGGATTGTGCTGGTTCGAAGCCAGCCTTGCTGACTTATGAAACCCTGTTTCCAAATAAAATATAAAATAGGTCTAGGAGTGTAGCCCGGAGGTAGAAGGGTTCCATCCCCAGTACCACCAAAATAAATAAATAAATAAATAAATAAATAAATAAATAAAATCCTCTAGAAACTTTTGACTTCTCACACAGCATGATTAACTATGAATAAGTATCAGTTGAGCTTATAATGCCAACTCTCTTATCAAAGATAAACTATTCCATCACTAAGGCTAATATCACTTTCTCCCCTTCCATCTTTCTTTCCTTGCTTTCTTCTTTCCATCTTTCTCTCCTTCCTTCTTGTTCATCCTTTCTGGCCTATATCATTTATTCATCCATCCACATAAACTCCACAAAGACAAACTTACAAACTTACAAAACAATCTTAGGCACATCAACAATCTCCAATATATATTATTTGAATAAATATACAAGGTCCCTTTAGTTATATAGCCCTTCACTCTGTTATTACTTCTCAGTGCTAATATGGCAGAAATTACAACTCGTCTGTATTACTACCACAGAAAGTGTTTGGGGAAGTAAATTATTTATAAGTACTACTGCTAAGTGATAATGTGCTACTTGAAGGGGAAGACTAAGTGGCAGCCAGACTCCACCCCAGCCCTGCTCTGCTAGAGCTCACAGTTAAATTCGCATTAGAGCCACTGAGCGGATAATCACACATGCATCAGACCATCACGTATTCTATGGAGGAAAAGCCTAAGAATGTTGTGAGGACACATATAGTGAGACCTAATCTTGTGTATGAAGAAATAGGTGGTAGTGGGGTCAGATCAATACAAGATACTCTGAGTGACAGTCAAGTTGGGCTTGACGGGTAAGCTAGATCCTGCCGGGGGCAGTGAGACAGGATGTAGACAGTCCACAGGTAAGAAGAAACACACCTGGGTACTGTGAAAGAACTAGGAGGGAACTTAGTGAGTAAGGAAGACACACACACACACACACACACACACACACACACAGAGAGAGAGAGAGAGAGAGAGAGAGAGAGAGAGAGAGAGAGAGAGAGAGAGAGAGACTGGGTACTGTGAAAGAACTAGGAGGGAACTTAGTGAGTAAGGAAGACACACACACACACACACACACAGAGAGAGAGAGAGAGAGAGAGAGAGAGAGAAAGACATTGACTGTAGTACAAGGTAAAGATATCAAGATATATTACAAAGGTGAATTAGCAGGACTTGATATAGACAAAAAATATAGAGAGTGGGCTCAGGATTTGGGCCTTAGTAATTAAATGGTTCTTCTCATCTTTAGAATTTTAGTTCACTGCCTTAGTGTCTTTGGGTAGAGGGTGTTGCAGAGAGAAAAAGGCTAACGATGTGTACAAATTCCTGAGCTTGCAGAGCAAGTTCCAGTTCCCATGATCCAGCCTTTCCCGACCTCTCCAACCCCTTTGCCAACATTATGCTTCAAGCAGAGAATCGTGGCACTTCTAATAGTTCCTGCACCTGCTTACCTTTCCTCTTCTAATTCCCTTTGCAGGGCATGTCCATCCACTGCTTTCCACCTAATTAACATTTCAACTTTTAACAATATTCAAGAGTCACACCGTCTCTGACACCTCTCAAAATAGAGCTGACACCCCCCTTCTTCATCCCCTGTGCACTCTGCTAGCTCAAATGCTGAGAGAAGCAAAGCGGCGTAGGCAAAGAAGGTCGCTGGCATGTAAGTGAACTCCACATTGCTCATCAGGTGGCTAATTGGAGACTGGCTGCCCTACCTAAATGGCTATTCAGCCTCAGTGAGTTGCTACAGTGGAAATTAGGGGGCTTAAACTTGCAGGTTTGAGTTACTCAAAAGAATCTTAAAATAAGATTCACGCATGCATGATGGTGTGTGTGTGTGTGTGTTCTCCTAATCTTTCAATATTGGCTCAAAAGAACATTTATTTTTTAAACTCTGAGCAGGCCATTATCAATACACCACTTTGCAACCTCTGCTCCATAAATTTCATCTGCATTGCTCCTAATCACTTTTATTATGATGTCTCCCGTTTCTTCATGTAAGCTTCCCGGAGGCAAGCACTGTGTTCTAGGCACTGCCCAATGCTCTACAACAGCATTCCTAATCCTTAGTCCTCCTAGGACCCAGAGGCTAGCATCAGGCACATAGTGGGAGCTCAACAATTACTCTGAATTAATACATGTGTACCGTTAATCTTTCATTACAGATTTGTTAAATATGCACAATGTGAAATAACTTGCTGGGTTCCTCATCATCCCAACACCAGCTGGGCTTGCCTGGAATACCTTCATCAGTGATTTATGTGTTGAGCTGGTTTCTCTAGCTGTCATCTCATTTAGATAACACATGAAATGCTTATCATTCATTCATCGAAACTGAATTTGTCTTTTCATATTCACTCTCTGCTAAATCTCTGTCCTTAGATGCAGGTCACTGTGCTCCGACTTGTAATAATGTTGCCAATATAGTCTGTGAAATGCTCTTGGACTCTTGGAGAAAAGATGCTGTAGAAAAGGGAACTGATTATAAAATAATTGAATACATTGGGGTATATCTGGCCTTCTGTTTAAATGGAATTGATTCAGTAAGGGTCATGAATGCTCATTTTGTTCGGGGAAGACGGATGCTGGGAGATAAGGATGAGGAAAGGAAGGGACATTTCCATCTGTCATGGGGTGTCATGTGGAAAATGAAAGACTGGCTTCAATGTTCCAATCAGAACTAGACTTATGCATGAGCAAAAGGAATTTTGATTTAAGTATAGAGAAAGTCCCTGGAGAATTTAAAAGATGCCCTCCTTCCTGGAGACTTCTTCCTACTCTATTACAAATCAGAAGTTTAAAACCCATAGAATCAACATGCTGCTTAAATATTATGGCAGAGTTTTCTAGGAAGGAGAGGAATCATATTATCTGTGGCTAAAGGATTCCATCTGATAACTGACCCATTGCTGCTCACTGCTGGTGTGAGACCAAGGTTGTGGCGAGGATGGAGTCTGATGGGGGGGGGGTGAAGTGGGGTGTAGTTCATAAGCAAAGGCTTAGTGAGGACACTTAAGTCATCTCAGGGAAAGAAGTAAGGAGGGGGTGAGTGTGAAGAGAGCAACTCTGAATTTCAATGAATTTGAATAGGAGATGGATGTGCTGCCCACATTACGATGACACCTAGAAAAACCATGCAAGGATATTAGTCACTAATGAGAAGATGTCTGACATGACGACTGGGCGGAGGAGATACTTTCACACAGGAGGGTTTTGTGAAGCCTCTACAGTGATTTCTTGTGCATGTTTATTTCCACTTCTTTTTACTAGAGCACATTAAGATATCCTTACAACTTAAAACTTTCAAGGTGAATCATATGTACAAGAAGTCTGTCTGCATCTGCTAGGGTGACTGTATTGCCACTGGTATTGGAAGAAAATGTTTGGTCTTACAGCTGCCCTCTCATTTTTCTTTACCTTCATATACTTGCCTCCTCATTAAAACTTCCTTCCCATGTACTATTTTACTTAATTATAAAAAACAACTATCAATCCAGCAGCTCCATCAGTTTCTAGTTATGCCATCTTGAACCTCTAAAGCTTCCATTGCTTTTTCTGGAAAATGGAGATAATAATATTAGGATTAAGAGGGGAAAACCATGTGGGGACTGAGTGCAGCGTCTACACACAATGGGCACCTGATAAATGTCAGATAGTATAGTCTGTCTGGTAGCTTTCCCAAGCCATTCTCATTTGTTCACCTTGTTCTAGCTTAAAGCAGTTAACCACAAAGGATGCAGCTCAGCACATAGCTCCACGGGCCACCTAAAATGCGTAGGCATCGTAACCTGGCACCAGTTGTTGGCGATGGTCTTATCTTTTTTCTTGCCCATAAACCTCCCTCAGACACTGATTTGTCTCATTAAAAATGACATACACAGAGAAAAAAGAAGAGCATCAAATTGAAAGAGGAAATTAGCAACAGCCATGCCTAATAGAAGGGCAGGTTTATATGGTTCATTAGACCAAAAGTCGATGCAAAAATCCAATACGATTTCAGGTCAGGCACCTCAATTAGGTTAAAGCTTCCAGAAATGTTGGTGTTAGCAAGACACATAGATGTGCATGAGTATGTATATAAGGTGTATGTATATATGTATATGCAGCTTATTTATATATTATTTCATGTGTTATATAACTATAACATTCAAAAGATCACATCCTTGTGTCTTAGCAACTTAAAACATGAATATGTTCCTTTTCTCTTCAGTAAAGTGAAAATAACTTCCTTGACCATCCTTTTAATATTTGTCATTGCTATGGAAAGGAAACAAATTAACACGTGTTCCTTTTCAAATAGCTTTTTGGGGTTCACCAAGTAATGACACAGGGGTGTTTCAGAGGTCATGTACGGATACCGCATTTGGACAGTCAGCAGTAATATGGGAACAGAAAGGTCCTCAGTCAGTCCTAAAGGAATGACACAAACCTCCTTCCTGAAAATCAAATGCACACTGAAGTAAAAATGGCTAGTGTATCAGACCAGCTCCACCATATGCTAGGTTCCTTCCAGCATCATGTATTCAAAATTGTCTGGAACACAGTGGGATACAATTAAACAACTTCAAAAACTCTTCCTTTACCCTGTCTTAGGTCTACCAACCATTCTCATCTCCCAAAGCTGGAAGGGACCCCATCCCTCCACTTCACCTATGGACTCAATCAAACTCCAGCTCAAGTCTCACCCGTACTTCCTCTGAGTCTGCTCTGAGTTCTCTCATGAGACCTGTTCCGTTCTCAAAAGCACCACTGTGTAGCTCCCGATTGCCTAATGATCCAGTGTGCCTGACCGGGCCAGCCAACTAAATGGATGTTCTTTGATGGCGAGGAGAGGACTTTGGCATGGCCAGGCTAGGTGCACTGGTCCTGTGAATGACTGCATGGCCACATGAACCTGTGAGGAGAAAGGGAGGCAGAGAGTGGCCAAGGGCAAGGTCAGAGGAGCGACAGGTTGGGTTGGTAAGGTGCACCAAGATGGCAGGGCAATGATCTCCTGAGAGGCAAGTCGCTGTTATATTACAGGGACTTCAGCAATGAGATGAGTCACACTTGTAATGTGTTTAATCAGTGGGAGGACATATGTGTCTTATTTTGTGCACCTGAAAATCGGGGTATATAATTAATTTTATAAGTCCAGATGTATTATGGGAACATAGGTGAAAATGTGTTGTATTAAGGGAACCTCATGACTAATCCCACAAAAGTAAATATATTCATTCTGTCTCAGAAACCTAGATTTGGGAGGAAAATGTTTACTTAAAGTAGGGACAACTGAAACTCAAACATGTAGACTAATGGCATAAATAAATCTTTTTTAATTTTTTATTGGTGCATTATATTCATACATAATATTGGGGTAAAAAACTTGTATGTACATACATGTACACATCACTGATTTAACCCCTACCCAATTCCCACCCCATTTCCTCCCTGTCCCTCCTTCCCATGCTTGGCTTAGTGATTGACTTCGATATGTTTAAGTACATTGTGTGTTTTAGAGAGTTTTCCTCTTCTCCCCTCTTTTCTCCTCCTTTATGTTGTCTTGTTTGCTCCTCTATAGGATCTCCTTTTTCATCTAGAGTTTCTCCTATGACCCATTTCTCTCTAGCTCTCACATATTAGGGAAAGCATCTGATTTCTTATTTTTTGTGACTGACTAATCTAACAGCATAATATCTAGAATATACAGAGAACTCAAGAAACTCAACACTAAGAAAAGAAATCTTCCAAAGTCTTCTCTTTCTAGTTTGCTAATGGTAATTTACTTCCTATTTGAAACTATTAATAAATAAATAAATAAATAAATAAATAAATAAATAAAGGGCTTGAGGCTGTGTTATAAGGAAACAACCCTGAAAATTAATCGCCTGCCACACTGGTTCTTATTGAGCTATAAAGGGAAGTAGTAAAGAAATCTAGTCTTAGACTGAGATCTTTTATCTCTCTGATTCTGTTTTCTTATCCCTAGAAGTGAGGATAATATTTGTTCCAAATTCATAGGATGATCAGGAAGATTAAATAGCACTGTACACATGAAGTGTAAAGATTGGAGTTAGATGAAGACAGAATGAACACTCAATAAATGTTTGTGGCTATTATCCTAAGGAGAACAGTGGAAATAAGCTGGTTTAAAGACAGATTCTTCAATATAATAACTGTGGCCAGGGCAAAGACATCACAACAAAGGATATAGAAAGTTACATGGGTGTGGGAGTTCAACCACTACATTCCTTCCCTAATATTAGGCCAGACACTTGTATCATTTAATACATTATGAAATTCAGAGATATCAATGAGGAGGAAAAATATGATAAGCATAATTATCAGTCAGCAGGGACATTTCTGAAAAGACACGATTGTGACTTCCACATGGAGAAGCTAATCTAATAAAGGTGCCCTAGCAAAACACAAGCAGCTTTTGGAACTGAGGCAACCGAGGTCGATATCCACTTCACTGGCCTGGTAGCAGGTGCCCATGGCTTTGAGCACACTCAATAATGTCAAGAGGACAAATGTTGACTCTGTGCTGTGTAGGGGGTAGGGGAAGGAGGGAGGTAGAGAAAGACCCAACCACCCAAGGGTATGGTTTTAAAACAGGTAGGAAAACTTGCCTACCCTAGAGCACTTAAGCTATGGGTATGGTTTGAACTAAATAATAACACATTAAGGTGATAAAGAAGAGAAAAATAAATGGTGAGTTCAACTGAGTGCTTTTAACAGAAATGGCTTAAAGAATCAGATGAAAGTGTGCCTCCTCTGGCAATATGGGAGGGGAGGGCCAATTGTGTTGGGCTCTAAACACTTGGCTCTGGAAGCCTTGGTCCAGAGGTCAGAAATAGGACTTTGAGCTCCATGTTTTTGTAAAAGACTCTTGGGTTCAATAGGAAATGGTATTTTTAGTGATAGACTATCAAAAAAGGAAATATGCTTACTCATGAGACAATCACATTAAAAACCTTCTGTCACTAGAAAATAAAAATAACAATAATGGTAGTAGCCGTAGTGATGTTGTGACCAGGCACCATGCCAGATGCAGTATCACATTTATTGTTCATGATAACCCCAGGAGATAATAAAGATAACAACAGGTGACAGGTACTCAGTATTCACTTTGCTCAGTTTCTGTCCTGATAGCTCTATGTACATAACTCAGCTTAATCCTCACGATGGCCCGGAATGTTGTTCTACTTTTACCTTCATATTACAGCTGAGGAGTACAAAGTCTCTGAAATGGTCTGTAACTCAACTAAGGCCACGCAGGTAGCATGTGGCATAGCTGAAATGAAAACCCAGGTCAACGCAGGTTCAAGATCCATGCTCTCAAGAACAATGCTGTGTGTCCTCTATGGAATGTTTGCCTTTTAGAGACACTGTCAAAGAGACACTTTAATTGGAAGAAATTATGAACAAGATGTCCTTCTGCATCCTATTTTTTCCAAGTTGTTTTAAAGATCCTATGACCATAATGAATACATTTAATAGAGTCAGGCTCTCTCCTTCCTACTATAAAGATACATTTCTATTTCTTTGATTTTCAAAAGAATTTTAACACACCTGGTACTAAAGTATTTATGTGCTTTCATGTTTGTCTGTTTCTTACTCTATATTGTGAATTTCATGAATCCAGGATCTTGGTTTTGTATACCTCTGTATCTCTTGAAGAAGGGTCAGCGCAGGAAAGACCCAAGGCCAGCTGTCGGAGATAAGCAAGCAAAAGCTTTATTAAGACAGCCCAGCTCCCTTTTATCAGGCAGCTGAGAGGAAGAGACTTTCACTCACGGTGGAACATCGCACAAAGTACGGGGTGTTTACTGATTGGATGGTTCATACCCCAGTGAGTATGTTATCAGGGGCCTGGTTGTTGGGCATCCCGTGGCCCCTTTGGCAAGCTATAAGGTAACCAGCACAATCCGGAAGAGAAGCCGGAGAGGCGCCATCTTTAGCATGACTGGGCTGCTTATCCTAACATCTCTAATATCGAAAACAGTAGCTTTGAGCTGGGCATGCTAGTACACGCTTGTAATCACAGTACTTTGGAGGCTGAGACGGGTGGACCCGGGTTCGCAGCCAGCCTCAGCTACTTAATGAAGCCCTCCGCAACTTAGTGAGACCTTATTAAAAAAAAAAATGGGCTGAGGGTATAGCTCGGAGGTATATTGCCCCTAGGTTCCATCCTCAGCAACACACACACACACACACACACACACACACACACACACAAACAAATGTCTATTTAGTTTTAGTTTTGTTCGATAGACAGAAAGATGAGAATGAATGGACAGATGCCTAAGATAGTAGCTGCACATAGGATTTTTTTTTTTTTTGAAGCAGGACACTCACTGGGGCAATGATGTGAGAGAATGTTTAGAAGTGCATATGCACATAGCAGTAAACGTATCTGGTCTGGATGGGTAGAAGGTGAGCTCAAATAAGCAAGGGCATCAACTCTGCAAAAGCAGGCTAGAGCCAATGTGCAGAGAGCCCAATGCCAAGGCAGTGAGCCAGGGGAAGACTATGAAAAGCATCTTCCTTGGGTTGATGGACAGAGTTGATCCAGCACACTCTGTCAGTCCCCAGAGTGAAGTCATCTGCAAGTTTAAGGCCCTTAATAGCTAATCTGGATGGAATTCATATTCTGTCCAATTCCCTGGCTTGGGATAATGAGGCCTGTATTTCCCTCAAAACAACTGACTCA
The DNA here is from genome assembly GCF_963383645.1 of Muscardinus avellanarius. Taxonomy (NCBI): domain Eukaryota; kingdom Metazoa; phylum Chordata; class Mammalia; order Rodentia; family Gliridae; genus Muscardinus; species Muscardinus avellanarius. Next base: position 20,817,626 of record NC_137789.1, on the reverse strand, counting down.
AAATTCAAGGTGGAAAACAAGAGAGAAGCAACTGCTCCATTGACAGCGGCCTAAGCACTGAGATTGAAATCTAAGACCGGAGGGAAAGAGAAAAGAAAGTGCCGTCCAAGTTTTGCCTTATGTGGTCAAGCCATCTCTTTGGGCTGTCCTTCTCAGGACAGAAGGAACCTAGCCATTTTTTTTCCCATGGGCACAGAACGGAGTATAAGGTCTCTGACCACAAGTCCCTTTCCTGTGGGATGCCAAAAATTGAGATAAAACTAGTGGTAACAGTAACCACAGTTATTGTTTCTTGTATGTCTACAACACACAGGCCTTTGGCTAGGTATTACATGTATGTAACTAGTCCCTAACCTTACAACAACACTGAAAGGCTGAGTCAGTTTTTTAAGGTCATACTTTTACTCAGTGGGAGAGACACAGAATCAAAACAGATCTATCAGGTTCCCAAACCTGTTTTCTCCTGAAAGGACCGCATTCCTACATGATAGTGGGTGACAGGTGTGTGGCTGCCAGGTCAGCTGAGTGATGACTAAGGGGAGCACAGGGACTGGAGCAGGGTTGAGCTAAGAGGCAAAGTGATCAAGGAGGCTAAAGAAAAAGAAGGGCAGGGAGAAGGCTAGGAGAATCCTAACAGAGTCAGAAGCCAAATGCAAAGGTACCTCTTAGACAGGAGACCTAGGCCAGGAGATGGTGGACATACATCGAAAAGCCAGACATAGCAGCTATATATAAATATCTGAAAGGTGGCAAAGAAGAACTGATTTGTGTTTCAAGAAAAAGCAAAGCCAGAAAGTACAAGCATTCGGTTTCAATTTACCAAAGCACCTGGTTGCCCATGATGGCTCTAACTTTATTGGCCTAAAACTCTTTCCTTCCTCTGTAAAAAGCTTTTCTTTGCTCCACCACAACATTCTACAGGGTTATCTTTCCTTCCTGGCTATAAGAAAATATAATACAGACCCTCTCTTACTATATTATGCTTGACCCATCTGGCCCCATCACAACTTTGAATATTCTGCCCCAGAGCATCACAACCTTGATGGAATCATTCTGTCCACATACCATAGAATATTTCTGTTTCTTTTTCTTTCTTTCTTTCTTTTTTTTTTTTTGGTGGTACTGGGGTTCCTGGAAGCCCTTCTACCTCCGGGCTACACTCCCAGACCTATTTTATATTTTTGAAACAGGGTCTCATACGCCAGCGTGGCTGGCTTCGAACCAGCGCAATCCTCCTGTCTCTGCCTCCCAAGCGCGGGGATTACAAGCGTGCGCCACCACGCCCGGCAGAATATTTCTGTTTCTTAAACTTTACATGTTCCAATAACAATATCTGATTCCTCTTCTCCTCCTCCCCGTCCCTGAGTAACTGTTAGCTGACCTTGCCCCAGTATTTTCCTATGAAGATTATGTATAGTCACCCAATAGCAAGTGGACTGAAGTTCTCTTCAGATCCCATACCCATCCCAGAATCATTGAATAAACTCCTCCCACTTGAAACCATGGTCTGTCTCCATGTTTATAACAGCATATTTACTCCCTAAAACCTGATACTGGCCACCTTTACTGTGATCATGGTGGTACAGATGCAGGATGAGAGAAGCTAATCAGATCTCTCCCCATAGGGAACAAATCTCTAATTCTTTCTGATTGTGCGCTTGAGAAGCTACTAGAGGTTGTGTTTTTCAGTAAGTGGAGAAGCCAATCTGAAAGAATACAGGAGAAGATTAGAAAAGTTCAGAAAGGGGAACAGAAAGGAGGAAAGACTGATTTTCAATATTCAAACCTTGTTTCCACTCATTCCTGAAATTTACCCTTTCCAAGTTTTGTCAAGAGAGCTAGTAAAAATGGGTTTTCACTTAAACAAGTTTCATTGGATTCTGTCACTTGCAACCACAGATCCTTGATCACTGCAGAGGTACTCATTCATCCCCATACACAGGAACTGATGCGAAGGCATGAGCTGCCCATCTTGGGTAATGCAACAAGACAAGCTTGGACGATGGTCAAGACACAGGTTGTATTAAGGTAGTCTTTACACTGAGTGGGAGGTCCCTGTCAAGTCTAAGTGCTACGAGAACTGCAAGACAGGCGAGAACAAGTCCTTTATTTTCACGGTGCCTCAGTTACCTCTGCATGGGTCATTTGCTTCATTATTTCTCCAACTCCATTAGCATGTAATGTCATCTGCTGATGGCTCACTTACAAGACCTCCTGGGTGGATTTCACAATCGCTCTGATAAAGAACAGAAAAAGGCAGCAGGGGAACATACCTTTATTATCAAGCCAAACTGTGGCACAGTGTACCGTCAGGTGCCACAGTTGGAGACAGTGTCAGGAACACTCGAAGCCAATGTTCTACTGTGAATGAGGCTAAGCTAAATAAAAGTAAAGTGACCATTCTGTTACCTCACTTTTCTGAGCATGCTAGGCCTCAGGAAAGTTTTCTTTTGTGAATAATAAAGTCCAGATCATGTATCTTTTTACTGTATGCACCTCTTCTACTATATGATTCCAGAAGGGATATTCTCAGCATCAACCCATGTTAGATAATAAAGTGAAATTTCTGAAATCTTACAGTTGTTCAACCCAAGAACTAAGTTTACTTATATGTCATAGCCAAGACTTCTGAAGTTTCTACTTCCTATAGAGCTCATAATAGACTTGTATTATAGGATATATATGAGCTAAAGGGTTTCTGCTTTAGCTTCTTTTGAAACACAAAGCAAGCTTCTGAGGACAGAGTAAGTGGGTAAATAGCACCAGCAGAGTAAATGACCAACCCAGAACTATTCAAGCATTTCTATAAATGTATAAATGCTCAGGGAATTCTCCATGGCCATTACACCCCAGGATTAGGTAGATGGTTTGCTCTGAATACTTTTCTGTTTGGGGCCCACTCCCTCCTCAAAGTAGAATACTTATTGGTTAACTTAAAAATAGGAAATTGCAATGAACACAGTATGCATGTTGCAAACTGGCATTAAGTTCTGAGGTAGTCTTAGAAGTTTCTGTGTTCAGAACTGTTGGAAAGATTGGAGCTGGCTCAGAATGGTTGGTGCACCAGTGTCTTCCTGCCCTTGGCACTTCAAAGAAGATCCAACACTTGACCCATTACCAAGTACTTCCTGTTCTACAGATAGGCAGAGCCACAAAGACTCTGGACCAAGACTAACTCCAAAGATTTTTATTCTGAATCAGTCCAGAGAATGTTTCTTTGGTTGATGTTCCATTGCTGTTCATAAGCCTGCAAGCTCCTGGCTCATCCTTAAATGCGAAGATTCTCTGTAGCTCTTGACAGGTGCTCAATAACCTTGATTTAATCAGTTTCAAGGGATTCGAGCTTAATGAGGTCCTGTGTTCAGAGTGTACTACATCAGAGGCCAGCACATTTTCTTCTGGAAAGGGCCAGATGGTTAATATTTTAAGCTTTGCTGGCTGTACAAATATTCAATTCTGCCATAGTTTACATACATGAACCAGAGTGCCTGGGTTCTAGTGGAATTTTATTTGTGAATACAGAAATTTGAATTCAATGTAAGTTTTACATGGCACAAAAATTATTTTCCAACCATCTAAGTATGCACAGCCTAGAGTCCATTGCATAGGAATATTTATGGGGTAGTTAGCTAAATAGTAGAGACTAAGCCTGGCCAACCTTCAGAGATTACAGACTCCTGGATGCCCATCCTCTAGGAAGCCCTCAGATTTCTACAAGTTTTAACGGTCTGTAACCAAGTTCCCACTGTATAGAGTAAAAACAAAAACAATCCACTATAGTTTTCAGCAGTAGTAAGAGAAAAGTAGTCATTTTTAAACACATCCAAACTGTTCTGTCTTCTTTGACAAGGCCTCCTCTCAAGAGAAGCTGTCTCAGAAGAGCCTAATCTACTGAGGTCTTACCAGAACCTGACTGCCTTGGGGAAAGACAAAGACCCAACTCAGCCCCCTCTACTTTTTCTGTCTCATCTCATGAGTAAAAAAATAAAACAAAATAAATAAATCTGAAAGCATTTGTGAATAATTTTATGGAGTTAGACTTATTAATATTTAAGTTTTTCTTAAAAATACCAAAACAAAGTCAAAAGACACATGGGAAATATAATTGCAACTAGTGGTAAATAAATTTCCTTAAACCATAAGAACATCCACCAAAATTAATCAACACAACAGAAAATAAGAAAAGAGACAGACAAAGAAAGAAATAAAAAGTTCTTGACTCTCTAATGATAGAGACTTGGTAAAGACCAAGACCTGATTATAGGATTGTTGCGGGCTTCTTCTCCATCCTGCACTGTGCACTGCATTAGTAGTAGTGCAGTATAACAGAGGACTGTGGCTTAAAAGAACTGCAATAATCAGATCCTATTCACAAAGGAGTCTCTAGGGAACCTAAGACAAAAGATAAAACACATCAGATAAAATTTTAGCCTCTGACACCTATAGCTGCAGCACACAATAAACACAGCCCAGTGGGGAGATAAGTAAAGGAAGAGGTCGTGGCTGAGAACTGGCCCATAGGCCATCCCTAACCAATAATCCCTGAACTGAGTTGGTTCCAGCAGCCTCATGCTTGCTCCATGCCCACCCTTTAGCAGCTTCAGGTGGGTCACACCAGTTTCTATGGTAGCCAATAGGAAGCTCTGGCTCATATGAGACAACAGACATAAACCCTACCCAGAAGAAGGAATTATGGGTGGCCTGTGGACAGAGCCAACTACAGTCCTTCCATTATTAATGTTTTTTTTTGTTGTTTTTTTCTGGTACTGGAGATGGAATGCAGGAACATTCTACCTCTGAGCTACATTCCCAGCCCTATTTTGTATTATTTATTTTGAAGTAGGGTCTAACTAAGTTGCCAAGGGCCTCAGTAAGTAGCTGAGGCTGCCCAGGAACCTAAGATCCGCCTGTCTCAGCCTCCCAAGTACTGGAATTACAAGTGTGCACCACCACTCCTGGCTTTATTAATCATTTTACTTTAACAGCGAATACACTTTAATAAGCAAAAGAAAAAACTTTAAATACTCTCTACTACCCAAACATACCAAGTACTTATAATTGGAGAGATCTCTTCTAGACCCTGTCCATACACATACGGTGGCAGTCATTAAAGTAGATGCCACCTGAAATCTGCCTTTTTAAGGGATCACTTCCTGGGCATCTTCCCCACTGCTGTACAAATTTTGTGATGACAGTTCTGAATAGGTATAGGATGCCTGACGGAGCAACCAGAGACCTTCAAGAGAACAGCTTCTTTTTATCAGAATAGTAACTCAGACCATGAACTACATCAAGGTTGGCTTCCAGCTAGCCATGTATTTTGTCTCATGGGTTGCTGCTTCTTAATAAAAAATAAAACCATTGGAGAAGATCCAACAGGATTCTGTAGCGCCAGTATCTCCGACACATTTTCAGGAACAGCTTGTTTCCCTCCGCCTCTCTGAAGTTTTCTATTGTCAGTGAGACAACACCTATGTTTAGAAGCCTCTGCTAACTATGGATGCCACAGAATCAAATTTGGTTACTTTTTATGCTCCAGCTGTACTTTAAATATTGATAATAGCGGATTTCAAGAGGCACATAAAAGAACACTAATAGCACCAGCTGGCATGAGGCAGGAGACACACCAGCAGTTTTTACAAATGTCCTCCCTGTCACTACAGTTCTATTCACTAACAAAAGCCCTGCTGTTTTCTACCAACTGCAGGTCCAGCAAATTGCACTTAACTAGGGTGGCGGTTCTGCAAGGCAGGCGAAATGTTTACCAGGATGAGCCTAGCCAGGAAACCCATTTCTTTTATGCTCTCATCAAGATGAAAAGAGGGACTGTGGCCATGAAAGACGGAGCATTAGGACCTGATCCCTGTGCCGTCACCTCCTGTTACCTGCATGAAAGGAGGGATTGTTTCGGTTTGCAGGGTGAGGGAAGCGTCTTGATTGTTCAGCCCCATTGCTATTCATTCATTGCTCTTTTCCAACCTAAGTTACTTTGCCATATGTTACATTTGTTCTCTGGTTCAGATTACAATGCACAGTGTTTTCAGCCTTATTCACCTAATAGTGATTTCATTAATATTTTGTCTCCATACTTCATTACAACCTAAGGCTAGTCTTTGGGAACAGGTACCTAATAATCTGTTTCTGCCCCAGAATCCAGAAGTCTTTAGCACCCAGTGGGTACTCATTCTTTAGGGAATAAAAACGCTACACAATAAAATTTTATCAATATAGAATAGTAAGGCCGGGCGTGGTGGCGCACGCTTGTAATCCCCGCGCTTGGGAGGCAGAGACGGGAGGATCGTGTAGGTTCGAAGCCAGCCGTGCTGGCTTAAGAGACCCTGTTTTCAAATAAAAAAGTATAAAATAGGTCTGGGAGTGTAGCCCAGCCCAGAGGTAGAAGGGCTTCCAGGAACCCCAGTACCACCAAAAAAATAAAAATAAAAAAATAAATAATAAAAAATATAGAGAATAGTAAAAAATGCTAACATTTACTGAGTAACTAATGAGTATTTGAGTATTATTGAGTATGAATTGAATATTATTGAGTACTTAATCCGTAAAAAAACTCCACACAAAGTGTTTACATTTTGAAAAGTGCCTAACAACAATTCTATGTAACAGGTACTCTTAATATCCCCATTTTTTTTTTAAGGAATAGAGGCAAAGAAATACGAAGGAACAGGAGAAGGGTATGAGGGTAAATAACATTTTTAATAGTAAACCCAGAAGTAGCCTATAATTGTGCATGCTTTATTTATCCAAACTTAACATTAGGCAACTGAAGTGGAAAAATAAAACCAAATCAGAATTTTGTATTATTTAGGGTAAATTTCAGTAGCTGAATTTAGAACCAACTTTGTTTAGTTCTTGGGGATAATGACTAAAGTCAAGAGCTCTTAACAGCCAGAAAATGTTATTGCTGTAACTAATCCAAGAGATGGGTGCAACTAGACACAAAAAGAACAAAGCACCTAGTGATGACCACTCCTCTGAAGTCATCATTAAAAATCAAGTAATTGCTTATTAAGTATTTCAGTATTTGAACTAAATGATTTGAGAACTTTCTGGAAGACAGATGAGCTAAAAGCAAAGGGGAGTATGTCAAAATATCCTCATTTTATAAATGAGAAACTGAGGTTCACAGTTCCATAACCAGGTATGCAGCCTAGACTAAACCAGTGCATCTGCCTCTGAAGGCGAATCTCTCATTTCTACACTGAACAATCTTAGAAGCTTCGTTTTCTAGCATAGAGTATATAATTCTCGTAAAATGTCCTTTGATATTTACATAGGGGCCCTTATATCTCATTACTACCTGTGCTTATTTTCCAAGAACTGCTTGGTAATGATACTCATTATAAAAGCCAAAGTCCTTCTTTAAAAAGCAGAAAGAGAACTGCAGAAGTAAAGAATGCAGGCTTCTCGGAATACGCAGAAAAAAATGGTTAGCTTACTAAGCCACGAACAAAACTGCAATAAGGAGCCAGTTCCATTGTTGGACTCTTCCATTGTCCATACAGTTCTTTTTCCTGGAGAAACTGACATTGGCTTCCTTGTGACTCACAGTTAAGCTGCCTTTTGCTCAACCCTTTAGAGAACAGAAATGAATTACTCCTCAATTACTTGCTTGATATCTGAAGGTAGTTGCCTGGATGTCTGTTTTAGAAACCAAAAGCATGGTATTTCTAGTACAATTCATTCTGAGCACATTGAATTTATAAGTCATTTTAAAACAATAAAATAAATAAGTTACAGATGGATCATGATGAAAACAAATAGCAGAACCACAAAATATGAGAAGAAAAATGACCTAGCCTCCAGGTGAAGTAGGCCTTTCTATCTATGACATACAACCTGAATGCCCTTTTAAAAAGATTAATAAGCTTGACGATATAAAATTTTTATTTTCTGTTTAGAAAAAGATCATAAACAGAGTCAAAGGTCAAATGGGAACAGTTCTTTAACCCATAATCGGATACTCAATCTCTCTCAAAGTAAGCAAAACGCAAATCCAAGTTACAAGACACTATCATTTGCACCAGTGAGATGAGCAAAGACCAAAACATTTGACAAAGCAACATAATGAGCAAGAGTGTGAGGAAAAGAATATTCTCAGTTCCTTGTTAGTGGAGTGTATACTGGCATAATGTTTATAGAGAATATATATCTGGCAGGATTCTCAAAGTCATAAAAACAATACTCTGACTCCAAATAAATTTTGACTCGCAGAGTACTTTTGCATATACACAAAATGACATATTTCCAAGAATACCCATTAGTTTTGTTTACAATGGCCAAATATTGGTATCTACCAAATGCCATCCAAGAAAGTGTAGTCAAATAAATGATGATACAAACACACTCATGAAGAGAATGAACAATGGCACATCTATGCAATTATAGGGTAGGCAGTTGTTGAAAATAGTGAGGCAGCTTAAGTATGCCTTGGAACAATATTCAGGAAAGAGTGATTTTTCTTCCCCCTTTAGATCCCAGTCATTCATCCCCTTGTCCAGAAGCAGCCAGTGATACTAAGATCTATCAAAATTTTGCATAGACTTCTGGATATGCGATTTTTTTATAAATGTACATCCAGGACTGTACTCTAATTTCTTTAAGTAAATGAGACCGTCCCAGACACATTTCTCTGCACATTTAATATTTCACTTAACAATGGGATGTTTCTTATTTTGAAGGTAATTCCAGAAGATACTGACCATAAAATACAACACAGTAGTGCCGGGCGTGTTGGCGCACGCTTGTAATCCCTGCACTTGGGAGGCGGAGACAGGAGGATCATGCTGGTTCAAAGTCAGCCACTCTGGCTTAAGAGACCCTGTTTCCAAATTTAAAAAAATATAAAAAATAGGTTTGGGAGTGTAGCCTAGAGGTAGAAGGGCTTCCAGGAACTCCAGTACCACACACACACACACACACACACACACACACACACACAAACACAGTATGCTAACTGGCAGGAATATTTTTATTCACAGGGTAATGAATGCCAATCACGGTGGATTGCTGTTTAATCTACTTTGAGACACCTTATATTTTAATAGAAGAATGTTTGTGTTCGACATACTGCTCATTGCTTTTCCTGTTTTCTCACTGTTTCTTTTCTACTGTTGCTGTTTTATTTATTTTGTTTCCTATATGGGCTATGTTTTATATTCTATGTCATTTAGATGTCAGCACCCTGGTTTTACTTATATAAATGATTATCAGGCTTCCTACTTTTAATTATATGAATGGTTATCATAGATCTTTTCCACAAACACGAAAACCTTATTTATCTAATAATAACAAACACATAAAACATTTTACTATGTTTTGCAGGTAGCAAGAAGTTGGTGCTTAGCTTTCTCTTACCCCACACGCCTCGCTCCATTTTCCAGTTTTCTTTAATTCATTTGGGTTCCCACGCCTAGTCACTACCTTGAGTGTATATAGTCATTTTTATCCTCTTTTAAGAACCTCTTCTTTTGGGTACTTTGTATTCTACTTTGTCTCCATAGTTACAGCAATTATTACCATCAGCTCTTAGGCTGGCCCTTAGTATTTTTATTCTCCTGACCTTAAAGTTCAAGCTAAGCTGAATGATGATTCTCTGGGGACCCCCGCACTAAGTTGAAAGCTAAATTAAATTGCTTCTAAAATCCTATCCCATTTCAATGTTTTTTGTAATTGTATATACCTACCATATATATGCATGCATATACTCACATATATGTGTAGATATATTTTAACACTGCAAAGAGTTTGTATGTTAGATGTATTATTTGGCCTGCTTACATACTTTTTAGACCATGAAAATGCTAAGAACAACAAAAAGGCAGTAGAAGGTTCTAGTGGTACAGCTGTTTAGAACTCAAAGATTATAGGCAGATTTCGTGGCTCAAATCTGGCCTCTGATACTGTGTGAACTGGTACAAATCACTTAGCTTCCTCATCTGTGAAATAGGGATAAAATTCATCATAGAGCTATTCTCAGATTTAAAATCAAGGAAATACAGAAAATATGTACAAGAATTCCTAAAATAAAAATTCCCTTCTATTATGAAGCACTTATTTTGCTTTGCTGTGTCTTTAGCACAGTGGTGTTTTATTAATGTGCCAGTAGCCGCCATTGATACCTTTCTGCACTTTCCGGCTCTTAACCCCTCTCATTCTTGACAAATCATAAATGACGACACTAATGGATGAAAGAAGAAATGCAACTTCTCGACTTTCCCCAGAAGTGATGCAGTGATCACTTAGAGAAGATAGCCATGACCCTGCCACACAGAGTCACGACCCCACTCTTCAGGGGTACCTCTGCATGGCAAAAATAATTTAACTGCAATTGATATGTTTGTTCATTCACCTGAGAGCCAGACAACTGTTTTGATGTTCTAAGTTCACTGCTGGGAAGAAAGACAATTGTTCCTACCTGTGAAACTCCTCACAGAAAAGAGCAGCAAAGCCAGGAACAATTTACCTGGGACAAAGACTATCCCACCCGCACCTGATCTCACTGCAGTCACCGATGGAACATACATATTGTCCTCACACTGCTGGAGTTCCGGTGAATCAGCACCAATCACTAGACCAGCACCCTAAAGCCAGTAGAGGTTGACAGATGGAAGCCCATTTTCTCAGGGGCTTCTTCAAGGGGACATTCTAAAGGCAGTGGGCATTTACTGAGTACCACTGTGTACACCACGGCACATCTCATTCACAAACAATAGCTTTGTTCCTCCTGTGTACTCTAACATCAGCTATATTTCAGTGAGGTGGTGCAGAAAGCAAGACATGAATAAGTATGCACAGATGATGTGATATAGAGAAATAGTCTCTTCTTTCGGGCAATGCATCTTTTCCTATCCGCTGATGTTTATAGCTATTTCAAGATTTGAAACTACAGCACTCACTCTGGCAATGCCTTGGCTAACATGTTAATCCTGCAATGCCAGGTGGCTTTTCCTCCCAACAAACACAGATCCTGGTGGAGGGACTGCCACAAAAGGCCAAGAAAAGCAACCTCCATTCTATGTGCAGAAAATGACATTGCTGTGGATCTTCCTTGACTTCCTTCTCCTCGGTCCCTACAGTCCATATCCATCCTGTCTTCATGATAGGAGCCAGGCCTCATGACAGAATATTTCTTTGATTTCAAGTGCTTAACTAGAAAGCAGACCTTAGAGAGAATATATATATATGTATATTGCAATACCGGGGATGGAACCCAGGGGCATTCTACCTCTGAGCTATACCCCGAGCCCTATTTTTTTATTCTTTATTTGGAAATGGGGTCTCACTAAGTTTAAAAGGGCCTCACAAAGTAGTAGCTGAGGCTGTCCATGAACCACAAGCCTCCTGTCTCAGTCTTCCAAATGCTGGGATTACAAGCACGCGCCCCCCCACCACCCCCTTCCCGGCTAGTCTTCAATATTAAAGAGGAGAATTTGAATCCAGTGAGAAGGATGATCTCTAAAAATATAGACCTTTAACTATGGACTCATCTAATTTAAACAGACTATGCTTATTTTCTTATGTGGTTTATTTATTAATTTATTTCTGGTATCAATCTACCTTTTTTGTCACTGGGTCTTGAAACATGACCAAATGTTTTAGATTAACATTTTATTATCATGTTATTTATTGAAATTTATTTTATTTACTAATATTCTATTTATTATTAAGTTGAAACTTAAACATGACCAATGACACTTTATTATCATGTAATTTATTAAAGTTTATTTTATTTACTAATATTTTATTTATTATTAAGTTGAAACTGTTGATTCAACTTTGGAGTTACCTTATATTTTAACTAGGCTAGGAATGGGGGAGGCAGGTAGAGGTATATAGTAATGGTCTTGGAATTCTAAGGGGAAGAGTTACTTAGGATCAACTTTTCTGGGTTGTCACTACTTAAGGAGGAGGTTAGTCCTGTGATGGAAGGAGAGCAGTTATTCCGGAAGTCACTTTGGGGGAGGTCAAGAAGATCTGGGGGAGGAAGCGACACTGGATTAGTATGGAGCCAACAGCCCAGTATTCCAAGAAAGGAACTGCTCTGTCCCAGAGGGTGATGGGCAAGGTTTTGGGGAACAGGTAAGGCACAGGAACCCAGTGAATAATCAGAACCTGGAATTCAGAAAACAAGATAAAAGATGAGGCTATCTGGAATTCAAGAGGATTTCAGAGGAAGGGGTTGTCTCTCAGTCTGCTATTCCTATCATATGAAGATAGATAGAGAAACAATGACTCTTCAGGAAAATTTTCTAGTTTTGTACAAAAATAAGAAAAAATGCACTTACAGGAGAAAATTTGTATTTTCTCTGTATTATGTTACAAATAACTATGAATGCTTATATCTCTTTACTAAGAAAGGTTTATATCTCTTTACTAAGAAAACAAATATAGTCAAGATGATGTCAGAGTGCGTGGATTCTGCTCAAGGTTCTTCCTGATAGACCATCGGCTCAGACAGGAGGAGCCTTTTGGTTTTTTTGTTCTTCCTAGGCAAGAATCATTTTCAACTGAGGGTCTCACTTGAAAGCAATGAGAGAACATGCTTACGGTGAAACAAAATCAGGCCTATTCTCTGTGAGACTTAACACTGAACCCAGAGCTTTGCTTTATATTAAGTAAAATACTTTATATTGAGCATCTTTATTTAGCCCTGTTTGCCAAAATCTTCCCAAATATGCTGCTCTCAGTTCCTTTGGGTACCATGATTTCAGTGCCTGTTCTTTTTTTTAAATCTCTGTCCTATATCTGTTCTGTCCAGAGCCCTCTGTATAGACTCTCAGACACGAGTTTTTTATTTTTCCAGTAGTGAGGATGGAAACCAGGGCTCCATGCATGCTATGTGAGTTCTCTATCCCAAGCCCTTTTTAAAGTTTTTCATTTTGGAGACAGGGTATCCCTGATTTTCCTGGAGTGGACTTGACCTCTTGAACTCTCCTTCCTCTGGCTCCTGAGTAACTAAGAATTACAGGTGGGTGCCACCATGCTCAGCTAGGGACACACTTAAAATACAGGCCTTTTTCCCTTTTGGGATCAATCACATTCTCCCTTGAATGTGCATTTTCTGCTTTCCAGTAAATCTTATCTGAGCAGTCAACTCTCGGAGGCCTCAGAAGACTGAGAATTATGCTGGCTCTCAAAAAAAAAAAAAAAAAAAAAAGCCAAAAGCACATGCTTGTAACCCCAGTATTTGGGAGGCTGAGACTGGAGGGCCTCAAGTTCGTGGCAGCCGCAGCTACTTAGTGAGACCCTTTGCAACTCAGAGAGACCCTGTTTCAAAAAAATAAAGAATAAATAATAGGGCTGGAGATGTAGCTCGGAGGTAGAATAGAATGTCCCTGGGTTCAATCCCCAGTAACTGCAAAATAAATAAAATAAAATATAAAAATGAAAAATAAGAAAAGCAAAATGAGATCAGCTATTAAAAAAAAAAAAAAACAGAGCAGGGCAGGAGTGTAATTAACTGGAGTTGGAACAAAGATGTAGAGGAACCGGTGAGCACACTCCACGGGAGTGCGGGCGGTCATTCCTTGTGGGCTATAAGAGGGTGGTGGTGATAAGCTGAAGTCTGTGCAGGACCACAGGCTCTGGGTGTGGTGCTCTGAGCCCTGAAACCAGGGGAAGTTCCTACGTTAACAGATGTATCACCCAAACATGAGGAGGGAGGGGGGAGGAAATGGAGTGGGAATTGGAGAAGGGTTAGTTGGGTGACATCTGTAGGTAGGCCTCTACCATCTTGTACTTTATTAAGATGTACGAGAGCAATGCACCAATAAAAAACTTTATAAAAAGAAAAATGGGTTAATGGGCTCTCCCTGGCAGCTGGGTGCCCATGGAGCAGATTCACTTAGATGGCAGAGGGGACAACGCAGTGAAAGAGAGAAAAGAGGCAGAATGAGTCCCAGGCTTCTAGCTTGGAAATCTGGTGGCAGACCATAAACATCAGAGAAAGAGAAACAGAACGCTGCAAGAAAAGCAATTGAACACGATGAGTTTAGCCTGAATAGAAGGAGCTTGAAAAGCCTTTGGTACATTAAGTGGGCCTCTCCAAGAAATAGCTAAAGACAATTGTGGAATTCCAGGAAAAATGTGGAGTTGACCTTCTATCACACTACCCTTGCCTGAAACTCAAAGGAACGGTAAGAACAGGATAAAGCAGGAGCGTAGTTGTTCTGACCAACTCTGTCTTTGAGAATGGAGTCTATTGTTTCATTGTATGAGATTTTATTTACCTCCCCTTCTTCCTCATGTAGTTAGGATTTACTAAGAAGAAAAAGAAAAAGAAAAAAAGACCTAAGTGCAGGCCCTGAATCCAAGCTGTACTCATTCTGGAGGGGCTAACCGCACCCTGGTGACCCCGGCTGCATGTGGACAGCATGCCAGGCTATTGCTTCACTGTTGTGGCGAAGTCCTGCTCTGGCCCCAGGCACCAGAAGTCAAGATGAAAGCGCACAACGCAAATACTGTTCTGATTAAAACCCAACTTTCTGCTTTTGATGTGGGCCAACCTCTATTGTTGGTAGGCTGGAGGCATGTAGCCAAAGACTCTGGCAATAAGTATAAAACCAGGATGTACTCAATTTAAAAAAGAGAGAAAGAAACAACAGATTGGGGCATGGGTAGACAGAACAAAAGAAAAAAATTAAAGGAGGAAGAATGAAAGAAGGATCGGAGGAAGGAAGGAAGAAAACTGCAATCAGCCCTTGTACCAGAAAGCAAGGCAAGGGGCCAGACAGCACAATGACACACGGGATCACCGTCATTCTTTTGCTGAGGGCCCCTTGCTAGGGAGGAAGGAGAAAGGAGCATCCATCTAGACTCACTGTACCATAAACTGCCTGTAGGGCTTTAGGAAATCCCCAAACCCCTTCAGGTCTGTTCCCTTAACTGACATGCATACACTAGAAGTCTCTGGAGCCCTTCCAGCTGCCTATGTTTGAATTTCATGGCTGCTTCCAGGAGATTCCTGGTAGACCACTTCCTTTGTTTCTTGGGAAGAGGGATGCCTCATCTCCTATAGGGTAATGAGACACAGGAAGGGTGTTTGAGCCATTTCTGCAGAGTATTAGAAGCATAAGAGGCCCGGGGCCACCTCCATGGTTGAAACTCCCAATGTATTATAAAATGAAGAAATGCCAAAGCAGGATGCTCAAAACTCTCGTGTATCCCAAAACTCTTATATTTCGTAAATGACCCTTGTTTACAAGCAAAATACGACTTCAGCTGGGAAAGATGCCGAGTCTCAACTAGAAGCCTTTTATGAACATGTAGCCCAGTGGAAAGGCCCACCTGCTCCCTACTCAAAATCCTGATCATCTCAGCACCCCCAGGAGCATAGCACAACACGGACACATGGTGGATAATGAAAAAGCACTTGCTAAATGAATAAATGTGCACATGGATGAATAAACAGTCTCCATGTCCTTGGGCTCTGTATACTTCATTAGGAGAATAATAAGGTGGCAATATGTTCTCTGAGAAACATGCAGTTCAAGGCAGGCCCTCTGGCTGGGCAGATCCCCAGAAATTACCCATAACCACTAGATCTAACAGACAGACGTGAGGCACTTAAACAGAAGTAGGAAGAGCATCCCTGCTTCAGTCATAAGCATCTAATACCAGTCTTCAACTGGGATATCTTTCTGCTATTCACATTTAGAATGAGGAAAGACAGAACTTTCCAGACACCAGAGACTAGCTTTTTTTAAAGAACACTTCCCATGGTTTTAGCTGCTGATGTGCACTTCATCAGTGCTTTTGAGAAGATTAGGGAAAAGCAGTTGGTTAAATGAGCCCTTACCCCAGGATAGTAGGAGATTCAAAAGGAGTAAACAGAAGACTCAAAAGATTGACAAGCAGGTGGGATTTGGAAAAGGACCAAGAGCACAGAGGTCATGGCATTTATGTTACAAATATCTGTTCTCCACCAACTGAGCAGGTATTATTGCCCTCAAACCTTTTATTTTTCAGCCATGCCTCCTGCAAGATTGGCTCAATGAGGACTTCTGACAGGTGACCACAGAGAGGAAAACCATGCTGGAATTATAGCAAAAAGTAAAAAGAAAAAAATGAGCTGCTAAATATTGGTTAGAAACATTTCAAAATGGTAGGGTCTCTTCTCTGGATTTGCCAGAGATCTGTCCCCAAATAGCCTATATAAGTCTGTTCTTCAAATTTGCAGCCCTTGGAAGGAAGAAAAACAAAAAATGATACACATCTACATTTCTCACAGAGTTCATGAAGAGGATTAATGAGTTAATAAGCATTAAGCACTTTGCAAGCCACAGGTGACTGGCAAACATTATTAGGACCACATTTTTCCTACCAAAGTGGTTTGGGTTTTGAGCAGGAGGTTAAAATCCCATGAGATATGTCTACTTCTAATCCAGGAAACTAGCAGCCTATCTTCAGGTAATAAGATGCCTGTCAGAACGCCCTAGATTGTCCAGTCACTGGTGGCAGAGACAGATTTAGACAAGATGAAGGCAAGAGCATCCCCCAAAGCACTTTTGAAAGTCACCAAAATAATAAGCAATTTCAATTAACAGTGGCATCTGCAGCAGCAGAAACATGTTTGGTTAGACCCATGTTTCTCTGAGCTCACCCTCTCCAGGCTAAAACTCATCTGTCTTGAGAACTACTGCCCTGCCAATATCCCATCCTTCACTTCAGGTTATATTCACTGGATGGGCCTGTGAATGTGACCCCCTCAAACTGAAATAATTATATTTATCTGATACAACTCAGGTGGGTTCCAGGACCCCTGTCAACAGAGCAAATATGAAGTTATTACCTTTAGAGTCATTATGTTTCCTTCCTGTTCCCAGGAACATTTCTTCTTGACTCTATATTTACTCTCTAAGTAAAAATAATGTGAAATGGTTAGGCAGCTAAAAATCAACCGAACAATTTCTCCACCCCATAAAATAATATGCTATTTCTTTGGCAACATAGGGGTGCCTAAAACTTTTAAACAAGCAAAACCACTGAAGCAAGGGGAAAACTTTAGATGCTCTTAAGAAGGCAAAGACCTCTAACTCAGGAGTCCTGACCCTTAATTGCATCTGTATTCTAGCATATGAACTTTTCATATTCAGCAAAAAAGGATTCACAAAGTAGGGCCGTGAAGAGTAGATCCTAGAATTAGAGAAATGGAAGAGGAAACGTACTGGTGACTCTACCGTAGAACCTCAGGAGGGAGGTAATGGGTGTCTGAGTTCATGGGGGTGGGGATTCACACATAGATTGATTTTCCTCCATGTTCCAGGCTTTGTGTTAGGGGCTGAGTCTTCATTGTTATCAAGGGCCCCTATCTCTGTGTATAATTAACACACACACATAAATGGCCATGATGTTGTATATGACCCGCTACAACTGCAGTGTGAATAAAATGCCCCAGAATCCTAAATTGGGAAGAAACTGACTGAGATTAGGATGGTCAGAAAAAACTTAACAGAAATGATAGATTGAATCGCCTTGCGTCCACTCTGGAAGGAGGGAAATAGCTTTCTTGGCAGCGTGAGACGTGTGTACGTTTGGCAGGCTCAATGCCTGTTGAGATATTTGTTCATTCATCTATTCACTCTTTTGTTTATTTATTATTCATGTATTCACCAGGCTTTTATGCATGCCAGGCTCCATGTGGGGCCCTTGATATATTATACTGTGGAAAGCTCAGTGGGGATCATTGGAAAAGTGGTGGTGGGTGTCAGGCTGTGGAGTTTTGGTTGTATCCTGATAGTCACTAGGGAGCTAATCAAGGATTTTTGAGCAGGCAAATAAAATAATAACAACTACTTCTACTAAGTAAAATAGTTCTGGCCAAAAGTAAAAGTTAAGAGTAGAAGCCAGGCATGGTGGTGCACACCTGTATCCCATACTGAAGGGTGGCACAGGAAGGTTGCAGGTTCGAGATCAGCCTCAGCAGCATAGTGAGACTCAGAGCAACCTAGCAAGACCCTGTCTCTAAACTAAAATAAAAAGGGCTAGGGGGAAGGTGTAGCTCAGAGGTAGAATACCCCTGGTATTAATCCTAGTACAAAGAAAGAAAAAGAAGGAGGAGGAAGAGGAGGAGAAGGATAAGGAGGAGGAGGAGGAGGAAGAAAAGGAGGAGGAGGGGAGGAGAAAGAAAAGGAGGAGGAGGGGGAAGAGGAGGAGGAGGAGAAGGAAAAGGAGGAGGAGGGGGAAGAGGAGGAGGAGGAGAAGGAAAAGGAGGAGGAAGAGGAAGAGGAGGAGGAGGAGAAGGAAAAGGAGGAGGAGGGGGAAGAGGAGGAGGAGGGGGAAGAGGAGGAGGAGGAGAAGGAAAAGGAGGAGGAGGAGGAGGAGAAGGAGAAGGGAAGCTGATTACTGAGGGTCAACTTTGAAAGTGTGCTGCAGTTTAAATACCATCTGCCCATAACATAGGCAGTGGGCTTGGAGAGAAAATAAGGATTTTAGGTCTGTGGGTATCATGGGAAGAACTCAGAGGTGGCCCCAGGCAGAGCCAGAGCTGGTCTTCGGGGTTAGATACGTTGCTAGCATGTGAGTCTATTGTTTGGTTGAGCAGCACTGGGAGGAGGAAAGTAGGAAAGTTGGGCAGGAGAGGAGTAATGACAATGTTGGTTTGGAGCATGTCAAGTTGGAGACATTTCTGGGTCATACAGGAGCATGGAGTGAGCATCCCTAAAGTTTAGGATAGAGGCATGCACTGCAGAAAAAGAGCTAGAGTTGTTTTGCAAACAAGTGGAAGCTGAAACTGTGGAAGTAGAAAAGATTATTGAGGAGACTTTACCAAATCCCTATTAGAGATGTCTGGGGGTCAGCGAGAGACCTGTCACAGAGCAGAAGCAAGAGGTGCTACGATAACGCCAGGCAGGAGTTTCCAGACAGAGGGCTGGCAAACAGCAAAGAGTGCTGAAAACACAACCCTCTACAGTATTTGTAAACCCCACCTCCAAATTTGCTTGTTCCATTTAAAGCACGATCATTGTGTATATGTGTCTGTGTGTGAAAGTGGTGCTAGGGATTGAAAACGGGCATTGTACCAATGAGCTACACCCCCACTCCTATTTTTTCTTTTTTTTTTTTGAAACAGGGGCTTGCTAAGTTTCTGAGGCTGGCCCAAACCTGCGATCTTCCTGTCTCAGCCTCCTAAATACTGGGATTACAGACGAGCACCATCATGCCTTGCTGGCACATCCTTTAATATGTCCTCTTCAGCTAGGCCTTTCCTATTTACCTGTGGCTATGACACGAATCATTAAATATGAAACTCTGTTAACATCAAGGATTTCTATCTCCATGTGGATGAGGCTCCTATCCATGATTAACCAAGAGTTAATAATGAACCCTGGACGTATGTCAGATTATTTGAGTGTGGCTCAAAAGAATCCAAAGTGCCCAAAGAGTAAACTTCATAAAATGTACTTTATTGCCATCAGGGATGGTAAAGAGGTTTGCTAAGTGATAGGTCAAAGTCATTTATGTAATAGCACTTCCAGAATAATCAGAATCGCGGAATGCTGGGTTTCCAAGAAACAGTAATGGTTTCTTCAATTCTCTTCATTTTCTCATATGTCTTGCTCATTGGGTAACCAAGAGAAAATTTCCAGAAGAAGAGTTGCAAAGCCAAATCAAACCGGAGCCACAAATGAAACATCCGTCGATGTCTTCATAGCAGTTGGTTGTCAAAGCACAGAGCAAAACACCTCCCCTGGGAAGCCACTCTGAATAAGTGGACTTTTTTTTAAGTGATAAGCTTTCAAATATTTTTCTTTTTTATTATTTTATTTGTGGTACTGGGGATGAGACCCAGGGACCATCTACCTCCAGGCTACACCTCCAGCCCTGTTTTGTTTCATTTTATTTGGAAGCAGTGTCTTATTAAGTTACTGATATCCTCACTAAATATAATGAAGATAGTTTTGAACCTGCAATCCTCCAGTCTCAGTCTCCCAGGTACTGGGATTATAGGCATGCGCCACCACGCCCAGTTCTATTTTTTCCTTTGTATAAAAATAACATACAATATTTTAAGTTCAGGTTATGTTTTACTTTCATTAAAACAAATACGGTCAGACAAAAAAAATATATATATATATATATATATGAAACAGTCAAAACAACTCGGGCCCCAATTTAACCTTGAGTAATTAAACCAAACTCGTTCCTGGCCTATGCTGTGCCCTGTGGAAATCAGCTAATCCCTGGCTTCCCTCTGACTGAAACTGAAGCTTTTTGCTCAAATCAGATCCCCAGTGAGAGACTCTGAAGGAGGCCCGTTGACCTCTGAGGCTGTGAGGAATGTGCGCTGAATCAGTGATTCTCCTCTTGAAAAGTCGTAAGTGGTGGCAAGTCAAGAGATAATATCGAGAGTTGATCATCAAGGAAATGTAGCACAAGCACATTATTAAAGTTGGGGTGGTAACCACAGAAAGAGCTAAATATAGAAACTGTTAAAAGTGTTTTCCTCTGGGAAGCACACTGGGGCTGAGGAAGGTGGGGATGCTGAAGAGGAGACGGTGTGTTGAATTATAAGACATTCTGTACTTGGCATATTTTTTTTTAACCAAGGGCATTTTTACTTGGGTAACATGAAATTAGTAGAAAATATATCTACCAAATGTTACTCATGCACACGTTTACTTTGTCTTATGTAATATGAATTTTTAAATTTAGACTCGCAAAGTCACAAAAAGATAATCTTCTATTTTATAAATAAAGAGGCTGAGATACATTGAGTTGCCCAAGGCCACTGAACAGAGGGCCAAGGCAAGAGAACTGGCTCCCTTTAGCCTGTGCTTTGTCCTAAGGGCTACACCTGCCTCTGTGGGTAACATAGAACAGAAAATGAATACATTCTGACTCAGGAATTTTCAGTCTATTCTATTGGGCCTCCTGGAAAATTATTGTATCATAGCTCTGCCTTACTACACATAAAGATCTTAAGAAGAGACAAGCAAGGAAAGCTCCGGGAGTTGAAGATGGAATTGAAATTTCCAAAATGAAAGTCAGCTTCTGTGTGTGTAGGTGGCGGCTCCTAGCAGCCTGTATGGCAACATCACCGATGTAATTACCTTGCCAGGTGTATCTGTTTGCTAGTGCTGTGATATGAAATATCACAGACTGTGTGGCTCAAAGAACAGAACTTTATAGTTTCGTAGTTTTGAGGATCAGAGATGTAAAAGGAAGATGTCAGCAGGGATGGCTCCCTCAAGGGAATGTTTGGGCCCCTCTCCATGATTTGCTCATAAGTAGCCATCTTTGCTCTCTCTCTTCCTATGGTCATCTTTCCATGCATGTCTGGGTATCCAAACTTCCCCTCTTTATAAAGATGCCAGTGACATTAGATTAGGGGCTCCGTCCATGCTAGAATGATTTCATCTTAACGAATGACATCTACAATAATACTATTTCCGAAGAAAGTTATCTTTTTGAAAACTGGGGATTAGGATTTCAATATATTAGTTTTAGTGGTGTGTGGAGGGCACAATTCACTAGGAAATGACCATATCCTTGATTCCTTTCTTCAAACATTGACAGCATTTACTGAAAATTTTCTTTTTCTGGGAATACACCCCATTAAAAGTTAAAATCAACTGGGCCATAAGATTTATTAGTTAGCAAAACACTTTGTATTTACCTATTTTTGTATCCTCTATTAAATAAAATGGAGATCATTAAGCACAGATTTGTCTTCTCTAATTGAATATATATGCTAGGATGTTTTAGGATCAAAGGAAGTAATCATTTAAATTATAAACAAATATTATACACATATATTCACATATATAATGCTATGTTATAAACATAACAGATGTCATCTAAGAGTTCCTATCCAATATTGTAAAAGCTTTCACATAATGCATTCACTCAGTCCTCAAATGGCATGCCACATTTTAAGAGGTCTTATCAATTTTAACTGTAGAGCTGAATAAAGTTTGAGGACCTCAAAGATGGAAAATACACATAAAAATTTAAAATCCAATTTACTTTTCCATTCAACCATGATATTTACCTTTAGATTTTCACTTGGAAAGAAAAACAAGGGTAACAAGTCCCCCCCTTTGATTTTCAGTCAACACTTCATGAACAGGTCTTTACTACAAGGACACATTTCTTCAAAGGAAGTGTAAAAGGGGAAGAATTTCCTCCAGTCAGGTCTATCTGATTAATTAATTATTTTCTTCCTGCCAGGTTCATCTATCTGAAAATTAATGCAATTATAAATTATCTATTAATCTAAAAAGCTTTTGCAAATATGTTTATGTATGTTGACTTAACTACTATAGGTTAACTTGGAATACAATTTGTACCATCAAACTAATAAGGAATAACAAATATTTCTCAGAATTAATTACATAAATTATGTAAACAGATACTTTTCCAAGCATACCTACTTCTCACTCTACATTTATCTGTTTTCCACGAACACATTTCATATATTCATTTTTCACTGAGTCATTCAACAATCAGAGGTAAATCTGACCTGAAAGTGGGTTGCTTTTCTTAAATTTATAACATTACTTCTTGGGTATATTATTAAAAATAAAAGTATTATTACACATGTAGATTCCTTCAGTGCAAACTGAATCATAATGAGATGATGAAAAAATAAATATATCAAAACCTATCACCAAAATATAACCATGTTTTCTTATAAGAAATGCTCTCTAATTTTTATTTCAAATATTTTTCCTTCTCCTACTTTCCCTGATAGAGGTCTTTCTTTTCCTTGAAAATCATAATTTCATAATTCTTTGTAAATCTTTCTAATTCTGGCCTATACTTCTCCAACCTCTTACCAAGTTCAGGGGAAAGGAACTATCAGGAAACTTTGTTCGTGGTTGCACCTCCAGTTGCTTGATTCACACCAATCTTTCCATGAACTGTTCCAAAAGCTACGCCAAGGAATGGCAGGTAACAGACCCGTGAGCCCCGTTTCAGCAGTGTGCTCAGAATTGCGGCTGACTGGGCATCTGTCCACAAGGCCTGACTTCCTGAGCAAAGCTCTCTGGACAAAGAAGAGATGCAAGACACACCACTCGGATCCCGCCCCCCCCTTTCTGGAATTTGGAATCAGAATAGGCTTGATGTAGAATGTGTGAAAAATAGTGTTAAAAATAGTGGCAGAGGAAGAAAAATATAGATTGGGACTCATTCATTCATTGGTTCTCCAACACTCCAAATAAAATTAATTGCCTGCTACTGGCCAAGTACTGTGGCAAGTCCTACACTGTACAGTGTTTTCACAAAGCGAGTAGAATAATTTAGCTGAAACAAAGTGTACACATGGGAAGGTAGAAAAGTAGGTCGAGGCTAAAACTGCAGCAGGTGCTGATGGCAGATCAAAGGTTTGGGTTTTATCTTGCCTTTGAAATAAAAAAGGGAGCTGGTTTTACAGGATATCATTTCTTCACTGACTCACATCAAGTGGTCCTCTATTTTTCTATCCCTATCCTTTTAGGATCCATAACTTAAGTGTAACCACCACGGATTAAAATACAATTCCAATGCACTCTTTTTGTTACTAGGATGGAGGTGTCTGTTACACCACTGTCCTCCTTGACTCCAATGGGAGGCAGGTCCTGAGGGAAGAAAAGGATACATGACCACTTGTAGGTCTGTTTCTTTGGGTACATTGTTAAGTGCCTTGAGGACTCTGGCCCTGTTGATATATTGTATCTCTGAAAGCTACTGTAGCTCTCTGTACATACTGATGCTCAGTCCATGTACACAGAACAGAATGGTAGAAGAAACACTCATCAAAAACCTGGAGAAACCAGGGCGTGGTGTGGCACTCACCTGTAATGCAAGAACTCCAGTTTCAAGGCCAGCCTCAGCAGCCTCATGAGGACCTAATGCAACTCAGCATGACTGTTTCAAAATAAGAAGATAAAGAATAGAGCCGGGAGTATAGCAGAGATAGAATGCCTCTGGGTTCAATCCTCAGTACCACAATAAACAAACAAACTTGAAGATGCAATTGAGGTGGAGTCTGTTTTAACACACACACACACACACACACACACACACTCACACACACACACACTCACACACTCACTGTTAGGACTTCTGAAAGAATATCTCACTGGGCATGGAGTGTATTTCTGGGAAATGTGCCTTATTTAGCATTAGGAGAAGGTGGGAGGGAAAAGAGGTGGAAAGAGAGCCAGATACTTTCAAAGAACAACATTATGTCCTCAGGAAAGAGCGATTTAATGATTTGTAACACACCTGTGCTTACCCAAGGGCACAGTGATTAAGAAATACTGCTATCGCCTTCAAAAGTAAGTTTTCTGAAACACTGAATACGGTAACCTCCTGGTGGATTTTTCCACAGCAATTGCACTAACCACTTCTAATCATGCCGCTCAAAAGATAAGGCGAGCAGAGATTTGAGAGAGAGTGTGCAGGCTGCCCATGAAGAAATGCTGTTCTCAAATGTTCTCCATCAGGATACAATCTATTAACCGTTCCGCTCAGGGGACCAACTCCAGTTCAAACACTTTTTCTCTTCCAGTGTCCTGGGCTTCTGAGAACTGGAATTATAAACGTTTGGGGGCTTGAGGTTCAAGGAGTGGTGTGACTGCAAATCAACCTATTTAACTTCAAATCCAGCTCTGTTTTAACCAGGCAAATACAGGCTTTTCTGAGATGATTTTTAACATCCTACTTATACAATCCTAGAACACATTAACAACCAAAGAATAAATCTGAATTTTAATGCCATGACCAAAAAAATTAAATTTTTAAAAATCTTTATATCTTTGTTATTTACCCCACATGAAAGAGCTTGTAGAAGTGTGAATAGCTCATAATGTCTTGATAAATATATGCTTCATCTTATTTTTTTAATATAGGTCAACCACAGTAACTTTTTTCTATACTGTGGAAGGAAAAAATTGCAATTGGTTTAGTTATGGCAATAACAGGGCGAGGCCCAGGAAATTAAGCTTCCTTTTCATGTGGCTTCCTCCTTTTCATGAATCAAACCCGGAGGATGGGCCAAGAGCTGGTGAATTTAGTATTAAGAAGGTGAACTTTATGGCCAGTCAGCAGAAAACTGGAAAGACATCGAGAAGTCCTTTAGACCATATGATATCCTGAAGCATGACACAGCTCAATAACTTAAAATGGAATGCTGAAATGTTTTGAAAGAAAAAGAAAGATCATTTTCTCCTTAAACCTCCCCCACTACTCTTCCTATCCCCCACCAGCCCAGGTTGATTTAAGACAGCAGATGTCTCTCAGGCTTTCACCTAGAAACTCAGAGAGTCAGCCCTTTCTTTCAATTTGATGAATAAGGACATTTTCTGTAAAGTCTTAGGTTACTTAAAGAAGGCCACTCATGCACGTATTCATTCAACACACGTTTATTGAGTGTACACTAAGTTCTAAGTCGGAGGCATTGGGAATATAACTATGCACAGCAGGAGACAGACAAGAAACCTGTAAATGGTGTAGAGCACATATACAATATATATGCTACAGTAAGAGAAAAATATGTACTGTGATTTGCTAGAAAGAAAGCAGGTAAGACGTACACCTGTAATCCTAGTACTTGGGAGTTTGAGACAGAAGGATCACAGGTTTGAGGATACTCTCAGCAACGGCAATAAAACTCTCAGCAACCTAGCAAGACACGGTTTCAAACAAGATGTAATAATAATAATAATAATAATAATAATAATAATAAGGATTGAGGATGTAGATTGGAGGTAGAGTACTCCTGGTTTCTATCCTCTGTACCAACAATAAAAAAATAAGTAAACAAATAAATAAATAAATAAATAAATGAGAAAGATAAAAAGAACTGTTAGTGATGACAATCTTCTTAGCTTTATAATTATAGCAACAATATGCCAATTTGTGATATTTCATTTTATAACAACTCTAGAATGTATAGGTAATGTTTGATTAGTAATTTAGCCAAGGTTGATTCTAGACCTGTTGTAATCTTATTTCTTGACCTCTGTCCTATTTCTTAGTTGCTCTTCCAAGTTCTAGAACTGTACCCCCATCTGCTATTGTTCAACTTTCTCCTGGAAGGGCGACAGCCATATCCTCTAAGTGGCTTTCTAGTTGATCCTTATCTTTACAAAACTGTCTTAAAACCATCCATTCATGGCATTATTTTATAGTCAATAAATCTCAGTTTCCAAATCCACTTGTTCCTTCTGTCCAAATCCTGCAGGATTATAGCCATTGCTAATAACCAACAATTACCAAAAGGCCAATTCTGTTGAGTTCTGTGGAGTTTACTGAAGTGTTAAGATGGATTAAATGTGACCCCTTCTCGAAGGGACTTAGAGTCAAGTGGAAGAGGATGTGGAGACCATCATCACAGTTGACACACTTGCAAATCTAAGACATAGTACTAAGTTCTACATCAGTGCTTTTGACTTTCCTATCAGCCTTGTAAAGAAATTAGTAGTGTGCTCCCCACATTATCAACGAGAACACTGAGGCCTGGACACATGAGCAGCTGCACAAGGTCACAGAGCTATTTTGTCCACTCTGCTTCTAGCTTTGAATGTCACTCTGAGACTTGTTAATTCCCTCATGGCAATATAATAGGAATAGAACCTAAGAAAAAGACAGACATTCTTGCCCATATGGCAGCAAGGGGCTTAAGTTGGTCATTTTAGCCCAGGCTTGGTCATACCCATTCACTCCAGCCCCAGCATTCCCGACTGTCTGACTCTCAGTGTTTTACCAGTTTATAGTTAATGGTCAGATAGTCTGGGCCAGTGGTTCTCAGGGCTGACTATACACTGGAATCACATGGAGAGCTTTTAATCCTCTTAATATGGTAGAATGAACCCCAGACTTACTAAAACCAGGATCCTGTGGGAAATGATGGAGTCATGAGGGGTTTTAAACCTTGCCAGATATCTCCAGTGTGTGGCTACCTTTAGGAACCAGCGCTACAAGGCCGGATGCCAGTGCCTCTTAATTGGGGCTCTTTTGCTGTCCAGAGAAAGGTTGACAATGTTTATTACAAGTAGATGGAGAAGACAATGGCACTTCCAGCTAGAAACCAGGATGCTGCTAAATATTCTATAAGACAAAAGCCAACCCCTACAGAGAAACAGTTATCTGTCATAAAATATCAACGGTGCTGAGGCTGGAAACTTTGATGTACACAACACTATCAGTTCAATCAATGCCTTTTCTCCACTCGCAGGAACAGTGCGCTCAACTATCAACTCTGATGGCCACAAATTCAAAGAAACTGAAAAGCTGGAGTAGGTGGCCCCAATTATATTGCCTTGCAAGGCTTCCCAAAGAAAATATACTCAATCTTGGTGTGAACCAGATTTTTACAAAAGTTGTGAAATGAAAATGTGTTCAGGGCTGTGCACCGTAAATCTTCGGCCACGATTTTCTCTGAACACTTTTAGATTAGGAAACGTGACTATGATGAAGCCTAAAGTTAGTACATTGCCTCTTTTGCATTCAGTCTTCATGTGTAAGGCTGCCGAGTGGGCATAGCTGCTGTTCTCTGCCTGAGGGCATCTTTGTTTTGGGGAGTACACATGACCTTCACAGACATGCTAGCAAGAAGTACCAGAGAGTTAATGTCCTAGAAGCATTCCTTAGCAAAAAGGAAAAAAAAAAGGGGGGGGATGGAGAGTTAATACATTTTTCCTGCTTCTGTAGGGATTTGATGAGCTCTAGAGGGGCCAAGTTGGGCCAGTAGTTTGTCTGCTAGTTTATTGGTTGGTTCCCTCTCCTATCTCATGTACTCTATTTCCTGGGTTTCCTGATAGCATAGCTCAAGTAGATTTCTTGCAATTAGGTCCTCACCTCAAGCTCTGACTCTTGGAATATACAAAAATTAAGCACATCTTGAAATAGATGAAATCATCAGACAGGCATAGCACACCCAAAAATGAAGAAGAAAGAAAAGAACTAAGAGACACCTGAGTCAATACTAGTGAAAAGAGAAACAATCTTCAAAAAATCATTATGAACCTGCTCAGAGAAACAACAACAACAAAAAAAGGAATGATATTAAATCCAGAAAGCAACACGAGGGTTCTAAATTAAAAAGGAGCAATCAGAGAACAAGAAAATAGTTTGGGAACTTAGAGATATGTATAACAGATGAAATAGAAGAAAAATCAATATGGGAGTTGTAGATAAAAAAATATATAGTAATTCTCTAGGGGGGAAAAAGAACAAAAATAAAAAGAGGAGGACAATTGGAGAAAAAACAATACGACAACATCAGTACAGGGGCATTGCAGCCAACTGATAGGATTTTCACAGAAGAGTTAGTGGTTTGGCTGACCTTGCAGGCATTTGTATAGGAAAATGTTCCAGAATGGAAGTATAAGAGTCTTTAGACCTGAGGTACCTACTTCCTTGGTAAATTGTACCCTGGGTGTCTGAGGTACTTTTTACAACACTCCTAAGCTCCTCCACCCTGAACCCTAACAACAAACAATTATTTAAGTAGTTGGGTCCAAATAACAGAGTAAGCATTTATGTCCTAAAAATTTAGAGCCTGCTGAGCACTACAGAATTTTTCAAACCTTGGAATTATATTGGATATTGCCCCTCTCATTTTCTGTTCGACACCAATTTCATATGACTTTTTAAAAAATATATATAGCAGGAACTACAGAAAACTCAGCTTTGTGAAGATATCACATCATGGAAGGAATGTAGCAAAGTAATGTTGGACACTCAAGTTAGTGGTCTGGCTGACCTTGCAGGCATTTCTTTTTAAAATTTCTTTTATTGCTGCACTGTAGTCATACATCTTAATGGAGTACAAGATGATAGAGGCATACATGCACACACCACTCATTTAGCCCTTCCCCAATTCCCACACCATTCTCTGCCTCCTCAGTTCTTCTCATGAGATTGACTTTGATATGTTTGTGAATGTATTTCTATGCTTTTCTTGAAACTCTAAAATATTTAAGATATTCCATGGCACTCTTGTGAGTCCAAGGGGACACTCCAGGCACCAAGGGCTTTACATATGGCTTTGGTCAATCGGTACCCATGAAATGTTTAGCAAATTGACTAGCAAAAGTGCCACACCAATGTATATGTATACATGTCACTATATATAACTAGAATATCAGTGGCAGAAAAAAAGTGATTAAAAGTTTCCAGAAAGCCGGGCGTGGTGGCATTTGTCATCCCAGTACTTGGGAGGCTGAGACAGGAGGATAACGCAGGTTTGAAGTCAGCCTCAGCCACTTAGTGAGGCTCTCAGCAGCTTAGTGAGACCCTGTTTCAAAATAAAATGCAAAATAGGTTTGAAGGTATAGCCTGGAGGTAGAATGCCCCTGGGTTACTGCAAAAAAAAAAAAAAAAAAAAAGTTTCCAGAAAGAAAAAAGAGGTCATATACTTGGAAGAAAGAGGTCACGTACTTGGGAGGCTGAGATAAGAGGATTGTAGGTTTGTGGTCAGCCTCAGCTTCTTATTGAGGCCCTTTGCAACTCAATGAGACCCTATTTCAAAGTAAAGACTAAATAGGTCTGAGGGTGTAATTCAGAGGTAGAATGCCCCTGGGTTCTATCCCTAGTACTGCAGAGAGAGAGAGAGAGAGAGAGAGAGAGAGAGAGAGGGAGGGAGGGAGGGAGGGAGGGAGGGAGGGAGGGAGGGAGGGAGAGAGAGAGAAAGAGAAAGAAAGTGAATGGCCTAAGATTTTCTATCAGTAACTTTGGAAAGAGCTGAATGAATAATGAAAGCTATTTAAAAAATATCATACCCAGCCGGGAGTGGTGGCGCACACTTGTAATCCCCGCGCTTGGGAGGCAGAGACAGGAGGATCGCGCTGGTTCGAAGCCAGCCTCACTGGCTTAGGAGACCCTGTTTCCAAATAAAAAATATAAAAATATAAAATAGGTCTGGGAGTGTAGCCCGGAGGTAGAAGGGTTTCCAGGAAACCCAGTACCATATATATATATATATATATCCAAATTTCAATACACTGAGGGGATAGAGACATCTTCAGACATTTACCTCCCAAACATCTTTCTCAGGAAGCTACTAAAAATGTGCTTTGGTCAACCAAAGGCATTACGTGAGGATGAACATTCTAGTGGATCTGGGAAAGGCACAGGAGGAACCCTGGGGAAGATTGCCATGTACCCCACTAAGAAGTGGCCAGTCCAGAGTGGCCGGCTATCTGATATAAGTATTTGAAAAAAATCTGACCTACTGCTAGAAATTTTAAAGTCTATTTTATTGTACTTGAAAGAAAAAATTAATATACATAAATGCACATACATACACTAAGCAAATGAAAATAAGAGGGACACTTACTAAATCCAACCAACTTAATCATATAATACTTGCTAGAAAATGGAACAATACTGACATGGTCATAATTTTATCAACATAGACTGATTTGGTCAAAATTGATAAACCAAGAAATAGCAGTATAAGGGTATTACTTGGAATATTAAAATGCACGTTATATTAAAATATCATCATGTTGGCCAGGCGTGGTGGCACAAGCTTGTAATCCCAGCATTTTGGGAAGGGGAGACCAGGGGATCGTGGTTCACGGGCAGCGTCAGCAGCTTAGGGAGACCTTTCACAACTCAGTGAGACCCTGTTTCAAAAAATAAAAAGACTAAACAAATAGGACGGGGTGTAACTCGGAGGTGTAATGTCCCTGGGTTCCACCCCCAGTACTGCAATTAAAAAAATCATTGGGTTCCACCCCCAGTACCATAAAAAAAAAAACAATCATTGGTGTCAAGTCACAAATTTTTAAAGTAAAATGTATTTTTTGTGCTTTATTCTTTTTATTGTAATTGCTTTGATACTCAAACTGTACTTCCTTTTAATTGAAATGACAGACCAAATGGCAAATACTATCTATTTTTTTCTGTCATTTTTCTTCTTCTCTCTATGTGCCCCTTATATAAATATATGTTGAGTAAATTTTGGCAGATTATTCAAAAAATCATTATGCTATAATATTATAAATATTAAATATTATTGTGACATATTTAATATTACAAATATTAAATATTGTTATGACATACTTAACATTAAAATATTAAAATATTATTGTAATATGTCTTCATAGTAAGAAGTTTATTTTCAGTACTAGGGATGGAACTCTGGGGCATTCTACCTCCGAGATACATATATACCTCCAGCCTTATTTTTTATTCTTTATTTTGAAATAGGGTCTCAATGAGTCACAAAGGGCCTCACTAAGTAGCTGAGGCTGTCCACGAACTGCAATCCCCCTGTCTCAGCCTCCCAAATGCTGGGATTACAAGTGCGTGCCACCACACCCAACTCATAGTAGAAGTTTTATATTTTGAAAAATACTGTATAGATTATAATAGTATAGGCAGGAGAAGATGTGGGGAAGAGCAGAAAAAGGGATGCTATCAGCATAAATTATTTTAATTTAGAAATATTCCAAAAGTGAAGTCGAGAGCAGAGAAAAATATAGGAATATTGCCAACCAAAAAAAGAAAAAAATCATTAACCTTGATCTTTATTACAGATGAAAGAATGTTTGAGATGAAAGTATTTGAAATGCAAGGCCCCAAATAGCCAAATAATTACCTGTATTTTCTATCTCACTTTGCTTATGTAACATTACTGTGTCAGTCAGCTTTTAGTTGCTGTGATTAAAATACCTGACCAAAAAAAAAAAAAAAAAAAAAAAAACAACCTCAAAGATATTTTTTGATAGATGAAATTTGTTTGGTGCATGGTTTCAGAGGTATCAGTCCACAGTGGCTGGAGGCCCTGCTTTAGGACTGAGAGTAGGTGGCAGAGAAGCCTGAGGTCACCTATTGCAGCCAGAAAGCAAAGAGGAGAGAGAGGAAGGGGCCAGAGACAGGCCCCCAAGGATTCACTCCCTCCAACTAGGCTCTTCCTCCTCCAGCTTCCAAGATCTCCCAATAATCCATTTGAATCCTCTTTGAATTAATCCATCCTTGAAGTCAGAGCCCTCAGGATCCAATCACTTCTGAGATACCCCACTCTAAGCACTGCTGTGTTGAGGACCACGCCTGCCCGACTGATGCCTTTGACAGACATTCCAAACCAAACCCTGATGTCCACCCCATGAGGTCAACTGTCCTGTGAAACATTTCCTCAGCTTCAGATCATCTCGATCCCTTTTGTTGGGGGGGGGTGTCATACCATACGTAGCATTTACTCCTCTATATTTTTATTATTCTTTTATAAAATGTATTTGTAACTTATAGACATGTGATTTACACTCTAGCCCTGCTTCCCCTCTGCACTGTTTTGGAAGGACAGGAGTTTCATCTCATTCCAGTAGAGAGTTTTGTTTCAGTTTACCAAAAACTTCCTACCTTAAAAGCTTTAAAAGAAAATTGCATTATTTTAATAATACCACATTCTTACTATACATCATACTCAATTGATTCATACTGCTTCTTTTTAGAATATTTTATTGTCTCTGATTTTGAGAATGTGCCTTAAAATTGCTGGCATCTTGAAATCACTGGCGGCTTGGAATGGAAGCTGAGTTCTTCTGGAACTCTGACAACTGCTCTGTCCTGTATCAGGGCTCTCTCAAACAGAGGCCACTTTTAAACTGTGTGCCTAAGCACATTCACTAAATGCATAGTGACATTGTACATCAAACCTACGTATTTACTAGAACCAATTTGCTTTTCAAAATCTCGGAGAATATTTCTTCTTCCTTCCTCCAGTATCAAATTTGAGACTCACAAGTTTCTTTGTGATAGTCTTTTACTCTTTATTTTTCTCTATGTTGAAGGAAGCGCCTTAACTTTAAGCAGCCATCCTATTTGAAACCTCATCTTCAACAATTCCATAAAATACAGTATTATAAAATAAAATATTAAACAAAAGGATAATACTGATTTAAGAGCAGTTATGTAAATACTCCTATGTAAATTTATATAAAACAGCTATGCAAATTTATATTTCTAAAAAATAAACATTTTTGTCTTCCTTTAGGTAATCTCTACATTTCTATAATTTTTCAAAGAAGTTTGAAGTTCGGTATATAGTTTAATTCTCTGCTTATAGGCTTTCCTTTAAAAAAAACATTTTTTGCATGCTCCTGTATAATCCAAATTTTAATACAGTTTTCACATTTGCCCACCAAAACCTATAGCAGCCTACATTGACATCTCATGGATGAGGAATGTGTGATATTATAAAAAACATCAATGAAATATACCTGCATGAGATCATAACTTTCACCTCTTCTAAGCCAATGAACTCCCCTTGAGCATCCATTATACCATCCATCCCCCTACTGTGGTGAAAACAAAATTGTCCCATGGCACTCCCAAAGACTTTACTCAACATATGACCAAGCCTTTTAATGTACATGATTGAACCCTTCATTTGAAAAAAATATATTTGGCTAAGCATGCCCTGTGACATGCTATATATATATAGTTAGTGATTACTGAGTCTCTGCTGAGCTCCAGGCAATGAGCACTGTTTTTCATACATAATCATGATGAACCCAAGTACACTTATTTTACTGATTAAAAAAATTAGACTCGGGGCCAGGTGTGGTGGTGCATGCCTATAATCCCAGCACTTGGGTGGCTGAGACAGGAAGATTGCAAATTCAAAACCAGCCTCAGCAATTTAGAGAGGTCATCAGCAACTTAGTGAGACTCTGTTTTAACATAAAAATTTAAAAGCAGGGAGGCTACTGGTGGTATAGTTCAGAGGTAGGAAGCCCCTGGGTTCAATCCCTAGCTCCCAACAAAACAAAACAAAACAAAAAACCAAAAAGAGATAAATTCACTGAGACTTGTAATCAAGTAACTTGAACATGCTTGCACAGCCAGAAAAAAAGTAGAATTTAATCCCAGACAGAGCAAACTGAAGTTGCCTGCTAAAGCATCACACTATATTTACCGCTTTGAGCAAACAAGCAAACAAACAAAACCCCCAAAACAAAACAAAAGCTGTCATGGGAAGAAACTCTGGCCTTTTGAACAGCCACACAAATAAACTTGATTTATCAAAAGCAGCAATACTCAGCAACCAGTCAAACTTAGACAAAGCTTCCCACGCTTATCAGCACAGAAAGAACGATGCTCCAAACTTCAGGAACATCAGTTTAAAACACACTGAGCTTAAGCCGGGTCATCATTTTAATTTCCTTTATAATCACTCTGAATCGTGAACTTCCCATCCTGTCTGGCCATGGTGAGGCTGAGGCTCATTGCATGGGTCTGTTAGGACACACTGATGTCCTGGCGGGTAATATGTATTTCCTCTTAAGTTTCACTCTACAGGCCAGAAGAGCTAAAGGCAAGCATTATTGTAGATCAAGGCCAGTGAAGTGGGTAATGAGGTTTGGTATATAAAACACTCGGTACGAATGCCGGGGAACTCTGGCTTTTCTTTAACATTAACTGCTTTGAAATGCATCATTTGAAGTAGAAAGCTTAGGCCAGTAGCTGCTGGAGAATCGTTTTCCTTCACCGAGCAGACCACTGGTAGCCTTGGCTAGATGCCTTTCACGAATATGGAGCTGTGTGCGGTGGGTTATTTTTAGTCCATACTCCATGGGGGTGACTGCAAAAATGCTCAGTCGAACACGAAGAGCATCACCCATCACGACAGACACAAGACACTGAAGGGCCCTTCCCATCAGCCTCGTGAAGGAGTATGGCCTGACTCCTGGTGCTGGTCCATGAGCTCAAAAAGGAAACAACGTATCCATGGTTTTCATCTCTGCAGGTAGAAAGCCTCCGTACATATTCAGACTTGTAAGCCACAGGGGGGAGGGGGAAGAAAGGTGACTATAAATATAACAGTCAAAAGATAATTACATTTTCTTGTAACTTTTTAAGTCATGTCTGGCTCTGCTTTCAATTGTCTCTGAAGATCGGTCTATGTTAAGTAAGTGGTTTGTTTCTAGGTGTATAAAGCCAACTCTATTCCTCTTTCTTTCGCTCTGTTTTTATCTTTCACTCTCTCTCTCTCTACTTCTATTTCTTCTCTTCCTTCCTTGTACTGAGGACTCAACCCAGTGGCATTCTACCTGAGCCACACCTCCAGACCTTTATAGTTTTTATTCTGAAACAGTCTTGCTAAATTGCCTAGGATCTGTCTCCTTAAAGTGGCTGAGGTTGTCCTAGAACCTGCAATCCTCCTGTCCCAGCCTCCCAAGTACTGGGATCACAGGAGTGCACCACCATCCCAGGCTTATATTCCCCTACTTTACAAACAAGTTATGGCTCTCATTACTAGATGCCAAATGTTTATCACCATAGCACAGCAGAATAAGAAGCAAGTGATAGGAAAGGGTAACTAACACCCCAATTCTTTCCCTCCCTTCTCTCTGCCTCCCTTCCTTTCCTCCTCTATTTTCTCCTTCCTTCCCTTCTCCCTTCCTACATCTGTCCATCTACCTTTTTTACTTTCTTTCTAACATATTTTACTAGCTTAATGTGTGTCAGGTACTATGTGATATGCCAGGGTCACTCATTTTCATCATTAATTACACTCATTTGTCAATTCTGGTGCCAAGTACTTCACACACAGCATCCTGTGCCGGCCCCCTGAGCTGATGTAGCCTCCTGGAGGTTAGGGGTCATGACTTGTGTCTCTCCGACTTCCTTCTGCCCACTGTGTGACATCTCGGGTTTGTGTGGTGTGCAGCAGTATGAGCTTGATAAGAAGCGGGATCATCTGATTTCCAGCTCCATCATTTACACGGTAACCTCAGATAATTTGCCTATTCTCTAGCCCTTCCATTTCTCCCAATGAACCCAAGGGATCCTAATGCCAGTCCACACACCCACAGAGGGTTTGCTTAATGAACCTATCATAATGTGAGCAAAGTCACTTCACCAACCTCCGCCAGCTTGGGAAGGAGCTGCTACGTATAATTCAGAGTGAGGGGCTGAATGGCAGGGCAGCCGTGTAGACGGCTGAAGCTGGGTCACTTCACTAGAGCCTTGCCAATCTCCTGTGAGAAGCAGGCCTCTACAGCAACCTTTCTGAAATGCAAAACTGAGCATGATACAGCCCTGTTTAAAACATCTACCCTTCGATATGAAGTCCAGCTCTGAAAAACAAGGTTTGGTCTAGTTTTCTCTTCTTTGTTTGCTCTTTTCTATCAGTAAAATGTGAAGGTCACATTCCTCCTTCTTAAGCACACTAAGCTACAGTTGATGTCCAAACTCTTTGTCGAGGTACCTTCAGGCATGTCTTCCACAGCCCTGTCCAAAGATAGAGGAGGTGCCCTTCTTACGGGCAACATCAGTACATTATAAAGTCCTTGATGTAGCCCTTCTTCTTCTGTCCTGTAACCTGCACCATACTTATCTAAATCTGT
The DNA here is from genome assembly GCF_963383645.1 of Muscardinus avellanarius. Lineage (NCBI taxonomy): Eukaryota > Metazoa > Chordata > Mammalia > Rodentia > Gliridae > Muscardinus > Muscardinus avellanarius. Next base: position 20,781,318 of record NC_137789.1, on the reverse strand, counting down.
CACTAGACTGCTGCTCCTTGAGGACAAAGCCCTAGTGGTGTGCGACACATGGAAGACACTCAATAAGTCATTTAATTGAGGAAATGTGTAAATGAACAAGAGATTTGGAATGTTCTTGAAGAACTGCCTCGGGAACTCTCTTCCCATTACAATTTTGGCAAACTAGGTTTGGCAGAATAATGGCCCTTGTCTTTGGATCCTGTCAAGAAGTTACCTTACATGGCCAAAGGTAATCAAAGTCAAAAATAGAATTAAGGTTACTCATTTATTAGTATGGTTTAGAAACACAACACTTCCCCCAAAAGTTCAGGTGTCAGCAATATAGAAATGTTCAGAGGGGAAACAGCCAAATTGGCTCTAACTTCATTAGCAGATAAAGCTATTGGTGGATTAATAATTCAAATGGACTTACTGGTTAGTAACTCTAGGCAGGTAATATGTAGCTGGAGGAGATAGGTCACTGGGGGTGTGGTCTTGGGACTAGATCCGTCCATCATCCCTTCCCCTCGTTCTCTTTCTCTGCTCCAGCTGCCGAGAGTTGAATAGCTTTACTCCACCACACCCGGCTACCATGATGTTTCTACCTTGGGTCTGCGGACTGAACCTTTGAAATCCTGAGCTGAAATAAACTTAAGTTTCTTTCTCCTTTTAAGTTGTTTTTGTCAGGCATTTTGGTTAGAGACTGAAAAGTTGACTGATTCATAAGTTGACCTTAAAATAGGGAAGGTCCTGAATCATGTCGGTGTAACTAGTGTGATCACAAGGTCCTTAAAATAGAAGAGGTCTCCAAAGAAGAGATGGGAGTGACTAGGTATGAGAAAAATTCAACGTCTGCTGCCTGGAAGCTTGAAACTAGGAAGGGGATCATTAGGTATGTGGGTGATCTCTGTAAGTTTCTAAAAAGGCAAATACAGACTCTCCCAGGGCCTCCAGAAAGAAATGTATAATACACACTTGGTTTTAGCTCAGAGAGACCTACATCAAATTATGATTGTAAAATACTGTGAGCTAAGACATCTGTGTTGTTTTACTTACTGGGATTTCTGATAATCTGTTATAACGGCAATAGAAAATCAATACATCAGACAAGAAAACAGAAGACCTAATCAGGACAAATTATGGTATCTCTTGGAGTTTCAATGAAGATAAGCATCGCTAATTGGCGTATCTCATCTAGCTATATATGAGAATCAAAGCTATAAGACCTATGCTGAATCTAAGACTCAGCACCTAGTCATCATGTGTCTTCAGCAAGTGGCTTAAACTTTCTTCTCTGTAAAATAGGAACACTAATAGCATCGGGTTATTGTGAGGATCCAAGTGAACCCCTGTGAAGTGTCCAGAGGAAGGCACGGCACAATATATTATACCCATTAGCTATTGCTACAGACATAAAAAGAGTTTCCCAAAGGTTAGGAAGTATAAAGTGGTGAGGCGAAAGTAGCATCCTTAATGAACACTGGTTCCCAAAAATGTAGAAGGTCAACAGACTGCCCCCACCCCCGGTAAGCAGCTCAGAAATGTATGGAGGCATCTTAGGGAGGTGGGGGAGGGGAGGTATCACACTACTAGCATCCAGTGATGGGCGCCAGGGACCCATGAGAACCCCAGGCCAGTTCTTCCCAGCAAAAGGCCTTTCTAAATCCCCAGTGATACCATACACACCTCCCCATCTTCAGCTGTGCATGGATGCTGAGTTTGCACAGAGGTGCCAGCAGGGAAGTTCTTCATTATCACCTCTACTGTAGTTGTGGTCCTGTATTTATTTAATAAAATCATTTTAAAAATCATATATATATATATATATATATATATATATATATATAGTATATGTATATATGTATATTGGTGGTACTGGGATTCCTGGAAACCCTTCTACCTTCGAGCTACACTCCCAGACCTATTTTTATATTTTTATTTGGAAACAGGGTCTCTTAAGCCAGCACGGCTAGCTTTGAACCTGTGCAATCCTCCTGTCTCCGCCTCCCAAGCACGAGGATTACAAGTGTGAGCCACCACACCCAGCTCTTCTTTATATTTAAGTTGGGCATTAAACTGACTTTTAAACTAGAAATAGACTATCTTATGTATGAAATTGATCTCACAATGATAGGAGTGTTAAAACTTTATCAAATTATATGTTGGATCTGATTAAGATAGCCCAAGTTTAAGAGATGGCTTAACCCAACTTCTCAGCTTTTCAATGAAGAAAAACAGGACCCAAAGAAACAGTATTTCATTTTTTTTTTTTCAGGTCTGGGGATGGAACCCAGGGGCATTCTACCTCCGAGCTACACCCCCTCTCCTATTTTTTATTCTTTATTTTGAAACCGGATCTCACTGAGTTGCAGAGGACCTCACTAAGTAGCTGAAGCTGTCCACGAACCGCGATCCTTCAGGTCTCAACCTCCTTTGAATGCTGGGATTACAAGCCTGCACCACCATGCCTGGCTCACAGTATTTCATTAAAAAAAAAAAAAAAAAGTGAAACTGGTGAAGGTAAAACTCTCATCCCAGAGTCCTTGGATATTCTTTAAGGATTTGTAGGTCCCAAATAAAAATTAAGCTTCTGTGAAGTTGAAAATCTCTTCCAACTCTGCCAGACACATTGTTGCTGGCCCTTAAACACCATCTTCCTATTCCACCATTCCCATATCTACCACCAGAGAAAGTGACCCTGAGAATGACATTCTAGATGACTCTATCAACCAAACATTCCTGGGAACAGAGCTGAGGGAGAAATCCTGACAGACACAGTTCACGTTAAGAACTGTTCTTGACTTTCTTCTTTGAATTTCTAATTTTTTTTCCATAGGAGACCTTGGGGCCCAGGAATATTGTCCACCCCAGTTCAACACGAATCTTCCAGAATATTCTGAACTCTTGTATCATAAAAACAGTATAGAGAAATTAATTGTGATATTGCTTTGGTTACAAAAAGGTTAACATACTTCAAATTACTATTTTACAAATAAACCAAGGACCAAATTACTCCCTGTTCCCAGAGCAGCCAATGATCCTTATGCAAGTGTGCTTGTTAAAATCCAGAATGTTCCAGTCACATTATACTCTATGTGAAAGATGTCCTCTGAGATTACAGAATTTAATATCTGCATGGCTGAATGTGGGATTTCTGCACCCTCCCTAAAATGAAAACTGAGTTCGTAGTATGAAAATGTCTGATCTTAATTCTAATGAGCACTTGATTAAACAACAGTTTAATTGGCACAGTTTATTTGCTATTTAAATTAGAGTTTAGTCTCCTTGCCAGCCAAGTGTTCAACCTGGACTCACTATAGACTTGGGCCATATTGTAACAGATTCCCTTTGATAGCCAGACACTTCTTGTATTAGGGTGTGTGTGTGTGTGTGTGTGTGTGTGTGTGTGTGTGGCTAATGATTCAACCCAGAGGCATCCAACTTCTGAGCTCTGCTCTCAGCCCTAATATATGTTTTATTTTGAAACTGGGTCTAAGTTGTGGAGGGCCTCGCTACGTTGCTAAGACGGGCTGCAAACCTGCAATGCTCCAGTCTCAGCCTCCCAAGTACTTATTAGAATTACAGGAGTGTGCCACCATGCCTGACTACATGTATTAGGATTTTAAGACTCAACCCTCCTTCCTGCCCCTTCCTTTTGAATATACCACAATTGTTGCTTCCTGCTTAAGGTTATCTCAAGCACATCAGAGCATTTGAAGAATAGGAAGAATGCCATGGGCCTAGGAACTTCAACTGGCTCAGTTACGCAGTTCCATGCAGAAGCTCATGCTATCATTTTTTTTCCTAGAGGTTGAAAGTATGAGCTTTGCAATCTGGAACCTCCAGGCTATGTGACTATGTTACTTTAAGCAAACAACTGAGTGTTTGTAAATTTTGGTTTCCTCTTCAAGAAAGTGAACAATAGTCTGGGCCTTATGGAATTATTCTAAGCATTACATGAAGAAATGCAAGTAAAGCCTGGCATGTATCAAGGGCTCAAGAAACATTAGTTACTGTCATGACTCTCCTTCCCCAGATTCTCTTTAACCCCAGCAGCCCCCAGAGGAATGGTATCTCCCAACATCAGTTTTAATACCAAAAATCAATTATGAAATATAATAATCAGTAAACAAAAAAGAGGAAAGCATCCCTGCCCCAAAAGGGTGATTTGTCTTAATTTAACTTGTAAGAAAACTTGCAGCAGCGATTTGAAGCACACCTTTATTCTCAGTGCTATTTTACAGGGTAGCCCTATGAAGGTCTTAAAATCGCTTTATTCCCATTTTTCTCAGATGAAAATATTTAGGCTGAGGGAGGTTCTGATGATTTCGTGGCTGAATCTAGGACTATAATGCAGGCAGGAAACGCTGTCTAGGGTTTCGCCTTGTAGGTGTTCCACTCCTAGAGGTAGTAACTCTCCACTAGGGGGCGCATGTCCAGGAAGGGGGTGCACGTTGGTGGTGGTTAGGGTACTCAACTCATCTCTATCCACTCCCTCAAAACACAGAACAGCAATTTAAGAAAAAACTGTATATTTGCCATAAATTATATATATTTTGAAACATTTCCTCTTGGTCCTCTATTCAAATCAAATGATAATCCCCTAAACCTCTTGTAGAAATTCTGGAATCAACATATTTCAAACTATGTGTGTAGGTGTGTGCTTTAAAAAAAAAGTTTTAGTGGTCTTTCTAATAAGTTTTTTCTTCTTGGAATCTCTGCACTAGACAAGCTACAAAAGGAAGGGTTGTGATATCTGACTTGATGGCCTATGACCCCTGTTATTGCATCAAAAATGATCCAGGGCCCTCCAAAACTTTGCCTCTGAATAAGTACAGCTGTGTTTTGAGGAGGGGCCTGTATTTGTGTCTCTTATTATCAATCGACTTCTGAAACTTGGGCTAAGGAGAAAATTACCAGAGTAAGCCAATGTGGTTCACTTCTAGCAGGTCCCCCGGCCTTCCCCAAAGGTCCTGCCTGCAACACACAACAGGATGTCTCTAAGGATGTTATGTTAGGCTTTATTTTATTTATTTATTTTTGGTGGTACTGGGGTTCCTGGAAACCCTTCTACCTCTGGGCTACACTCCCAGACCTATTTTATTTTTGGAAACAGGGTCTCTTAAGCCAGCGCAGCTGGCTTGGAACCTGCGTGATCCTCCTGTCTCTGCCTCCCAAGCGCGGGGATTACAATCGTGCGCCACCACCCCCGGCCAAAGATTTATTTTTGTAAAATACTTTTCAGTTACTATCTCAAGAAAGTCACTTCAGTACTTGATTTGTTTTTCTCCTTATAATTTTATTTTCAACTATAGGTCGTCATCTTTTATTCCTTTTTCCAGGTAAGAGTTTTACATCTCTTTACCAAATCATTATTCATTAATTAGAAAACAAAGAGAGGAAGAAAAGAATGGATGCAATAAAGATAAAAGTGCCTAAATTATTTTTAAACATTATTTGCCTTTTGTCTCCTGTACCCCAATATTTTCAGTAAGTAGTGCAAGCTGCTCAGGTGTCCAGCAGTTGACGGTCCCGACTGCACGGCCTCCGATCCCAGATGCGCCTCATCATCCAAGCCAATACACACTTGAGTCCAGAAACTTTTTTTTCCCTGTTTACTTATGTTAATCATCAATCCAAAGCAAATGGCCTTCCACTTTCTGGATTCAAAGTGATAATTAAATATGAAGACATCACAAATCCTCTAGACAAATAAGGGTGGAGGTGGTCTTTGCTTTCCCAGCCAGAAGATAGGCCAGCACAGAGCAGGGATTTGCATCAGCTGCCACGGGGGTCATAGTCTCTCAACTTTGAACTTTCTGTGTCATACTGGCTCAATCAGAAGAGCCGGGAATTGACTGGAATCCTTAGGTGACAGCTTAAATCAATCATCTTATCACAAGGATCTCTCACCTGAAATATTGTTTCGATAGCTATGAGTTTCCTCATTCTTATTTTATGTCTATGTCATTGAGCGCCTAACCTCAAAGAGTCCATGACTAAATAAAAGACCCTCCTCAACAACTCCATCTATAGTGTGGAGATGAGGAAGTAGATAAAGTGAGTATACACTATTAAGGTAGGTAATAGGTAAGTAAGAAACACAGCTGACAGCTGTTGCCTGCCCTTCTCCCCCACATACTGCCTGGAGCCTCAGAACAGGTACAAATGGGTGTTTCTGATTGGATTCACATTCAATCATGAGGGGATTGGGAGCATCGAATCTTGAGTTTCTAAGGTCTCTCACATGCAGGAGAAACTGCAAATGTGAAGCCAACTCCACACCACTCCAGAAAATGCAGGCAGAAAACTCTTCACAAGCTCTCGATCCAGAGGAAGCCAGAAGCCAGGCTGATGCCCAGGTTCATACCCCGCGGAAGAAGGGAAGTTGTACCTTAACTGCAGCCTACTTCCCAGCCCTTGACACTCCTTCCCGCACAGCTCAGAGCTAGTTCGCTCTCCAGTTTGCAGGAGAGAAGCAGAGTATTGCTGGGGTTTAGCATCCAAACACTGCCCCCTCTCTCTGGCTATTTTACCATTCCACCTTTTCAGCCCTGGTCACCCAGGTTTCTGAGAGGGACATTTTGTCAAAGCAGAAAACTATCAGAGCTGCAACTAAGCACTTGGCTGGGCTTTGGGACTTGAACTAGTGAATATCTAAATCGATGCTTCGTTTGGCTTTCTCTTCCCAGTCTCTACACTCGAATTAACCGCAAGGTATAATAATAATAATAATAATAATAATAATAATAATAATAATAATAATAAATAATACAGCATGCACTAAGCACCGGAACCTGTCAGGAACCCCTGCTCTCAAACACCTCTTCTAGGTCAAAGCATGGCAGGACTCCGGGGTGGGAACAAGTTGCCTCCCTCCGGTGGGTGAAAGTTGTCAAAACTCCCTGTAGCCTACACTGTCTCGGTCTCTCCGGTGCACGCGCGTGTGCACACACACACACACACACACACACACACACACACACACACACACACACACACACTGGCGCGCGAACCCGAGCCCCCGGTGCGGGGGCGCCTGGCTGGGTGCGGGGTGGGCAGGCCCGCAGGTGTGCGCGCGGCGTTAACCCCTTACCTTCCAGCAGCACCTCCTTGCCCGCGCGCTTCAGCGCCTGCACCGCCTCGTCGTGGGTGGCGTCCCGCAGGTCCGCTCCGTTCACCGACAGGATGGCGTCGCCCACGTACAGGGCTTGGGTCTGGTCGGCCGCCAGCCCCTTGAAGATCTTGCTGATGAGTATGGGCATCTTGTTCTCCTTGCCCCCCTTGATGCTGATGCCCAGCCCGCCCAGCTCCTGCTTCAGCACCTTCACGCCGCGCTTCTGGTTGGAGATGGACTCGGGCACCTGCTCCGGCAGGTCGCTGAAGGCGGTGCGGACCCCGGCCGGCGAGTCCGGGGGTGGCGCGCCGCCCGTGCCGGGGTGCCCGGCGCCCCTGCAGAACGAGCCATTGGTGGCCGTCCCGAGGCCGTTGTACGCCGCAGCGCCCTCCTCGCAGCTCAGAACCAGGGCGTCCTCGCTCAAGTTCACCAGAACTTTATGCCAGCGATCCCGCACCAAAACTTCCAGCAGCCCGCTCCGCTGCGCCCGGCCGCCTCCCCCGCCAGCCGGCCCCGCCGCCGCCGCCGCCGCCGCTACCGCCATCTTTCCGGCATTCTTAAAATGCCATGTGATTGCAAAAGGGGGCAAAAGTGGGGAGGGGGTGCGGGGCGGGGGGCGCGGGGCCCGCGGGAAGCTGGCTGCGCGCGGGACGCGGCGCCCGGACTTCGCACGCGCGCTCCGCGCGAGTTGGCAGCCGCAGCCCAGCTCGTCCCCCCTCGCCTGATCCTGGGCGGGGTGGAGCAACCTAAAAGAAGAAGGAGCGACCGAGACAGGGGAGGGGAAAAAAGGCAGCTGCCAGTTGCAAAACCCTAAACCGAGGGGAGCCGCGGAGCAGCCAGCCAAGAGCCAGGAGAATCCGGAGGAGGGGGAGGAGGCGCGGGCTGCGAGGGCGGGACCCAGCGCCGGGCTGCCGCTCACCTGTTCAGTGGCCGCAGCCCTGGCGGCCGCACGCCGCACACCCGCCCGACCCTGGGGCCCTGGGTCCTCTGAGCGCACTTGGCCCCGGGGACAGCGTTCCCAGCGCCTTCCCTGCCCCGGGGGTCTCCGCCTTGCCGCAGCCTTCCATTCTCCCAACTCTCTTTTCTTTGCGGGCCCCAGTACCTCATCTTTGCCAGGTTCTGCTTCGGTGTCTTCACTCCCCCCCTTCCAATTCACACCCTGTTTCTTGGTCGCGCCCCTGAACCGTGTTTAGAGCCAGGTGTCCTCACTCTGGCTTCCGGAGCCAAGGTTTCCCTGCATTTACGGAGTTCTTAACTGGCTTGGCTTCTTCAAGGATCCTCAGGAGGATGGTAGGTGCAGATCCAGGTTCTGGGCTGTCCCAAAGTCAAGAGGCAAATCTGCCCCAAAGACTTAGAATGAAGCGTCAACATAACCTGAGTGCTGGGAGCCTTCTCTCTTTAAATGCAAGACATTTTTTTCCTACCAGGCTCTGGGTAACTTTCTCTGCAGGCCCCAGGTTTTCAACAGGTCATTGCCTGTCTCAGACTCCAGAGACAAATTTCTTCCCACTGGAACTCTATCTATGCTCTGTGTTCAGGCCACACCGGTCCCTCCCTCAGTGCCGCACCAAATGCTTCCTGAGTTTTTTCTTCCCAGATCCCACATAGGATGTCTGTCCCCTACTTACCACCTCGATTAGAAATGGGTTGTGTTTTTAAAATTCCTTTATGAGTTGTTTATTAGGATCTGAGGCTGTCTTTCTCCAAGTTAGCAATAGTCTCCAAATTACCTTCTCAGGCCATTCTGAATGTAGCTGGATGCCCCAGGGTTCACCTGCACTTTCAAGTTCCCCCTCAACGCTAAGCAGATCTCCTCCTTCCCTCCAGGTGTCTCAACCTGTGCTCTCTGCCATCTCCCCTTTACACTGCTCTTTCTCCTCCCTCAAAACAAATCTCACAAATCTGCTCATTTCTAAAGGTGAACTCAACCCAGAGATGAAGGAAATCTCACTGAACGCGTACATATCACCCCACAGATGGGTGTTATCGTCAAAAGGCCCCTTCCAAAATGACTTACACTTTTAATCAAGGAGGCTTAGAAACCCACACGAATTCCTTTAAGAGTGGAGTCTCAGGGAGGGTCCCAGAATGAAGTGAATGTATTTTGGAAGGTTTCCTTAAGAAGGAGGAGTTACTGCAGGTCATTGATTGATGCCTCTGCTTTCAACTCCCTCCTCCTCCTGCATTTTTTTTAGCCCATCAGTTTCCCAAAAGCTGTTTATTCTTCCCTGCAAAGGTGCCCCCATCAGGGGCAGCAGCCTCTGGAGGTCTTCAGCCTCCGTGATGAGGAGCTCACACTGCTGGTACTGAGAGGAAAGCCAGCTAGGCCTGGCCCTCTGCTTTAAAGGCTTGGGACTTGTGAAATCAGAGCCGGAGCATCTGCATTCTAACTCCCAAACATCACGGCTGAAATAGGCACCAAAATGCCAGTGTGAAGAATTTGAAATCAAAGCCGATCGGCTCCTGGACTAGAAATTCTCCATCAACAGCATGCCTGTATCTTACCTCTGTGGTGTGGCCAAGCAATGTGGGAGGCTCAGACACAACCGTGGGTAATTTATCAATTTGCCATAAGAAATTGCAGGCTCTGGGATGGGACTTTCTTGGAATCTCTGTGATAAGCACATTTTATTTTTCTGTGTGAGCAAACCTCCATGGGAAGGAGAGAGTTGCTTCTTGAAAGTTGCTTCAGAATGAGGGTAGAGAATTATTGAGGTTTAAGGGAGGCATGCTAGTTAGCCAGAGGTGGCTTTGCCATTGGAATTACAATCACAGCACCTATTTTAAGTGTTTAAGTTAATCCTCCCAGAAATTCCTGGGGGATATTTATTATTATTATCACTACCATTTAGGTGTAGGTTTAAAAACCCACTTGAGTCATGTAATTAGCAAATGTCAGAGTTAATATTTGATACTAGCTATCAAAAGTCTAGACCCTTAACCATTGTCCTACTGTCTCTTGAAACATGGAAAACCTGTCGGCTCTGACTCCTGTGTTATCTCTACACTGAGGTCAATCTTTCCACTGAGGATGAAACACTGAGGGTAAAGGCCCTTCACTTGGATCACAGTAACTCACTACACAGTTGCATTTGGCCTGTCCATCTTGCCAAGTTTAGGGAACACTCTGCCCTCCTCTAATTGACACACTCCTTTTTTTTTTTTTTTTTTTTAAACAAACTACTAGGTTGAAACTCGTGACTATGTGTGATCGTGCTGGCTTAGAAGCCCTGTCTTATCCCTTAAATGACTTTGCCTATCTGGCCTCTAGTTATTAATCCGAACTCTCAAACATAAACTTTAACGACCTCTTTGCTTTCAATATAAATATTGCACTGAAGTTTCCTAATACACACAATATAAGGACAGATTATACTCTACCTCTATACCCTGTGTTAGGCAGCTTTTTGTCACTATAGCAAATGCCTGAGGTAATCAACTTATGGTTTTAGAAGTTTCAACTCAGCATAAAATGTCTCTTTCATTTTAGGCCTCTGACAAGTCCTGGAAACTAAAGTTTCCACTACTTCCCAAATGTACCAAGCTAGGACCAATCCTTTCACACATGGGCCTTGGAGGACATTCTAGATCCAGACTATGCCAGATCTCTAAAGGTCTCGCCTTTTAAAGGATGAGCTAGGCATGGTGGCATACACTTGTAACCCTAGTACTTGGGAGGCTGAGACAGGATCACAGGTTTGAGACCAGCCTCAGAAACAGCAACACTCTCAGCAATCTAGCAAGAGGATGTTTCAAAAATCTAAAGGCCCTAGGTTCAGTCCTCAGCATACATACAATAAAAGGGCTGGTCACTGGGAAGGACTGAAGAGGCTGCTGCTTCCTCATTCTAGAGGAAGGTATGGCATTTGAAGCTCAAAGCTGCATAGTGAGTTTGAGGCAAAGCCAAATGTGGCCATTCTCACTATGAGTCCAAGTTCAACCTTCCAGAAATGACACCTAAAGCCCCCATTTCTACTAGATTTCTTTCACTTAACTGTTTTTTCTTTTCTCCTTATGTTTGACTTCTATTTCCTACCCAGCCCAACTATCCTCTTTCTGTTCACCTTTCCCATAAGATGTATCTTCCCGCAGATGTCTGGGTGGATTCAGACTTGCAGTAGCAAGTCATGCGGTCCTCTGCTCCACATGAGGATACATGGCAGAGACTCATTGTGTGGTAGAAGGAACAGTGGTCTGTCCATTTATTTTCCAATGTTTTGTCAAGTACTTGTTGTGTCCCTTGGGGCGCTGTTATAAGTGCTGAGATGTAGAAGTAAACAAAGTAGCAAAGACCTGCCTTTTAAGACTGCACAGAAGCAGCTGGTTGGGTGGAGGTAAAGACAGACTCTATACACATACATTCAAGTAGAAGTAAATGCTAGAAAAAAGCAAAACAAAACAAAATAGAGTAATAGAATTGAGAGAGATGGGATCAAGGAGCTACTGGAGGTGGGAGCCTTTGTGAGAAGGTAACATATGGTTCCTGACATGAATGATAAGAAAAGGAAGACTTGCAAAGATCTAGGGAAGTGGGTACCAGGGGAAAAGAAGGGCCAGTGCAAATCTCCAGGGCCAGGTCCAAGCTATCTGGTATAAGGGACCAAAAAGAGGTCAGGGTGGGTGGGGCAGCCTGTAGGAGGAAGGAGGGAGAGGCTGGACCAGATCACAAGGATTATACAACGGGCCATCTGCTTTGTCTTTCTTGGGCCTCAACAACCATGTGTTTTAGATTTTGAGGAGGAGCCCTCAATTTCAAGTATGACTTTCTATTACCTATGAAGTTAATGTCTTCTTGTTAGAACACATGCTCCCAAATTTAGGTTTGGAAAATATGATTATTATATTTTTTGCCAGTGTTTCCCAAAGAATAGCATTGAGCAAAGAATAAAATTGATTTGAGACAGAGTGAAAGGTGAAAAGGAAGTGCAGAGCCCTGTGAAGTCTGGATGTGCATTAGAGAACAGAATGAAAGAAGGAGCAGGAGGGGTAAGTGTAAGGCTCCTAAGGTGGGGCCTGCCTATGTAAATACATACTGACTAACCCTGAGTACCTACGCTTGGAGGGAACCAGATAGGTGCTGGAGGTGGGCACACCCACTCATGCGATGTTAATTAAGACAGGAAGACAGACTTGTATCCAAAGAGGACATAGGGAGAATGTGTGCTGAGTGTGAATGTGTCTGGACATAGTAGCCCTCAGTTTTCAAATCATAATGCTGGGTACTGATTCTGTTTTTAAGAGATAAAACAATAGGTCCTTGGAAAGGGGATGTAGGGTAAGATAAGGCTCAGCATCTCCTTTCTTCTCTGCAGTTGACAAGTTGGCTAATGGGTGTATCATTTCAACAGAGCTGGGAAACACCCTCTAATACATATGCCTACAGATACCTGGGGCAGGATGGTAAACTAGATGGTCCACCACCCAGACCCTTGGCTATCCAGTCAATCAAGTGGGAGCTGTGTGATTGCTCACTGTGTTTAGAATTATTAATTTCATTTGCTCACTGTGGGAACTTTTTAAGGCTAGTCCAGGGCAGAATTGTAATTAGTTGTTTATTCTCTGCCTTTTCTTACTGAGTTTTTCTCTTATTTTCCTTCCCTAACAACTTCCTGTTGAAGGAAACTTTATTCAAACTTTATTATTATCTATGATATAAATTCAAGCCACTGTTCTTAAGGGGGTATACCTTCCAGCCTGTGTGTGTGTGTGTGTGTGTGTGTGTGTGTGTGTGTGTGTGTGTTTTACTGGAGATTGTAACTAGGGGCATTTTACCTCTCTCGTGTTTATAAATTACCCAAAGCTTTCCTTCCTGCTCCGGAAGTTTCCTCTGTACTCAGTTTCCTTTGTACTGAACTCAGTCCCTCCATGTGGCTATATGCAAATTATTTTACTCTGGATAGATTTCTCATCTCTTCCTTCCACAGTACCCCCGCCACCCATTCACAATTTTGCTCCCTGTGGTTTGAGTTACCTGCAGTTTTCCATAGGCTAAAATGGAAACTTCCAAAAAAAAAATAAACAATTCATAAGTTCTGAGTCGTTTGATGAAATTTTGAACCATCCTCATGGGACACAAATCATCCCTTTGCCTGACATATCCACATTCTATATGCTATCCACCTCATGTTGTAAAAGAGGTAGACCATATTCACATAGTGGTTTTTACAATATATTGTTATGATTGTTCTTACTAGTTATTATTGTTATTCCCTTACTAAACGTTATCATAGCTGTGTATGTAGAGAGAGAAAAAACATTCTGTAATAGAGTTTAGTAGCATTCAAGGTTTCAGTCATCCTTTGCATGTCTTGGAATATATCCCTGATAGGTAAAGGGGAAAACAGGATTTTCCCCCTAACTCTCACTGAAGTTCTGAAAGTCTCCAAATACCATGTCCCTCACACTACTGTGTTTTATTGCAAGAGCCATACTTCTATTGGCCTGGAAGTCTCTCCAAAGTGACACCAATACCTTTGCTGCCTAGGAGTACCGCCAAATTATGGAATGATTACAGCCTTACATTTTTTATCATTTAACAAATGCTGGCATTTTCTTCAAATTATTTTCTGTCTATTGCCCCATTCTTCTAACAATTTATATCTTTTTAAATGAGTAAAGACTCTGAATCATTTTTTCTACCCAATATATTAACAATAAGATATGAATACCTTTTAGAAAGTTAATTAATTAATTTATTTTATTGGTGTATTATATTCATACTTCATATTGGGGTAAAAATACTTGCGTGTACATACATGTACACATCACTGATTTAACCCCTACTCAATTCCCACCCCATTAAGTTTTAATGTGTTCTTCTCTGAGCTGGATTTGTGATTTGGAACTAAATTGTGCTTCTAAATCTTTTTTTTTTTTTTTTTTGCGGTACTGAGAGAGGAAGCCAGAGGCTTTCTACCTTTGGGCTATACTCCCAGACCTATTTTATATTTTATTTTGAAACAGGGTCTCACTAAGTTACTGAAAGCCTCACTAAGTAGCTGAGGCTGGCTTCGAACCTGCATGATCCTCCTGTCTCAGCCTCCCAAGCGTGGGGATTACAAGCATGCACCACTACACCTGTCTCTCAATCTTAATTTTTTAGCTACAAATGACAGAATTTATTAAGATGGTTTCATTAACTCTTTTTTTTTTTTCTTTTTCTTTTTGCGGCACTAGGGATTGAACCCAGGGGCAGTCTATCTCCAAGATATACCCCAGTCCTACTTTTTATTCTTTATTTTGGAACAGGGTCTCACTGAATTGCAAAGGGCCTCATTAAGTAGCTGAGGCTGTCCTCCAACCACCTTCCAAATGCTGGGATTACAAATGTGCACCACCAGGCCCAGCTTGATTTTCTTATTATAATTTGCTAGCTAAAAAATATAGCAAGACTTAAATGATATAATTAGCAAGTCATATGAGGTGATTTACTTCCAGGCTTTACGTTCTAAAGTTTATATATTCTGATAAGGAGCTACTCCCCCATACTTATGTCAGAAATAAAGAGCTTCTTAGAAGAGAAAGATTCAGAGTTTAGTGTTAAGGGACATACAGACTAGAGCTAGAGATGAGAGACACTGTCCTATCAGAGAGACCAATTTGGACAAAGACAGGAAGAAGAGTAAGTATACATTGTCTTTATTGATCAGTGGGTAGACTAGCTTGGATGAGTGGATGAGTTTGATGAGCAAGAAGACAGGTTTCTGGTGAAAAGATAGTGTTATATATCAGAATGCCTGCCTCCAGCTGTTAGTCTTCCAACTTATGCTAAACGTCAAAAGGAAAATTCACTGGTTCCCACAGCCAATCTGTTAAAAGATCAAGGGAATGCTGGCCTCAAGTACAACTGCAACCTGATAGCTGCACACTTCATTCTTTCATGGTGTTCTAGGCAAAACCGTGCCTGGCAGCTCCTAGGTTCACAGTGCCCAGTTTGGCGTCCAGGAAAGAAAAGACTTCTCATTTCAATTAGAAAAAAAAAATCCAAAGGAAGATAGAACCCAAGTGACTCAACTTGGGACACACACACACACACACACACACACACACACACGGATGTGTTTGCTAGAACAAATTTGGAAAGGAGACTGGGACAGAGCAATGCTTACTCTTTACTTGGGTAGATTGAGATCTTATTGTAGAATTTATCATGAAAGTTCTGGGAATCCAGATAGACCAAAACAAAGACTGGAGACAGAACAAAGAGGGGGTGGGTGGTAAGAGGCTTACTTGCTGCATTGTGGTTTCCCACTCACAGTAGGAACAAGAGTCTATGGTAAATGAAAAGTAGGAAAATAAGAAGATTTCTCAAGAGCCCAGATAGGGTAGCTAATAATTAGTACCTGTGTATAAATAAAAAAGCTTCAGCCTGGTGTGGTGGTGCATGCTTGTAATCTCAGCATTTGGGAGGCTGAGACAGGAGGATCGCAGTTCACGGACAGCCTCAGCTACTTAGTGAGGCCCTTTGGAACTCAGTGAGACCCTGTTTCAAAATAAGGAATAAAAAATAGGATTGGGGATGTAGCTTGGAAGTAGAATACCTGTGGGTCTCATCCCCAGTACTGAAAAAAAAAAAAAAAGAAAGTTTAAAGAAAGATTGACTAGTTTGCAATAATTTACTGGATAGAGAACTAGAAAGAGAATGATAAGCCAGTAAAATAACAATTAGCTTTTGATAAATCTGTGTGTGTGCTTGTGGGGTAGGAGAGTCCCTGGGGATTTAACAAAGAAGCATTATACCTCTGAACTAAACCCCCAGCTCTAGTTTTATTTTTTTTTGAAACAGGGTCTTATTAGATTGCTGAGAATCTATGTTGTTATGGCTGTCTTTGAAACTGCGAACCTCCTGTCTCGGCCTCCCAAGTACTAGGATTAAAGTTGTGTGCATCACCATGCCTAGCTAGTTTTTGTTAAATTTTTACACTCTTGTACTTTTTATGTCCATTATATGTTCCGCTGATTCCGGACAGCAACCATATGCACAGGTAATTCTATTACCATGTGACAGATAAAATTCTTGAGCTCAACAAAGTCAGACTTTATATCTGTTTGAGGTGGGATTCAAACCTAGATCTAATCTCTCCAGAGTAAGTGCCTGTGAGTGCTGGATGGCCACAGAGGTGATAGAACTGGCCAGGAGGTGACCTGGATTCATCTTTGCTTTGCCATGTTTGAGAGAATGGTGGGAGCATGCAATAGATTGTGGTCTAAAGGCGCTGAAAGTGAAGCTCAGAGAGGGCATTCTGGTATCTGCTTTGATTGGAACTTTTATGCCCCACCCTATTCATCTGTTGGAACTTAAAATTCAATATGGCAGTGTAAAGAGGTGGGGCTTTTTGGAGGTGGTTAAGTCATAAGGATGTAGTCCTCCTAAAATGGGATTAGCAAACCCTTAAAAGGGCTCAAGTGAAGAAATTAGTCCAATATCCAGGCACAGTCAGATGTATTGTCTGGTGAAGTTCCAGTCTCTGCTTACAAGATATCTTCTTTCATCCCTCTTGTCACGTGATAACAGAGCAGGGTTCTCTGTCCCTTCTGTCATGCAAGGACTCTCTGTGTTTCCTCCAGAGAATCCACAAACAAGGCACCTTCTTGGAAGGAGAAATGCAGCCCCAGACACAAAATCTGTCTGTTCCTTGATCTTGGACTTCGCAAGCTCCAGCTCTGACAGTGATAAATTTCTGCTCTTTATAAATTACCTGTTCTCAGATACTTTGTCACAGTGGCACAAATGAACTGGAACAGAAATTCATATGAAGAGTGGAGTTTTGCTATAGTGAATACCTAAAAATGTAGAAGTGGCTCTGGAACTGGGTGATAGGCAGAGAAACCAGCCTACCAAGGGCTATTTTGGTGGGGGGTCCAAAAAAAAAAAGATAAGAGCTGTAGACAGAACCTCAATTTTTTCAAAGATTACTTAAGTGGTTATAATAAGAATGCTGGTATGATAATAATGGCAATTCCAATGGGGATTTATAGAAAATAGGGGAAAGGTATTGAGCACTAGAGCAAATGCAATCTTTGTTACAAAGTGGCAAAGGACTTGGTTAAATCATATCCACCTCCCAATATTGTGTGGAAGGCAGAATAATAAATTGAAGATAAATTAGGATATTTGGCAGAAGAAACAGCTAAGTAAGTGTCAAGATATCACAATGCTTCTTTTAATTACTTATGATGAAATGTGAAAAAGGAGAAATTAATAAAAGAGAGAGATTTTATAATCAATGGGGAAGCAGAATTTAAAGATGTGGAAAATTCTCAAGCCTGATCATGTAGAGTACAGAAAGGCATTTTTGGAAGATAGTGTTTGGGTATAGCCAAGCTACCATTAGGTGAAAACATTCGTATGGATGGAAGGAAGCCAGGTGCTATTCATTGAGGCAATGAAAGAACAACCTCTGGAGATCATTAATGCTGCCATTAAAGATGAAATGCCAGTGCTTTAAGGGTAGAAAGTCAAGGTAGGGGCCCAAGGTACTGCTGGGTCCTCTGGGCTGACTGCCCAGGGCTGCCTTAGGTTTCTCCTCCACAGGCTCTGGTGCAGCCATGCTCAGCTGTCCCTGCTGTGACCAAGTGAAAGGTACCAGTGGACACATCTGGATATTTCCGCCTTAATTTCAAGGGATGCTTCAGAAAGCCTGAGAGCCTAGGCAGAAGACATCCACTGGTGTGGTGGTGCTGAAGAGAGCCTCCAAGAAGGGAAAACAGTGTGCAACCGTGGGATGGGGCCTCCTCCCTGTGACCCCAGATCTGTAGAGCCAATGCACAACTCCAGATCTTCCCTGGGAGAGCTGCAGACACTGGACTCCAAGCCCTGAGAGCTACTGCTGGCCTGTGCTCTGCAAAGCCCTGGATCCCTAGAGCTCTGGGGGCCCAAAACCCACCTTAGTAATTGTGAAACGTGGGGCACAGAGTGAAAGATGATTATTCTCAAGTCTTAGGATTGAATGCTTGACTTGTTGGGTTTTGGAGGGACATACTTGGAACTTGCAATCCCTTTTTTCTTTCCTATTTCTCTGTTTTTGGAGTGAGAATGTCTATCTTATGCCTGTTTCACCATTTTATTTTAGGAGTACAAACTCTTTGGTTTCACAGGTTCACATGTAAAGAGAAATTTTTCTCAGGTTGAATCATGCTTTGGTTCTAATCCATATATGGTTTCGATGAGCCTTTGAACTTGAACTTTAAAGTTGACATTAATACCAGTTAATATTTAGGGACTATTGGTTTGAAATGAAGATATCTTATATATGAGAAAGACCTGAGTTTGGGGAATCGGTGGTGAAGCCCTCATGACTGGAATTAGTAAACTTATAAAAGGGCTGGGGGAACTTGATAAGCCCTTTGGTCCTTCCTTTCTTGTGCTATATGAGGACACACATCCATCTGTTCTGGCGGATGCAGAGACAAGGCACCATCTTGGAAGCAGAGACTGGGTGGTCCTCACCAGACACCAAACCTGCTGTGCCTGTCTCAGACTTCCTGACCTCTAGAATTATGAAAAATAAACTGTAGCTTTTTTATAAATTACCCAGTCTTGGGTATTTTGTTGTAGCAATAGGAACAGTTGAGGACAGTATCACTCTTTAACCTAGAATCTGATGGAATCAAAGAAGAAACTCTACCTAGAAAATGGAAGTAGCTTTTTGGTAACGATGAAAAGCACTAGAGGATCTGGCAATCAAATTGGCACAAAAGAAATGGCTGCCTCTGGGAAGAGAAATTTGTATGTGTGCTAACTTTTGAATTGTTTCTGTAAGTAGTTAAACTAGAACTCCACAAAAGCAGCAAGTAGCTATAAATCTTGGAAGCTAAGAGGCAGAAAACACACTTAAAGACAAAAGAGAAACTGTTGCATTTCACTTTGAAATAAAAATTCAAGCCTTCATGAACATTTTAAAATACAGTGTTCAGTGGATTAAACTCCAATAAGCAACTGGACATCTGAAAGCTCTGTTCTGCCAGGTGAAGGGACAAAGAAAACCAGAGCAACCAAAAGGCTGTTCCTGGAGACAGTTTAAGGGAGTTGCTTTCTTTTACCACCTCCAGGGAAAGAAATAATTTGAACAACAGTGAAAGGGGTTTATGGTGGATCTAGATGGGAAAAAATTTTCCCAGGAACTTACTATACTAGAATGGCAAGTTTTAGGAGTTGTCTGAATGACTGCTATAGAGAACAGTGAGGAAATCTTTCAGAAGTATTTTAAAGGAGAAAACAAATTGTTCTGCGTTAACTAGAATCTTTTTTATGTTTATATTAAATATCAATTTCTTCAAAGATGTAGTTGCATTTTAGATTTTATTAGCTCTTACAGAGTCGTAGAGCTTCAAGATAACATCTAGTAGCTACTCCCAGATACTGGCAGGGATTAGAACTGGGAAAGTATGTTAAAAACACAGGTATCAAATTCAGCAATTCCTTCTACATTCATTGGCAGACATAGTTGTGTAATGAAAATTTTCTCCCACATGCTGTTATTTTTTGCTGCTGTTATTTTTAAATCTTACTACAGTATAGAGTCTTATTTTACGTGATATATCCATGACCATCATTATTCTGTTTGCTATTTAGAGATCAAAAATTTGGCCTGTATGAGCCTCTTCAGGTTGGTGCTTGTGTTCTTTTGACAGAAACTTTTTGTCTTTAAGTAACTTCCCTAGCACATTTCTGGAATAACAAGCTGTTCCAGGATTGACTTGTAGTTTATCTGCCTAGCCCTGGGGTCAGTAATTCCTTTAAGGATCCCTGGTTCCTTTCAATGGGGATTGTCATTTACAAACCAAGGTCTGGAGACAAGATATGCTTTGTGCTACAAAGGAAGATAGAGTTCATACCGTCCCATTCAAACCCAACACCGTAAGCGTACCTTACCTTGTGTTATTCATATTTATATCTCCTAAAGGATTAGAAATCTGTTTCAAAAATGTTACTAAAATTGTTCATTTTGCTGTGTCTACAGTTTAAAAGGAAATGGTTTCAGAATTACTATTTCAACAGCAATACCAACAACACAACTACTCAACAGTTGAAAATTTACTTGAATTTCTTATTGTCTTTAGAATATATTCCAATAAAAGTGCAGAGAGTGCCAGATAGATGCTTGGTCTAATCTACAATCTAAATGTAGGAATAGGTTGATTCAGACTTGGGGAATTCTAATAAACAAGTGGCCTTGGGCTCTTCCAAAGTGACAAGTCACGGAAGTCAAGAAATAGAGTTTCAATTCTAGTGCTCCAGTTTACTGGCTCTGTGACACCAGGGAAAGTGTTTAACTTCTTAAGTGTCCATTTACTCATCTCTAAAATATATATTTACAAAGTATGCCTATTTATAAGATTTTTGTTAAAGATTAATTAAGTACCACACATAAGAAACGTGACACAAGACCCACACAGTGGAAGTTACCAATAAATGTTAGCCAGTTTTGCTAAGTTTGAGCTAAACAGCTTAAGACAAGTGACAGCAAAACTTCTTTACATTTAGTTAAAATAAGAATGTAGTGGTGTGTGTGTGTGTGTGTGTTCACTTTGAGTTGTTTAGGTATTTCCTTTCTTCTTTTCTTTGCATCCTTCTCCCTTTTGTAAAACAAAGTAAATATTTTTGCTTTTTAAAACTTTATTTCAACATAACTATGCTTATAGAAATATACTCATATTGGTTAATAAAATGCATTTAACTTGTTGGGCATGGTGGCGCACGCTTGTAATCCCCGCACTTAGGTGGCAGAGACAGGAGGATCACACAGGTTTGAAGCCAGCCTTGCTGGCTTAAGAGACCCTGTTTCCAAATAAAAATATAAAAAATAGGTGTCTGGGAGTGTAGCCCAGAGGTAGAAGGGTTTCCAGGAACCCCAGTACCACACACATAAAAAAATGCATTTAACTTACCCTATACAATTTCAACCAAAATCTTGGTACATGGTTTATGATTTAAAAAGGATCTGGAGTATGCCCTATTACAAATGTATATAAAAGACTTTCCATCAAATGCTGTTAAAGAAGGCAGCAAGAACCTTGAGAAATATAACAATATCTTGTGTAGGAGATGTTGTAGAATAACAGTCTGGTGCAAGGACTGGCAGCCTCTGGCTCTTGGACCAGCTGTGTCTTCCCTAAATAAAGTTTTATTGGAACTCAGCCACACACATTCACATATTCATCCACATTTCATCTATGGCTGCTTTTATGTCCTAATAGCAGATGAGTTGAGTCAACATGACAAAGACCATAAAGCTCAGAATGTTTTTAAATCAGTCATTTACAGAAAATATTTCCTGGTCTAATGTATTGAAATGCCATGAATGAGATTGGAAGAACTTATATTTTATGTTAGTTTTTATTCAGTTTTGGTACTGGGAATTGAATCCAGGGTGTCACACATGCTAGGAAAGTAATCTACTGAGGCCTGAGCTATATATACCCATCCCTGTTAGAAGTAGGGGAAACTGGAAGTTAGGATAAGAATCATTATAGTAAGCCTTCTAGTCCATGGTGGGCATCATTATTATATAAAAGAAACAAACAAAGTCAGAAACAACATTTGAAAGTGCCTACGATAGCTGGTTTAACCACACTTTCTCATGCAATCTTCACATTAACCCTGTGAGGTAGAAGTCATCTGACCTTCATAAATGGGGACTGGGGACAAAGAGAAATAAAGAAACCTACTCAGGGTCACATTAATTGTGCATGAAAGGGCTGAAATTCAGACTTAAGTTTCACATACTCCAAGGCCCTTCCTTTGTTGCGGGGCCGTCCTGCCACCTGTGCCACAGTTTAGGCTTCATTGAATTGAAACTCAGATTTTATGGCCCTGGTCTTCTGAATGAGATCTATCCCCAGGTAGACAGGCCTTTTAAAAGAAAGTCTTTGGCAGGACTGACATTGTTATATCTTAAACTCTGTCTCATACGCTTACTGAAAAATTAAAAATAGTGGCTGTCCTTTCCGTATCACCAACACCGGTGCACCCAAGTAAAACAGCATTTGATCACAGTCAGAATTTTAGGAGTGTAAAAACACTTTAATGCTTTTTATTTTCATTCCCCAAACTCAAGGAACCTAAATACCCTTCCTTTCCCCCTTTTTTTCTTTTTATGTAAAGAGAGTGTTTGTGTGTTCAATAGAATCAACTTGGAGTGAACACAGATCCTGTTATAAAAAGTTCACCATAATCAGTGAGTCCTGAAATTCCTTTAAGGTTAAAGTTATTTCAATTTTTCTTTGAAGAATGAAGACAAATATGCTAGAAGAAGAAGAATGAATTATATATATGTCTTTATATATGCACATATATAAAGATTATGCCTTTATACATACATATATTATATAGATAATGTATGTAATTATATCAGAATATTTATTCTTAACCTCCAAAGGGAACTATGTTCTCTTTCAATTTTCTTAAAACAATCTTTCCCTTGTATTCAATTTTCCATATGTTGAAGAGATGTAAGTATAGAAGATAAAGCTCTATTAAAGGAAAACAATGTAAACACCATGATAAATGACTCCCATGTTGGTAATAACCAAAAATGGTGAAAAAATGAGCAGAACTGGGAATGTGCAGAATTTGGAGCAAAAGGGCAGCACTGTGTAGACTCAGCCCATGATTTTGCCAATCGGGAAAGTTCAGGGCCATATTTTGTGATCCCTTCCCAAGATCATCATGATATACACTTTTACATAATTTTTAAGATTTCGCTCAAATTGTGCAAACTATTATTTGGCTCCATGAATTAATGGAACAAAAGATCAGAAAATAAAACAAAAATTAACAGTACAGGATAAATCAGGGTGAATTTGGTCCTTAGGTCCTTAGCTTGAACTTCTCAATGCAAGTAACTGAATTGCACTCTGGGTTTCTATATGGGTCCCCAGTCAGGTTGCATAGGGTAAGTCTATACTAGCACTGTGAACCAAGCTTATGTTCTTTGTTGTTGTTGTTGTTGTTGTTGTTGTTGTTGTTTTGTTGTTTTGTTTTACAGAAATTAGAAATTTTAATTCTGGAAGACTGATTCAGTGAGACTTATATTATTTGAAACAAAATAAAGCCACCTACTTATTTTTTATTTAAAGTCTAAGAAAAGTCGCTTGACTTCAATAAAAATTTATTAGTAGAAATACTCCAGTTTCAGAAATTTGTGAAGAAAAATGAAAGTTAAGATAATATGTAAAATAGGATTTTAAAAAGTGATTTATAAAACCCACATCAAATAAATATTTAAGAAGTCATTTGGAGCTGGATTAAAGGCACATGCCTTTAATCTCATTACTTGAGAACAATTTCGTGTTCTTATAGGATGACATCTCTGAGCTTCAAGGACCACCCACCTCTGCTCGTACAGTGCCTGTCCTGCAAGCTAGCTTTTTGGAACCAGCCATCTGGCCTTTCTTTCTTACAACTGGCAGGAATAAGATGAGTAGATATGCTATTTTCTACCATATAATTCCACACCAGACTGGCTACTATGATACCATGTTCTTTAAAAAGAAAAAGTAAAGCAAAACTATCAGATACAAAATTTCCACCTCTTTTCAAACTCCCAGTTGTCCAGTTATATACTCCCAGAGTCTAGTAGTAAAAGCATACAGAAAACCCAAACAACATTTTTCAAAAAGCTCCAAATATGGGACTTGTGTAGAGATAAAGTCTGGCTGTTCTTGAATCTATAGAAATGTCAGAATTCTCTGCATATTTATTCTTGGTAAATGTACTCAATCCAGAGGAGAACATTTCTGAGTAAATGCCTGGACTTTACTCTCCATAAATGACCTCACTATTTCAGCAATTATCTTTAGCCATAGATGTGTTAACCCAGAAGCAGTAGTTTGGGAAGCAAACAATCTGGTTCTGAGCAGCCTTGGGAAGTGTGCCTGACCCTTGGCTGTCCCTTAGTCATCTAGGGGAGGATAAGATTATGTATCCATTTCAAGGCTTCAAATCCTAACAAGATTCTGGGATTGGACAATTTCTAGAAGAAATAGCCTGTTTCCTTCTTCCTCCCATAGAGAATTATAAGAGAAGTCAAAGATAGCCAACCATTCGCAGGCTTTTCACTTGTATATCACTGCTTGAAAGAATTTTCTTTTCAAACAGCAGTGTGATAATCAAGGCCATTGATCCTTAAAACATCCTGGAGTGGCAATTTAAATGTTAGGCATGGTTTACCATAGGGCACATAAATTTAGTAAGGTTGTATGACTTCACCATGGTTACTATAACAGGTTTCTATAACAGGTTACTATAATATGGTTACTATAACAAGTCAAACTTGTGTGATTTTTCCTTCAGTATCTAACGAATTACTGCTTTATGCAATACTGTACCAATTCTGTTGAGGCCATCAACTTTTAAGCCCAATTCACATGTCCCTCTCACTTTGGACCTCAGTATCATGTAAACACTCCAGTAATTTCAGAAACAATTATTGGCTGATCTGTGAACAGCCTGTGTGAAACCCATCAATGAGATTAAAAAATGCAAGTCTCATTTTTCCATTCTCAAGGGAAGTAAATTCTGGGTTAAAAATTATGTAAAACTCACCAGAAAATAGAGGCAAAACTACGAACAATAGAGCTCATAGCATGTGTCATGCATAGAGTGAAATACTTTCCTTATCTGATGTAGTCCTTGCCACAACTTTCCAAGTCAACATGACTATTCAATTGACAGTGGAGGAAATTATTGAATAACTTGTCCAAGGTCGTGGCTGGCTAATGATAGAGCTGGGATTCAACTCCACTTCTGCCAGATGTCAAAGCCCCAAAGAGTTTCCCTGTATCATTCTGACTCATGGAACACACACAGGGGCCTATCTTGGTGGGGACTGAGTACTTAAGTGGCCAGGAGATGGGGAAGGTGGGCTTCCTCAGGGAAGGGCAGGGTCAAGAAGTGCTTTGTAGAGTTGGAACTGGGAAGAAGTGGCGGGAATGGATTGGTGCAGACTAGGTGGTAGTGAGGAGTGTATGGAAGAAGGATGAGTAGAAATAGAGACTCTTTTCCACTGTTGGTGGGATTGTAAATTAGCACAACCACTGCAGAGATCATAAAGAGGCTCCTCAAAAGACTAGGAATGGAATCACTATGTGTCCCAGCCATATCAGTCCTCAGTATCTTTCCAACAAAATTGAAATTAGAATACTATAGTGACACAGACATATCCATGTTTACAGCAGCACAATTCACAATAGTCAAGTTATGAAACCAACCTTGATATCCTTCAATAGATGAATGGATAAAGAAAATGTCACAATACACACAATAGGGTTTTACACAGCCAAAAAGAAGAACAAAATTATGTGATCTGCAGGAAAATGGATGGAACTACATAATACAATGCTAAATGAGACAAATTAGTCTTAGACAGGCAAGGGTAATATGTTTTATCTCATATGTGGAAACTAGAACAAAAATAGGAAGAAAAGGGGATTTGGGGCAAATGAGGACAGAAAACAGTAGAATATTGGAAGTAGATCAGGGGACAGAGCTGAGGAGAAGAAAAAAGAAAGGGAACAGTTTAAATAAGGTCATGTCCATACAAGAGAGTTTTACTACCCATCTCACTAGCATGTATGGGGAAGGAGAAAAGGGAGCGGGGGTGGGGACTGAAGTGAAATACACCAGGTGATGTGTGCAGGTATGTTTGTATCACTTCAGATCTCACTGTGATGTATAATTACATGGTGCCAGTAAAAGTATGAATAAACAATTTTAAAAATGGTGGAGGGATTGGTTACTTTCAGGGCTCAGATATCTTACTTGGCTGGAGTGCCATAGAATAGTACGGTATGTTCTTGGAGCTAGATTTTTATAACTATGCCTCTTTGTTCTGGAGGGGAATTTGCTACTTTTGCCAACTGCCCAAGTTTCCTGAGTTCAGGGTACTTCCTGGGGTGAATGAAAAGCCAGATTCTGAAACATCTGTTATCAAAGACGGAAAAGGGCCCTTGAGTAAGAGGGAGATGAACAATCTCTTAGGGAAACATGAAGGAGGGATTAAGAGGCCTCTTGGGGGTATTGTACACACTTATTTCACAACACAGGGCTTTGCACAAGTTTCTAAAAAAGTGGTTCCAACATTATATCAACCAAATTAAAAGACAACATATTTTTCTTTTTTAAATTTTTTATTAGTGCATTGTAGTCATACATTTTAATGAAGTACAGGATGGTGGAGGCATACATGGACACATCACCCAACTAGCCCTTACCCAACTCCCACCCCATGCCTTCCTCCTCCCTCCATCTAATGTCTGGCTTAGTGATTGATTTTGATATGTTAATTAATGCACATCATGAATATTAGAGAATTTTTCTCTTCTCCCCTCCCATCCCCTCAGGTTTACTTGTTTCCTCATCCCCTTCGTCCTTTAGAGTTCTTCCTATGACCCATTTTCTCCCTAGCTTTCACAAATTAAGGAGAGCATGCAATTTCTTATTTTTTGTGACTGACTAATCTCACTTAGCATAATGTTCTCCAGTTCCATCCATTTCCCTATAAATGACATAAGTGTGTTTTTCTTTATGACTGAGTAAAATTTCATTGTGTATATATCCCATAGTTTTGTAATCTATTCATCTGTTGATGGACATCTTGGCTGGTTCCATAGTTTGGCAATTGTGAATTGTGAAGCAATTAACATAGATACACAGGCATCAGTTTGGTAGTTTGGTTTCCATTCTTTTGAGTAAATATCCAGAAGTGGTATTGCTGGATCATATGGTAAGTTCGTTCACATTATTCTGAGGATCCTCCATACAGTTTTCCAAAGTGGTTGCTCTAATTTGCAGTCCCACTAAAAATGTAGTAGAGGTCCCACTTCTCCACATCCTTGCCAGCATTCGTTGTTGTCTGTGTTTTTAATGATTGCCATTCTACTTGGAGTTAGGTGAAATCTCAGAGTAGTTTTAATTTGCATCTCTCTGATTGCCAATGATGTTGAGCATTTTTTTCATGCATTTATTTGCCATTTGAATTTCTTCTTTCATGAGTGTTTATTTAATTCACTTGACCATTTTTTGACTGAGTTATTTTTTTTTTTAGTGCTGAGTTTCTTGAGTTCTCTATATAATCTTGATATTAGTCCTTTTTCAGTGGAGTAGGTGGCAAAAATCTTCTCCCATTCTGTTGGCTCTTTGTTGAGGTTCATGATAGTTTCTTTTGCTGTACAGAAGCTCTTCAGCTTCATACATACTATGTGTTTTTTTTTTTTTGAGTGATCATCTAGGTGCGAGATTCTATACTCCACATGGTCTAATCGATTGTTTATAGTTTGAATTGATGCCTTCAGTTCAATGATTGCATCCTTTATTTCATTCAGACTCTCTCTAAATTCTTTTTGGAAGTCCTGTATTATTTCTACACTCACAGTCCAAGTTGACCTTCTGGAGACCTCTGCAATTCAGTGTTGTTGGGTTCTGATATTGTAGGGTTGTGGTAGCTCATTGCTTTCTTGTTATTCTTCCTTCTCATGATTTCGGAAGTTTGTATCTGTTGCTTTTGATAGATTTCTCTCAGTTTCTAAGTGTCAGCTGGTGTATCTAAGGGCCAGTTGTGTTGCATTCAACAATGAAGTTTTGAGTGAAGAAGGAAGTGAGGTTGTAAATGCAGGAATAGTTTAAAGCCACAGATAGGATCAAATAGAATGGGAGTATGAGGTAAAGATAATATATAGTAGAGATTAGAGATAGTGAATATTTATTAGTATCCTAGTAACCAATGTAGCATTTTTAATATAAGACAAGAAAAGAAGAGAGAAAAAAAGAAGAAATGAAAAGGGATGGAGAGAAGAGAGTAGGTATGTATAAGGGAAGAAGCTTGGGAGAGGGGTTGGGAATAGAGCAATCAAACAAGCATACACACACAATAAAAAAACAAAATAAAAAGAAAATAATGCAACCCTATAAACATAAGAATATTCAGAAGACTGGGCCTCTGCAGTCTCTCTCTGTGCAGACACCAAGTGCCACTGGCACCTTTCCTGCTGCAAGCCTAGTTCTGAGTCTTTCTAAGTCTATGCAGATGGCAGGTATCAATGGGGCTGGATCCCCCTCCATGCTTTCCATAGATGTTTAGTTTCAGTCTCTCCCTGCCTCTGAAGGTGGAAGTTGCCTCTGAGGCCAAACTCAAGGTAAGAGTCACTGTTCTCCACAGCTAGAGCTGGGCTGGTCTAACTTCTCCCCTCTCGCCTCCCCATGATTGGGTGATCTGTGGTATTCCTGGAGATCCTACTAGTTGGATCTAGTGTTAGGCATAGGTCTCTCCCCACACTTTCTATTAATGTAGAGCCTGAGTCTGTCTGAGCCTCTGCTACCTAACAGCAGACCCCATCCCCACCTTCATCAGGTTGAAATGCAAAGTCTCAGCCCCAGGGAGTTTATTGAGGCTGCAGGAGTCTCCGGGGGCATCATGCTGGGTGTTCTCCTGTGGGGGCAGCAGCTTCACTTATGGTATTGTTGAGCACCACTCCAGATCTTTGGAGGGTGTGGTAAGATGAGCCACCACTGCTGCAAGTTGTAACCGGTGTTTGTCCAGGAGGAACTGATGGGTTATAATTCCAATGATCTGCAGCTGCTTACCATAAGACCTTGGTTGTTTTCCTGTTTGTCTCTGGAGTCAGGTGCAGTGAGGAAAGATGGCGCTGCCGTGGTGCCTGCTGCTGCGAGGCAGGCGGGTTTCTTTTCTGGTGTTTTTGAGCACCACTCTGGAACTCTGGAGGACATGGTGAGATGGGCCGCCTCTGCTGGAAGTTGTAGTCGGTGCTTTTGCAGGAGGAACTGATGAGTTATAATTCCAGTGATCTGCAGCCACTTACTTCAGGTCCTCAGTTGTTTTCCTGTTTGTCCCTGGAGTCGGGTGCAGGTAAGATGGCACTGTTGTGGAGCGGGCGGCCGCCAGGCAGGTAGGTTCCTTTTTTGGTGTTGTTGAGTGCTTTTTTGGATCTCTGGAGGGCATGGTGAGCTCGGCTGCCACTGCTGGACGTTGTAGCTGTGTTTGTGCAGAAGAAACTGATGACTTGCAATTCTGATGATCTGCAGCTGCTTACTTCAGGTCCTTGGTTGTTTTTCTGTTGTCTCTGGAGTTGGGGCAGTGAAGTAAGATGGTGATGTTGTGGTGCCTTTAGCCGCAAGGCATACACTTTTGATTTCTGCTCTCTGATTGGTCTACTAGCCTTTTTTACCTGTCACCTTTGTTCTTTTTAAAGCTGTGGTATTTTCTGGATTTTGTAAGAGTGCTGTTTTTTAAGGCAAAGGAGATCGGCGTATCAGCAGGACTGGTATGTGCTGCCTCTCTGGGTCGCCATCTTCCCACTTATTTTCCTTGATTGATATATCCTGAAAACTTGTTTTATAGTTTCTATTGAAAAGAATTAGATGGGTATCAACCAACATCAAGTCTACAATTCTCTCATAATAGCAATGGCTATAGGTATGCAGTGCATATTCTGTTTCAGGTACAGTTTTAAGCATATTGACTTCGTTAATTCTCACAACACTCTCATGAGGTAGGAGCGATGGCTATCCACATTGTTTTCTATCATAAAACTGAGGCACTGAAGGAATTAGGTAACTCAATAGAGGCTGTAGAGCTGGAATTTGAACCCAGATATTATGGGTCTAAAGCCCACATATTTACCAAGAATTCCACTGCCTTGCACGACAGGTTGTAGCCAGTTCTAAAACACTCTTTTTTCTTTTTTTAAATGTGGGCCTTTAAAATCAGCCTTTAAAACTGGTTGTGATTCCTTGGTACTCCTTCCACAGAGAAATGCTACTCTGTGTCCCTGCCTATTCTAAAGACAAAGTTTAAGGGGAAATGTTACTTGTTCTTCAATAAGTGTACCTTAGAGATTCTCCAAGTACCAAAGAGAGGAACAGAAAAACACACAGTTAATTTGCTCATTCATATGTCCTATTAATTATTCAGTAAACATTGATGATTTACTCAGGGTAAAGCACTAGGCTAGGCCTTGGGTAATATATAAATGTATAAGATACAGTCCTTCCTCTCTAAAGGTATTCCCAGTGAGATTATCCATAAAGTTTCTGCCTTTCAAAACTATTACTAAAGAGGAATAAAGAAGACTCCTTTATGAATATTATTACTAACAACAATAATAATATACAATAACAATAGCCCTTTACAGTTTACCAAAAAATTCATAATGTACAGTCTCACTTGGTCTCCATAAAAACACTGGGAAGTATAAAGGACAAATCTTTTCTCAGTCTCGCACATTAAGAGATGGAAGAACAGAGAATTGAAGCCTAAAGTCTGACACTAACAGGTTGTGGATCAGGAGCTAGACCATTGTTTTCTGGACTTTATCATTTCTTCTGTACTAGATCTGCAGTTGGTGCTGGGAGGGGATTCTAGGAGCTCTGGGGAGTGAATTAGCCAGGGTTGGTATTGTAAGCTATAGATGGCCCTACACATGAGACTGTGCACCCTGAAGTATTGGACCCCTCTCAGCCATACCCCAGGGATTCTACTCTGACAGCAGATGCCAGTAGGGTGGCAGAACTTATTGGGCTTTTGGCATAGACTTTACTAAAAATAACTGTCTCTCATTAAAACATGTTGGCTATTGTAGAGTGTGGGCTTCTGGTGATGAGTCATGCCAGCTAAGAAAATCATATCACCAACACACTGTCTCATAGAACCACGGCTTTTGAAAAAGCATGGCCACCATCTTTTGTCACCTAAGAATCCTGGATGAGTGCGTTCTGATCTACCCCTCTCCCCAACATCTCCATCTCATTAGAAAAGAGTGTTTGGAGCCAGGACACTCAGGCCAGGAGATCAACTGAACAGCTGATGTCAGAAGGGGGATGAATTACAGTAAGAAAGCATATGCCAAGCAGCCCAGGGCCTGGAAATCTGGAATCCTCAAGGAAATAGAAAGATTCAAATATAGAAAGGTTGTAAACCAAAGAAGTTCCAGTAACAAAAAAAAAAAGAAAAGAAAGAAAAGGTCTGATAAATTTCCAAAATGGTTCTTAGCCTTACTCACACTAAAAATTAAAACAATAAAGCATTATTTTTAATTTCTGAGGGAAGTTTGTAATATCAATCTTAAAGATAGTACTGGGAGATAGGACTCTCATTCCCTACCAGTGAGTCACATATTAAAGCACTCTTTTTGGAGAGTTTCCAGCAATATCTATGATGCACATACACTTTGACCCAACTATTCTAGTTTTTGGATTTTTTTACTTACAGATATACTCACACAAGTGTTCAAAAATATCAAAAAGGTCGCAGCATTTTTTTTGGTGTGTGTGTGTGTAATAGTAAAATAATTGGAAACATTTTAGGTGCTTATAAATAGGAATCAACAAGCAAATGTTTAAATACATTTCCAAATAATATTTAGCAAAAAGCAAGCAGTTCAGTAGTAGATATAACAGGAACTTTTTTGTATAAAACAACTGGATATAGGCGCACATGCTCGTGTGTATGTGTGTTTGTGTGTGCTTGTGTGTGCATGTGCATTTGTGTATTTATGTGTCTCTGTATGCTTCTTCATGTATGGAACATATATAAAAGGAGGCATATTATTAGTAGTGTGTGTCAATGGGAGTGAAAGTGGAAAGATCGATGTGGGATGGGATTTTAAATTTCTACTTTATTTTCTTGTATACAACTTGAGTATTTTCAATAGTTAAGGGTATTTCTTTTATAATTAAAATAATATTTAAATGAACTAGTGATACTCCAATATTAGGAAGTGCTATTAATATCAACTTCAAGACATCAAAGATATTAGTAATGATACCACACACTTAGGTTTTCTTGGCGCTAGACAATGTTTTAAGCACGTTATATCCATTAAGTCATTTAATACTTAAAATAATTCTATGGGGTAGTTATGTTCATATTACCATTTTAGTGAGGTATAAAGAGGATACTTTTCAGAGGTAAAATGGAAAACCACATGTTCAGAGTCAAGAACTAACTTGAAGCTGACAAGTTAAGAGCCAGGAAATTGCTGTCAAAGCCTCTGAGGTTTCTCTGCTCACATTTGCAGTACCGAGTTCCTTATCGTTACAAGGTGAACTGCCTCACCAAGCCAGAGAGACAGTATTTGTCCCTGCATGAGTTTGGCTGACTTTATTCTTGTGTCAGTTAAGAGTTTAGAGGAGCTATAATAAAAGGAACCCAATAAAACAATTGCTTGAGTAAGATAAAGGTTTATTTATATGTTTGTCCATGTAAAAGACATCTAGAAATAGTCCTGAGCTAATCTGGTGACTGTATGAAAGCAGAGGCCAAAATTCCTTCCAGCCCTCCACTGACCAGCCCTTGGACGTGCCCTTCATTTCCATGGTTGAGAAAGCTTGTGCAGATCAGCCCCAGCACCCTCATTTTAAAGGAAGACAGCAAAGCCAGGTGTAGTGGTGCACAATTGTAATCCCAGCATTTGGGAGGCTGAGACAGGAGGATCATGGTTCAAGGACAACCTTAGATACTTAGTGAGGCCCTTTGCAACTCAGTGAGGCCCTGTTTCAAAGTAAAGAATAAAAATAGGGCTGAGGTGTAGCTTTGAGGTGAAATGTCCCTGGGTTCCATTCCAAGTAAGGCAAAAAGTAAATAAATAAAGGAAGAAAGCAAAATGAGGAACAAGAGGAGCTGAATTCCAGACACCTAACTATGCTTCTTAAAAGCTAACAGGAGACAGTTTTTATATAACATGGTTCAGAATTTAGTCATATGCTCATAGCTACAGACGCTCACAAGTAAGGAAGCTGGGAAGATTGGTCTTTAGACAGTCATTTGCTTGGGTAGCACTTCAGGGATTTATTACAAAAGAAAAGAGGGAAATGGATTTTACAGTAGGAAACTAGCAGTTCTACCAAACTCTGATCCCTTCCTGGTTGAACTCAAGGGAGTTCTTATACTGAAGTTCCTTCTGCTTATGGCTTTGATCTAAGTAGTTGACAAAAAGCATTTTGAGGATTGTGGGAGCCTAAGGGTGTTACAGGGCAGGTAAGTGGATGGTAAGCAGGAATGAAGGACTCCAAGAAAGGGGAGTTTTTACAAGAGTCAGGCTTCAACATTGACCATTTTATTTTATAAGTTCTTTTCTTACAAGAAGGCTTTACACCATGATTTCTACTGGAGACTTTAACTTCTCATTTTAGAAAATGCAAGGAATGTTCTAGCACTCACCAAAGGGTCATTTTCAGAAGTCAGCATCTTGCTTATTATCT
Organism: Muscardinus avellanarius; assembly: GCF_963383645.1. Taxonomy (NCBI): domain Eukaryota; kingdom Metazoa; phylum Chordata; class Mammalia; order Rodentia; family Gliridae; genus Muscardinus; species Muscardinus avellanarius. The sequence continues at coordinate 20,748,004 of NC_137789.1, read as the reverse complement.
GTGCTTGTAAAGGAGTGAAGTTCTTAACTCAGAGATACAACAGAGAATATCAAGAAAAAAAAACCAAAATAAAAACAAACTAAAGCTCAAGGCTGAAAGAACAAGAAGTAAAGTCCTACCAAATTCACCTGGGCTTCCGCAGGGCAGATAGGCAGTACTGGGTTCTGATTGGCACCCCCATCAGCCAAAGCAACATTCTTACTTTAAGCTAAGTAGCAGTCTGGAAAAGTGAGAAATCATTTTCTACCTTAGAAAAAAAATAAAAGAAAATCCAGCAACTTACACTTTCATAAAAACAAAACAAAAACCAACAAGTATCCCAGTTATCACAGAAGGAGAAAACTGCAAGCAAGAATCAGAGGGGAATTTGTGCATAATATGATTGGAAGTGGGAAGGGGCTATTGTCGGTCCAGGGGCCGATCTGGTCTGCCTTCTGCTTTTAAGTATGCGGTATGTTTTTGAAAAGCTCTTTACATTTTAAATCATTAAAAATGTACGAAAAAAGTGTTTCATGACCCAGGAAAAATTATGTAAAATTCAAACTTTAGTGTTTGTAAATAAAATATCACTGGAAGATAGATGACTTTATTTATTTATGTATGGTCTATAACTTTTTATTTTATAGCATCAGAGTTCGTACTAGTTGCAACTGAGACTATGTGGTCTACAAAGCCCAAGATATTTAACTGGCCCTTCACAGAAAATGTGTGCCAAATCTTTATTTTAAAAAAAGAGAGAAAGAGACAGAGAGAGATGGACAGAGATAGAGGTAGAAAGAAAAAGAAGAAAAGAAGAGAAGAAGAGAGAGGGACGAAAGAGAAAAGAGAAGTATTTTCCCTATTTTTATCTCAAATTCCAGATCTTTTCCTAACATAAAGAATGCAAGTATGAACACACTTAATATACACACAAATATACATGCAAAACACATTCATCTATACCACATATACATGTACATAGATTTTCCTCAAATTAATTATAAGTTGATGGCTCATCTTTTTTTTTTTTTACTTTATGATGATAAAAAACAATATGTGGTCAGTAGAAATCGTGCTTTAATCTTCGACTTTTGATTTGTTTCTAGGCTACTAATATGAGGCATAATATTGTCTTAAGGGGGTGGGTGGAAGCTAGGCATGGTGGCACACGCTTGTGTTCCCAGCATTTGGGAGGCTGAGACAGGAGGATAGAGGTTCATGGACAGCCTCATCTACTTAGTGAGGCCCTTTGCAACTCAGTGAGACCCTGTTTCAAAATAAAGAATAAAAAATAGGACTGGAGGTGTAGCTTGGAGGTAGACTGCCCCTGGGGTCCATCCCCAGTTCTGCAAAAAAAAAAAAAAAAAAGGGTGGGTGGAGGCAACAAAACCCCAACTCCCAGCCACTAGATCACAAGAGGAAATAGAGTGTGCTGTGTTACTAAGCTAGGATGTTTGCTGTGTTAACTGTATTTTCAAATTATAATATTTTCATATTTTACAGTGGGCTTATTGGAATGTAACCCCACTATTAATCAAGGAGCATCTGTACATATATGTTCTTTAATTTTTTATGTAGTTTTGTACTTTCATGAAGTATCTTTAAAGTAAAATTAAAAGAACCCACTAAGTTCTTGTGTTCAGTCTTCTTCAACTTGCATCAATGGATCTTTCTAGGAACCCTTACTGCGGTGTAAGTGCTGGGCCCCAAATGGAGCACACAGAGTTGAGAGCAGGACAATCTCTTGCCTGGAGGGTCCCTGATAAGAAGAGCCATTGCAGCTTACATTTTTATCTCCACCTGCCTGACTCCTGTGCCTATCTCTGAGTTTATTCTAAGGTAATGGAAAAAGAGAAAAGGATCAACAAGAGGGAAAGTTTTTCAAGGGTATCTAAAGCATTCAGCCATAAGAAGAGGAAGACAACCAGAAGAACATATATTAGAGTTACTAAGTGAATTGAAAGTCTCAGTATATATTTTACAATGAGGAGTAAAAAAGCAGTCGTGGACTTAGCACCTAGGAGGTACATGACAACAGCCACATCAAAGTTTTGGAGCTTGGGCAGGAGGTGCCTCCGTTCAGCATATGGAAGAGGGAATAGAGGACACATGCTTTGATTTCTTTTATAAGAATATTGGGAGGAAGAACAAATATTAGGTAATAGAAAGAACCTGTGCTTGAAGGATGAGAAGCTGATATTAAGGAAAAGGGTGTAAGCTTGCTTCACATGGAGTGAGTTGAGAGAGAAGATGAGGATATGAGGGAGATAGATGGTAGGGCTTCCAAATAAAACCAGAAGAATATACTATGGCAAATTGAAATATTATGCAAAATTATTCAATTCTCATTCCTGTAAGACATTATACATACCCCATCACATTGACTTGGACTGGGCTACCTGACATGATTTGATCAATAAAATGTGAATGGATTTGGAATATATCATCATTTCTCTTGTTCTTCTTTTACCACAAAGATGATGTATTCTACTTGGAGTCTGTTCTCTCAGGCTGCATCTTGAATAAGAGCACTTGTGAAGTAGAGCTATAACCTGGACTAAGCCATAATTGGCCCACAACGTGTGGCCATCATGTGACTAAGAAGTACACCTTTGAAATTTATTTTTTATTCATTTTTATTTTTATTTTATTTTATTTTTTGGTGGTACTGGGGGTAGAACCCAGAGGCTTTCTACCTCCGGGCTATCCTCCCAGACCTATTTTTATATATTTGGAAACAGGGTCTCACTAAGTTGCCGAGAGCCTCACTAAGTAGCTGAGGCTGGCTTTGAACCTGTGGGATCCTCCTGTCTCAGCCTCCCAAGCACGGGGATTACAAGCGTGCACCACCACGCCCGGCCACCTTTGAAGTTTAAAGTTGATAAGATTTTGAGGTTTTTATTGTAGCAAAACTGACTAATATAGATCTCAAGCATAGTCAGAGAAATGAATATATTTTCAAAAAGTGGGGGAATAAGTGAGAAAACATTTCTAATATCAAAGAGAGTATACTTCCTAATTGTACTTACATAAGTACAAGCAAAGTATTATACTAATTTAGAGTATTGTAGTACAGATAGTTTAAAATAAAAGGGAAAAATAACCAAAGACACCATTGTTAAATCTGTGGTTTTCACAGTGTTTGTTTCAGGTTAATTGGTTAAAAGACCCATTGCATTTTTTTTTTTTTTGTTCCCCATTCTCCTCGCTTATGCTGTCTCTTGCCTTCTAAGCTTCATAGGAACCAGAGTCTTAACAAAAAGCAAGCTGAAATCAATAACTATCTCTCCTTTATAAAATCCTGTGAACCTATATAAAGATCATATCTGAGGGTAAAGGCTTTGAGCGCGCACACACACACACACACACACACACACACACACACACACTAAGAGACATCACCCTGAATTGACAAAAAAGAGAGTGATTTGTGTGTCTTCTACACCAGTAGGAATCTGTATACTATTTACCATTATGCAGCTACCCTGAAGAAGTGATAAGAACATGGAATTTAATACTATAATGAGTGCCTGGTGGTAGTGGTGGTGGCAGCAGGGGTTCCAATATTACTGGACTCTGAGGCTGAAACACCAGTGTTGGTCATCATAGATTGGAGATTAGAAGGCATCCATATTGTCTTTATTATTGTTATTGTTTGTTTTCAGTTTTTTTGATATTGCTTTAAATATTCCATGTTCTGATACAACCCTAGAAAAGAAAGGACCCCAATAATAATGCCTGAGATTTAATGTTCTGCTAGCCTGGTAGGATGGAGCAGAGAAACCAAATTAAACTGAGTTAATAATGCAAAGGAAATGACATTTCTTACAGTTTCCAATTTGTGCACTCTGCTTGTGTTAACCCTGTTTCTTAGCACCCCACTCTTAGACAAGTGATAGTCACTTTTTTGATTGTCCATAACTTCCTAACGCTCCTCACCACCATGGACTTCTGGGCAGAAGCTTTCCCCTTTTCTGTTAGGGAATATGCCAACATCAGCTGTGGGTATCTAGTGGACTCTGGGAACTGATGCCATTTTTGTTTGAAATGATTTATGTTGCTCAAAGACAAAGAGCTCAAAGCAACAACATCCTTTTACTCTAGCAACCTGTGTTCATGTGGACACAACTATCTAAGAAGGTCAAGGGGCCAAAACTGCAGGCTGAGTTCCCTACTCAAGGCCAGAGGGGAAGAGCAGAAGCAAAGTCCATTTTGGTGTCAAACATCAAGGTTAGCAAAGCCAAACATTGACTTCTGTCCAAAGGGCAGAAGTGGATCCAAAACAAGACACACAGCCAAAGGTCAAAAGCCAAAAGGAAACTGGGCTGAAGTGGATGAAGTTTGAAAATAAGTTGCAGAGGTATTTGGAAAACTGTCTACAAGGAAGGACTCAGTGTTGGGTAGATGGACGCTGTCTTCCAGCTTTTGCTCTATGTTTTTCTACTGTAGTCTACACTCTATTTATTTACTTTAGAACACAGAAGCAGCAACAGATAGCAAAGGCTTAAGAAAAATTGATTATCAAAAACACACTAATTTAAGAAAGTATTTCATTTGACCCCCCAATCCTACCCTGGAAACTGAGAAGACACCATTATTATTTTTATACTTTATTGGTGGATCAGCACAATCTAGTCCCAAAGGTATTAGTGTTTAGAGAGAAATCGTCTGATAAAAACTAGAAAAGCTCCTGGGTTCCACCTCTAGTACCACACACACACACCACCACCACCACCACCACCACCACCACCACCACCACCAACAACAACAACAACAACAACAACAACTAATCCTTTACTGTATTAAAGAGTTCCACAAGGCCCTTTAATTTCTTTCACTTTTTTTTCTTTTTTTTTTTTGGTACAAAAGATGAACCCAGGGGCATTCTACCTCTGAAGTATACCCCAACTCTATTTTTTATTCTTTATTTTGAAACAGGGTCTCACTGAGTTTCAAGGGACTAAGTAGCTGAGGCTGTCTGGAAGCCTCCAATCCTCCTACCTCAGCTTCCCAAATGCTGGGATTGCAAGCGTGTGCCTCCATGCCTGGCCTTTCACTTCTTTCTAATGAGTATTATACAAACTATGTAACAAGCACCACATTTAGCACAAAGGATACAGAAATCAGAAGTCCATAATCTAATGTACTTAAAATATAATGGTAGCCAGGCGTGGTGGCGCACGCTTGTAATCCCTGCACTTAGGAGGCAGAGACAGAAGGATCGCGCAGGTTCAAAGCCAGCCTTGCTGAATTAAGAAACCCTGTTTCCAAATAAAAATATAAAATAGGTCTGGGAGTGTAGCCCGGAGGTAGAAGGGTTCCATCCCCAGTAACACGCGCACACACACACACACACACACACACACACACACACACATATATATATTAGCCACAAATTGTGAATCAAATTAAAAAAACACGAGGTGAATTAATTTTAATAATACATTTTATATTTTATCATATTTTCTGATTTGACTCAGTACCAAAAATTGTTTTACTTGTAATTAATATAAATTACTAATGAGAGTACGATTGTTAAGTTCAGCGCATATTTACACTGCTACTCCATTCTGACTAGCTACATTTTAAATATTGCTAATCACATGTTGCTAGTGGCTACTGCTTTGAACAGGGAAAGTGTAAAGGAACTCATTTCACACATAGGCATACAAGGTTAAGAACACATCAGGGGCACAGAGTGAGTCCCTTAATTGCTACCCTCATCCCAGTCCTGTATTAAAGCATCTGGCATGTAGAAGGTATACTATTTGTTCAGTGAATAAATGGAATTTTCAGTTTTCTCTTCCTTCAGTAGTTAAGTTACTCCATGTAAGCACTTGTTGCTTTTGGAATTTCTACTTTTCCTTGTTTCTTTCATACATCACTCAATCTTGATCGCTCCCAGAGGACAAATGGTTCCTAAGAAGTACTGGATAGCACTCACACCTGTTACTCTCCTGCAGACCATGGAGGAGGGGTTGACATCAAGGAATCTAATGTGACCCTGTCCTTTCTGCTTTCCTTTAGGTATTCAGTCTGTTACATTAAACACAAAATCATATTTGTGCTGCGTGAGTTTTTTTTTTTTTTACCCTACTTTGATTACTATTCATTCACCAGGTCTTTATTTTACGTCTCTTATTTTGATTGGGGGACATTTGCTCTGTTTCTAAGTGTTGTTGGGATATTATATGTTAGGAACAATCACTTCCCAAAAGCATTCACTTCCAATTTACTAATACAAATTATTGGAAAAGTAGGAATTGAAAATGAAAATCAAGGGAATTTGTCTTTTAGACACTCAGTTACTCTGATTCCACTGAAAGTTTTCATGGAACCCTTTGAGGCAGACATACCCCATAGTGACCTGCTGTCCACCTGTTGTTCACACACTTATGAAATCCTTTCCATTTGTGTATAGACAGCGCATGTGAGTTCCTTTAACCAGTAGAATATGGTAATGGTGATGGGATGCCAATCCCTGAATTAGACCATATTATATAAGATTCCATTTTAGCAGACTGAAAAGAATCACTCTCCTGATGTTGATAAAACAGACTAACATGTTATAAGCTGTCTCGGGAACCACCTCGTAGGGGACTGTGGGATGCCTCTGGAACATGAGGTCCGTCTGATGCTGGAGTACCATTTGAACAAGTCAGTACCTCAGCCCATTCAAAGGCACGTTGATCCATGAAAAAGGCAACCCAACATCCCAAATGCTAGCCATTAGCAAACAGGTCAAGAGCCTTCAAAAAGTCAGGACCTTAATTCATATAATCACACACACACACACACACACACACACACACACACACACACACACACACACACTTAATCCACCAACAACCCGAAGGACCTTAGAAGTGACTCCATCCTCAGACTAGCCTTCAAATATGACATCTTGACTGTGCCCTTGTGACATGGTGAGCAGAGGACCCACCAAGCTGTGGACAGACGCTGGAGCCGAAGAAACAGGGAGGTGATAAATGTGTATTAAGTCATTAAGTGTGTAGTATTTTCTTTTTTTTATCAAAATGCAGTTTCTTTAACATTATCTGATCTTTGGGCACACTTTTAAAGTGACTGAACTATTAAAGTTTAAGTGTGTTAGTGTGTGTGTGTGTGTGTGTGTGTGTGTGTGTGTGTGTGTGATCCTCAATTCCCACTGTCTCTCTGGGTGCATGCAATGCTCCAGTCACACTGAGCTTACAGTTTCCCTAAGTTGCCACCACATTTCACATCTCTGCTGGATGCCTGTTGCTCTTCTTGTCTTTCTAGAGAACTCCTTCTTGTCTTTCAGTCTTAGTGAAAACACCTCCTCTGGCAGTCTTGGCGCCTCCCATGGGAGCCCATTACTCCTTCCCTTCTACCAGGAAGACACTCAAAAGAGGGTTCTGTCATAGTAGTTATTATACCTTTTAATAACTGCAGACGTTCACATCTGCTTCTTCTCCATCTTGGGACCATTGAGAGCAAGGAGTGTGACATTTTCACCACTGATAAGATATGCAAAAGTATACCCAAGACATAAATCACAGACACACTCACAGCCCCCTAAAATTCAGCTAATAAGCCTCCTGATGGCAGAGAGTTTATTGAGCAGTTACTTTAAACCTTGTCTTTAGCCGGGCGTGGTGGCACATGCTTGTAATTTCAGCATTAGGGAGGTTGAGACTTGGAGGATCACGGTTCATGGACAGCCTCAGCTTCTTAGTGAGGCCCTCTGCAACTTAGTGAAGCTCTGTTTCAAAATAAAGAATAAAAAATAGGGCAGGGGGTGTAGCTCAGAGGTCGAATGCCCAGACCTGCAAAATAATAAATAAATAAATAAATAAATAAATAAACCTTGTCTTTAGATGTAGAAGATGAGCGATGAGTAAGTTTGGATAGTAGGAAAACTCTGGATAATTTTTTAAATTAAGAAATAAGACTTTTGTTCGCATTCCAGATGGTCCATGGTGTGTGTGTGTGTGTGTGTGTGTGTGTGTGTGTGTGTATCATCTGATTTTTCAAAAGTTTCAGGTAGACTATTTCTATAAGTGAACCAGATAGATTATCCTGGGACAGAGTCTGTTTGCTGACAATAATTTAGGTGCTTCTCAATGCTCCTTTGGCCCTTCTGACGCTGGGGTGCCTTTTTAACAAATGAGCACCTCAGCCCATCCAAGGGCACCTTGGTCCAGGGAAGAGGCAACCAGGCATCCTCATGCCAGCCACTAGCAAGCTGCTCATATACCAGGCTGTTTTTATTATGGAACAAAGGCTTCAAAGCTAATTTTTTTTAAAGAGGCATTTGGAGCAAATTTATTTCTAAAATATTCTTTTAGAACAACTCTCCTTTCAAACAAGTGTCGGAAAAAAGTTTATTTTTAGATTTAAGGTTTATGAGAGCTGTACCGTACTTGGCTCTCTATGCTTGATTTTTATAGCCTTCTCTCCTCTCAGATGAGAGGACTATTAATGTTTCTTTCCAAATAGTTTGATTCTGTGCATAAGATTTATAAAAACTCATTTTAGTCCTCGGGAAAAAGTTAACTCACTTCAAATGCCATATCAAACATCTTATACCCAATGTAATACAGCATGGATAAAAATATAATTTAGAAAAAAAAGCCAAGTAATATTTGGATAACATTACAGATATTTTTCCAGAGCTGGGGATCAAACTCAGGGCCTCTTATATGCTAGGCAAGCAGTCTACCACTGGACTACACCTCTCTCTTCTGTTTAACATTATAGAGATTGTAATATTCACTCTTTGTACACTGAAAAAGATTTTGAAAAATATTATTACTGTTTGGATTACTAGATATTTCTTTCTATTTCTCCCCTACCTCTCTTTCCCTCTCGTGGCACTTGAGATTGAACCAGGCCCTCACTCACGCTAGGCCAGCAAGCACTCTACCACTAACCTACATCCACAGCTTCTTTTATCTCTTGATTTTAAGGACAGGTTTTGATAATTTTTTTGAACTCATGTTTTTAAGAGTCTGTTATTGTTTACATGCTAAATGTATAATTTAATGATTCTTCCCCATCTACAAAAATCAAATGGAAGAAACAGAGAACAAGATTCAGAGGACGGGAACTGTTGAGACTGTACTACTTCACTAAGGCCTCCTCTCTTGAGAAACATGAAGATATTTCTCATATACAGAAAGAATGATACAAAAACCATGAGAATAATGGGTTTGCACTTGCTGCTTCCACACAAGCCATGTTGTATTTTTAGAAGGTGCACAACATTTCCTTCATTGTGGTGAATTTTTTTTTATTACCATTGTTACCATAAAAAGTATGTATTTCTTGCCTATGAAATTTTAACTTGTGAGTTCATGAGTGTTGTTTCTATTCATTAATGCAAAGATGAAATTGTTCTTTCATGGCAGGTGAGCCAATTAGCATCTTTAAAAAGAAGCCATCATTATGATCACACACAAAAAACTTGGTTTTGCAGATGAATAATGATTTCATCTCAGAAAGCACTTTGGAAATATTGACTAATTAATATGATTCAGAAGGCTCAAATAAAAATATGTTCTCTGCTCTTAGCCATTTAGCTTAGCAGAAGCACTTTGGAAAAACAAGAATGATCAATAAGAAAATTATATTTCTCATTCACCAGTAGTGATGCCAGTTGCCATGCAGCTCTTTAACAGGTGTTTGTGTCAAAATGCATTTTATTGTGAGAAACATGTTTTTATTATTTTTTAATTTTTTTTGCAGTACTGGGGATGGAACGGAGGGGCATTCTCCCTCCCAGTGACACCCCCAGCCCTATTTTTTATTCTTTCTTTTTTTTTGAAACAGAGTCTCACTGAGTTGCAAATGGCCTCACTAAGTAACTGAGATGGTCTTTGAACCGCGATCCTCCTGTCTCAGCTTCCCAAAAGCTGGGATTACAAGCATGCACCACCATGCCCAGCTTGGAAACACATTTTTAAAATAATAATTATACTTTTATTTTTACTAGAAGCCTGGTGGGATAGGTAACCTGAAGCTCTCTTTAAAAACACTTTGTAGTGCTGGTTAAAATATAGAAAGCACCCTTTTCAGAGTATATCCTATATTATCATTACCTAAGGCGGTAATATTAAGAGAATGTTAAGAGAATGCTACAATAGTGAAATTATGAGACTTTGGAAGTAGTAGGATAGTAGTCACTAGTCTAAGTAACCCATTGATTAGGTGTACAGACTGGATTAGAAGCACACAGGCTTGCATGAAACCAAAGCTTATAACTGAGACCATTGTATAAAGCCTGTCTTATAAGGCTATAATTTTAGCAAAAGTGGGGACTAGAAAAAATGACCCACTGTCACAGTGAGATAACAAGGATGTTTGTCTCTCTCTGTTCAAATGCTGAGGGGAAGAAAGTTATTTTTGATAAATTTAACCACTGACATGCCTCAGTGGATTAAAGAGAGTGCACTTTTTAAACTCTATGTAGGGTCTGAGAATTTCATGGTGACAAGTTAACATAAAAATCATTATGGCAGCAAAAAAAGAAAAAAAAGGTTAACCTTTTTTTGGTTGTATGTATTCTCAACTGCGGCATATAGAATTTTTATAGATATCTTCTTAAAAAAACAATCAAAATTATAAGACAATTGAGGAAAAATTCACTATAAAATTATCCGACACAACATATAGCAAGAATTTCAAATGATACAATTAATGTATGGAAAGTATAAAATAAGTGCATTTCAAATCACTAAAGCACTGCTTACCACCATCAGAAATTCTGAGTATCTATTCATTCTCTCCTTCCTGCTCTCTTTCCTTCATACCTTGCTTCCTTCTCTCCCTCTTAGATTATCTGATATCTATCATGAGATATTAAATTTTATGATGACAATAACATTTATTTTATTCTTGCTGTTTTTATTGTAAACCAGTGCCCTAAAGTAGTACCTGTCATGTAGTAGTCACTTTAAAAAAAGTGTTCAGTAAATGAATGAATTATGCTAAAATAAAAATTTTTAAAAATCTAGAAAAATTAAAAAGCATAATTGACAAGCTTGAGCTAATGGACTTGTATCAAACTCTGCTTAAAAATTAGTCAGGGTTCATTTTTATGGTTTTTTTTTTTTTGGTTCAGTATTTGCCAAAATCAATCATGTATCAGCCTCCAAAGCAGGTCTTTGAAAACCAAAGTATTGACTCTGGGCCCCAGGGGGGGGGGGGGGGGGCACTGCGCATAGCACGCCAGACCCCTGGAGAAACCGGGCCCAGTACCCTGGGTCCCGGGCGGGGGTCGTGCAGGGCACGCCAGCCTGGGCCTGGGTCGCAGGACTCTGGGCCCCAGGCGGAGTAGTGCAGAGCACGCTGGACCCATGGGGAAACCGACCAAGTCACAGTGCTACTGAGTGCCTGATCCCACTACCTCCTCAAACCACAGATACTGTCCTCTCTTATTTAAAAAAAAAAAAAAAAAAGAAACAGCAAAAGAAAAAATATTGGGGAGGAGTTAAGAAAGCCGTGGCAGATGCCAGGACACTGGAGATGCAGACAAAACTCATCCAAATGCACTGGAACTTATGGAAAAACTCCCCATGAAGGAGGACTGCTGTTTCTCTATATTGTTAAGAATCTTGGACATCACCTGTATGGAGAGAGTTTAGTGGAGACCAAGGAGAAAGGCGGTGTTGAAGGCAGTCTCTGCGATAGCGGTGGAGACTTTATTCAGGAGAAGCAGAAATCAGATCCTACCAACCTTATTTTTTTTGAGAAAATACACCAAATGTCAAATGCTACCGTCACGCATGCTTAGGAACACTGGACAACATTAAGAGTGGAAAAAGAGCCTGGGAAGGATTTGAAATGGTGGAGGCAGTGGCAATGGCAGTGGCCAGTACTCAGGGGAAGCAGAGATCTGATGCATTACACCTGGAACCTTTGAAATAATAACCCCAGAGGCAGAATGTTATGACCATGCACCCTCGAGAATGTGGAACAATTGGTTGGGCAAAGAGGGTGCTCGGATTGGAGCCCGCCAAGGGGTGAGGCTGGCGACAGACACAGCAAAGCTGGGATTAGAGCCTGCCGTGAGGCAAGGTTGCTACTGAGGCCTCCAAGGCCTGGATTGGAGCCTGCTGAGGGGTTAGGCTGGTGCTGGGGCCAGCGAGGCCAGCATTGGAGTTTGCCATGATGCAAGACTGGTGCTGGGGCCTCCGAGGCCAGGATAAGAGCCTGCCAAGGGCTTAGGCCAGTGCCGGGGCCAATGGCTGGCATCGGAGCCTGCTGTGAGGCAAGGCTGCTACTGGGGCCTCCGAGGCTGGGATCGGAGCATGCCAAGGGGTTAGGCTGATGCCGGGGCCAGCGGCCAGCAGCGGAGCCCGCCCTGAGGTAAGACCTGTGCTGGGGCCTCCGAGGCTTGGATAAGAGCCTACCGAGGGGTTAGGCCGGTGCTGGGACCAGCAGCCGGCATTGGAGCCTTCCGTGAGGCAAGGCCACTACTGAGGCCTCCGAGGCTGGGATTGGAGCCTGCCGAGGGGTTAGACCAGTGCTGGGGCCAGCGAGGCCGGCATTGGAGCCTGCCGTGAGGCAAGGCTGGTGCTGGGGCCTCTGAGGCCGGAATCAGAGCCTGCTGAGGGTTTAGGCCGGTGCTGGGGCCAGCGAGGCCGGAATCAGAGCCTGCTGTGAGGCAATGCTGGTGCTGGGGCCTCCGAGGCCAGGATAAGATCCTGCCGAGGGGTTAGGCTGGTGCCGGGGCCAGCGGCCAGCATCGGAGCCTTCTGTGAGGCAGGGCCGCTACTGAGGCCTCCGAGGCCAGGATCGAAGCCTGCCGAGGAGTTAGGCCGGTGCTGGGGCCAGCAAGGATGAAATTGGAGCCTGCCGTGAGGCAAGGCTGGTGCTGGGGCCTCCAAGGCCAGGATAAGAGCCAGCCGAGGGGTTAGGTGGGTGCCAGGGCCAATGGCCGGCATCGGAGCCTTCCATGAGGCAAGGCTGTTACTGGGGCCTCCGAGGCTGGGATCGGAGCCTGCCAAGGGGTTAGGCCAATGCCGGGGCCAGCAGCCAGCATCAGAGCCTGCTCTGAGGCAAGGCTGGTGCTGGGGCCTCTGAGGCCGGGATAAGAGCCTACCGAGGGGTTAGGTCGGTGCTGGGACCAGCAGCCAGCATTGGAGCTTTCCGTGAGGCAAGGCCGCTACTGAGGCCCCTGAGGCCAGATCAGAGCCAGCCAAGGGGTTAGACTGGGGCTGGGGACAGCGAGGTTGTCATCGGAGCCTGCAGTGAGGCAAGGCCGGTGCTGGGGCCTTTGAGGCCGGGATCGGAGCCTGCCAAGGGGTTAGGCCGGTGCCGGGGCCAGCAAGGCTGGAATTGGAGTTCACCGTGAGGCAAGGACGGTGCTGGGGCCTCTGAGCAGGGGGTCAGAGCCTGCCGAGGGGCAGGGCCAGCGAGGCCGGCATCTGACCTTCCATGAGGCAAGACCACTATCGAGGCCTCCAAGGCTGGGATTGGAGCCTGCCGAGGGGTTAGGCCGGAGCTGGGGCCAACGAGGCCGTCATCGGAGCCTGCCATAAGGCAAGGTCGGTGCTGGGACCTCCGAGACCGGCATTGGAGCCTGCCGAGGGGTTAGGCTGGTGCCGGGGCCAGCGGCCAGCATCGGAGCCTTCTATGAGGCAAGGCCGCTACTGAGGCCTCCGAGGCCAGGATCAGAGCCTGCCGAGGGGTTAGGCTGGTGCTGGGGCCAGTGAGACCGGCATCGGAGCCTGCCATGAGGCAAGGCCCATGCTGGGGCCTCCGAGGCCAGGATAAGAGCCTGCCGAGGGGTTAGGCCGATGTCAGGGCCAATGGCTGGCATCGGAGCCTGACAGGAGGCAAGGCCGCTACTGGGGGCCTCCGAGGCTGGGATCGGGGCTTGCCGAGGGGTTAGGCTGGTGCCGGGGCCAATGGCCGGCATCGGAGTCTGCCGTGAGGCAAGGCCACTACTGGGGCCTCTGAGGCCAGGATCGGAGCCAGCTGAGGGGTTAGGCTGGTGTCAGGGCCATCAAGACCAGAATCAGGGCCCCCCGTGAGGCAAGGCCGCTGCTTGAGTCAGCAAGGTCTGGATCAGTCCACCGCATAACCAGGCCACCACTGGGGCCGTCAAGATTGAGATCGGTACTTGCAATGCGGCATGCACAGAGAAATATCACAGAAAATATAAATCAGATGCTTCCCCTAATCAGTAATAACTAGGAGGAAAGGGGCAACAGGAAGAAGTCAAGCTATAGAAAGGGCCCTATAGTGAAACAACTAAGGTGACCAATCAAAGGGTATGGAATAGGGGAGGATGGAGCCTCTTTAAAACGCAGGAGGTACATAAACAAATGTATCAAAGTTAATCACCAAACAAGCACGGGGTCGAGGGAGGGGGAGGAAATGGGATGGGGGCTGGATGAGGGTTAATTGAATGATGTGTGCTTGTATATCCTCTCAAGTCTTGTACTCCAATGTGATTGATATATGACTACAATGCACCAATTAAAAATAAATAAATAAAAACCCTGAAAAACAAAAAAATTAAAAAAGAAAACCAAAGTATCTTTAGTAATATATTGCCCTGACTTCTTTCTAGAACCATATACAGAGAAAACAACAAAGAAAAAACTTTAAAAAAATAAATTGACATATGAAAAGGAAAATAAATTAAAAATGAAATACTTCTGGGAGTGGTGGCACATGCTTGTAATCCCAGCATTTGGGAAGTTGAGACAAATCGCAGTTCGTGGCCAGCCTCAGCTACTTAGTGAGGCCCTCAGCAACTCAGTGAGACCCTGTTTCAAAATAAAGAATAATAAATAGGACTAAGGGCATAGCTTTGAATAGAATGCCTCTGGGGTCCATCCCCAGTACCGGAATATATATATATATATATATATATATATATATATATATATATATATATATATGTGTGTGTGTGTGTGTGTGTGTGTGTGTGTGTGTGTGTGTAATAAAAAATAATAAAAATAAATTAGTGCTGGGGGTATAGCTCAGAGGTAGAATTCCCCTGGGTTCCATTCCCAAAAAAGAAAAAAAAAATTAAATTCTTTATTCACCCATTGACTGAATTCTAATCACTATGAAGTTCAGAAGAAAAAATTGAACTAAATACATATACTTTTATGTATAAAAAATCTTAAATAGTACTACAGGGAAATTTGTGGTCTTAGGGGGAAAACAGAAATTTATACACAAAACAAGTAGAAGGAGTGAAATGACTTATTTATAAGCAGAAATAAATGAAATATAACATGCACATGCACACAAACATGTCAGTAAACTTGCTATAGTTTGGGTCTTTAGTGTCCCCAAAGGTCTTTGTTGTAAAGGCTTGCTCCTCAGGGTGGCGCTATCTAGTCTTTAGGAGATGGACCTAATTCAAGGTCATGGGGAATGTGCCCTTTAAGAGTACTGCAGGACCTCAGTTCCTTCCCTTTTCTTTTTTTCCTTCTTCCTGTCCATGAAGTGAGCAGTTTTTCCTCTGCCACACACTTCTGCCAAGCAACAGGGTCAACTGATCATGGACTGAGACCACTAGAAGTTTGAGCCCAAGTAAAGTTTTCTCTTTATAAGATGGTTATCTCAAGTATTTGTTATAGCAATGGAAAGCTGACTCACAAACTTCAAAATTGGTTCAATGAAAAGATGAATCAAACAGAAATTTCTATGACCCTGTTGGTTTTCCAAAAAAGAAACTGACAAATAGACAAATTCATATAAGTAGGAAAAAGGTATACCAGACTATGTTGCAGAGATTTTAATAAATATCATATTATATTTTATATATAATGAATAGACTCATGCCAATATGTTTTTCTTTTCGGAGTGCTGGGGATGGAACATAGAGTTTCACTCATGCTAGGCAATGCTCTACCAGTGAATCATATCTCCAGCCAATGCCAATACATTTTTATTAAAGGAGATGGACATTTTATAAGATGACAGTCAAAATGTTTTCCTAAGTCAAAAATTTTATTACATATTAAATTTCTGAAAAGGCAGTTTTTTTTTCTAACCATCTTAGGCACCATGATAAGATGACATAAATCTCAGCATATTTATGGAGATTCAGAATTATAAAGCATATTAATCAAGATTCATTTAGCCCCAACTCCAAATCAAACTTTTCTAGGTAAGAAGGAATATATTGAGTCGAACTTGGAAATGTTTCTAGCTTCAGGAGGGCTAGAGTCAGTAGTATAAATAGTTCCATCAGGAAATTGCTTTATTCTCTCTGTGTATCTAAACCTCGCCTTGCCCAGTTTTGGATTCATTTTTAGAAAACCACTTCTAGCATGGTGGCTAATCTCACCTTTTTTAAAACAGAAGGAAATGGACACTTTCTAAAGCAAAAGTTATATTATTTTGCCCCAAAATTCAGAATTCCTATACATAATTCACTCCCAGAGCTAATGATCTTTATCTTAGAAAACAAAGAGCGCCTCTTTTCCCAGAAGTCACAGCCAGAGACCTGAGAGTTGACCCTCACTGGCCTGTGAATATCATGTGTTCGTTCCACAGCTGACCCCTTTGGGTCAAGGATGGGATTTTATGGACTTGTATCTCCTCAGAAAAGGGGATGGAATTTATCCTTTCCTCTCTGTAATGGACAGAGTTTTGGGGAGAGGCATGGTTTTCCACAAGAAAAAACTACTGAAAGGCAAACAACAGCAACAACAACCGAGCTGCCTCCTACATATAAAAAAATGACACAATAGATCAAATGATACAGAGGTTGCTAGAGAGTTATTTTTTATTTACCTACTTTATCTTTAATTAGGAAAATCTGGAACTAGCTGTATCCACAACATAAAATGGCAGAAGACAGCTCCTCTTTTGTCTTCATCTTTTCCATCAGAGGAAAGAAGCTGAACTACTAATCCAAATTGTAGAAATACATGGATAGACTTGGGTTTGGGGATCCCCCTACCCCAAGCATGATGTATGTTCCATGCACATCAGTTGAACTAGGGCGATCTGTACTCCTAAAGAAAGTGCTTCATCTGGGTGGAGCCCAGGAAGAAGAGATGGCTTTCTCTTCAGCCTCAGGAATCAGTCTTTAGAGAAAATAGAGATGACAAAAGTGAGAAAAAGTTAGAGGGAGACTAAGAGAAGATTTTATTGTTATTCACCGGACTCGTGAGATACTTTCATTGAGAGCCATATGAAATTAGGTAAAATTCAAATTCAAGGGGACAATGAGATCAAAAGATCTTATGTTGAGATTATGAATGAAGTATTTAATAAATTCTAAGTTCTATGTGAATGTGAGAAATTCAGCTGTAATTTTTCTGGAGTTCATTGTGTCTGTTTATGTGTGTGTATATGTATGTATGTATGTATGTATGTATGTATGTGTTATACAGATTTTTGAGTATATAGCATTTCCCAGAACATTTGGTAAAATAATGGCAACATTTTCAGTCTATTTCCTAGTTCTTTGAGAAAATGTTTATTTCTTTTCTGTAAGAAAAGTTTTTTTGAGGGGAGAAAATATTTCCACAATCACATACACTTGGTAAATTCAATATATATGGGATAACATATATATATATATATATATATATATATATATATATATATATATATATATGATATAGGTAACACTTGGTAAATTCAATATATATGGGATAACATATATATATATGATATAGGTAATATATAACATGTTATAAGGTATATATATGTATATTAAAATACCTTTTCTTGTCTAAATTTTTTCTTCACCTATTACAGATTACAAATGTAGAAATAAAATTTTATTTAGTCAATTATTGGCCATAAGACCTTCCAATTATCCTCTGCCAGTCATTTCTTTTGGGGAGGAGAGCTTAGGGGGCTGATAATTTTTAACATTTGGCAGCAGTAGCATGGCTTTCCACATATCTTGTGAAAGACTCATTTCTCTCCTTTCAGAAGGAACCAAATCTAGAAATTGATAACTGACTTACAAATCCATTTTTGAAGTTTTCCCATGCTCCTGCTTCTCCCTTCTCCTTTCTCTCTCCAGCTCTCCTTTTGCCAGCCCATTAACCCCTGCTAATAATATTAATCATACAAATACAGATTGCATTCAGACACAGGTCTCATTCAAACCTTACAATGAAGCAACTTGTATGTCTTTTCAGTTTCTGAAAGGATGAAGAGGTCAGAAGCTAGCCTGGGGTGGTGTGACTAAGAACCACAGTTGAGACTCTACATTTGTGTTGAAAGAAAAAGGAAATGAACAGCAAGTAGACTGTGAGAATGGTGGGCTTGCTGGAGCCCAGGAAATGAAACCACTTTCTCCTCCTTATAGCTTCCAGTGCTTGTTCTCATACAGGACTCTCTGCTCAGTGTCTCACACACTCCAAACTTTTCCTGCCTTAATTTATTGTCATAAAAGGCACCTGGAGACAAAAGAATACTTATGTGATCACAGCAAACACAGTTGTAGTGTAAACTATGAGTACCCTTAAACAGTATTCATGTTTATCCATATTAGCTAACAACAATACCTCTAGTAGCCAAGATATAGGGTAGAATCAGATTTTGGAAGATGAAATGGGGCTAAAATCAGGTTTTGGCACAGGTCAGATTTGGAATGATAGCTTGTGAATTTATTGGCAAAATAGTATGACCACAAATTTACCAGTCAGTGGCTAAACCTCATGTCTGCCTGGTTTAATTCAAGGCGTTCAATAGTTATTGACTGTGGGAGGTGAGGGATTAGAGAAGGGAGGGATAAAGGAGGGAAGGAAGGAAAAGTAGGTGGTTAGTCCAAGGTTTGCTCAGCCCTACAACATTACATCTATTAGCCTTTATCTATTATCATCCATCAGCTTTTATCAAGGAAGTCACTTAAACTCTTGGAGTCTTGATTTTATCTGTGGAAGGGGAATGATGCTATATTTCTCAGGTAATTCGCAGGGCTGTTTTAAAGCTAAACAGAAAATGATGACAGGACGTGAAATGGGTTTGCTCTGAGTGGAAAACAATACGAAGAATGTCACACAGTGCACAGTCTCATAAGGTCTACACCCACATCTGCGTGATGTGGTAAATATGACCCTCTGGCTGCATACGTATGAGTTATGTCAGGGTTTTCACCCAGGGGAACACTCTTTCACTGCAGTTTGACTGAAGAACTATATAAAACACAGCAGGAAAAAATCATAAAAATAGAATAAATAGATTAGTGGATTAAATAAAAGCCACTTTCAGAGTTGAGAGGGAGGGATGGTAATATTAGTTCTGGACAGTTATTTGGAACCATGTTCAATTTTTGCCTTTTTGCCTTGATCTTTGGCTTTAGTGCTTCTTTTTCCCATGTTTAGTTGTGTTGTGCCTAACTTGATGGTCTAGTTTCAGGCTCTCTGCAAAAGCCAATTACTAGAAAATCATATTGGAATCATCTTGGAGCAGTTGGTTTGTACCATCTAACATGCTCCCTTTACCTAAGACAGGATAGAACCAGCATTTCAAGGTTCCCGTGGGATAAGATTTGGGTTTGTAATTAGGGTTTGTAATTGGGTTTGCTAATTTGCCAGTCAAAAACTGAACCCAGCATCTTCCTGAATTAAGTCAAAGCTGTCTGTGGGGTTAATTTTTGGATTTATTTTTTGGTGTGTGTGTATAAGGCCATGGGTTATATCCTGAAGGAAAGAGGAAATTCATGGAAAGTTTTGGCTCCTGATATTTCTTCCAGGATATTTAATGTTCTAGAGAAGTTGTTGAATTAGAAGGGGGTTTTTTGGTCAATTTTCTTTCTTTTTTATGTTTTTTCTTATGATTAAAAAAATCGTGTCTAGGTCTGCAAAGAAGGTCAGTTCCTGAAATTCTTTGTAGGAGCCTCAGGGAGACTTTATTTATTGGAGTTTATCATTCTGAAATTGCCTGGCTCTAGACAAAAAATAGATATATTTTTTACAGTGGAGACCACACATCTCTTGATTAAGCTGTCAAATTTGTAGACTGATTGACCTGGAGATATTATTTCAATTATTACTTTGGATGTTTCTGGATGTCAGGAGATAAGGCATTTGGCCTTTGGAGAGCATTTCTATTGTTGAGGGCAGGGGATATACACCATTTAAGATGTATGAAATTTTACAAACCACTCTAGTTGGTTTGCTCCAAGAGTTTTATAGCCATTTACCCCTTCTCCTCAAGGAATTCAGGTCTGTTCTGTAGAATTCCTATATGTATGGCTTTCATATCAAGAAGCTTCTGAGTCAGAAAACCTGACTGAGTCCCACACCCACTACCTCCTGGCCTTGGGAATTTAGGCACACCCTCCTTTTTTCACTTTGCTTTGAATTTCAAATGATAAAATCCACTATTAATTGTAAGGAAATAATACTGCATATGTGGAAGGACACTGGAAGGAGCAAATGATCCAAATTTTTTAAAATTTCAAGTTCATTGTTATGCTTTTTTTCCCCTGTGCTAATGCTGCATATCTGAACCAGGATCCTGTTTACTGGTAATGACAGCAAAAGTATGAATACACAGATAGTTTTTGTTTTATCTAAGTGTAAACAGAATCACATTCTTATTTTCCAAAATATTAGAGGAATCCTTTTTTAGTGTGAGGCTGATTGTGTGTGAAGGTTCAAGCCTCTGCATTCAGAGGATGTATCAGCTTCAGCTACCTGGAAGGAATGACTGACAGAAGACAGACTGCTGATGAGCTCATCTGAAAGGGATGAAACCACGAATTCTTGAGTCTTGTCATCTATAGTTTATATGAGTCCCAGAACAGACTGTACCAGGAAACGGACATCTCTCCAAAAGAATACATTCCTTTGATCCCATAGGCTGTCCAGTGTATGAAGACTTATTTTCC
The DNA here is from genome assembly GCF_963383645.1 of Muscardinus avellanarius. Taxonomy (NCBI): domain Eukaryota; kingdom Metazoa; phylum Chordata; class Mammalia; order Rodentia; family Gliridae; genus Muscardinus; species Muscardinus avellanarius. The sequence goes on along the minus strand of NC_137789.1, from coordinate 20,727,210 downwards.
TGGAGAGGAAAAGGTTATCATGGATTCAATAAGAAGATTTTTTTTCTATTTGAGCACTCAAGAACAATTGCTTGGAAATTTATCATACTTGGCATTTATCATGGCAAATTTAATGGTGAATTACGGATCTAACTAAAATATTTCCAATGGCACAGCCTCCCATATTGAAAACGATGCCAGATGAGGGCTGAAGGAACTGAGTCCTTGTTCTAGTTCTGCCATTAAGGTAGCAGTGTTGCCTGGTCCAAGTGTATCAGTTTCTCTGGGCTGTATTTTCCTCTATCAGTGAGTCGATTAAGTAAAAAGAAATACACACACACACACACACACACACACACACACACACACACACATATATATATATATACACACACATTCAAAAGTTCCTGGTGATTTAAAAATTCTGAATCTGGATTTTCATTTCTGGTCCACTACAATGAAAATAAAAGCCCTCATCCATTTTTTTTTTTTTAAAGGGAACTGGGTGACAATCAACACTGAAAGAGAAATTAATTCCATTAGCATTTAGAAATTTCAATGGCAATATTTTCTGAACAATGACTTCCATTGATGGCATGAGTGGGCCATTGTGCCTTCTGCCAGCTAAACAGACTCCACTTTATTCTTAGCAGCTGTGATTCCCTAATTGGAAAGGGGACGGCTCCAAAAATGATAAAAGAGAAATCGCATCACAGTTCTAAAAGTCAGCCTGGAGCTTTGAGGGTTGAGGCTCTTCTCTTGAGTTACTTGCTGAGGAATTTGCCCTTTGGAGACTATAAAGCTCTAAAATGGCTTAACTATTTTTTTTTTTAACTTTTGTAGTGTTTGCTTGAAAAGTTTCCCTTGGCTCTTTTTATTGCTAAAATGGTTAAAATAGGTTTTTTTTTTTTTCTTCCAGTTTTTGTCGCTGTGACCAAAAATACCCAACAAGAACACAACTTAGACAATGAAAGCTTTACTTGGTCTTGGTTTCCGAGTTTCAGTCCACGGCAGGCTGGCTGCAAGGCAGAAACACCTTGAGGATAGAGTGTGGCAGAGGAAAGCTGCTCAGGGCAGCTGGGGAGCAGAGAGAGAAACCTGATTCAATTATTTCACTTTTGAATATTTCTGCATTGCAAATGCATGAGCTTTTCTGGGTAACATTCTATATTTAAACCATAACAGAAGGCCTTATTGATGGAACTGATTCTTCATCAAAGCAGCATCCCCTACACTTGAGTTTTCCTTAAGCAGGCGCTATTTTCCATTTCCAAATAAATTTGAAGTGGGATAAAGCAGAAGAGAAGGCATTGATTCTTTAATCAAATAATCAAGTTGTGGGAGATGATTCTGTAGGTTTGCTGGAAATCATGGCTATCAGGACTTGTTCATCTCTTTGCTTTGGAAGCTCCTTAAGCAGGTGCTCATGGCTTTGCCCTCTCCCACTTAAAATTTTGCTTAAATTTATCTGCAGTGAGCCTTTTCTTATCCAAACATGCATACTAACATACCTCCACTTCTAACCCATTCCCTGTCCCACACCCTGTTCTTTTTTCCATCACAAAAAGTTTCTTTAAAGTACTTTGTGAAGGACAGGCTATTTCAGGATTTTGTTTACTATTCGATTTCAAGTTCCTAGCGTAGTACCTGATGCATTGTAGGTATCCCACACATTATTTTTTAATGACTGAAGGTTGAATGGCATACAAGAAAGCACTCTAATAAATATTTTGTGAATGGAGCAATTCATTCCTATTAAGAAAAGAGAAGCCAGGTATGGCGGCCCATGCCTGTAATCCCAATACTTGGAAGGCTAGACAGGAGGATTGCAGTTTCAAGGCCAGCCTCAGCAATGTAGTGAAACTTTCTGTAACCTAGTAAGACCCTGTTTCAGAACCCCAAAATAAAAGGGCTGGAGTGTGGCTCCGCGGTAGAATGTCTCTGAGTTAAAACATTAAACACACACACACACACACACACACACACACACACACACACACCTTGAATTTCTGCTAGTCTTTTGATTTTTATTATGGCAGAACACAGAAAGAAAACCAGATTGCTGCTTGGTGTAGCCTTTCCAAGAGTCACAAACTCTGAAGTGTTCTGTTCCTGCTGAGAGAATGATTGTATGTATCCTCCACAGGCGCGGAAGGTTGGCAAACAGCATGGGGTGTGCTGCTTGGCTGTTGTCTGTTGTTCCCTTACAGACCACTCTGTTTTCCCTTGTTTACTCCTGGGATGTTTTCTTTTCTCCTGTCTAGGAATCTCTTATCCCATATTTCAACAGCCAAACTTGTTTCCTGTAGAATGGACCAAATATCTAGGGGCTCCTGAGCATGGCTGCATAACCACTGGAAGTTTTTATCAGTACTGATACTCACGCCTCATCCCAGGCTATTAAGTCAGATTTTCCAGACTGGAATAATCTAGAAGTTCTCCCCCTGGTTCTTTTTGAAACCTATGGATTTCTGCTGCCTCTCACCCCCAATTCAGCAGATGGGCACCTTTGGACTCAGAGGCACAGTACTAGTTTCCTAGAGCTGCTGTAACAAATTGCCACAAACTTAAAAGACACTTAATTGTTTCACACTTTTGGAGGCCAGAAATCTGAACCCAGAAGAACAGAGGATCCAGTGTAACCTCCTCAGAACATACTGACACTTTTTTTTTTTTTTTTTTTTTAGACTAAGACCCCTCCATGATGTGAGGAGATAGATCAGGAAGGGCCGCCAGGATAAGGCAGAGTTCTGATTCCAGGCCTGAGAAAGGACCTGCATATCCAGGGCCAGGAAACAGGAAGTAGGATGGGGAAACATTGTTTCCAGATCATTGGTTGAGCACAGCCTCCTCCATGCCAGCAGCTGTCCAGTGCAGAGATGCTCCACTCTGCTTTGCCCACCTTGGGTGGACAGCCCCTTCCTGTGGTCAGGACGTTGAGGAATGGTGGTGAACACCTGGGTGGCTGGAGTTGGTGGCAGCAAAAACAACTATCTGGAGTGTTCTCTGGAGCAGTGATGGAGTATTTCTGCCCTGTCCTCAGATTTCTTTCTTTCTTTTTTTTTTTTTTATCACCTTTCCCATTTGCCCCTGAGCAGTGCAGAAATTGTCAGCCAGCTTCTCAAAGATACCCCACGACTCTAAGGAAGCCAGGCCTGGAGGCTCAGCATCACGGGTCATCTAATTTGCCTCCAGAAAGGCTGAGAACAAAGCCTCAATTTCTCTGAAGGGTTTATCATGTTCTTCGGACCAAACACAGTAACAAAGGATCAACTCAGAATTTCTATGGGTGTGGAATGCAGGCAGGACTAAGTGCCTCGTAAACATTCTGTTTGGATGGGAATTAGAGCAATAGCAATAAAAGCATCTTTAGAAAAAATAAATTATGTACCGAGAAGAGGCAATACCAATCTAGAGTTGGAGCAAAGTCACTGGCGTAGAAATTAGCAGAGTCAGAAACTAGCATTGGAGATGATCGTGTGATTTTAGGAATGCCGTTGATACTCTGCTTGCTCCTCAGGCCTCATATCTATAAAATGGAAATGCTAAATAGTGTACATGGAAAATATATGAAAGTTTTAGAAAAGGGAAAATTACCATGTCAATACAACACAGCAATATACTTTTTATATTTGTATTGAAGCATTAAAGTCTCACATTATAAAGCAGTTCACGGTGATCAAAATACACACGTATGCAGCTCTTGGTGAGCTCTTCTCCAGTATCTTTAAAAACAGATGAATCTGCAAATGGATGGCCAGTTCTCCCAGCACCATTTGTTGAAAAGGCTGTCTTTTCTCCAGCTTATGAGTTTGGCCCCTTTGTCAAAGATCAGTTGACTATCGATGTGTGGGTTTGTTTCTGTATCTTCTATTCTGTTCCACTGGTCAGTCTGCCTATTGTTGTGCCAATACCGTGCTGTTTTTACTACTATTGCTCTATAGTATAATTTGAAGTCTGGGATTGTGATGCCTCCTGCCTGGTTTTTGTTACTGAGAATTGCTTTGGCTATTCTGAATCCTTACTTCTCACCATGCACAGGAATCAACTTGAAATGGATCAAAGACTTAGAAATTAGACCAGATACTGTGAAGTTATTAGAGAAAGGCATAGGATCTACACTTCAACATATAGGTACAGGGAGTAACTTTCTCAATAAGACTTCCAAAGAGAAAGAAATTAGAGCAAGAATTAATAAGTGAGATCTCTTCAAACTAAAAAGTTTCTTCTCATCAAAGGAAACCATCAAGAACCTAAAGAGGAAGCCTACAGAATGGGAGAAGATCTTTACCAGCCACCACTCTGATAGGGGGCTAATATCCAGAATATATAAAGAGCTCAAAAGACTCTACACTAGCAAAACAAACAACCCAATCAAGAAATGGGCAACTGAAATGAATAGACATTTCACAAAAGAAGTGATACAAATGAAATGATACATGAAAAGATATTCAACATCACTAGCCATCAGGGAGATGCAAATCAAAACTACACTGAGATTCCATCTAACCCCAATCAGAGTGGCAAACATAAAGAAATCAAACAACAATAATTGCTGGCGAGGATGTGGGGAAAGAGGAACTCTTTTACACTGTAGTTGGGAGTGCAAAGTAGTTCAGCCACTATGGAGATCAGTATGGAGATTCCTAAGAAAGGTGGGAATAGATCCACCATATGATCCGGCTATACCACTCCTGGGTATCTTTCCAAAGGGGTTGAAATCAGAGAACTACATTAACATATGCATACCCATGTTCATAGCAGCACAGTTTGTAATAGCCAAAATATGGAACCAACCTAGATCTCCATCAACAGATGAATGGATTGCAAAATTATGGGAAATACACACAATGGAATTCTATTCAGCTATAAAGAAAAATAAAATAATTGACTTTGCAAGAAAATGGAAGGAACTAGAGAACATTATGTTAAGTGAGATTAGTCAAGCACAGAAAGAGAAGGGACATATGTTTTCTCTAATATGTTCAAGCTAGGGAGTAGTGGTAATACCAGAGGGATTCCAGATGATGGAGGGGAAATCTCAGCAAAGCTTGAATGGAAGGATAGGAGAGGAAGAAAGCTGAGGTTGTTCAGGTTGTTCAATGGAGGAGCTATATACGAATATGTGTAATAGCATAAATACAACATGATTAACCTGGACACTCTCTATTGGGGGCGGGAGGGAAAGGGAGGGAGAAGGGCATGAAGCACAATGTAAATGTACACCACTCCCAATATGTTTCACTTATAAAAGAAATAAAAAATAAAAAATAAAAACAGATGAATCTGTAATGTATAGGCTCTGGCTTGAACTATCTCTCGACTCCCACACTCAGGACAGAACATGATCTTATTCAGAGAGTCATTTGGAAATAGAGTCTCTGCAGCTGAAAATAGTTGAGATGGGTCCTACTAGAGTAGAGTGAGCCCCTAATACTATATGACTGGTGTTCTCTTAAAAAGGGGAAATTTGAATATAGACATATATGTAGAGAGAAAGCCATATAAGATTGGAGTTATTCTACTATAAGCCAAGAAACTACCAGAAGCTAGAAAACAGGCCCAAAGCAGATCCTTACCTGGTGTGTGCTGATCTCAGTCCTTCCTTAGAAGTGGAAAATTTTTATGAATTAGAATTAATTTAAAAAATTCTAAGAAGTATAGTGACTCAAAAAGTATGCTAATTTGCCTTTCCTGTCAGTAAAACAGAAATTATATGAAAATCTTTAACAGCATAATCAGTGGCATGCTAAAATAAAGACAAGAATATATTTTATAGAGGAACTGTATAATAATTTATGAATTGTGTCTTTTCTTTAAAGCTCTTTCTAACATTGGCAGCTTACCAACTGAACACTATGAATTGAGTTAAATTCAGTTTTCTTTGACATTATGCTGACTTCCAATCTTTTAAAATAAACAGTATGAGAAATATTTTTGCCTCATAAAGGCATATTTTTCAAGGAATGAAGATAGAACACATTTCAATAGTTCTTTAGCTTGATTTACACCTTTTAGATATATTGGTACATGGTATATGGCTCTCCTGGCATTTGGTTTAGGAATGAGGAGTGCATCCAATCTGGCAATCTTTCTGGAGGAAAGGTAGTTAGTACCTCTTATCTGACCCTAAAGAAGCTCTGTGAAATAAGCACAATAGATTCTTGTTTAACTTCATGGCTCACCCATAATAGCTATGTAGTCTCAGGCATTGGGGAATTGCTAATAGTTAGCATAGGGATGATGTATTTAAGTGTTTGCAATGGGTTATACTTTAGAGGAGACTGATCAGTCTCATGCATCTTTATAAACACAGAACAACAAGAAGGAGAAACTATTAAGACACAGTTTGAGGGATTTTTCTTATGCCCCAGGAAAAATGTGTTTGGGATCAGAGTATTCTCAAGTCTTGTAATTGTCTGGTCGATGGAGAAAAATGGTGGAAACTCCTTCCCTTCTTCCCTGCATTTCTCCTATTTGAAGGTAAAGACTCAGGTATAGTCTGTCTGAAGGCAGAAGAATATGGCATTCTATTATGATTAGTCCTTATAGATCTAGAAGGTGAGGAGTTCATGCTTAATCATTGCACTACCACACGGAAGAGCAGCTCAAAGGCAGGAAATGAGTTTTACCACAAATTACAAGCAAATAAAGAAATGGTCTGCAGGAGCTGTAAAGGCAGTTTTCTTGCTGTTTTGCTATTTTGCTGAATGTCTGAGGGAGCCTCCCACACTTGGGCCACTGGCAGTGGGTGGAGGGAGGGCTGGGGATAGGGTTCTCATTTATCAGGAACACAATTCATTGTGAGAGATAACCAAGAAGGCCAGCCTGGACTATGCTCATACTGGAGAGTGCTGTGACATTTTGCAATAAGGGACAGCTTTTCGGGTCATGTATCCTAAATGAAAGCCAAGCCCATCCTGGGCTGACTGTCTGTCCATCTCAGGACCAGCCTGTACCAGGTGCCAGTGGAGAGGGACAGCCATAGAGCTTGAAAGGACTCCTGGCTCAAGTTTCTCAAGAGCAGCTGCTAGTCATTTAGGCATCAGAATCCTTTGAATAGAGTATGTGAGATTATCTGTCTGACATACAAGAAAAGTTCGGTAGCTCTGAACTCAGGGAATAAAATGGCTTTGGAACAGACTAGAGAAGAGAGCAGGAAATGGCAGAGGCTAGTGGTTTAAAGGAGCAGGCATCTGTGGCCTGAGATGGCAGGAGAAGGAATGTACTTTACAAATAAAAAGGAACCATTTAAAATTACTATGCATTTGAAATGAAAATATAAAAATGCTTGATATGATAGCTGACTGCAGTGAAGGAGCCCCTTGGAGTGTGAGTTGCAGGAAAGTAGAGACAGCTCACGCCTGTGGTGCTGGGGTTTGGAAGATTGCTGGGATGCAGGACGGGATGGAGGATGGGCTCACTAAGTATTGCTGAATTAATCAGTGAGGGAATGGCTGACTGGCTTGATCAATCTGTGAGTTTCACGAGTGGCCATATGGTGTGAGTGGAAAGAGCTTAAAGGTTGGAAAACAAACATTTACAGATTTGAGAGTGGCTGTCTTTCTTACTGATGTTGATGCTTTTAGCCTCAATGTTTTTTTAATTTCAAAACTTTCTTTAATAATAAACACATGGCTCATATAGGTAAGAATCAATTGAAGTGTCATGTGTAATTTTGTGATATATAATTGAGTATTTAATTGTATTTTGTCTTTTCTTACCTGAATTTGGGAAGGTATGGTTGTGAAAGAACAAACCATAACATCTAACAGTTCTCAAAACTACTCCATATTGGGAAAAAATGCAAAAATCATGTCCTTTTAATTTTGTGCTGGAGCATTATATAGCAAACCTTTCCCCAAGCATGACTTAATAATCAAGAGAAATATGCCTATGGTAGTCTACTTATTATGGGTCAGGGCTATAATTCTCTGATGCTACATTTTAATTTGTGGATTTTTCATCAATAGAGATGCAAATAATTTCTGTCTAGTAGGGAATTAAATTGCAGAGGACAGGCGGATTATTAGTTTTATATCTAACCTAGAAATTCTACTTGCTTATTTCTTTAGTCTCTATAAGATCTCAGTTCCTTGCATGCCCCTTGATAATATTTTATGATTCTGCTGATTTCTTCTTGTTAGTTTAGCTGGTCTTTCTGTGTTGTATATGAGTCCTATTTTTAATATTTTGAAATCAGATTTTGCTAGTACTTGGAGATCTCTGCCTAGCAGTTCCTAGAATGCACTGGACACTCAGCATAGGTTAGTTGAAAAATGTGTGCATGAATGAACTAAGGCACAAACAGAAGCAAGACAGGGTACATCCTGAGTATTGTTAGATTCTGACTGTACTTACTTCTAATATCCACTTTGGAAACGTCAGACTCAACCACTCCACTTCACCACCAGCTGCTCAGAATGGTGAGTTCTCACTTCAGTTTCACGTCATTTTGAGGGGTGTTTTGGGGGAACATTGGAAGAGTATTGTCAGTAGAGTTCAAGCTGCCCCATTGGGCTCATCTTGGATGGAAAGTCTCCATTTGCCCTTGGATGGAGGAGCCCACAACAAATCAGCCTGAGCATTGATGGCTGAGGTTCTGCATTTTTTGGCTTTTAGTATTTACCACCTGGCAAATCACTGACCTTTAATGCACAACTTACCTTTGTTCCTCTTTTGTCCGATGTTTTCATCTTGGAAGCCATCCTACTTACATCCCTTGACAATTCCCCCTGCCTGCATTCAAGAATCCAAATTCTTTCCTTGATAACCTCATAATTCTTTAAGGTACAAACACATTTTAATCATTTTTGTTTTGTTGTTTAAAAAGACAAATCTGTATCAATGATTAGTTAGGGAGTATATTCTGTTCCAGATAGTAAGACTCTTAAAAAAACGGTTCTTTAATACTGAGGTGTTATTAGTTGTAATGGCATATACCTGTAATCACAGTACTTGGGAGGCAGAGACAGGAGTACCATAGATTCCAGGCCAGCCTCAACAATTGAGTGAGACCCTCAACAGTTTAGTGAAACCCTGTTTCACAATAAAAAAATAAAATAGAACTGAGGATGTTACTCTGAGATAGAATGCCTCTAGGTTTAATGCCTGGTCCTCTTCCTCCTCCTCCTCCTCCTCCTCCTCCTCCTTCTCCTCCTCCTCCTCCTCCTCCTCCTCCTCCTCCTCTTACTACTACTACTACTACTACTACTACTACTACTGATAACAATAATGACAAAGTGGGTCTGTGGTCATAGCTCAGTGCTAAAATACTTGCCTAGCATGTGTGAGGCTCTGCCTTTAATCCCTAATGCTGCAAAAACAAGTTATCCAAATAAAATAATAAACAGTTAATGAAGTTACCTATTTTTCCCCTGTAAGCAAAAATCCTGATATAAACAGTCCCGATCTTATCGAGTAGCCAATGAACACCATGAGCAATGGCTTCTTGTTTCCAAAGAGACTTCTGTGGTTTTTATTTTCAAAATATTTTGTGGTTGCGAGAGGAGTGCCCCTTTTCCGGCATCAAGTTGATGATCTAAATAGAATGAGGGGAAAGGTGAAGACGAAGTACACATTTTAGCTTACTGAGTCTTCCTTTAAAGAGCTTTCCCAGAATCTCCTAGTGATTTCTGGTTATATCTTCTCAGCCATAGCTCTATGACATAACTGCACTTAGTGGTAGGGGAAGCCAGGAAACACCTTGCTGCCAAAGCCAGCCACAGTTTTCTTACTAAGAAAAAAGGGAAAACTAAATGTAGGGTGGGCATCTTGTACTGTCTGTCCAGCATAGCTTTTCTTATTTTAACACATTTGATTTTGGCCCTCCCACCTTAAAAATCCACAATTACTCAACCAAAAAATCAACATTTACATAGAATATTCTCTAAAATATCAGAACAAATAAATTGGGCATTGAAAAATAGCATAACAATCAGACATATTAAGCAAGATTAGAATTGACTCTTAATCACCTGGCTTTGTCGCCTGTCTTTTATTGAATAAAGTTTATCCTTAGGACTTTTAACTCCTCCGTATTTCACATGTTTATAGAATAAATAAAAAATATAGGCCTGGCCTGGGCCAATATAGTAATTCTACATTATGAGACATAATCTTTATTAATCCTGAGATATGAAATGAGAAACTTAAGTGGAATCATTTCCTATCATTGTCATGGTTAAGGAATGATAGGAGTGGACCGTAGCACTAAGCAGAGAAGCTAACCTTCTAAAAGAGGAATCAACATGCCTTGCATTCCTGTAGGAGGAGGACTTAAAGACAAAAATGTCAATGGATTAGTTTTAATGCTCTTTACCACAACAGATGACCATGCTTTGTTCAAAGCAGTTGCTGAGAACACTGTAAAATCAAAGAGATTGATAACCAATGCCAAACAGGATGGATGACAGCTGGTTTTTATGTCTCTTGTAGTTACACATGGACAATAAGTGTCCAGTTGAAATGCATTGTCTGCAAACATGGTGGCATTACTAAAGTGTGCTTTCAGTCACATTTGACTGGGAACTTGCATTATTTAGGCCACCCTCAGTGCTCAGAATGTTTGAAAATTGGGTTGAAATCCAAGTATTTCTGATTCTCTATTATTATTATTATTATTATTATTTTTTTTTTTTTTGGTGGTACTGGGGATGGAACCCAGAGGGTTTCTACCTCCGGGCTATACTCCCAGACCTATTTTATATTTTATTTGGAAACAGGGTCTCACTAAGTTGCTGAGAGCCTCACTAAGTCTGAAGCCAGTTTCGAACCTACGGGATCCTCCTGTCTCAACCTCTCAAGTGTGGGGATTACAAGTGTGCACCACCACGGCTGGCTCTGCCTGGTTCTTTTTCTATAACATTGTTCTGAGCTGAATAAATATTTGAAGTTGATTAAAGATTGGTGAGCAGATGAAAATCATGAACTAGCCTTCTACAAGATTGCTAGGGCATCAGTTCATGATGAATATTTAAAGAAATAGTGTGTTAGTTGGGTGCATTGTCACATGACTGTATCCCCAGTACTGAGAAAGGAGGATTGCAGGTTTGAGGCCTGCTCAGCAACTTATCAAGATTTACAGCAATTAAGTGAGACCCTGTTTAAAAAGAATAACAATGGCCAAATTGTACCTTGGAGATAGAATGCCCCTGGGTTTAATTCCCAGGATAAAATAGTAATCATAATAATAAAAATAAAAAGTAAAGCAATGGTGTATGTGTGTGTGAGCGGAAGGGCTTCACTTTGAACTTGGTCCATATGACTGGATGGTGGATACTTCCTACATTTCAAGAAACTGGGATATATATAGAATATTTAAGCATCTGTTGTTTTCATGTGATAGTAACCAGCTCAGCTCAGTGAACATCCATGAGAAAACTCAGGTTAAGGGGGAGATTCAGCTGTTGACAGTGTGAGCTCATATCTGATACTTATCCTGGTTTATTCTTCTGTGACCACATTTCTGTGTGGATAATCATTTACGATATTTTGCAGTGTTGAAGTGTCCTATGGAGAGTTCTCTTTCTTTATATTCAAGCCTCAGTAACACCCCTGGATTATTTTGTTTTCAGATATATAGTCACTATTTTCAAAACTATGGCTACATTTTAGAGAATGGTATTTTCCCTTCAAGTATGATTAATCTCCAAGTAGACCGTATGTTTATGAATAAGAAAAAACTTTAGCTGGGCATGGTGGCACACAGTTCTAATCTTAGCATTTAGAAGGAGGAGACAGGATGATCTGGGTTTGTGGACAGCCTCAGCTACTTAGACCCTTTGCAACTCAATGAGACTCTGTTTCAAAATAAAGAACAAACAAAAAAAAATAGGGTTAGGGTATAGCTTGGAGGTAGAATACCTTGGGTTCCATTCCTAGTAGCGCAAAAAAAAAAAAAAGAAAAAAGAAAATTTAATTTTTTTGTGGTACTAGGGTTGAAACCAGAGGAATTCTACCATCAAGCTACTCCCTAGTTCAATTTTTTTTTATTCTTTACTTTGAAACATGGCCTCACTGTGTTGTGGAGGACCTCGCTAAGTAGCTGAGGCTGGCTGTGAACCTGTAATCCTCCTGTCTCTGCCTACTAAGTACTGGGATTATAAGCATGCATGACTAAGACGGCAGAAAAATTTTAAAGTTGCACATTTGGGTGAGTATTAACAGGACTTAAAGTGAGCATGGTAATTACGAATAAATGTTCTTTGAGAAAAGACACATTCATATTCAGTTGATAATTCTTGTTGATTTTTAATATTTGAGAATATTTCCTCTGAATGTTTTTTAAGTTTTTATTGGTGCATTGTATTCATGCATCGTAATGGGATACAAAATGTTAGAGGCATACATGCATATATCACTTATTTATCTCTTCCCCATGAGTGTTGAGGTCTTAAGGTTTCTTTTGTTTTCTTTTTTAAAATGAAAGTATCCTATGTCATAGGATTATTGATATTTCTATTGAGATCACACGTATCAAAAACCTGATTTGCTATTAGGATGCATTTCTTTTGTATTTTTGTTCTTTATAAGTATTTCCAAAAATGAGAAATATCAAGTTTAGGCTATCAAGTTTTCCAGTCTGACCCCTTCACTTAGTAGAACCTGGTTGACCACCAATAACTCCCCAAGTGTGGCTTTGATCCACAAAACTGCAGCAACTGGAGGGTGGAGCCTGGGGATATGAGCTCTGTCCTAAGCCCTGGTATGAGAAACATGTGTCTCCTCTGTCTGGTAGGATACATTGCTCACCACTATGACTCACATCAATGCAAATAATCAAATGGCCAGTCCATGAAATGCAAGCCCTCATCCACTTACAAACAGCTGCCTCTAAAAGCCTTCAATCACTTGCACAGCAAACTCTGTTCTTGTATTTGAGCTGGCTAGGTGCATCCTAAGCTAAAACATCTTATGCTAGGCATTCATCTTGAGCAGTGTGTCTTCAGCTGCCATGTGTGAGAACTGCTCATCTAGGAGGAAGTGGAGGGTGTGTTCTGTGTATATATGTACATTCAATTGTATGAAGACACAAATACCCATACACCACAGACACACTGTGTCCATTTCATTGTACAATATCATTCAATAAGGACTCTACTATACCCAGCCTGGGGTTCCCAAGCTTAGCTTCATAAGCAATCACCTAGGGGTCTTTAAAAATTGTTAATGAACAAGTGAAATCTCAAATAATTAAGTCAGAAAATTTAGGAGTGGGGTTCCAGATTGTTCCAATGTGCAAGTTTGAAAATCAGTATTCTAGGATAGATGTCTGTTATTATGGGATGCCCTTAGAATTCATTTACTTTTTACTTTTTTATTTTATTTTATTTTATTTTATTTTTTGCGGGTCTGGATCCCAGGGGCATTCAACCTCCGAGCTATACCCCCTGCCCTATTTTTAAAAATTCTTTATTATTAAACCGGGTCTCACTGAGTTGCAGAGGGCCTCACTAAGTAGCTGAGGCTGTCCGCGAACCACGATCCTCAAGTCTCAGCCTCCCGAATGCTGGGATTACAAGTGTGTGCCACCACGCCCAGACATTTACTTTTTAAAAAAGAAAACAATTTAATGTTTATACACGGCCCAACTGCATATGAGTTTCCCTCTGCTTCTGGTTATGATGGAATAGCTATGAGGGGAGTTACCCTCTCATAATAAAGCTAGAAAATTAGATGAAATTTGTGACTCTTGACAGCAGCAGTGCAGCACTGAGATTCATGAGTGAGAGATATAAACAAAGGAGACTTCGTGATCATCCTGCCTTTTTGTCTGGGAGCTCTTTCTAGACTGCAGTGCAGGGAGGAGAGGTTTTAGAGCTAGAAGGAGACAGAATGGAATTGAGAGGGAATGAGGAGTCCGGAGTTTGAGCAGTACTGGAGGTAGGGAGTACTGTCTGCAGGAAGAGTTCCAAAATCTGCATAAAGACCCCTTGACTAGAGTGTTGGGTGGGAAACCACAGATGTGAAGGTTGAGACTCTCCCTGGGCTGTAGAAAGAACAGCCAAGGAACAGTAAGTGGGAGGGTTCCTAGAGTACACCCAGGGCTGGGGGAGGCTTGAGCTCTGATCACCTGTGGCAAAGAGTCCTTGATGAAGCTCTGAGCTGCTCAGTGGAGACCCTTGCCTGCCATGCATCAAGAGGAATCAGCTCTCTGAGAGCCAAGGGCACTCTAAGCCTGCCCTAACAAAACTCATTAAAATAATTTTTAAAAACCTGGGATACCTCAGGCTTACCAACAAGTGACTTCAATGTTTGCCAGAATCAAGTTCAATTTTCAAAGGAATAAATATTTTTTTAAGTTCAACACTCAACAATTCAACTTATAACATCATTTCTGGGATCTAATAAAAGACAATAGATATGTGAAGACATAGAAAAATTCAGCCTGCTATAGAAGAAGCATCAGTTAGTAGAAGGCAGACCCCAAGTGACAAAGGTAATGGAATGCCCATCAGACAAGGACCTGAAAACAGGAATTATAAATACCTTTAAGATTTAAAGGGAAAAAAAAAACTTAATGAGGGAGTGAGGATTTTTTAAACTGGAAATCCAGAAGTGTATTTGAAGTGGAAATTTCATGGGAGGAGATTAACAATGGATTAACACTAAGGGAAAAAATGTTTGAACTTAGAAGCACAGTAATAGAAATGATGCATCAAGCACAAAGGAGGAAAGACTGAAAAAAAAATATGACCTGGGGAACAATATCAAATGTCCACACATATGCAATTAGACTAAAAATGGAGAGAGAAAGGTATCAATTTTATTTGAAAAAAATTGACATTTAAAAAATAATGAGTTTTTTTGTTTATTGGCTTTTTTTTGGTTGTTTGTTGTGTGTGTGTGTGTGTGTGTGTGTGTGTGTGTGTGTGTGTATGTGTGTTGCTGGGGATTCAACACAGGGGCATTCTCTATTCGAGCTATACCCCCCAGCCCAATTTTATTTTTATTCGCTCTTTGGAAACAGGGTCTCACTAAGTTGCAGAGTGCCTCACTAAGTAGCTGAGGCTGTCTGTGAACCCGGATCCTCAGCCTCCCAAGTACTGGGATTACATATGCGCACCCCCATGCCCTGCTGACTTGCCACATTTTAAGCACTCCATAGCTGTCATGATAGATAATACAGCTCCAGCCCATCAACCCATATTATTCCTTCAATAACATGTTCAAGTTCACTTTCTTATTTATTTTATGTCTCATTCTGCAGAAATGTAGTCCCGAAGACAGAAAGGAAACCACACATCACCAGTTGTTAGAACAGAACCCTACATGGTAGAGTGCCACTCCTCAATTTTTGAGTAAAAAGATGTTTCAAAGAACACATGAGCTGGGTGTGGTGACGCATGATTTTAATCCCAGCATAAAGGAGGGATTATGAGGATTATGAAGATTATGAGGCTGAGACAGGAGGATTGCAGTTCTAGGACAGCCTCAGCTATTTAGTGAGGCTCTTTGCAACTAAGTGAGACCCTGTTTCAAAATAAAGAATAAAAAAAATAGGGCTTGGGAGTGTAGTAGAATGCCCCCGAGTTCCATCCCCAGTACCACAATTAAAAAAAAAAAAAGAATAAAAACACATGGGTTCTACATAACAGATAGGAATTTTAAGTTATATATTTTAGAAAGTAAGAATGCCCCTCAAAGGTGGTTAATCAGTAAAAACTTTGAAATCAGACCAATATATGTTTGATTCTCTGGGTTTCATCACCTGTACCTGTGTACCTCAGACAAATTATCTAACTTTACCTTAACTCAGGTATGTCCAAAGAGGTAAGACACCAAAAGCAGATGGTCCAATAGGAGTATTTTTATCTCTGAAATTATTTTGAGTTGCTAGGGCATAATGATAGTAAAAAAAAAAAAAGCTTCATTGTTCTTATTTAAAAAAAAATACACCAGCCAGGCATGGAAGGCATGTCTTCAATCTAGTACTTGGGAGGCGGAGACAGGAGGATCACAAGTTCAAGGCCAACGGTAGCAATTTAGTGAGGCCCTCAACAACTTAGTTACATCATGATTAAATATAAAAAATAAAATAAGTTTGGGGAAAGAAGCTCAGAGGTAGAACGTCAGCCAGGCATAATGGTGCATGCCTATAATCCCGGTACTTAGGAGACTGAGATAGAGGGATTGCAGGTTCAAGACTAGCCTCAGTAATAGAGTGAGACTCTCTCAGCAATCTAGTGAGACTTAATTCAAAACAAAGCATGAAAAGGGTCGAAGGTGCAGCTTTTAGGTGGAATGTTCCTGGATTCAATCCCCAGTACCATGGAAACAACAATAACAAGACCTGCCACACAATCTTGGAGAAACCGTGGAAAGTGGTCAGCACCATGTCCTGTGCATGGTAGAAATTCAGTAGACAGTGACTATTCTCCTAATTACTATTAATATTTTTGAGAGCTGGGAATCTGAGATCACAGAGGGAGTGACTGAGTCACCCAGGTGCTCACCACCAGACAGAGCAGAGGGGCCTAATGGTCAACCTGCTAATGTTAGTTCTGTCCACTCTGTCCTCTGTCTGCCCTTAGGTGAGACTAAAAAGAAATGACTACTGGAGGAGGAAGGCAGAAGTGTGGACATTTTAGTTAAAAGAGAACTTACTTTTTTCTTGTATGACCTGAAGGCGCATCTGGTCTCATGCCTGGAATTCTCTAATATTCTTCAGAGAGATTTTTACAAAGAAAATATTCTAAAAGGCTTCTTCCCTTACTCCAGCCCCTTATCAGAGAAAAAAAATATTATTTAGGATTCAAAGGTAATGACATCTCATGGTTTAAAAAATATTTACTCAACTTTAGATATACTTTTCATAAATTTTAAAGGTGTGATTTAAAGTTAGAAGAATTAAAAATATGGTATAATTTACATAAAGTACAATTTTAAGTTTGTAATTCAATGCATTTCTTATGAAAAAATGTGTATACACCATGTTGGTACATCAAGATAGACTATTTCCAGTGTTCTAGAAGGCTCCTCAATCCCCTCTGAAACTATACTCCCAGAGAAGGAATACTGTTGTAACCTCTACCAACTCAGATTCATTTTGCCTATATTTTTACTTATTTTTATGCTTTTTTTTGGTGGTGGTACTGGGGTTCCCGGAAACACTTCTACCTCTGGGTTACACTCTCAGACACCTGTTTTTTATATTTTTATTTGGAAACAGGGTCTCTTAAGCCAGCAAGGCTGACTTCGAACCTGCGCGATCTTCCTGTCTTTGCCTCCCAAGCTCAGGGATTACAAGCGTGTGCCACCACACCTGACTTTTTTGTGCTTTTTATTGGTGTATTATAGTCTCACATCATAATGTAAATCATGTTGACAATGACATACATGCACACGCCTCCCCCCCATTTCCTCCCTCCCAATATGAAGTACCCTGATCGACACTGGCATATATTCACATGTGTATACATAGTCTATGGTAGTATTTCTATTAATGAGCCTAAGTCTTCCTCCATCCCTACCCTTATATCTCCTCCCTGGCTCTCCTGAGGTTTCTCCTCATCACCTGGAATTTCTCTTGTATCCCAACTACTCCCTATCTTGAATATATTAACGAAAACATATGACCCTTCACTCTGTGATTGGCTAATTTCATTTAACATAATGTTCTACAGGTCCTTCCATTTTCTTTCAAATAATGTAACTTTATTTTTCTTTATTGCTGAGTAGAATTCTATTGTGTGTATTTCCCATAATTTTTTAATCCATTCATCTGTTGATAGATACCTAGGTTGGTTTCACAGTTTGGCTATTGTGAATTGTGCTGCTATGAACATGTGTGTATATATTACTGTAGTTCTCTGATTTCAGCCCCTTTTGAAACATATATTTTGCCTATTTTTAACTCAATTTGAATGAAACTTTGGGCCTGGCATCTTTCACAACATGATTTCAGTGACATCATCTATATTGTGAATAGCAGTAGTTAATTTTTTTTTTTTTACTGCTGAATAGCATTCCATTTAGTGAAATAGAATATAATCTCACCAAAATTTATTTTTTCATGCTTTATTTCTGGATGTTTCATGGGTGTTTGGTTTGGTGGTATAATGAGTAAGCATCTATAAAATTGTTGCACATTTTATTTTACCTAAGACCTTACTTTTATTGGATACATAACTACTTATGGAACTTCTAAATTAAAAGAAAAAATATATTTTTTGTTATACTGGAGATAGAACCCAGGGACATTCTACCTCCTATTTATATCCCCATTATATCCTATTTATATCCTATTTATATCCCCAGCCCTATTTTTTTTAATTTTTTTTTTAATTTTTTTTATTGGTGCACTGTATTCATACATCATAGTGGGATACAAACTTTTGTAGACATACATGCACACATCGCCCAGTCAGCCCCCACCCGATCCCCACCCAATTCTCTCCCCATCCCTCCCTCCCATGCTTGGCTTAGTGGTTGACATCTAGAATTATAGCAATTTATCCAAAATTAAAAATGATAATCTCACATAAGTTTCATTTGTCTGATACCAAGCTTTTGATGACTTAAAGACAACATTTCAATATTTCTTTTTACTTTCTTTCTTACCAGAGAATATTTTTTTTTCTATTTTTTTTAGGTGAAACTATCATATATTTATATATTTATTTTTCAGAAAAAAAATCTATCCTAATATGGAATATGGACTCTAGATACCCAAAACGATCTTGAAAAAGAACAAAGCTAGAAGATATATATTTTCTGATTTCAAACCATATAAAGCTACAATAATTGAAACAGTGTAGTACTATTCTTTTTTTTTTCCTTACCTCTCTATTTTGTGGAATTCTTTTTTTTTTATTTTTTTTTAACAATTTTTTTTATTGAACATAAATAGTATACATTTACACTATATTTGGTGCCCTCTCCCACCCGCCCCCGTTTTCTCTCCCCCCCCCACCACCAATGGTTGGCCAGGTTAACCATGTCTTATTCATAATTTTACACATGTTCAGGTGAAGATGCTCCTTAATCAAGATCGGCCTTTCTCCTCTCCTATCTTTCCATTAAAACTTAGCTAGTATTTCCCCTCTAATATCTGGGGTCCTACTGGTATCCTTTGTGTTTTCTAGTTTGGGCATATTAGAGGAAACATGTGTATCTTCTCCTTCTGTGCTTGGCTGATCTCACTTAACATGATGCTTTCCAGGGCTTTCCATCTTCTTGCAAATGATATAATTTTGTTCTTCTTTATGGCTGAATAGAATTCCATTGTGTGTATTTCCCACAGTTTTGCTATCCATTCATCTGTTGATGGTGGTCTGGGTTGGATCCATATTTTGGCTATTACAAATTGTGCTGCTATGAACATAGGTATGCATATGTTGCTGTATTTCTCTGAATTCAACCCTTTTGGAAAGATACCCAGGAGTGGTATAGCTGGATCATATGGTGGATCTATTCCCACCTTTCTTAGGAATCTCCACACAGATCTCCATAGTGGCTGAACTAGTTTGCACTCCCACCAACAGTGTAAGAGAGTTCCTCTTTCCCCACATCCTCGCCAGCATTTGTTGTTGTTTGATTTCTTTATGCTTGCTACTCTCACTGGGGTTAGATGAAATCTCAGTGTAGTTTTGATTTGCATCTCCCTGATGGCCAGTGATGAAGAACATCTTTTCATGTATCTATTAGCCCTTTGTATCTCTTCTTTTGTGAAGTGTCTATTTAGTTCATTTGCCCATTTCTTGATTGGGTTGTTTGTTTTGTTGGTGTAGAGCCTTTTGAGCTCTTTGTATACTCTGGATATTAGCCCCCTATCAGAATGGTGGCTGGTAAAGATCCTTTCCCATTCTGTAGGCTTCCTCTTTAGGTTATTGATAGTTTCCTTTGATGAGAAGAAACTTTTTAGTTTAATGTTATCCCACTTGTTTATTCTTGCTTTAATTTCCTGAGCTTTGGAGGTTTTGTTGAGAAAGTTACTGCCTGTGCCAATATGTTGTAGTGTTGAACCTATGTTCTCCTCTACTAACTTCACCGTCTCAGGTCTAATTTCTAAGTCTTTGATCCATCTTGAGTTGATTCCTGTGTTAGGTGAGATATAGGGGTTTAGATTCATCTTTTTACAAATGGTTAGCCAGTTCTCCCAGCACCACTTGTTGAAAAGGCTGTCTTTTCTCCAGCGTATGTGTTTGGCCCCTTTGTCAAAGATTAATTGACTAAAGATGTGTGGGTTTGTTTCTGTATCTTCTATTCTAATCCACTGGTCAGTATATCTGTTTTTGTGCCAGTACCATGCTGTTTTTACTACTATTGCTCTATAGTATAGTTTGAAGTCTGGGATTGTAATGCCTCCTGCGTGTTTCTTGTTATTGAGAATTGCTTTGGCTATTCTAGGTCTTTTCTTTCTCCATATGAAGTTCATGATTGATTTTTCTAGGTCTCTGAAGAATGTCACTGGTATTTTAATGGGAATTGCATTGAACCTATAGATCAGTTTTGGCAGAATGGCCATTTTGATGATATTTATTCTGCCTATCCATGAGCACGGGAGATCTTTCCATCTTCCAAGGTCTTCTTCTATTTCTTTCTTTAATGTTTTATAGTTTTTGTTGTAGAGGTCTTTTACATCTTGGGTTAGGTTTATTCCTAGGTATTTTATTGGTTTTGAGGTTATAGTGAATGGAATTATTGTTTTTGTTTCCTTCATTGTGGATTCGTTGTTGGCATAAAGAAAGGCCACTGATTTCTTTAGGTTGATTTTGTAACCTGCGACTTTGCCGAATTTGTCGATCAGCTCCAGAAGTCTTTTGGTTGAGTTCTTTGGGTCTTCCAGATAAAGGATCATGTCATCTGCGAATAAGGATAATTTCACTTCCTCTCTTCCTATGTGGATTCCTTTGATTTCCTTCTCTTGTCTGATTGCTGCAGCAAGAGTCTCAAGGACTATATTGAAAAGGAGAGGTGAAAGTGGGCATCCTTGTCTTGTTCCTGACTGTAGCGGAAATTCTTGCAGTTTTTCCCCATTCAATATAATGTTGGCTTTGGGTTTGCAGTATATTGCCTTGATGATGTTGAAGTACTTTCCTTCTATCCCAATTTTTTGCAGTGTTTTTAACATAAATGGGTGTTGGATTTTGTCGAATGCTTTTTCAGCATCTATTGCTATGATGATGTGGTTTTTGTTCTTCGTTCTATTTATGTGGTGAATAACATGTATTGATTTGCGTATGTTGAACCAGCCTTGTTTTTCTGGGATGAAACCGACTTGGTCGTGATGAATTATTCTCTTGATATAGTTTTGAATGCGTATAGCTAGTATTTTGTTTAGAATTTTTGCATCTATGTTCATTAAGGATATTGGTCTGTAGTTTTCCTTTCTTGAGGTATCTTTATTTGGTTTGGGGATTAATGTGATACTGGCCTCATAGAAGGAATTTGGAAGAGTTCCATCTCTTTCAATTTCCCGGAACGTGTTATGAAGTATTGGTATTAGTTGTTCACTGAAGGTTTTGTAGAATTCAGCTGGGAACCCATCTGGGCCTGGGCTTTTCTTTGGTGGAAGAATTTTTATTGCCGTTTCTATTTCTTTGGTTGTTATTGGTTGGTTTAGGCTTGCTATGTCCTCTTGGTTGAGTGTAGGAAGGTTAACTGTGTTTAGAAATCTGTCAATTTCATCCAGGTTTTCAAATCTATTGGAGTATAAATTTTTAAAGTAGTTTCTGATAATGTTTTGAATTTCTTCACTATCAGTGGTGATATCTCCTTTTTCATTTCTAATTTTGGTAATTTGAGTTGATTCTCTTTTTCTTTTGGTTAGGTTGGCCAGGGGTTTATCAATTCTATTAATCTTTTCAAAGAACCAACTTTTTGTTTTATTGATTCTTTGAATTGTTTTTTTTGTTCTCTATTTCATTTATTTCTGCTCTAATTTTGATGATTTCTCGTCTTCTGCTGGCTTTGGGAATGGATTGTTGCAGAATTTCTAGATCCTTGAGTTGTGTCATTAGGTTCTTTACTTGGTGGTTCTCCATCCTTTTTATGTGGGCACTCAATGCGATAAACTTTCCTCTTAGTACTGCCTTCATGGTGTCCCATAGGTTTTGGTAGGTTGTGTCTCTGTTTTCGTTTGTTTCCATAAATTTCTTTATTTCTTCCCTAATTTCTGCTCTTACCCATTCGTCATTTAGTAGTGTATCATTCATTCTCCATGAATTTGAATACTTTCTTTCGAGTTTCCTGTTGTTGATTTCTACTTTTATTCCATTGTGGTCTGAAAAGATGCATGGGATTATATTACATTTTTTGAATTTGCTGGTATTTTCTTTGTGTCCCAGGATGTGATCTATTTTGGAGAAGGTTCCATGGGCTGCTGAGAAGAAAGTGTATTCTGTAGTTCCTGGTTGAAATACTCTGAAAACGTCTATTAGGTCCATTTGGTTTATGGTTTCCTTTAGTTCTAAAGCATCTTTACTCATCTTTTGCCTCGAAGATCGATCCAGTGGTGTGAGAGGCGTATTAAAGTCTCCCAGAATTATTGTATTTGGGTCTACTTGGGATCTTATGTCCAGAAGGGTTTGTTTTACCAATGTGGTTGCACCCACATTTGGGGCATAAATATTTACTATCATTATATCTTCTTGGTGTATTGTTCCTTTTAATAAAAGGAAGTGCCCTGATTTGTCTCTTTTGATGTGTTTTATTTTAAAGTCTGTTTTGTTGGATATCAGGGTTGCTACCCCTGCTCTTTTTCGGTCACTGGTGGCATGGTATATCTTTTTCCATCCTTTCACGTTCAGCCTGTGAATGTCTTTGGCTGTGAGGTGAGTTTCTTGCAGACAGCATATGTTTGGATTATGTTTCCTAATCCACATTGCCAGTCTATGTCTTTTGATTGGTGAGTTAAGTCCTTTGACATTAAGTGATATTATTGAAATATGCTTTTTGTTTTCTGCCATTTTGTGTTCTGTCTACTCTTGGGTGTTGTGATCTTTCTTCTTTACTTAAATGGCCCACTTATTAACTTCCTCTCTTCTCTGATTCTGGAGTCTGCTTCTTTTTTCTTCCTTATGATTTATTTCTTTAAGAATTTTCTCTAGTGTTGGCTTTGAATTCATGAATTTTTTGAGATTCTGTTTATCCTGAAAGACTTTGACTTCCCCATTGATCTTGAATAGTAGTTTTGCTGGATAGATTAATTTGGGCTGGAAATTATGTTCTTCCAGGGTCTGAATCACGTCGCACCAGTCTCTCCTAGCATTCCTGACCTGGGTTGTATAGTCTGGGGTGATTCTTATTGTTTTGCCTCTATATGTCACCTGTCCTTTTGTTCTCACTGCTTTTAAGATTCCTTCCTTGGCCTCTATGCTGGTCAATTTGGTTATTATGTGGCGTGGAGTGGTTTTTCTTTGGTCCTGTCTCAGTGGAGTTCTGTATGCCTCCTGTACTTGAAGATTCAAGTCTCTTTCCATATTTGGAAAATTCTCTGAGATTATTTCCTTGAAGATATTACATATGCCCTTGGCCTGTACCTCTATCCCTTCCTCAATGCCTATTATCCGTAAATTAGGGCGCTTCATATTATCCCATAATTGCTGGATGTTTAGGTTTTGTTGCTGTAAAGATTTCTGTATATCGCTGACTGTGTTTTCGGTTTGGGATGTACTGTCTTCTAATATTGATATTCTGTTTTCCATTTCATCTAATCTTCCAGAGTTTCTTTCTATTGCTGTCTTCATTTCACTTATTGCCTCTTTCATTTCATTCCAGACCTCTTTCTGATTCTTTTTTAGTGTTTCTATTTCACCTTTAACCTCCTCTATACTTGTTTTAAAACCTTTCATCATATTGAACAACAAGATTCTGAACTCCCCTTCTTGCATTTCTAGTAGGTCAGTATTCGTGATTTCTGCTGTCTCTTCATAACTCCTGGTTCTCATATTTATAGTGTTCTCTGTCCTGTTTTTCTGATTTCTACCCATCGTTCGTGAGTAATGTGTTTAGTCAAATCTTAATATTAGGAGTTTAGGGGTATCGGCAAGTCAGCAGAGCCTTTCCAGTGTTGAGGGTGGGTGATGTGGGAGGAGCTGGGGTGATGGGTAAAGGAGTCAGATTAGGTGGAGGATATGTTAGGTTGAGGAGGACTTTAAGTATGATAAGGTAATAACTTGCTAGGAATGTGAGAGAGTTAACTACTAGGACTCTTGTTGTTAGTAGAGTAGTTATGGATATAAAAAATACTTTGAGTTTTAAACCCTGAGGTATATTATGGGGAAAAGTTTTGGGGGAGAAATGTATGTAGGTTAGTGTGGGAAGGTTTGTAAATAGGGATGCTGGTAGGAGCAGACAGACATAAAAAAAAAAAAAAAAGAATCCCCACAAGATACCAAGACTATTATGTAATCCAAGAAAAAGGAAGGTAAACCAATCAAAGGAGGAGAATGAAAGAAAAGGAAGGAAAGAGGAAGAAAGAGGAAAAAGGAAGAGGAATAAAATAAAAGGAACTAGCAGCCGTGTGAAATAAAAAATTAAGGCAAACTATCCAATGTATATATATATAAAACAACAAGTTAAAGTAAGAGAAGTTTGGATTAAAAGAAGAAAAAAAAAAAAAGAAAAAAAAGAAAACAGCAATAACCATACTAAAACAAAAGCACTTTAAAAGCAAAATAAAACATAACATCCACATTAAAAGTAAAACAAACAGTCCTCCTTATTTACGCATATGGGGTCAGGTCCATATAATATGTGCGTATCTGATTGCTTGGTAGCTTTCAGGATACCGTCCAATGTCTCTTAGTTTTCTTTGTACTCTATTTTTATCTTCTTAAGTCACTCTGGGTGTTTGGACACCTTTTTCTCCTTTAGCTGCTTTAGGTTTATGTGTCCGGGTGTCTGGTTTCACTGTTATTTGATTCTGTACAGTTCACAGATTCTGCGAAATTCTAACCTGTGGTCAGCAGATCTGCACTCACCACCCTCGCCTCCAGCCTGTGCTTCCCTACAGCAGGGGTGGAGAGTGACTAAAGTGTAATTGGAACTTCCCCCTGAGGTCCTGAGCAGATTTTGTGGCCCGATGGATTTTCTTGTGTCTCTGGAAATTCCAGCTGGGCTAGCTGGTGTGGTCCCAAGATGTGCCCTGGGCAAATGAATGCTGGTTCCTGGGTGGCCACACTTACTGCCAGAGCTCTGCCTATTCCAAGAGTGCAGGCTGGATGCACTGTTAATACTGGACCCTAGTGAGAGTGGGTGCAGCTGTCTATTGCTGCTGGTATGTTCTTCCAAGGTGTATTGAGCTGTGTTCTCACTTAGAACTAAGCATCTGGCTACCAGGAGGTTGGGAATACCCAGCGGTGGGCCAGGGGTGCAGGGTAGGTGTTCAAGGGTCCAGTGTGCGGTGTCCAGCAATGGTCTCTGCCTCCCGCGGGACGTAGAGGCTGGGGGTGCCCCAAGGAGATTTCCGGGTCTCCCAGTGCTTTTGCAGCCTGGAGGGTAGGCTCTGGCAAGGTGGCAGGGGTTAGCCACAGAAGCAGGCTCCAATTTAGGGGGGCAGTGTACAGGCACTGATTACTAGTAGGGGACAGGCAGGATGCGCGAGGAGAGTGCTCTGAGGCTTGAGCCCGTAGTGGGGGGTTTAGACTGCGCACACGCTAGGACCCCAGTTTACTAGGGCGCCCTCAGGTACTTGTCTTGGTGCAGGAATCCGTGTGAGTCTCTGTGCCGATGTGATCCGGTCGCTGGTGGGCAGACAGAGTTCTGGTGGGTGCTGCTCGCTGCTTAGGATGCGGTCCTAAGTCCGTTTTTATTCCCGGATTATCTTGCCGTGGTAATATCGGGCAGGCAGCTCCTTGGACAGCTGCTAAAGCAGCCCGCGGCTCAGCGTTTCGATCCGCGGTCAGACTGTATCTGCAGCAGGTCCCGTGTCCGATCTTTGTTCTTCTTGTTCAAGTTCAGGGTTCCGCCGAGGTACCAGGATGTGTTTTGGTTCCTGGTATGTATTTATTTTGTTGATTTAGACACTGCTTTCTCAGTATTTAAACTTTATTTACTTCAGCTACTGAGAGGTGCTGTGTCCCTCAGTCGCCATTTTGAAAAAAAAAAAAACTTTTTTAATTTTTATTTTTGAAACAGGATCTTACTGAGTTGCAAAGGGCCTCACTAAGTAGTTGTGGTTGTCCTCGAACCAGGATCCTCTTGTCTCAGCCTCCCAAATGCTGAGATTTCAAGGGTGGGCCACCATTTACATCTAAGAAATATATATTGATTAGAGTTAAAAGATAAGATAAAAGAATTTTTCAAAGAAATTATATCAGTTTCAGTTTTTTGGCAGAGTGGGAAAATTAGTTCTATATCCTCAGCACTACTACTCAGCACTCCTTAGAATATTATGTAATTTGAACACTGTGGTGTTTTATTATCATGCCATGTATCCCATTACACGTAACTGATTAACAAAAGGAAATATTCTTATAGAAAAGAATGGTATTAAAGAAATTTCCATTGACAGTTAAATTTGCAAGGGCTGTAGGCCTTTTTTTGGAATTGTGTGTGTTTTTTTATCAATATTGTTAAAATTTAAGACATACAATAAAATTCACCAATTTTAAGAATACAATTGGTTGAGTTTTGAAAATTATATATAGTTGTGTAACCTCCACTGTAGTCATGATATGGGATATTTTCATCACCTCCAAAAGTTTATGTCTTTTTAAAGTCCATTCCCTCTTCCTGACTACTGATTTTTTTTCAACTCTTGACCTGTTATCTTTTACTATGGTCTTCTTTTGTTTTAAGAATATTACATGAATGAAATCGTTCAGTATGTGGTATTTTCTTTCACTTAGAAAAAATATTCTTTTTCATGGGTAGGGGGAAGAATATTTGAGGAACGAAATACTCCAATGAACAGGATGTACATACACAAATTGATCAATGCCATTCTCCTTGCAGTGCATGATGGGGGAGAGGGAGTGGGATGGAAGCTGGGGAGGGTCACCGAGTGCTGTGTGCACCTGTGTCCCTGTCACTCTGAATTTCCTCATGATGTGGGATCACAATGCACTAATAAAAAATAAACACCAAAAGGTTCTTGATAATTATTCATATTATTGTTATTATTGTTTTTAGTCACTTAGTTATTTACATTTTAAAGGAAATAATAGATTTCCTTTCCTTGATTTTCTTGTAGATATTGTTACCCCAGAACCACTATTTATGGATGTGCTTTTAGATTTATTTTAGCATTGTTCCTCCTGGCCTCAGTTTCATAATTCCCCAAATGAAGAATTGGAGGATATTTCAGTTGAGAAAAGGGCCCAGTTCAGTGTCTCCTGGGCTTTACTCTTTTCCTGTGTGTGTGTGTGTGTGTGTGTGTGTGTGTGTGTGTGGTACTGGGGATTGAATCTAGGGGCATTTGTCCTCTGAGTTATACCTCCAGTCCTCTTTGTTCTTATTTGTTTTTTATTTTTTGAAATAAGGTCTGGTTAAGTTGCCAAGGATCTAGCTAAATTATCAAGCCTGGCCTTGAACCTGTGATCCTCATATTTTGGCCTCCCATATACTGGAATTACGGGCTACACATTTTCATTTAAAAAAAATTTCAGAAGTTATCTGCTCTTAAAGACAGGTTGGCATTTCTAAATCCCACTTTATAATTCTACCTTTGTACTCAAGCACAGGTTTTCTAAAGTGAAATCTAAAATGTGGTTCTTTGTCTCCAACCCTCTACATTATATAAGCGAAGAGAAAATTCAAAGAGTTGGACTAATTGGCATATCATTTAACCTTTTTCTGTCTCTGAATTTCTCTGGAGCAAATAGAGAGGGTAATTTGTGAGGATTGAGATAACATTTGTAACGTATTTGGTGCAATACCTGGAATGTGATTATTGTTATTTACTAGAACCTTTTAGTTCAAAAGCCTGCATTTTTAACTCCTAGTCTCTTTTGACCTTCATTTAGTTTCAGTTACATCCCTTGGCATTCTTTCTCCCGTTATTTCTGAAATCAAGGCAGCTTGTTTGCACTCATAATTTTCAGATATGCCTTCATGAGCCTAAGATTTCTCTGCTCTGGGAAATAATGCAGAGTTCAATATTCTATTTCCTAATCTTCTTCTCCCTCTGCTTGCCCATTTAATTTCACAATACAGTATTAAGGCAGGCTTCCACTGTGTTTTGGGAAAGTTTTGTTTGAGTACTTTTGATTAAAAGAGAGGAATAATTATTACAGACTATCCATTCTCTTTATTTGATTACATAAATCACCTCTTGGGGTTGTTATCCGCTGTTGACTCTGACTTCTCCCTGCTTAAACACAAAGGCCCGCTTTATTTTATATTTTTCTCTCAGTCATTGTCTCCAGCAGTATTTTATTCCTCTCATTATGGTTGGACACATACTTGAATTTCTTTTGCATTTTAATTTCAGGTCTTAAATGTTTGAAGCAGAAATGTAAGCAAAATTATGGTGAAAACTTAGAGCCCTGCCATCTGGGAAAATGGCCTTGTATTGCAAGAAGACACCAATGGCTGAATGAGGCTTTGAGAGAATGAAGTTTCAGGACCACTTTATACTTTCAAAGGATCAAACATAAGACATAGTGTCAAACTTTTTTTTTCATACTATAAGAAGCTTACATATTCATTACAGGAAGGATTTAACATACATATAAAGATGATAAAACATATAAATAAGACTTTTACTTTTATTTAAAACATCCATAATTTGTCCTAAAGTGAATATATAGATGTAATTTTAAAGAAATTCATAAATACAATCAAATTGTGTCTATTGTTTTTCTGGTGTAGATTTGTCTTTTTGTCCTCCTTTTTTCTTTCTCTATATACCCACTGAAATAATCCTCAATATCTTACTTACTATTTTTAAAGAATTAGCCTATTTTTGGAAAAATTATAAGTATATATAATTAGGGAGTAAATAGTGATGTTTTGATATATATATATATATATATATATATATATATATATATATATATATATACATATATGTAGTGTAGAATGGTTGAATCAAGCTAATTAATATCTCCTTAGCCTTAAATATTTACCATTTATTCTACATGTGTAACTGCATGCTTTTACTCTTTGACTCTTTGATTCCAAACCCTCCATCCCCCCTGTTGCCAGCCTCTGACGACCACCATTCTATTTTTTGCTTCTATGAGTTTGATTTCTTAAATCCCATGTAGCTAGAAATGTCTACTTATGTTATTAACCATTTCTTAAATGGGAAAACTCTATAGAATTGCTTGGGTTCCTTGTATACATTGGCTATTAGCCACTCAGTCTATGTATGATTTCCAAATACTTGTTCCCAATCTGTAGGTTGTCCCTTCATTCTGTCGACTGTTTCCTTGGCTGTGCAGAGCTTTTTACTTTGATGTGATCCCATTTGGGATGACACTTTTTGCTTCTGTTGTTTGAGGTTTGGGAGTTAAATAAAGGAAAGTCATCAGACAGTGAGAGACGTCTGTGGGGCAGCTGGGTGTGTGGGAATGGGCAGAAACTGTAGACCCTGTCTGTGAGCCATATGCATGAAGCTGGTGAGTGCAATCATGGTGGATGGGGATGCTTGTGAATAACGTGTAGAGAGCTTAGAATAAAGGAGAGGAGAGGAGAGGAGAGGAGAGGAGAGGAGAGGAGAGGAGAGGAGAGGAGAGGAGAGGAGAGGAGAGGAGAGGATCTGGAGATGACTTTAATTAAATCTGTAGATGTAATGAAAGTCAGAGGAATAGCAGTTCACAAAGAAGAGTCAAAACAGGCAGAAACAGAACCATACCACTAGAGAAAAGTATGCTGCGGGAAAAAAAATGCCTAAATTGCTGAGTAACCCTCAAAGGTGAAAGTACTAAAAGGTTCTAGTGATAAGGAGGCAAGTGACATTTTTGATGAGGTATTTAACTTTTTACCTGGAGAACAAAGATACTAGATTGTAGTGTGAGGGAAAGTGAAATTCAGAGAGTAGGGTGTGGACTGACGGCCTCAAGAAGTTTTTCTGTGGACGGGATCCTGAATCCCATGAGGTGATTTTTTTTCAGTTAGGTATAAATATATGTTTGTACAAAAGAAACAAGAGTGACTGCCTGCAAATGTCTTCTAAGTCAACATTTTTAGGATTATATAGTATTCCATTTTGTGGATGAAAAAAAATTGTCTTAGCAATGCTTTGTTACTGGGTCAAACCAGGCTGAGTTTGCTGAACCATGGTTAGCTGTGGCTAGAGGTAGTATGACTAAATTTATTAGAAATTCTTAGTGTCTGCTATGCATAACATGGAGCAGAGTGTGATAAGTAAGCCATTACTAACTGGATGACCTTCAGGTTTAATAGAATAGATAATATGATTGGCCCTGAAATAAGGTAGAATGTGATTGGCTCCTAGATGGAAGCCAAAATGCTCTAAGATTATAGAGGAATGAAAGAATGATTCTGGTTCCAGGAGCTCTCTGGAAGTTTTGTAAATGAGAGTTAGTTTGAGAACAGCACTGAAGAATGTGTATAATTTTAAATATTTTGAAGAAGCACAGTTAGAGGGATCAGCAAACATTTCAACTTCATTTGAGAAGGGAAAATAATGTGGGTTTTTTGTTGCAGACAGCATGTGAAAGGAAAGGTGGTATGAGGCTTGGGAAGATGGGTGTTTCCACATCATGGAAGATGTAATGGTCTTTGTTATCTAGGCAAAGAGGTGCCCTGATTCTAACTTGCAGGGATCAGAGTCCCTTGTTGGGAAAGAGAAGACTTAGTAGATATTTAATTGCATAACAGGGCAAGACAGGCCAGTAGCCAGTAACTAAGTACCAGCCCCTAGCTTTGACCCATCACAGTTATTCAGTGAATTGTCACTGAATGAAAGAAAATGGGGAGCAGAGACCTAAAATGGAATTTAGAAGGGGAAGGGCTTGGCTACAGCAATGAACAACTCCCTGTATCACTTTTTTCTGATTTAAAGGTACAGCTTGTCATCACAATCTGTTTTTTTCTCCATTTTTGTTATTAAAACAAAGTACTAAAGACTGATAATTTAAAGAATAGAAGTTTATTTAAATCATAATTCTAGAGACTGGAAAGTCCAAGAACATGGCCCTTGTATTCTCAGCATTTGAAGAGAGGCTTCTTGCTGCATTATAATATGGCAGGGAACATCTGATGCAAGACAGAGCAAGCATGCTAACTCTCTTCCTCCGCTTATAAAGTCACTGAGGCCAATATAAGGGCCCCTCTCTTATGACTCTATCTATTCACCTACCTCCTAGAGGCCCATCTGCAAATACTATTAATATATGAATTTGGGGATTCAGTTTTCTACTCATGAACTTTTGGAGTATACATTCAAACCACAGTACAATATTTTCACTTCTTTTTCAAAATACAAGCTGGCTTCCAAAGATTGTTTTTCTTATTGTCAGAGATTTTATAACCTTAATGTATTTACCACTACAGATGCATGCAGGTGCTAACAGAGTTTTTCTTTTTATTTTTTTATGAGATGTTAATAATAGAAACCTTAAGGATAGACCTTAAAGGCCTTCACACAGGTTATATAATAGGAAAAAAGCTTTTCTTGTCCAAACATATACTTCATTGGTGTCATGATGATGATACATGTTGGATCGGTGGCAAGTATAAATCTTTAGTGTGATTTTATCTGATTTGATCAAACTTTTTACTAATATATATATGATGTAATTATATTTGATTTGATCAAACTTTTCACTGACGTATATACCAGAACTTCTAGGAGGAACTTGGTTTGTCTTGAAATGTTCTGTTTCTGATGTAGGCTTACTATCTCCACTGGTGTTCTTTATATATCCCTGGAATTTAGTGAGTGGGTGTGGCATCTATTGCTTGGGTCCAACCCCCCACACTGAAGTCAAAAGAATGACCTTGGGGTCTGTGCTACCTGCTCATAGTCCTCTACAATGTTCCAAAAATTCTAATGCATGTTTCTTAGAGAGAGAATGGAATATGCAAAAAGGAGTTAACCGGTAATTGAGGTCCTTGTGTATTTTGAAGTCTAATTTCATTCAAAGTGAAATAATATTTCTACATAATATTTGGGTTGACTTTGATTTCATTAAATCAGTTTGCAGAATGGAGTAAGAGAATCCTTCCTTTCTTCATATTAAACAGCCTGCCAAGATACCATCTAGCTCTTTCTTTGAACAAAAGAGAAAGCAAAAAGATTATGGTCAGAGAACTGTTTGCCAGGTAGCAATCTGGAGGAATTGAACATTATGTCAAACTTTCTGTGAGGATTGCACTGTTCTGTTCTTAAAAATCTTTATCATCTCTGCTTCTACATTATGGCCAAATAGATGTCTGCAGTTAGACCAATCATCTCCAAAAAGAACAAAATTTGTTTCTCTTACCCAGTCATATAGCTCCCCAACCCTGAGAGTGGTAGAGTTGACCCTCTTGACATCTGTTCCCATGGAAACCCAACAGGGATGGAAGGAGAGTCCCAAATTGCATGTCTTTCAGAGGGCAGATTCCATTAGGCTGAGACATGTGACTAAGGGTGCCTCCACGTGGTGATTTTAAAATGATGAACCTCAGCCTTTCCAACGTCTAATTCATGCTTTTAAAAAGTAGTAAAAGAACACTTTCTGAAAACACACACACACACACACACACACACACACACACACACACAAACACCTTATCAATAAAGGTCAATGTGAAGATTACATCCTAGGAAATGATGCCCTGGCATCTTGCTGTCATTCCAAAGCTGACATCAACTTTGGGCATTGACTTGACAAGTCATGTACAGAGACAATGCAAAGAATTCCAGAGGCTTATGTATTTTCTGCTGGATTTCTCTCCTTTCCCAGATACTTGTCAATCCCTGTCTTTGGAGCTAAATTATCTCAGATATAGAATAATGTGAAGTGAGTGTCAAATGTAGAAAAGATTATAAATGCAAGAAAATGACTAATATTTTATGAAGGATTACTACTTCTCAGACTTTTTTTTCTTGCTGTACTAGGGGTACAGCACAGGGGCATTCTGCTTCCAAGTTATGCCCCCAGCTGTATTTTTTTTATTTATTTTATTGGTACACTATCGTTTCACATCATGATGTGAATCATATTGACAGTGGAATACATTCACACAATACTTGGTGCCCTCCACCCCCACTTCCCCTTCCCTCCTCCTATCAATCAGTGTCTAGGTTAACCATTGTATATTTACACTTATACACAAATTTGAATGTAGCTCCTCCATTAATCAACCTCAGCCTTCTTTGTCTCCTACTTTTCCATTTCAGCTTTGCTGAGGTTTCCCCTCCATTATCTGGAGTCCCTCTAGTATCCCTAATACTCCCTAGTTTGGGCATATTAGAGAAAATATATGTCCCTTCTCATTCTGTACTTGGCTGATATCACTTAACATAATGTTCTCCAGGTCTTCTCATCTTCTTGCAAATGGCATGATTTTGTTCTTTATTGCTGAGTAGAATTCCATTGTATGTTCTTTCCATAATTTTGCAATCCATTCATCTGTTGATGGAGACCTAGGTTGGTTCCATATTTTGGCTATTACAAATTGTGCTTCTATGAACATAGGTATGCATATGTAACTGTAGTTCTCTGGCTTTTTTTTTTTTCCCGGTGGTACTGGGGTTCCTGGAAACCCTTCTACTCCTGGGCTATACTCCCAAATGTAATTTTATACTTTTTTAAAAAAAAATTGGAAACAGGGTCTCTTAAGCCAGCGTACCCTGCTGGCTTCAAACCTGTATGATCCTCCTGTCTACGCCTCCCAAGGGTGGGGATTACAAGCATGAGCCACCACGCCCAGATAGTTCTCTGATTTTAACCTCTTTGAAAAGACCCAGGAGTGGTATAGCCAGAGTATATGGTGGATTCATTCCCAGTTTTCTAAGGAATCTTCACACTGATCTCCATAGCGGCTGAACTAGTTTGCACTCCCACCAGCAGTGTAAAAGAGTTCCTATTTTTCCATACCTCTCCAGCATTTGTTGTTACTTGATTTCTTTATGCTTGCCATTTTAATTGGGGTTAGATGGAGTCTCAGTGTAGTTGTTGTTGTTGTTATTGTTGTTGTTGTTGTTGTTATTGTTGTTGTTGTTGTTGTTTTGTGGTACTGGGTTCCTGGAAAACCTTCTACCTCTGGGCTACACTCCCAGACCTATTTTATATATTTTTTTATTTGGAAACAGGGTCTCTTAAGCCAGTGCAGCTGGCTTCAAACATGCACAATCCTCCTGTCTCTGCCTTCCAAGCATGGGGATTACAAGCGTGTGCCACCACGCCCGGCTTAATGTAGTTTTGATTTGCATCTCCCTGATGGCTAATGATGTTAAACATTATTTCATGTATCTACTGGCCATTTGTATTGCTTCTTTTGTGAAGTGACTATTCAATTCAGTTGCCCATTTCTTTATGGGGTTATCTGTTTTGCTAGTATAGAGTCTTTTGAAATCTCTGTATATTCTGGATATTAGCCCTCTATCAGAGTGGTGGCTGGTAAAGATCTTTCTCTTTAGGTTCTTCATGGTTTCCTTTGATGAGCAGAAACTTTTAGTTTGATGCCATTTCACTTGTTAATTCTTGTTTTAATTTCCTGTGCTTTGGAGGTCTTGTTGAAAAAGTTACTGCCTTTGCCTATATGTTGGAGTGTTGAACCTATGCCCTCCTCGAATTGCTTCACAGTCTCTGGTCTAATTTCCAAGACTTTGATCCATCTCGAGTTGATTCCTGTGCATGGTAAGATGTAAAGACTTAATTCCATCTTTCTACAAATGGATAGCCAGTTCTCCCAGCACCATTTGTTGAAAAGACTGTCTTTTCTCCAGGATATAAATTTGGTCCATTTGTCAAAGGTCAAATGACTAAAACTGTGTGGGTTTGTTTCTGTGTCTTCAATTTGTTCCATTGGTGTGTGTACCTGTTGTGCCAATACCATGCTGTTTTAACTACTATTGCTTTGTAGTATAATTTGAAGTCAGTGATTGTGATGCTTTATGCATGGTTCTTGTTGAATGAGAATTGCTTTGGCTATTCTGGGTCTTTTCTTTCTCCATATGAAATTCATGACTAATTTTTCTAGGTCTATGAAGAATCGCATTGGTATTTTGATAGGAATTGCATTGAATCTGTAGATCACTTTTGGCAGAATGGACATTTTGATATTTATTCTGCCTATTCATGAGCAAGAGAAATCTTTCCATCTTCCAAGGTCATCAATTTCTTTAATTTTTTATACTTTCATTGTAGAGGTATTTTACAAAGTCTTTGGTTAGGTTTATTCCTAGGTATTTTATTGGTTTTGAGGTTATTGTGAATGGAACTGTTTTCTTTATTTCTTTCTTTGTGGAGTCATTATTGGCATATAGAAAAGTAACTGAATATTTTAGGTAGGTTTTGTATTCCACCACTTGGATGAATTGATTAATCAGCTCCAATAGTCTTTGGATTGAGTTTTTAGGTGTTCTAGATAAAGGATCTTGTCATCTGCAAACAAGGATAATTTTAATTCTTTTTTTATTATTTGAATTCCTTTGATATCCTTCTCTTATTGGTGTGCCAAGAGTCTTAAGGACTATATTGAAAAGGAGTGGTGATAGTGGGCATCCTTGTCTTGTTTCTAATTATTTATGGAATTCTTGCAGTTTTTCTCCATTCAATACCTTTCAATATTTATGTTGGCTTTGAAGGATATTGGTCTGCAATTTTCTTTTCTTGAGGTATCTTTATTTTGTTTTTGTAAATGTGATACTAACCTCATAGAAGGAGTTTGGGAGAATTCCATTTTTTTGATTTCCCAGAACAAGTTGTGAAATACTGGGATTAATTCTTTTCCAAAGGTTTTTGTAGAATTCAGCTTGAAAGCTGTCTGGGCCTGGGATTTTCTTTGATGGCAGAATTTTTATTGCTGTTTCTATTTCTTTGCTTGCTATTGGTTGGTTTAGGCTTGCTATGTCCTTTTGGTTCAATTTAGGTAGGTTATATGTGCATCGAAATGTATTGATTTCTTCCATGTTTTCCAGTCTATTGGAGTATAAATTTTCAAAATAGTTTCAGATAATTCTTTGAATTTCCATACTGTCTGTGGTGATATTTCATTTTTTATTTCTGATTGTAATGATTTGAGTTTATTCTCTCTTTCTTTTTGGTAGGTTGGCCAGGGGTTTGTCAATATTAATAATCTTTTCAATGAACCAGCTTTTTGTTTTGTTGATTCTTTGAATTATTTTTTATTCTCTTATTTATATCTGCTCTGATTTTAATAATTTCCTGCCTTCTGTTGGCTTTGGGGTTAGACTGTTGCTGTTTTTCTAGGTCCTTGAGCTGTATCATTAGGTTGTTTACTTGGTGACTCTCTGTTGTTGTTGTTTTTTTTTTAATGTGAACACTCAATGATATTAACTTTCCTGTTAACATCACCTTCAAAATTTCCCATAGATTTTGGTATGTTGAGTCTCTATTTTCATTAATTACAGGAATTTCTTTATTTTTTTCTTTTATTTCTGATTTTACCCACTCCTCGTTCAATAATGTATCATTCAATCTCTGTGGGTTTTTTTTTTTTTTTTTTTTTTTGGTGGTACTGGGGGTGGAACCCAGGTACTTTTCTACCTCCAGGCTAACTTTCAGACCTATTTTATACTTTATTTGGAAACAGGGTATCACTAAGTTTCTGAGAGCCTCACTAAGTAGCTGAGGCTGGCTTTGAGCCTGTGTGATCCTCCTGTCTCAGCCTCCAAGTGCTAGGATTACAAACGTGCACCACCACACCCATGTATTTAAATAGTTTATTTTCGAGTTCCTGTTCTTAATTTCTACTTTCCTTCCATTGTGGTCTGAAAAGACACAGGGAATCTTATTACAACTTTTGAATTTGCTGGTACTTGCTTTGTGGCCTACGATGTGATCTAATTTGAAGAAGGTTCCATGGGCTGCTGAGAAAAATGTGCATTCTGCTCTTCCTGGAAATATTCTGTATATGTCTATTAGGTCCATTTAGTTTATAGTTTTCTTTTATGGTTTTATAATTCTGAAGAGTCTTAACTAATCTTGCCTTGAAGATCGATCTAGTGGTATGAGCAGTATGATAAGGTCTCTCAATATTATTGTATTTGGGTCTATTTGAGATTTGATGTCCTGAAGGGTTTGTTTTACAAATATGGATATACCCACATCTGGGGCAAAAAGATTTACTATCATATCTTCTTGGTGAATTGTTTCTTTTAGTAAAAGGAAGTGCCCTGCTTTGTCTCTTCTGATGTGTTTTAGCTTAAAGTTTGTTTTGTTGGATATCAGTGTTGATACTCCTGCTTGGATTTGTTCTCCAGTGGCATGATAAATCTTTTTCCATCCTTTCACTTTCAACCTATGAAGGTCTTTGGCTGTAAGGTGAGTTTCTTGTAAGCGGCATATATTTGGATTATGTTTTTTAATCTACATTGCCAGTCTATGTCTTTTAATTGGTGAGTTAAGTCCTTTGATGTTCAGGGTTATTATTATTATTATTATTATTATTATTATTATTATTGTACCGGGGGTGGAACCTAGGGGCTTTCTGCCTCTAGGCTATACTCCCAGACCTATTTTATATTTTATTTAGAAACACTAAGTTGATGAGAGCCTTGCTAAGTAGCTGAGGCTGGCTTCGAACCTGTGTGATCCTCCTGTCTCAGCCTCCCAAGCACGGGGATTACAAGCATGTGCTACCACACCCAGCGCAGGGTTATTATTAAAATATGACTTTTGTTTCCTGCCATTTTGTGCTCTATCTTCTGTTTTATATGTTATTTCTTCTTTGCTTAGTTGTCCCACTGATCAACTTCATCTCTTCTCTGGTTCTGAAATTTGTTTTTTTCCCCTTATGGTTTATTTCTTTAAATATTTTCTCTAGTGTTGGCTTTGTATTCATAAATTTTTGGAGATTCTGCTTATCTTGCAATACTTTTTTTCTCTATCAATTTTGAATGTTAACCTTCCTGGATATAGCAGTTTTGGTTGGAAGCTGTTTTCTTCCAAGGTCTGAATTATATCATACCGGTCTCTCCTGGCATTCATGACTTGGGTTGTAAAGTCTGGGGTGATTTTTATTGTTTTGACCCTGTATCTCAGCAGTTCTTTCATTCTCACTGCTTTTTGGACTCTTTCCTTATCCTCTATGTTTTGGATTTTGATTATTACATGGCATGGGGAAGTTCTTCTTTGATCTTGTCTTAATGGTGTTCTGTATTTCTCCTGTACATGTATGTCCAAGTCTCTTTCCATGTTTGGACAATTATCTGAAATTATTTCTCCGAATAGATTAAAGATACCCTTGCCCTGTGCCTCTTTACCTTCTTCAATGCTTTTTATTTGTAAGTTAGTACATTTTATTTTGCCCCATAGTTGTTGGATATTTAGGTTTTGTTGTTGTAATGTCTTTTGTATGCTGTTGACTGTGCTTTCAGTTTTGAATGAACTGTCATCTAACAGTGATACCCTGTTTTCAGTTCATCTAATCTTCCAGAATTTCTTCCTATTTCTGTCTTCATTTTATTTATTGTCTCTTTCATTTCATTCAAGTTCTCTTTCTGGTTCTTTCTTAATGTCTCCATTTTCTCTTTCATTTCCTGTATACTTATTGTGAGGCCTTTCACCATAATTAGGATTTGAAATTCTCCTTCTTACATTTCTTATAGGTCAGTATTCATAATTTTCCTATTCTTACTGTTTCTAGTTCTCATATTTTCATGGTTCCTGACTTTGTTCTTCTGAATTCTTGGCATCTGCTTTTTGTGTGTGACTCTGTGGATACTCTGTCTGATCCAATCTTAGCAGTAGGGATTTCGAGGTGTCAGCGGGTTCATACATGGGTAATCAGTACTTTATTCAGTGGTGAGGGTTGGGTAAGTGGGGAGGAGCTGGGGTGATGGGTACAGGACTTTGGTAAAGTAGATGATATGATTAAGTTGAATAAGAATTTAAGTATATAAGATAGTATTTGAGAATGAGAGAAGGTTAGATAATAGGATTCTTGTTGTTAGTAAAGAGTATTTAAGTATGGAGATATGAAAAAGGTTGAATATAAAACAATGAAATACAGTAGAAAGAAAAGTTATGAGAAAGAGAGTAGATAGGCTAGAGCAAGTAAGCTTGTAAAAGGAATGGGGGAGGGAGTAAACAAACATGCATAAATAACAAAACAAGTTAAAAAACCTAACAATTATAAATCAAAGACAAAAAAACAACCAAAAGAAAAAAAGAGAGAATTAAAAGAAAAACTAGAAATGTGAAAGAAAAAAAAAAACACAGCAGTTCTGCTAATCTACATATATAGGGCCTGGGCCCATATAATATCTGTATGTCTTTTCATTGTGGTAGATTCTGGAGTATATTCCAATGTCTCTCATTTGCCCTGTAACCTATTGTCAGCTTTTGGACTCACTTTATGAATATTTGCACCCCTCTCTCACCTCTGACAGCTTTGTGCTTAGGTGTCAGGGCATTAGTTTTCAGGGTTCCGTGTTTTCCTACCTAGGACTCTGCGCTTTCTGGGCCTGGGCTCTGTTCTCTCTGGCCTGTGCTCTGTGCACTCTTGTCCCCGGCTCCATGCCCTCTGGCCCTGGGATCCGTACCATCCAGCCCTGGGCTCTGTATTCTCTGGCTATCCTGGGCTCTGTTTTCTCAGGCCCTGTGCTTTGTACTTTCAGACCCTTAGCTCTTGCATTCCAGGCCCAGACTCTATACTTTCTGTGCCTGTGTTTTATGCCTTCCCACTCTGGAGTCTGTGCCTTTCAATCCTGGGCTCTGTGCTTTTCCATCTCTGGGCTCTGCACCTTCTGGTCCTGGACCTGCACCTCCCTACCCACACTGGCGGAGAATAACCAATATAGTCTTAGAGCAACCCCCTTTGATCCTGTGCAGGAACCATGCCTTAAGTACTATGGGTTTTTCCTGTGTCTCTGGAGTTTCTAACTGGACTACCTCCAGGATGGGCCTTCAGGTCTTAGCCTGCTGAGATCCCACGGCTGCTTTGGTGGTTTTTTGCCAACTAAGGAAACATGGTTACCTTACTGTCCTGCAGGCCAGTTCTCTAGAAGACACAGTGCCCCGCTGCTGATGCTGCCTCTGATGATCACACAGGCTTTTGGATCTTTTTCTGCATCTATGAAGTGTTGTGCTGGTCACTTAAGATGTTGGAGCTCTGCTGCTGCTTTTTGCACTTCCACTTTTTGGATTACTTGTTGGGATTTCTTAGGGCTGTGGATCCAGAGCTGAAGCCAGCAATTGTGGTTTAGGCTATTGGCCCGAGATGGCGCCAGCCACCACACTAGGTCAGTCATGCACTTGGGCTCTTTGCTAGATCTGGTGTTCAGAGTATTGCATTTCCTTCTGCTGTGGTTTCCTTTTCTGTGTGCTTTTGTTAAAGTATATGTAAATATCTTCCACTGCTTTTTTTTTTTTTTTGTCAAGACGTTGCCTTCTTGGTAGTAGAATTTTATTTGTTATAGCTGCTGAGATGTTCTGCATCCCACTGTCACCATTTTAAATCTTCTATCCCAGCCCTATTTTTTTTATTCTTTATTTGAAATAGGGTCTCACTAAGTTGTGGAGTGCCTCACTAAGTAGCTGAAGCTGGCCACAAACCTGCAATCCTCTTGTCTCAACCTTCCAAGTTCTGGGATTACAAGTATGCACCACCATACCTGGCCTTTTCACACTCTTTGATAGGGAGATTTTACACATGTATGTGCACATACACGCACGCACACACACACACACACGTGCACACACACACACACACACATACACACACACACACGGGTCCTGGCAGCAACATTTTGAAGTAGATGCTGTATTATCTCCAGAAAGAACTAAGCTCTACTAATATTTCTAGTATAGATACTTTCAAACTATTTACACTTTTCTCTATGTATGTGCACAATAGTGTGTGTATGTATAGGAAGGCATATATGAAACAAAGTTAATAAGAACTAAATTGTACTATTGTAACATCTTTTTGCCTATTAAAATAGCAACCCAGTAGTTGCCATAATATTTTATTATCCTTATACAACAAATTTGTCAATCTTTTATTCTTGCTCACTGAGGAAAAAATATTTTATCATGTGTGTCATCACTAATCAATTTAATCACATCTCTTTTGATATATAATGATATACTTTTTTCCTTGATACATAATACTGCAATTAGTATGTTTTAATGTGATTTATATGTTTTGGTCACTTTCTATTCATTTAGTAATTTCTTTAGAGTAAATTACTAGATTTGGAATTGCTGAATTAAAGGGCATAAATATTTTTAAGGATAATATATATTGTCAGGCAATTCTAAAGAAGGATTGTAAGTATCTTTCACTTATCGTAGAAATACAGGGAGAAGATTGCACCTCCCAGCACACCGAGTTGCTCTTGCCCCAACATTCTTGCTAATTTGCACCCTGGCCTTGTGCAGGTTATTCATACTTTCATTATTAATCTTTGTTAATCTGATGGGCAAAAGATAGCATCTGATATTAATTTGCATTTTCTGATTAGGGGTTTAACAATTTTGATACTTTTTTTGAGAAAAGTTTATTGGTCAAGAAAAACAGAACTTAATTTCTACTAAAATAAGATGCTTGTGTTAGTAACCAGGATATATTTTGAAACAATGTAAAATCAAGCAAATTGATTAGAACTTTATTTTAGATGTTCATGGTATTTAGGGAATCTTTTCTCCTATGCAATCATGCTGTGTATAATTGCATAAAGACTCAGCAGGAGATCATTTAAAAAAAAAAACAAAAAAAACTCTGAAGCCTAATTGGGAAGGTGTTCCTCCTGATCTATCTCACTTTGATATCAGGTGGTAATTGTTTTTGCAAGCATTTATACAAAGTTTGAAACTTCATGTTGCTAGAAGCCAACTTTTTTTCCCCAAGTAGCAATAGAACTCTGTATTGTAAAATATGAAGAATGGAGAATTTTTTTGAGTTCCTGTATCAAAAATTTTTTAAACTTGAAAAACTGCCAGACTTAAATTCTCTCTTTAGTTGACAATTGTCTATTTGCTTCTAATTCCCTCTGCGTTGTTGTTCCTGGGGACTCTACTTTGAGCTACATCCCCAGCTCTTTTTCTATTGTTTATTTTGAAGGGATGTGTGTGTGTGTGTGTGTGTGTGTGTGTGTGTGTCTTTTGGAACCAAGGATTGAACCCAGAGCGCCACAACTGCAAGCAGGCACTTTGTCAATGAGCTATATCCCAGCCCCTCTATTTTTTTTATTTTGAAACATGGTTTTTAAGCTGATAAGCGTCTGACTACATTGCTGAGGCTGGCTGAGAACCTGCGATCGTTCTGTCTCAGCCTTTCAACTACTGTGTACTGAAGTTATGGATATGTGATGCAATATTCTACTTTATTGTCTTTTTTGTCATTGCAATGATACATTTTGATGAAGTTCAGGGTGGTAGAGGCATACATGCACAGCACGCATTGAGCCCTCCACAGTTCTCCCCCGTTCCCTCCTCTTCCCTGTTTCCTGGTACTCAGCACAGTGATTGACTTTGATAAGTTAGTGTATGCACATCATGGCCTTTGAGGTGTTTCTCTCTTCCCATTTCCCATCCCAGTCAGGTCACCTTCTTCACTCATGTAAGGTTTCTTCTTTATCTGGAATCCCTCCTATATTTCTTTTCCTTCCTAGCTTTTACATATGAGGGAGAACATTCAATTTTTACTCTTAGTGACTGACTAATCTCATTGCCTTTAACAAAAATCTTTCAATGTGAGGAATATGTAAAATTTCAACAGTGACATATGACAGAAAAAATTACTATACTACCTGGAAGTAAATTTTATTTTTGTATCCCCTTTACTGGTTATTGAAAGATACTTTTTATGGTTCTAATAGGTTTTGAGTCACTGAGTCTGCTCGCCCTCCCTGCACTCCACGGAGACCCACTCATGGAACAGCAGGTGACCGAGGCTGAGCCAGTAAGAGCCCATTCTGAGACGCTTCTGCTATAGCTGGAAGAAAAGACTTCTTGGGGGATGATCTCAAGTTAGAACTTTAGGGTGAGGGGTTGAGGATGTTTTTCAGTGGCAGAGTGTGTGGTTAGCATGCATTAGGACCTGGGCTCAATCTCCAGCACCACAAAAGCAAAATGAAACAAACAAAAAAACCCACTTTGCCTGTGTATCTATGTTCATAGCTGCACAATTCACCATAGCCAAACTATGGAACCAGCCAAGATGTCATCAACAGACAAATGGATTATAAAACTGTGGGATATGTACACAAAGGAATTTTACTCAGCCATAAAAAAAC
This sequence comes from Muscardinus avellanarius, assembly GCF_963383645.1. NCBI lineage: Eukaryota > Metazoa > Chordata > Mammalia > Rodentia > Gliridae > Muscardinus > Muscardinus avellanarius. The sequence goes on along the minus strand of NC_137789.1, from coordinate 20,683,955 downwards.
ACAATTGGAGCATTTACAGGGAAATGGATGGAAGTGGATTAGTCTAAGCTAGATTAGTTGCAAAAAGTAAAAAATCAAATGCTTTCCCTAATATGTGAAAGCTAAGGTGAAATGGGTCATAGGAGGAACTCCAGCTTAAAAAGGAATTCTAACCAGGCATGGTGACACACGCTTGTAATCCCCACGCTTGGGAGGTGGAGACAGGAGGATCACGCTGGTTCGAAGCCAGCCGCACTGGCTTAAGAGACCCTGTTTCCGAATAAAAAATATAAAAAATAGGTCTGGGAGTGTAGCCCAAAGGTAGGAGGGTTTCCAGGAACCCAAGTACCACCAAAAAAAAAAAAAAGAGAGAGAGATTCTATAGAGGAGCAAATAAGGCAACCTAACTGTGGGGATGGAAGGGGGGAAGAAGGAAACTCCTTAAAGCACACAATGTACTTATTCATATCATAGCCAACCACTAAGCCAAGCATGGGAGGGAGGGATAGGGAGGGAGTGGGATGGGGACTTGGTAGGGGCTGGCTGGGTAATGTTTGCATTTATGTCTATACAAGGTTTTACCTGTTATGATGTATAAATACAATGCACCAATAAAAAAATAAAAAGAAAACAAACCTTACAATAAAACTTGGTAGAGCCATCTTTGCCATGGATCATAATTTCCAACCTTCAGAAATTCTCTCTCTGTAGAAAAAGAAACCAGATCTACCTAGAAAGAGAATTGAAAATGAATAGATTCGAGTGATGGGTTAAGAACTCTGAAAGTCTTGGCTGCATCTCTGAATGTTTCAGAACAAACATGATTAAACAGATTCCTTTTGGAGAATTAAGCTTGTTTGAGTTGTTTTTCAATGTTAGAAATGAAAAGAATCCTTATGTTCAAGTAAAATGAAAAATCAAAAAACATTACTATCTTCAAAATAAAATTTAGAGGCTGGTTTAGAATGGACATTTCTTCTGAGAAGTAGTTATAACAATTTTAGTGACAGTAATTCAGAAAAGTTCTCAAGAATTGTTAGTTTGGACTCTAGGAATGCTTATAAAATTTGTATTTCCTGGATCAAAACTACCAATAAAATGTTAAGCATTATTATATAGCCACAGAGAATTAAAAACCACAAGGTAATGCTATCGAGTGTTTGTACCAAATTTGTGCATGTATATATTTTATCTAATGGTATATTGGTAAAATTTCTGAAAAATTTGTGGTGGTGCATGCTTTTAACCCCCATACTTGGTAAGTTTTCTGTTATATGTCACTGTTCAAATTTTATGCATTGCTCACATTAAGACAATGATATTAGTTAGGCACAAAAAGTGAAAAGTCAGAATTGCAGGTTCAAGAACAGCCTTGGGACAGTAGTGAGATTATCATAAACAACATAGAGCCTGTTTCAAAATAAAAATAAAAATAAAATAGGGAGGGAGGGAGGGAGGGAGGGAGGGAGGGAGGAGAGAGAAAGAGAAAGAAGAAGAAGTAGAAGAAGAAGAAGAAGAAGAAGAAGAAGAAGAAGAAGAAGAAGAAGGAGGAGGAGGAGGAGGAGGAGGAGGAGGAGGAGGAGGAGGAGGAGGAGGAGGAGGAAGGGGAAGAAGGGGAGGAGAAGGAGGAGGGGGAGGAGATGAGAGAATAGAATTAAGAGAACTGGCTGAAGGCAGATTTGTACATACAAGAGTGTCCAGGGATACTCACTTCATCCTGGGATTCAGGGCCATCTTCTGTAGAATGAGGTATTTGGGCTTCAGTGCTTCTCAGGTCCTTGCAATTCCAAAGCCCTTTTTTCTTATTTTATCTTCCCCTCTTCTGTCTCTGTATTTTCTTCTATCATGGTGTGTAATTCTGACATCTCAAGTCATAAAAGACCCAAATGAGCTGGATAATTAACTCAGGGTGAGTGGTCATATGATCAAAGAAATCAAAATGCAAAAGTAAATTTTTTTTTCAAATTATAAAATAGTTTGTGTAGACCTAAATCCACAAGGGTGCATGTACTTTCTTGTTTACCAGACAATTTCCCTTTTGCTTCAAAGGCACTCACTTAAATTACAATTCTGCTTATGCTTATAGCCAGATGTGGTCTTGCCAATGAGCTATTACCAACGAGATGTGAGAATAAATTATGAATTTATTTTTACTTATAATTTATTTATAATTTATTACTATGGCCCAGTCTAACTTTCCACTCTTTCCTCCACATTTACTCTTGTCTTTTTTCTACTGGTTTAATCCAGAGGATCCAGTTGTTGACTACATATGCCATCAGGATAGATAGAATGAGCCTGGGTCCCTGAGGAGCTGTTTAGAGCAAAGCTGGGAAGCTACTGTGTCTCATTAATAAATTTATTTTTACTTATTCATTGTTCCTTCATTTACTCTTCACCAAAATACCTTTCATAATTTTTTCAGACACAGGGTCCTTAGTTGAATGCATTATGATCCTGCCTTAGTTGTTGTTATTAGTTTTATTTATTTAATTATTTTTAGCCACTCAAAAATGTAACATGAACAGTAGAATACAGGTTTTTGACTAGTGACTAATTTCTCACGTTGTATCCATGTCCCAGCAAGGAAGCACCTCTTTTTGTAATCCTTCATTACATTCTGAGGTCTAGTATACCTTTGCTAATCTTCCTGAAGACGGCCCTAGAGTCTATAAGTTGCCTCTGGAAATTGTATTGGCTCTTTTGTCTTTCCTCTATAGCAATGGGCTAAATGTTCTCTTGAATGGCACTGCTTATTTATGGTAAAGGCTCCTTCAATGTCAATTTGCCCGTGGAGAGAAGTACAGCTGCAAGGGCATGCTCTTCTTTGAATGCTGGACCCAACTCCCATTAGCAGTAATGAGCACTACGTGGGTGACCGCTGCCTTCTTTGGGCATTGCAGAATAGAGAAGCCCTTGATCATACATCACATCACCATCCATCACATCTTGCTTACTCACTCCTGTCCTTCCCAAGTAACTTGCCAACCAGAAAGTGGAAACATTTCATTGTTTATCCCCAACTAAAAGGTTCTTTGTTTTAAGGGCTTCCAGAACCATCAGGTAAGATCCATTCTCCCTGAATACTTAGGACCCTGCTAAGAGACGTAGCCATGTAGAATCATGAGAATTTGGAGGCTTGATTGTACTCTCTTGAAGCTCAGGAGCCCTGATATTTTGGGACTCAACACAATATTGAGAATTCTGTTAGGCAAGCAGTAGATGCTTTATAATCATAGCCAGGTATCTGTGGTGCCCTTCATGTTCATTTATTATCAAACTCAATCCCTAGTTCTACTAGTCTGATATGCCAATGTCATTCATTCAGTCTGCTCAGCTTTAGAAATATGTCCTATGTGTGGGGAATTCCTCATTTATGAAACTCAGAAGGATACTGCACAATCATTTCCCCAGCCTCTTCTGCAACTGGCAGGTACAGGGGGCTTAAACCCAGTCCTTTCCCATCAGGTGCAACCTCGGCAGACTTGAAATGGGAGTTACTGACTTGATGAAATAAGAGCCACAAGGAAGCTGATTTTATTTTGGTCTTCTTTTGGCTACAGCTATGGGTGGAAACAGGAAAGTCTCTGGACACCAGGGGCAGTGCAGCTAGTGGGGGTTCCCCCATATGGGCCAATGTTGCTGCCCACTGCAGTGGGCAGCACAGAGCAGCAGCAATAGTGGTTTCCATCTGGAAGGGTTTGTGGTGCAATTTTGGACATCGTTCTTTGCTTTCTAGACTAAAGCTTGGTTGTGCATTGTTCCCACAAGACTGTGAGCTAAATGATGGCCCTTTATATTGAATTTCCTTTCTGCCTAAATCCATGAGAATAGCCAATCTCAACGGGACATGATTTAGAATGTCTGAAGACATTTTTGGTTTTCACATTTTTGGGAAGAGGAACTAATATGTGGTGACTTGAAGCTAGGGGTAATGCTTAGCATTCTGTCAGGCTCAGGGCAGCTCCATGGAGGAGAATCATCAGGCTGGAAAAGCCAGATGTGCTGAAGATGAGAAATTCTGCACTCGAGATAATCTCTGTGGCTCAGAAATAAGAGTCTTTCTAAAACAGGCGATAGTATCAACCTTATGTTGTAATGAAGAAGAGAACAAATAAGTTAAATACTATGCTTTTGAATAAATACCAGAGATATCCTGGTTAAAGAGAGAAATTCCTACTATTCTAGATTTTCATATTTTTAAGAAAAACTACTGATACAATTTTTTTCCAAATGAAAAGTTATCAATGTCTTTTCTCCTCTGTTCAAAACTTTCTATGTAGTTGTAAATTTATGATGTTCTCATAACAAAACTCTTACCTAAAGTGGTTCCAATTGTACCAGGGTATAATCAGAGATGCAAAACAACTTGGTATAGTTGATACATAAGTACAGGCAAACCCCACTGGAACCATGAGCATGTGCTCATGGGACATATAAGGACAGACCACAATCCATGTCAGTACATACTTGTTAGAATGGGCATTCTGTAGAAGTTGGGGCCCCATCTCACAAATCTGTACACACACACATGTCTGATCATGAGGGAAACTGAGGAAGATCAGAGGGCAAGTAACGTGGTGGAACGCCAGTGCCTGACCCACACAGAGAGGTGAGGGGTGCCTGTGTATGCATGAGCTGCTAACAGCTGCCTCAGACTCACCCTCCATATCCCTCTCTTGTCCAGCTCCATCCAGAAACATAAAAGAAATGTGAATTTGTAGAATGTAGGTCACCATGGCTGAGCTAACATACAACAAAGCTCCCACCAAGTCAAATTGTGTTTTTTGTAAAAAAAAAAAACAACAAAAAAAAAACATCGATAGTTTCCTTGAGTCTAGTTCCTTTCAAGCTAAAGACCTGTGAACTAAAAATGATTTATTTTCTGAATCCATACTCAACATACACCTGTAGGACTTCTATAGGACAGCTGCTGTAGATATTTCCATTCTAAAAGAGGGAGACAGAGGGACACATAGGATTCTGCAGGGTCCTCTGAAATGTATAGGAGCACAGGTTGATAGTTCCTTCAGAAAGAAAAGAACTGAACAAACTTTCTTTCAGGACTTAGGGAACATTTGGAAACAATTTCTCAGGCTTCTGGCCTCTGCCTTCTGCTGTCTTCTTTGCACCTCTGAGTAGTCATGGGTTCTAGTTTGTTGTTTTCCTAGAGGTTCTAAGGACTTCTTTTCATTTTATCTGCATATCTTCTTTTCAATTCAAGCAGATGGTTTTGCCACCAATTCATCCCCCCCCCTCCTCCTCCTCCTCCTCCTTCTTTCTTCCTCTCTTTTGCAATACTGGGGATGGAACTCAGGGGCATTGAGGCATTCTACCCCTGAGTTATACCCCCCAGCCCTATTTTTTATTCTTTATTTTGAAACAGGGTCTTACTGAGTTGCAAAGTGCCTCACTAAGGAGCTGAGGCTGTCCGTGAACTGTAATTCTCTTGTCTCAGCCTCTCAAATGATGGGATTACAAGCATGCACCACCATGCCTAGCTTCATTGTTCTAAAAAACTTTATGGCTTTTCCGGGAATCACATTGGGGTTCACTTCATTAGACAAAAGCCTCTGCTGTAGATCTCAATGATAACATTTTCTTCCATTTGGCTTTTGCTGAGACCACTATGGATCTACACTCCAGTCTTTCTGAAGTCCTACTGTCTACTGAATGTGGTTGGCTTAGATCTTTCTGAGGTCTTAATCAGGCTGAGAGAATGTGCACAAAAACTCAGCCTCTTAGGATCAAGATGGGACTTGGGAAGATGGGAAGAGTCTATTCTTAGGGAAAAAAGAAGATAGTGTCTCAGTTTTCTACCACACATAGCTTGTGAGGCTTAATTAGCCCTGCTCTTGTGAAAATAGAGAGCTTTCTCAAGTGGAAAGGAGAAAAGGCCCTCCTTGTTAGCACCCACCTATCTCTGCTGAGTGTTGTTGTGATTTACATGTCCAGGCATAGCTGCAAGTCTATTGAAATTCTAAAAATGAATAATGCATGATATAGTGCTGTGTCCCAGAATTTGTTTTATTACCTAAATTTTGTACACTTTAATATGCCTCCCAAGAAGGTGTCTTGTTTATTAAGTATCACAAGAAAATGAAACAGCAACAAAGACTGCAGAGATAAGAAAATGATTTTTGCCAGATCATTTCAATGCTTTGGTACATGAATTTGAATTAATAAGTAAGTTTATTTTGCTATAAATTATATTTAGAGAAAAATTTGTTTCTCCCTGCCCAACTAAATAAATATTGGACATTAGTGTGAACTAGCACCAAATTATTAGCTACTGAGAGTGCCTGCATGTCTTGTTGTGAACCTGCATAAAAACCCAAGCAGAAGAAAATGGGAAGGTATTATGGACTTGTTTCTATATATTGTATGAGTTGGAACCCATGCATAGGTTACCTAGGTTAGCAAACACACCATTCAAGATGTTACTCTAGAAAACTGTTGGCTATGGGCTGCATGTTTTGTGTCTACCCTGAATTCATATGTAAAATCTTAACCCCCATTTCCATGGTATGAGACTTTGGGGAGGTGATTAGCTCACAATCACAGGGTCCTCAGAAGGGATTAGTGCTCTTATAAGAAAAGGCATGCAGAAGTTTGCATCTGCTCTCTCTGCTCTCTAATTTGCAAAGATACAATAAGAAGGTGCCAGTCTGCAAACTAGGAAGGGAACTTTCAGTAGATACCACATCTACTTGTGCCTTAATCTTGGCATGCCCAGTCCTCAGAAGCATGAGAAATAGTGATAATTAAAGTCACCCAGTCTATGGTGTCATTTACAGTAACCCACACTGACCAAAACCTTTTTCCTCTTTGTATAAATACACAGAGATATTTTGTCTCTATTTTTATTTCAAGAAGATAGCAAAAGTTTTCAAATAATGTTATTTACTCAATTGTTTTGTCTTTTTATTAAATTAATGGCACATGATTACTTATACACCTTCCAACATACCTGGTTTTTCTAATAGTCAGTTTTATCTTTGAGAGAAAAAGTAGTTTATACATTGGTATGCTTAAAAGAGGGATTGATGCTAGACCCGGTGGTACATGCTTGTAATCCTAGTACTTGGATGGCTGGATCCCAAGGAGGATCATAGGTTCAAGGACAGCCTCAGCAAATAGTGAGACTCTCATCAATCTAGTAAGATGGTGTTAGAAAAATAAAAATAAAATAGGGCTGTGAGTGTATCTTGAAAGTAAAATGCCCCTGGGTTCAATCTCCAATGCCAGGAAGCAACAACAATAAAGAGAGATTTGGAATCCTGTATACTCCACACTCTGTTCTAACTGCTGAGTATAGACAGATGAGGAAGAAGTGGCCCTGCAGCCTTAGACACAGAGTAGAATGCAGGAGATGATTTCAGTACAGTATGAAATTGCTGCTGAGTTAGACTGTCAACTTGGTGTTGGGCTTACAAAACTCAATTCAGAAAAGTGCTAAGGGAAATGGTCACCAGTTCACACCCCATGACCATTAATATCTCCAAAAGCTCAATTTATACGTACTAGGTTACTTTAAAGATCATATTGAATAAATAATTGTATAACCCTGCAGGTGACTAATAGCTTTTTGCTTACTTTGAGATAAGCCCTGTGTGATTCCCTGGAATTTCTTAATTGTTTGATTATTTAACAAAGGGCGTTTGCCTGATGAAACTTCAAAACCATTTAAAGACATAGTAAGAATTAACTTTGTGTGCTCACCATCTTGGGGGACTCATTTTCCCTTAATTCCTGGGAAGAATGATAAGATAGGTGTGTTTTCAAGGCAGACGTTAATGAGTGAGATGGTTTCTGATGCAAGTGACTCTCATACTAAAGCCACTCTCTCGCTTCGACCCTGTTTAAATATTCCGAATCGGGTCTCAGTGATTATTAGCTCAGAAAGTGATCAATACAGGTTCGTGCAATGAATCAATGAGTCATTGCCCAGTTTCAAAGCCGAGTTTCTGGTCCTACCACAATCCAAGCACATGGGCCACATGCCTTATTCTATGTGCCACGCAGTTTAGTTTCCAATTGCAAAAACACAAGTGCGTTCTTTTGCTATGACTCACCCTGTGTTGTGATGCAACACTAATGTGAGGCTGCAGAAGTAGGTATTATGTTGAAATGACACATCTCTATATTCTATCAAGTACAGTCCTAGCCAGTAGGCAGCACACTGTGATGATGAGGCTGCTATCTAAATAACCAGCCACTGGAGAAGCAGAAGACCCTGTCTCCTGAATGGCATGCAGATATCTACATTTCTGGTTTTCTTATCAAATTTTTAATTCTTTATACTCTTTGTGTACCAGTTTACCCATAGTTTACCATATCAAACAGCCAACTCAAATCCTTCTAACTCCACCACCTGGCTCAATTATAGCAGGGAAGTGCCTTGTTTATCACCTTTTAAAACAAATTCTGAGAACCAAATATATATACATATATATTATGTATATTTATCTATATGTTTTATATTGATATAAAATAAATCTGTTTCTTTAATTTTTTATTGGTGCATTGTAGTCATACATCTTAATAGAGTACAAGATGGTAGAGGCATACATGCACACATCACCCAATTCCTACCTCATTCCCTTTCCCCTTCCTTCTTCTCATGTTGCCTTAGTGATTGACTTTAATATGTTTGTTAATGTACATCATGCACATTATTTATGCTTATATATATATTTAAGAAATGGTTCAAATATTGTTATGCTTATAGCTTAAAAGAGAATATTTAAACTGTTTGTAAAAGGTATATTAGCTGTCCCAATTTAAACCATGATAAGAGGTGGTGACAGTTATTGGTATTTCAGTCCAGTTGAAGGTCTTATCATTGATCACAGATAGATGTATTTTTGCCTAATATATTGAGCATCTACAGTGGCCTGATATTCACAAGCCTCTACCTTGAATAATCACTAGATAATTAATACTACTGTGTCCTAAAGCCAGCCATGGAGAGGTATCTTGCCAACTGAAGAGTTGGTTGTTGTTTTTCTATATCTTAATAGGGAACATTACTCTGGCCCATGGTGCTTACAGAGAAACCTTAGATTCTTGTCCAGAGCAAAGTTCTTCTTGAAAGTGAAAACTGAATTTTGCCTCTACACTTTGGAATACAGTAGCATGTTTGAATACTAGTTCCTCCTCTTAATGTGAAGAAAATAATAACTTACACACTAAAAGCCCATTAAGTAACTGATGTCTTATTCCCATCCTTGCCCTTGGTCAAGGATTGACTTGCTCAGCACAGATGCTGCAATACCCTCTCCTTTGCTTTCCTCTCACATAGGAGCCAGACAGCTAAGTATTCACATTTCGAGTTACAGCCAGCAGTGGCAAGAGGACACGGTTGTGACCAAGTATGTACAAGTTTAAGTTTGATGGGAAAGGCCTCCATGAAACAGAAGGCTTCTGTCCCTCTTACCTTTTCTTGCTTGAAAAGCCAGTGTGTTGGCTCCAGGTGGAATACATCACCAGTCATATCAAAGATGAAAATTTTATGACAGAATGGTATGATAAAGTAAAAAGATAGATTCTGGTTTCTGAATACATCACTGAACATACATCCAAAGGCACTGAGCAGGAGGACATTATAACTTTTGTTTAGAAAAACTTTTATCACCCTTCAAAAGAAATTAGTTTTCTTTCTATTAATATCAAACTAATTTCTTATAATCCAACAACTTGGTTTTGCTATACTGAGAAAAAAATGTGTTGCCACACTGCTTTGAGTGAGTTATATTTGAGAAGGACTGACAGCTGGGAATATCATGAAGATCTACCTTAAATATTTGAGCTGGGTGTGGTGGTGCCTGCCTGCAGTCCTAGCACTTGGTTGGCTGAGACAGGAGGATTACAGGTTTCAAGACCAGCTTCAGCAATGTAGTTAAGTCCTGTTTCAAAATAAAAATTAAAAAGGTCTTGAGTGTAGTTCAGAGAGAATACACACACACACACACACACACACACACACACACACACTCATATCAATATAGCCAATACTCAGACCCATGTCTTCCCTGTTCTGATATGCCTATGATTAGTAATTCTATGAGCTCACGTTCCTCCCCAAGCCAGGTGTTCAGCAAAATATTAATGACAATAAAAACAATGTTGATTGACTTTTGAATTAAATAGCTCTATTTCTACATAAAACGCCTTCTCTTTCAGTACACACTTAGGCGGACACTGAACTCAAAGGTTCCCATTAGCTGATTTTTCTTTCTACAGAAGTGAGAATGGAGCTGAGAGACAGCTGAAACAAATTTTGTGTGGCTTTGACCTTGAGTGTCCAGAGGAAAAACACACCCTCAAGTTCCCTGGCTGGGCCCCTGGGGATGCACACTTGTGCCTTAGATGCCTGTCCCACAGAACAGCTTAGAGAAAACTGCCAAGGACACAAGAAGCTGGACTGAGCCACTGCCTCCGATGGCCTTGCTTGGCTCTGTAACTGTAGTTCTTTTAAAGGATCATAGCAAAGACAGCAAATTCCATGCTAATCTATCATTTTAAAAACAGAAATGATATTGTGTGGTATTAGCTAATAAGCTCTGGTAACTCAAAAAGAAGCTGTGGACATTGAGATTTGCCCAGGCTGATGGTCAAAAACATACTGGGCACTGTGTTCAAAAAGGGATTAAATTAGTCTGGGTTGAGATAGTTTACAACCTCAGTCCTATGGCTTAGTAAAGCACTATGCTTACTGGAAAGAGAATCTAGATTTTCTCCTGAAGGATTTGTTTCAAACATTAAATGCTTGGGACAGCTATACATTTTCTCTTTCATGCTCTCCTGCATATTTCCAATAATGTAATAAAGAAAACCTCAACAAGGCATTAATGGTTGTAATGGTTGTAATTTTTAATCAAGAAAATATCACATGGCCATGATTAAAACTTTGAAATATTACTGAAAAGTGGAAAAAAAATTAAATTCACTTGATCTGACCATTCAACTCCCTAGAGGATATCATTATTTACTTTTCTTTAATATTTGTGCAGAAATCTATGAATGAATCATATTATAGGTTGAATTGTGTCTCCAAAAAGACATGCTGACATTCTACCTTCTATTAATATAGAATGTAACCTTATTTAAAAATAGGGTGTTTGTAATGATGATCAAGTTAAAATTAGCTTATTTGGGTGGACCCTAATTCATTGTCATTGGTATCCTTATAAAACGAAGCACTTTGGACACAAGAAGGACACCATATAGAAATGAAGACAAGGTTTGAGTCAACACTTCTAAAACTCAAGAAACAGAGGATTGCCCCCAACCCTCTAGAAGGCAGGGGGGCACGTGGACCACTTTCTCCCTCTTGTCCCTCAGGAAGAAGCAACATAGTCAACACCTTGATTTGAGATTTCTAATCACAACACAAAAAGTTTCTGTTGCTTAAATCACCCACCTGATTATGTTTTTACAGAAACCCCGACAAATTAATATTCATATAGATATTGATACATAGATGTATAGGCCTAATATTTCCTTCTTTACCATTTCAATTTCTCATGAATCCCAACTCATTCTGATCCCTTTTTGTATTTGACTGCTTCTAGTCACTCTGTGCCTGATTTCTTCCCCCACTATGATAGCTGATACTTCAACAATGTTGTATTCCTTATAAATCTTCACACACTTCTTAATGAATGTATCTCTGGCTCTGAATGTATGGTGGTGATTGTATAGATTTATATGAACTGATCGGTACACAGTAGTTTCTATGCACTGGACAAGGTTTATAGGGCTGTGGAGATAATTAAATAAGGAGATAATGTGCAGCAACTTTGCTTGAAGCTAAATAAATCCCTAGAAAACAGTACACCCAAAATGAAGTACTATATTTATTTTCCAAGTACCTAAAGCTAATCTTTTTAAAGTGACATAGTACATAAAGTAGAATATAGAGATATAGATATCAACCCTTCAGAGTTTTCCTTTGAATTTCCTTTGAATTTCTCAAATATTCCTTTGAGACCACCAGATTCTCTCTTCTTTGATTCTATATGCAACAAGCATCCTTTCTCATTTCAATCAAGTTTCCCATCCAGATTCTTCCACTGTGTTTGATAGTACAGTATGATAGATATGCTCACCACTGGATTCCCCATGCTGAGTTTAGTGTCTGGTTCATAATGTGTACTCATTAAATATTTGTTAAATTGACTAAATATTTTACAAAGCCAACAAATATTATCATGTGCCTACTGTGAGTCAGAAACTGGGCTGAACATATTGGCATACTAAAAGTTATTATTTCTCAAATTAGTAATTTGACATCCTGACTTCCTAAGCATTGACTTATGAGTCACGCTAATATGGGTTCAGACCCTCAGATCTTATCACTCCATTTAAAGTCTAGCTTTCAAGGAGTGTGTGTGTGTGTGTGTGTGTGTGTGTGTGTGTGTGTGTAACTGGGCCTTGAATCCTGAAGCACTGTATCATGGAGGCCCCCCCCAGATCTTTTTATTTTTAATTTTGAGATAGGGCCTCCCTAAATTGCCCAGGCTGGCCTTGAATTTGGTTCTCTCACCTCAGCCTCCTGAGTTACTGGGATTACAGATCTCTACCACCATGCCTGGCCTCGTTAGGCATCTGGAAAAGCCCTACTCAACAGTCTTTTAGACTTTCTCATTTATTCCTCATTAATTTATTCATTGAGTACTTCCTCCAATTTTCCTTCATTTGATTTTTATTTCATTCCCTTTATCATACACCTCTACCTATATGTCAGGAATAATTTTTAGTATAATGAGACAATTCTTCTCTTGCAGGAGCCAGTATATAAAATCCCTTTTAAATGATTCTGGGAGTCACACCTGCCCCCTGGCTATTTTGAGACAATCCTGAGGGCCCCTTGCTCCCTACCAAGACAGTTTCCAGGCAAAGGGAAGACAATGAAGGAGCCTGTATTCTGTAGCCTGCATATACCCTTCCCTCTCTCCAAGCCAAATTGCAGGCCTGGCATCTAAGACTCACAGCATGGAAGAAATTCTGGAACTCGTTCAATGGAAAAGAAATTTAATGAGAAATGCATAGCAGGAAGTAAAATTTATTATTAATTATTATTATTATTATTATTATTATTATTATTATAATCATGAAAGAGAAGTCGTTTTGGAATTTGTTTGGGGTGTGAACACTATCATCCATGTCTACAGTAATGTTTTCAGGATGTATTTAAGATTACATGCCTCATTTTATAATCATCAAGGATTCAGATAAAGCATGGAGCTGCACCACTACACAGCAAAATCTTTGGTTGTAGCAGTGAGTCTGGATGCCCGAGCCCCTTGACGATCAGCCCATGCTCAGGTGTTTGATGTGGTTTTGCAGGAAGAGCCCAAAGTCAATTCCCTCCATGTGGCAGCTGTTATGGAGCTAATCTGTGCATCTTGTTAACTTCAGGGCTTTCAAATCTGGGGCAGTGTCTGCTGGAGCCTTTAAAGAACTCAGCAGTTGGCAGAACATGGCTAATTGGTGATTTAAGATGTATACCTTTATTTAACCAACACCGATTGAGTACTTATCACATATACTAGAAAATTTCATAGACATCAGCTTGGCTAGTTCTCACACCAATACATTGAAAAAAATATTGTTTTTCTTCTTTATAAGTTAGTTAGAAACTTTGCACACTGTTAAAATCGCCATTTTGACAATATTATTTCTGCCTATTCAGAAATGTGGGAGGGCCTTCCATCTTCTAAGTCTTCTTCATGTATGCTTATAAGGCCACCTGGAAATATATTTAGAGACAACAAAGAGTCACAGGCAGGAGCCTGGCCTGCAGAAGGATTTGTGGAAACTGAGGAGCCTCTGAATGATTCAGAGGAGGAAATGGCTGAGGAACAAGAAGCAAACTGAAAACTATTTGTATCTTTGAAAGCATCATGGAATTCAAATCTGAATAACACAACAGAGCTCCCATAGCTGGAAAGTAGGAGAGTCATGAGTAAATGTTGTCACTGGAAGGGACATTATTCTCCATTCATGTATTTCCACTTGGATAGCAAGCAGTTGGTTTTCTTGTTCTTTTCTTCTGTCCTTTAGACACTCTAAGGGAAGAGACATGGCATTTTATTGTTGATGGGGCAGAGAGAGGAGGCATTATATAGCTCTCTTGTCTTTGTGGTCTGCCTGCCCAAACAAAAGCATGATATCTGGTTTCCTCTGGACCATGACACTAACTAGATTACTGCTTAGCAGCAAATGCTCTGTCCTGGAGTGACTGGTAACTTCCAGTTCCAGGGCTTAGTATACAGATACCCAGTGTAGGTGAAAATCAAATCAGCATTTCCATATCAACTTTATCATTATTAAATATTATACTTTGTCCTTTATTTACCTGACCTTTCTCTGACTTTCAGTGATTCTTACCTTGGCTAAGTAGAGAGGCCAACTAATTTGGGGCCCTTCAAATTTAATAATAATAAATAAGTAGAAGGGCTGACTAAATTTAATAATAATAATAACAAGGTTTCATCTTATTAACCAGAAACAAAGAACATATTTAAAAAATATAGATAGATAGGAAAATGGTGAAAACATATTTGAGAAGTACAAAACATAATCAGGATGCCATGATTCCTCATGTTTTCATAGACCCTGACTTCCCCCCATCTGCTTATAATGGCACTGAGCTAGTTCTTCTCTATGGAAAATTCTACATTCATATAAGAGCAAGAGCTTGGAAGACTGGAGTAGCAAGAGTGTTCTGAATAATAAAAGTAACTTGTCCATTGCTTTTAACATATCAGAAAGAGTTGGAATTGCTTCCTAAATATTAATTCATATGATGCTCCTGATGGCCTATTTTGTAGGAGAGAGAACTGAAGCACAGGGAGCTTAAGGGACTGATTCACGCTCACAGGGTCAAGAGAGTGATACAACTGAGATTCACCCCAGGTGACCTGTCACTATTACCCAGGCTCTCAACCACCATGATGGTTTAGGTTTAGAATGGCCCCCCAAAACTCACATATTGAAAGAATGGTCCCTAGTACAGGAAGTTTCAGAGAGAGAGAGGCAGGCTAGAGGAGGTGGGCCACTGGGTTCCTGGCCTTCAGAACCACATGTCCTTGGCCCCTCCTCTCCCACTCTCTGTTTCTGGCTGCCACGATGTAAAAGCAGTGTCCCTCATTCCATGCCTTGACAATATGATTTCTGCCTTGGAGTGAGTCAACCTCTGGACTGAACCTCTGAAACTGTGGGCCAAATAAACCTTTCTCCCTCTCAGTTGTTTTTCTCAGGCATTTTGGTCACAACAATGAGAAAAGCTGACTAAAACAACCACTACACGCTATGTCCCTCCTATGCCAGATCTACCTCATCTATTTCCTCTTCCCTGGGGCCGGGCACCTGGCACCTCCTCTCCATGTGACAGAAACTCTAATGGTCAGGAAGCCTCCATTTCAACCTGTCTTGGAGTCACTCATTCATTTAAAACACGTGCAACACAGAGAAGGGTGTTAGATGGCTTTGGTCACAAGGCAAGGTTGAAGAAGAATGTGTGCTCTGGGCCATGTACTGGTCTAGGGACTTTCATGCAGGTGTGTTTTATTATAAAGAGGTCTTTTTATGTAAAAAAGGTTTTTATAAATAGGCCCCCCATGTTCTCGAACAGGCAGAAGTAATTGCCAAAATGGCTATACTACCAGATTTTTAAAAGTGTGTTTTATACCATAGATAAAACACACTCTTTTCTTCTTTTTTATTTGTAGTACCGGGTTTGGAATCCAGGGGCATTCTACCTCCAAGCTACACTCCCAGCCCTATTTTTTATTGTTTATTTTGAAACAGGTCCTCACTGGGTTGCAAAGGGCCTAAGTAGCTGAGGCTGTCCATGAACCATGATCCTACTGTCTCAGACTCCCAAATGCTGGGATTACAAGTGTGCACTACCACGCCTGGATTTAAAACACACTCTTGAAGGATGGTAGGCAATGGGAATGAGCTTGCACATGTGAGAGGGAAGGACATGCTCTACCTTCAAGGAATGGGCACTTAAGAAGTTATAAAACAAAAAGAAGTTATGAGAGGGAATGGACCTGCTGCAGGGCCCCATTGAATCCAGAAGCAGCTTCTGATTTGGCTGTGCTGGTCCTGTGCATGCTCCTGGGGAGTGGCTAACTTTGAGTCTGCTAAAGAGCTGGGGAAGCTGAGAATCCATAATGTCAGCAACTGAGCCACAGGTAGGGTAGAGGAATGAAACTTATACAGTGGCATACATGTCCAGGGGAAAGAGACTTCTTTGCACACAAAGTGTGTTCCTGCACTTGTGGTACACGTTTGCCAATCACAGCAGCTGCATAGAGCTTGGCCTCTCCTTTGGGCTCTGGAACCTCCTGTTTTTTGTGGTTGGAGGGCGTGCATCAGCATGGTCAGATGCTTAGGTAGTGAGCTCACTGTGTGGCCACATGGCTTCAACCTGGAGACACTGACAGCTGCAGCAGCTTGGGGAAATCCCAGCCACAGGTTGGCCTGGTTTGATTCTCTTTTGGGAAAGCCAGGACTAAATATTCAAGTTGGGGAAAACCCCTGGAGAGGGAGAATCTGAAAGAGGTAAGAAGGAACTTCTTATGATGATACCATGAGGATTGTAGAGAGGGAGGTTAATTTAAATATTAAAATGGTCACGTTTGACTTCATTTCATACTCTAAATGAGTAAAGACAGAATTATACACTTCTCGGTACTCACCACTAAGGCATAGTCTATGGATGAAGAAATTGAAGAAAAAGTAGATATGATTTTCCCAAGGTCATATGGCTGGCAGGTAGATTTGGCCTCTACGCAGTATTTTCACTGCAAGCCGTAGCACCTCCTCTCGATACCAAAGCATGAAGGTGCCAGTACGAAGAGTGTGATGATCCACGTTTACCAGTGTGAGGTCTGTTCACTGCTCTGGGTTGTCTGATAATCAGAAGGCTCATGGAGCTTGGCAAGGAGATCCTATTATTACTTCTCTTATTGGGGCAGAGAAGGATGACCTCAGAGATAGAATAGGATGAGTTCAGTATCTAAGAGCATCTATCTGTGCCTTTCCTGCAATGCTCAGGTCAAGACAAGATCATGCCATCAGGGCTGAGTGAAGGATGAGTTGCCTTCCAGGCAGAAGCTCACAGTACCCTGGCTAATAGCATCTTCAAGCCATCTCAAAGTTGCTCTAGGATCTGTCAGCAGCACTGAAATCGTACTAGCCACCGTTTCTGAGTCTGCAATCAGAAAAGTCCTCTAGTCTCATTCTTTAAGTTCCTATTTCCCTACAAATTTCTTTTTGAGCAGAGAGCATACATCACTCCTTACCTTGGTACTTACAGATTCCAATACACATAAGGGTCAGGCAAGTAGGTAAATGAGAGGAGCTATTGTAAAGTAGAACTGCACAGGGCTGTGGTGAAATGGAGAGCTAGTGTTTTGAAGAGTTCTGTCAATCTTCAGTATTTTTTGATCATGGCTGGTATTGTCTGACATTCCAATTATTCTGGAGAAGCTGGAAATCTGAATTTTTAATGCACATCTCCTGATTTTAAGTTTTTGTTAAACATTAATTTTTTAAAAATGTGTAGTGAGTTGATGGCTCACAAATCTAAGCATGTCTATGGCTGTCCCTGTTACCCTGGCCACCAAAGTCACAGTACCCTGAGGTTGAGAACTTCATCTGTACCAGAAGTGTCTCTTCAAATGATTAGTGTGAAATGGCTTCAGAGTCTCAGAACCATTCTTTAGGTCTTTCCTAGAAACGACCTGTGAGAAGATTCTATTCAACAAGAAGCCTAAACTAGAAGGGGAAACCTCAGCACAGGTGGTCACTTTGGAGAACTGGGACTGAGGACACAGAGGGAACCCAAATGTAATTGAAGAACACAAGGCAGAGCTGGAGACTCACTAAAATATCGGTGATGGCAGAGCATCCCACCAGTTATGATTCAGCTCCCTCTGGTTTGAATGCTTCTGCTGTGTAAGTAGATTGCTCCTGCTACTGTTGCTTGTGAATGAATTTCCTTTTCTGTAAGACCTGGCTCCGAGCCTCCTGAAAGAAACTTTAGGTCTTTCTTGAATGCTCCGTTTTATCTTCTTAATGAAACTCATTAATCAAGGGGAGTCTGACTATGTCGGGGAATCTTGTGACTCCAGAAATGATGGGCAGTGAGGGAGCCTGTGGTCTGGTACCTATGTTTGCATATACCACTTTGTCTTCCCACTGATGGGCCCTGGTGATCCTGCTGCCGATTGGGTAGGTACAAGCTACCTCTGTCTAATTAAACCAATAATATCCTAGACCTGTGAGTTTGAAATCATGTTCATTCACCCCTGGTGACTACTGCAGTTAAGAGGAAATGTAAGCCAGTACCTGACTTTCTTCTTGAAGTAAGGCCATTTTTAGTGAAGTCCACATTATTATGAGACCCAGCCTCATGTGGCTTCTGCTTCCTCTTCCAGTCTCGTATCTTTCCAGTCTGACACGCTCTATGTTCAGCCATTCTGGCCTTGTAAGTCTACACGGAACTGTTATCTGTATTGTACTGGGGCCTGTGTGTGTTCTATTCCCCATTTCCTCGTGACTGTTTAGCTCCTATCCAGCCTTCTTTTCTTTCTTTTTCTTTTTTTTTTTTTTTTGGCAGCATTGGGGATGGAACCCAGGGGCATTCTATCTCTGAACTATGCCCCCAACCTTATTTTTTATCCCTTATTTTGTATCAAGGGCTCACTAAGTTGCAGAGGGCCTCACTAAGTAGCTGAGGCTGGTTGCGAATCTGTGATCCTCTGTGTCAGCCTCCCAAGTACTGGGATTACAAGCGCGCGCCACACACCTGGCTCCTATTCAGCCTTCTAGTCTCAGCCAAAGTGTCACTGCTTCAGAGAGAACTAGCAGAGCCAACACTGGAGCAGAACAGAGCCCCTCTTCCACCTTCTCACCAGTACCTCTGCTGGGAGCACTACACATTTTCTGCTTATTCATAGTGTTAGGTTGTCATGACTCTGACACTATTAGGGCTTTTCTTCCAGAATTTTTTACTTGTCACCATGGTGGCTAAGAGCCTGGACTCTGGAATCAGAGTCCTTGGGTCCACATTCTGGTTTTACTGTGTACTTGCTATGTGACTTTGAGCAGGTTCCTTAATTTCTTTAAGTCTTATATTGCCACTTATGAAATAAGGATACTAATAGTACCACTTTGAAGAGATTGTTGTCAAGTTTTAATGAAATACACACACATATCTATATCTATATTTATATATATATCTATATATTGAGTGGCAAAATCCCTGTCACATATGTTATCTTCAATAAATTATTATCTGGGATTATTGTTATTATCTGATTCTGCTTAGGGTTCCTCAGTTTAACTTTCTGAGAGGAAGAATCTGGTTTGTTCAGCTCATCTTTTTACAGCAGATCTTTTTGCAGGCAGCTAATCGGCATCTAAGCGGTTTGCTTAAAAAGTGTGTGTGTGAGACCCCTGGAGAAACCAGGCCCAGTAAGACGCTGGGTTCTGGGCGGGGGTCGCGGGCTGGGCACGCCAGATGGGGCCCGGGTCGCGGGACTCTGGGCCCCAGACCGAACTGCGCATAGCACGCCAGACCCCTGGAGAAACCAGGCCAAGTAAGACGCTGGGTTCTGGGCTGGGGTCGCGGGCTGGGCACGCCAGATGGGGCCCGGGTCGCGGGACTCTGGGCCCCAGGCAGAACTGCGAGTAGCACGCCAGATCCCTGGAGAAACCAGGCCCAGTAAGACGCTGGGTTCTGGGCAGGGGTCGCGCGCGGCGCACAAAAGCCGGGGCCTGGGTCGCGGGACCCTGGGCCCCGGGCCGAACTGCGCGTAGCACGCCAGACCCCTGGAGAAACCAGACCCAGTAAGACGCTGGGTTCTGGGCGGGGGTCGCGGGCTGGGCACGCCAGATGGGGCCCGGGTCGCGGGACTCTGGGCCCCTGCCGAACTGCGCATAGCACGCCAGACCCCTGGAGAAACCAGACCCAGTAAGACGCTGGGTTCTGGGCAGGGGTCGCGGGCTGGGCACGCCAGATGGGGCCCGGGTCGCGGGACTCTGGGCCCCAGGCAGAACTGCGAGTAGCACGCCAGACCCCTGGAGAAACAAGGCCCAGTAAGACGCTGGGTTCTGGGCGGGGTCGAGCACAGGGCATTCCAGCTGGGGCCCGGATCGCTGGACTCTGGGTCCCAGCCGAACTGCGAGTAGCACACCAGACCCCTGGAGAAACCGGGCCCAGAACAGAAAAAGATAAAGAAAAATATCGGAGAGGTGGTAAGAAAGCCGTTATGGATGCCAGGACACTGGAGATGCAGACGAAACTTATCTAAATGCACTGGAACTTATGGAAAAATTCGCCGTGAAAGAGGACTGCTATTTCTCTATATTGTTAAGAATCTCAGACATCACATATAAGGAGAAAGTTTAGCGGAGACCAAGGAGAAATGCGGTGTTGAAAGAGTTCTTCGCGATGGTGGTAGAGACTTGTATTCAGGAGAAGCAGAAACCGGATCTTACCAACTTTATTTTTTTGGAGAAATTACACCAAATGTCGAATGCTACCATCATGCATGCTTAGGAACACTGGACAACATTCAGAGTAGAAAAAGAGCCTGGGAAGGATTTGAAACGGTGGAGGCAGTGGCAATGCCAGTGGCCAATATTCGGGGGAGGCAGAGATCTGATACATTACAACTGGATCCTTTGAAATACTAACCACAGAGACAGTGATCGGAACCTGCTGAGGGGTTAGGCGGGCGCCGGGGCCAGTGGCCGACATCGGAGCCTGCTGTGAGGCAAGGCCACTACTGAGGCCTCCGTGGCCGGGATTGGAACCTGCAGAGGGGTTAGACCGATGCTGGGGCCAGCGAGGCCGGCATTGGAGCCTGCCATGATGCAAGGCTTGTGCTAGGGCCTCCGAGGTCGGGTCCGGAACTTGCTGAGGGGTTAGGCCGGTGCTGGGGTCAGTGAGGCCGGCATCGGAGCCTGCCGTGAGGCAAAGCCGGTACTGGGGCCTCCGAGGCCAGGATAAGAGCCTGCCGAGGGGTTAGGCCGGTGCTGGGGCCTCCGAGGCCAGGATAAGAGCCTGCTGAGGGGTTAGGCCGGTGCTGGGGCCAGGGAGGCCGGCATCGGAGCCTGCCTTGAGGCATGACCAGTGCTGGGGCCTCCGAGGCCAGGATCGGAGCATGCCGAGGGGTTAGGCCGCTGCTGGGGCCAGCGAGGCCGGCATCGGAGCCTGCCTTGAGGCATGACCAGTGCTGGGGCCTCCGAGGCCGGGATCAGAACCTGCCGAGGGGTTAGGCCGCTGCTGGGGCCAGCGAGGCCGGCATCGGAGCCTGCCTTGAGGCAAGGCCGGTACTGGGGCCTCTGAGGTCGGGATCGGAGCCTGCCGAGGGGTTAGGCCGCTGCTGGGGCCAGCGAGGCCGGCATCGGAGCCTGCCTTGAGGCATGACCAGTGCTGGGGCCTCCGAGGCCAGGATCGGAGCATGCCGAGGGGTTAGGCCGCTGCTGGGGCCAGCGAGGACGGCATCGGAGCCTGCCTTGAGGCAAGGCCGGTACTGGGGCCTCCGAGGCCAGGACAAGAGCCTGCTGAGGGGTTAGGCCGCTGCTGGGGCCAGCAAGGCCGGCATCGGAGCCTGCCTTGAGGCATGACCAGTGCTGGGGCCTCCGAGGCCGGGATCGGAGCCTGCCGAGGGGTTAGGCCACTGCTGGGGCCAGTGAGGCCGGCATCGGAGCCTGCCGTGAGGCAAGGCCGGTACTGGGGCCTCCGAGGCCAGGATAAGAGCCTGCTGAGGGGTTAGGCCGGTGCTGGGGCCAGCGAGGCCGGCATCGGAGCCTGCCTTGAGGCAAGGCCAGTACTGGGGCCTCCGAGGCCAGGACAAGAGCCTGCTGAGGGGTTAGGCCGGTGCTGGGGCCAGCAAGGCCGGCATCGGAGCCTGCCTTGAGGCATGACCAGTGCTGGGGCCTCCGAGGCCGGGATCGGAGCCTGCCGAGGGGTTAGGCCGCTGCTGGGGCCAGCGAGGCCGGCATCGGAGCCTGCCTTGAGGCAAGGCCGGTACTGGGGCCTCTGAGGCCGGGATCAGAGCCTGCCGAGGGGTTAGGCCGTTGCTGGGGCCAGTGAGGCCGGCATCGGAGCCTGCCGTGAGGCAAGGCCGGTGCTGGGGCCTCCGAGGCCAGGATAAGAGCCTGCTGAGGGGTTAGGCCGGTGCTGGGGCCAGCGAGGCCGGCATCGGAGCCTGCCTTGAGGCATGACCAGTGCTGGGGCCCCCGAGGCCAGGATCGGAGCATGCCGAGGGGTTAGGCCGCTGCTGGGGCCAGCGAGGACGGCATCGGAGCCTGCCTTGAGGCAAGGCCGGTACTGGGGCCTCCGAGGCCAGGACAAGAGCCTGCCGAGGGGTTAGGCCGGTGCTGGGGCCAGCGAGGCCGGCATCGGAGCCTGCCTTGAGGCAAGGCCGGTATTGGGGCCTCTGAGGCCGGGATCGGAGCCTGCCGAGGGGTTAGGCCGCTGCTGGGGCCAGTGAGGCCGGCATCGGAGCCTGCCGTGAGGCAAGGCCGGTACTGGGGCCTCCGAGGCCAGGATAAGAGCCTGCTGAGGGGTTAGGCCGGTGCTGGGGCCAGCGAGGCCGGCATCGGAGCCTGCTGTGAGGCAAGGCCGGTACTGGGGCCTCCGAGGCCAGGATAAGAGCTTGCCGAGGGGTTAGGCCGGTGCTGGGGCCAACGAGGCCGGCATCGGAGCCTGCCTTGAGGCATGACCAGTGCTGGGGCCTCCGAGGCCGGGATCGGAGCATGCCGAGGGGTTAGGCCGGTGCTGGGGCCAGCGAGGCCAGCATCGGAGCCTGCCATGAGGCAAGGCCGGTACTGGGGCCTCCGAGGCCAGGATAAGAGCCTGCCAAGGGGCTAGGCCGGTGCTGGGGCCAGCGAGGCCGGCATCGGAGCCTGCCTTGAGGCAAGGCCGGTACTGGGGCCTCCGAGGCCAGGACAAGAGCCTGCCGAGGGGTTAGGCCGGTGCTGGGGCCAGCGAGGCCGGCATCGGAGCCTGCCTTGAGGCAAGGCCGGTATTGGGGCCTCTGAGTCCGGGATCGGAGCCTGCCGAGGGGTTAGGCCGGTGCTGGGGCCAGCGAGGCCGGCATCGGAGCCTGCTGTGAGGCAAGGCCGGTACTGGGGCCTCCGAGGCCAGGATAAGAGCTTGCCGAGGGGTTAGGCCGGTGCTGGGGCCAACGAGGCCGGCATCGGAGCCTGCCTTGAGGCATGACCAGTGCTGGGGCCTCCGAGGCCGGGATCGGAGCATGCCGAGGGGTTAGGCCGGTGCTGGGGCCAGCGAGGCCGGCATCGGAGCCTGCCGTGAGGCAAGGCCGGTACTGGGGCCTCCGAGGCCAAGATGAGAGCCTGCCAAGGGGCTAGGCCGGTGCTGGGGCCAGCGAGGCCGGCATCGGAGCCTGCCTTGAGGCATGACCAGGGCTGGGGCCTCCGAGGCCGGGATCGGAGCCTGCCGAGGGGTTAGGCCGGTGCTGGGGTCAGCGAGACCGGCATCGGAGCCCGCCGTGAGGCAAGGCCGGTCCTGGGACCTCCGAGGCCAGGATAAGAGCCTGCCGAGGGGTTAGACCAGTGCTGGGGCCAGTGAGGCTGGCATCGGAGCCTGCCTTGAGGCAAGGCCGGTACTGGGGCCTCTAGGCCAGGATAAGAGCCTGCCAAGGGGTTAGGCCGGTGCTGGGGCTAGCGAGGCCGGCATCGGAGCCTGCCGTGAGGCAAGGCCGGTACTGGGGCCTCCGAGGCCAGGATAAGAGCTTGCTGAGGGGTTAGGCCGGTGCTGGGGCCAACGAGGCCGGCAGCGGAGCCTGCCGTGAGGCATGCCCAGTGCTGGGGCCTCCGAGGCCGGCATCGGAGCCTGCCTTGAGGCAAGGCCGGTACTGGGGCCTCTGAGGTCGGGATCGGAGCCTGCCGAGGGGTTAGGCCGCTGCTGGGGCCAGTGAGGCCGGCATCGGAGCCTGCCGTGAGGCAATGCCGGTGCTGGGGCCTCCGAGGCCAGGATAAGAGCCTTCTGAGGGGTTAGGCCGGTGCTGGGGCCAGCGAGGCCGGCATCGGAGCCTGCCTTGAGGCATGACCAGTGCTGGGGCCTCCGAGGCCAGGATCGGAGCATGCCGAGGGGTTAGGCCGCTGCTGGGGCCAGCGAGGCCGGCATCGGAGCCTGCCGTGAGGCAAGGCTGGTTCTGGGGCCTCCGAGGCCAGGATAAGAGCCTGCTGAGGGGTTAGGCCGGTGCTGGGGCCAGCGAGGCCGGCATCGGAGCCTGCCTTGAGGCAAGGCCGGTACTGGGGCCTCCGAGGCCAGGACAAGAGCCTGCTGAGGGGTTAGGCCGGTGCTGGGGCCAGCAAGGCCGGCATCGGAGCCTGCCTTGAGGCATGACCAGTGCTGGGGCCTCCGAGGCCGGGATCAGAGCCTGCCGAGGGGTTAGGCCGCTGCTGGGGCCAGCGAGGCCGGCATCGGAGCCTGCCTTGAGGCAAGGCCGGTACTGGGGCCTCTGAGGCCGGGATCGGAGCCTGCCGAGGGGTTAGGCCGCTGCTGGGGCCAGTGAGGCCGGCATCGGAGCCTGCCGTGAGGCAAGGCCGGTGCTGGGGCCTCCGAGGCCAGGATAAGAGCCTGCTGAGGGGTTAGGCCGGTGCTGGGGCCAGCGAGGCCGGCATCGGAGCCTGCCTTGAGGCATGACCAGTGCTGGGGCCTCCGAGGCCAGGATCGGAGCATGCCGAGGGGTTAGGCCGCTGCTGGGGCCAGCGAGGCCGGCATCGGAGCCTGCCTTGAGGCAAGGCCGGTACTGGGGCCTCCGAGGCCAGGACAAGAGCCTGCCGAGGGGTTAGGCCGGTGCTGGGGCCAGCGAGGCCGGCATCGGAGCCTGCCTTGAGGCAAGGCCGGTATTGGGGCCTCTGAGGCCGGGATCGGAGCCTGCCGAGGGGTTAGGCCGCTGCTGGGGCCAGTGAGGCCGGCATCGGAGCCTGCCATGAGGCAAGGCCGGTACTGGGGCCTCCGAGGCCAGGATAAGAGCCTGCCAAGGGGCTAGGCCGGTGCTGGGGCCAGCGAGGCCGGCATCGGAGCCTGCCTTGAGGCATGACCAGGGCTGGGGCCTTCGAGGCCGGGATCGGAGCCTGCCGAGGGGTTAGGCCGGTGCTGGGGCCAGCGAGACCGGCATCGGAGCCCGCCGTGAGGCAAGGCCGGTACTGGGGCCTCCGAGGCCAGGATAAGAGCCTGCCGAGGGGTTAGACCAGTGCTGGGGCCAGTGAGGCCGGCATCAGAGCCTGCCTTGAGGCAAGGCCGGTACTGGGGCCTCTAGGCCAGGATAAGAGCCTGCCAAGGGGTTAGGCCGGTGCTGGGGCTAGCGAGGCCGGCATCGGAGCCTGCCGTGAGGCAAGGCCGGTACTGGGGCCTCCGAGGCCAGGATAAGAGCTTGCTGAGGGGTTAGGCCGGTGCTGGGGCCAACGAGGCCGGCAGCGGAGCCTGCCGTGAGGCATGCCCAGTGCTGGGGCCTCCGAGGCCGGGATCGGAGCATGCCGAGGGGGTAGGCCGGTGCTGGGGCCAGCGAGGCCGGCATCGGAGCCTGCTGTGAGGCAAGGCCGGTACTGGGGCCTCCGAGGCCAGGATAAGAGCCTGCCAAGGGGTTAGGCCGGTGCTGGGGCCAGCGAGGCCGGCAATGGAGCCTGCCTTGAGGCATGACCAGTGCTGGGGTCTCCGAGGCCGGG
The DNA here is from genome assembly GCF_963383645.1 of Muscardinus avellanarius. NCBI lineage: Eukaryota > Metazoa > Chordata > Mammalia > Rodentia > Gliridae > Muscardinus > Muscardinus avellanarius. Next base: position 20,658,242 of record NC_137789.1, on the reverse strand, counting down.
ATCGGAGCCTGCCGAGGGGTTAGGCCGCTGCTGGGGCCAGCGAGGCCGGCATTGGAGCCTGCCGTGAGGCAAGGCCGGTACTGGGGCCTCCGAGGCCAGGATAAGAGCCTGCTGAGGGGTTAGGCCGGTGCTGGGGCCAGCGAGGCCGGCATCGGAGCCTGCCTTGAGGCAAGGCCGGTACTGGGGCCTCGAGGCCAGGATAAGAGCCTGCCGAGGGGTTAGGCCGGTGCTGGGGCCAGCAAGGCTGGCATCGGAGCCTACTGTGAGGCAAGGCCGGTACTGGGGCCTCCGAGGCCAGGATAAGAGCTTGCCGAGAGGTTAGGCCGGTGCTGGGGCCAACGAGGCCGGCAGCGGAGCCTGCCATGAGGCATGACCAGTGCTGGGGCCTCCGAGGCCGGGATCGGAGCATGCCGAGGGGGTAGGCCGGTGCTGGGGCCAGCGAGGCCGGCATCGGAGCCTGCCTTGAGGCAAGGCCGGTACTGGGGCCTCCGAGGCCAGGACAAGAGCCTGCCGAGGGGTTAGGCCGGTGCTGGGGCCAGCGAGGCCGGCATCGGAGCCTGCCTTGAGGCAAGGCCGGTATTGGGGCCTCTGAGGCCGGGATCGGAGCCTGCCGAGGGGTTAGGCCGCTGCTGGGGCCAGTGAGGCCGGCATCGGAGCCTGCCATGAGGCAAGGCCGGTACTGGGGCCTCCGAGGCCAGGATAAGAGCCTGCCAAGGGGCTAGGCCGGTGCTGGGGCCAGCGAGGCCGGCATCGGAGCCTGCCTTGAGGCATGACCAGGGCTGGGGCCTTCGAGGCCGGGATCGGAGCCTGCCGAGGGGTTAGGCCGGTGCTGGGGCCAGCGAGACCGGCATCGGAGCCCGCCGTGAGGCAAGGCCGGTACTGGGGCCTCCGAGGCCAGGATAAGAGCCTGCCGAGGGGTTAGACCAGTGCTGGGGCCAGTGAGGCCGGCATCAGAGCCTGCCTTGAGGCAAGGCCGGTACTGGGGCCTCTAGGCCAGGATAAGAGCCTGCCAAGGGGTTAGGCCGGTGCTGGGGCTAGCGAGGCCGGCATCGGAGCCTGCCGTGAGGCAAGGCCGGTACTGGGGCCTCCGAGGCCAGGATAAGAGCTTGCTGAGGGGTTAGGCCGGTGCTGGGGCCAACGAGGCCGGCAGCGGAGCCTGCCGTGAGGCATGCCCAGTGCTGGGGCCTCCGAGGCCGGGATCGGAGCATGCCGAGGGGGTAGGCCGGTGCTGGGGCCAGCGAGGCCGGCATCGGAGCCTGCTGTGAGGCAAGGCCGGTACTGGGGCCTCCGAGGCCAGGATAAGAGCCTGCCAAGGGGTTAGGCCGGTGCTGGGGCCAGCGAGGCCGGCAATGGAGCCTGCCTTGAGGCATGACCAGTGCTGGGGTCTCCGAGGCCGGGATCGGAGCCTGCCGAGGGGTTAGGCCGCTGCTGGGGCCAGCGAGGCCGGCATTGGAGCCTGCCGTGAGGCAAGGCCGGTACTGGGGCCTCCGAGGCCAGGATAAGAGCCTGCTGAGGGGTTAGGCCGGTGCTGGGGCCAGCGAGGCCGGCATCGGAGCCTGCCTTGAGGCAAGGCCGGTACTGGGGCCTCGAGGCCAGGATAAGAGCCTGCCGAGGGGTTAGGCCGGTGCTGGGGCCAGCAAGGCCGGCATCGGAGCCTACTGTGAGGCAAGGCCGGTACTGGGGCCTCCGAGGCCAGGATAAGAGCTTGCCGAGAGGTTAGGCCGGTGCTGGGGCCAACGAGGCCGGCAGCGGAGCCTGCCATGAGGCATGACCAGTGCTGGGGCCTCCGAGGCCGGGATCGGAGCATGCCGAGGGGTTAGGCCGGTGCTGGGGCCAGCGAGGCCGGCATCGGAACCTGCCGTGAGGCAAGGCCGGTACTGGGGCCTCCGAGGCCAGGATAAGAGCCTGCCGAGGGGTTAGGCCGGTGCTGGGGCCAGCGAGGCCGGCATCGGAGCCTGCCGTGAGGCAAGGCCGGTACTGGGGCCTCTGAGGCCAGGATAAGAGCCTGTCAAGGGGTTAGGCCGGTGCTGGGGCCAGTGAGGCCGGCATCGGAGCCTGCCGTGAGGCATTACCAGTGTTGGGGCCTCCGAGGCCAGGATTGGAATCCTGCCAAGGGGTTAGACCGGTGCAGGGGCCAATGGCCAGCTTAGGAGCCTGGCGTGAGGCAAGTTCACTCCTGCGGCCTCCAAGGTCGGGACCAAAGCCAGCTTAGGGGTTTGACCGGTTCAGGGGCCAGCGAGACCAGAACTGGGTCCTCCCATGAGGCAAGGCCGCTGCGTGAGCCAGCGAGGTCTGGATCAGTCCACTGAGTAGCCAGGCCACTACTGGGACCATCAATTGTGGGATTGGTACTTGCAACGCAGCATGCACAGAGAAATATCGCAGAAAATATAAATCAGATGCTTCTCTTAATCAGCAATAACTAGTAGGAGAAGGGCAACAGGAAGAGGTTGAGCTATAGAAAGGGCCCTATAGTGAAGCAACTAATGTGACCAATCAGAGGGTATGTAATACTGGAGGACGGAGCCTCTTTAAAATGCAGGAGGTACATAAACAAATGTATCAAAGTAAATCACCAAAGAAGTGTGGGATGGAGGGAGGGGGAGGGAATGGGACGCGGGCTGGAGGAGGGCTAATTGGATGATGTGTGCTTGTATATCCTCTCAAGTCTTGTACTCCAATGTGATTGATATATGACTACAATGCACCAATTTAAAAAATAAATTAATAAAAAAAAAAGAAAAAAAAAGTGTGTGTGTGTGTGTGTGTGTGTGTGTGTGTGTGTGTGTGTGTATCATGAGGTCTATAATGTCGTTTACTCATTCTGCCAGTCCATTTTTTCGGGGGCACAAGGAAGGGATGTGCACAGACTGTTAACAAGGATGGGAATATATTACAAGAATCTAGATGGTGAGATAGCGAAAGGGTGGCATTAGTAGTCAAGTCACTCAGGAGGGCCGAACATGGTATGTGAGACGTGTATTTATGTAACTGGATGACTTCCAGCCTCACTTTTGGCAGCCCTTGAGTTTGAGTGATCTTCCTATCTTTTTGTGTGCCTTGGTTTTATACTTGGAAAAGATTGTTTTTAGAACACTGATTTAAATGGCTTTGTTTCCAGTATTTCTTTCTAGAAGAAATTCTGTAACCATTTAAGTTATAGAAAGAAGGTTTGGGGCCCCTTATTTTGAGAAAATGATAGCACATCAAAAGGAGAAACAAAGGGTCTTTCCTTTGTGTTTTGTTTGTTTTTTAGTTTCAAAAGCCTAGGCTTTCAGAGGGGATCTGAGAAAGTATGTGTGCACAGACTGTACCAGAGAGTTGGAAGAATGAAAAATTGGGAAGAGATATAAACAGCTCCATAGACTTTTGTGTGGTATCATGCAGCAGTGCAGAGAGGGGCCTGAGTGCTTTGGACATTAACTAGCAGAAAGCTCATGGTCCAGAATGCTCCCAGGGAAAACAGTGACTAAGACCAGGAGGGAGACTAAGGAGGAGCACAGTTCAAAAGATGCCCAAGAGGATAGGTGAAACCCCAAGCAAATGCCCTCCCTCTCTCGCAATGCATCAGAACTCCATAAACTCCCCCACATGTTGGGTTTGAATGTAACTTCTTCCAAAGGAGGGGATTCCTGAATTGTCTGAGCCTAAGTTCCCCAGCATAAGGGAATTTGAAGAAGAAGTACAGTTCAGAAACTTATTACAAAACATTTAAATTTTTTTTCTGTTTCCTAAAGAGAATATTTAGTGACGTTGTTTGGGCACAATTGGTTAAGAAACGTGTTTTTTTTTTTTAACAGTTGCTTTTTTGTGTGCTTTTATTGGTGCATTATAGTCTCACATCAAATGCAAATCATGTTGACAATGACATGCATGCACACGTGTGCTCTTGGTGCCCCCTGTCCTCTTAGGTTCATTAACAGAAATACTTCCATAGAAATGAAGAGGAACATGCATGTTTTGCTGTAGTTGATGGCAGCCACTAGAGGTAGCCAGGTCAGTCACAGTCACCTGAATTCAATCGCAAGTCCCTGGCTGCTCTCTTCCTCAATGGCAAGGGAGATGATGATGGATGACACTACCTTGTGAACAGGAATGGGAAGTAGTTCTCCCTGGAGCTACTTTCCTGGGAGAGTGAGTGGGTATCTGGCAGGCACTGAAGGGTTTATAGACTTCTCAGGGATTGGAGATCTTTAAACCATCTCTAAATTTCACAATGTAGAGTCCCAGTGGGCATGCCAATTAAGTGCATATGGGACTTACTTAGCATTTTTAGAAAATTACCACTAGTTATTTGGTACTGTGTGTGTAAGGGTTGGAGGCCTGAGCGACAAGACTTGTTGCTCACAAAACAGATTTAAAAACAAAGGATTGGTGGAGAATGAAGACATTTAATTTGGTCTTTGTTGTATTAATGGACTGAAGGTGGTCAATTTCTGATCTTCTCTGGGAAACTAGTTGGCAGATGAAATATTATAGATGTTGCTCTTTCATATTTTAAAAGAATACAGTAAAGTAAATAGCAATCAAGAAATGAGCGGCTGGGCACAGTGGCACATGCCTGTAATCCCAGCAACTGAGGAGGCTCAGGCAGGAGGATCACAGCAAGTGTGAGGTCAGCCTGGGCAACACAGGAAGACCCTGTCTGTAATGAAAAATAAAAAGCAAAAGGTTTGAGGATGTAGCTCAGCGCAAGAATACCCCTGTGTTGAGTCCCCAGTGAAACACACACACACACACACACACACACACACACACACACACGGAAATCATGTTATATAAAAGATGGATGAAAGATTTGGAAATATTTTCCCACAAGAGAGGTTTAAGGTAGCAGACAGTTTTAAACATTCAAAAAACCTGTCACTTGGAAGGAGGGCTACACTTAATCAGTGGAGCCCTGCACCAGGCCTAGTGTCAGAGGGTTGAAGTTACAAAAAGCCAATTTAACTCGGTACTTAGAGCAGACAACTTACATGAAGATGTCTGAGGATGGAGTGAGTTGGATCAGATGAGAGTTCAAGTACAGGTTTCAGGAGTGGTAGAGACATGAAGCAGTGTAATGTAGTAGTTAAGGTCAACAGCACATTGCCTAATTACTTTATTTCAGTTTCATAATCTTTAAAATTGGAGATAATATCTACTGCAAATTGTCGGCAACAATTACATTTTAAAAACGACTTGGTCCTTAATTGTTTCTACAGGGGGGATTTTCTAATCCACTCCAACCCCAACCTGAAGTCTCATGATTCCACAGGGTTTGAGAGAGAAAAGTAAAAATGAATTAACTAATTTTCTCTATTCCATAGGTATTCCCCAGTATTTTGAAACTGACTTAAAAGGCTTTGAAAATGCTTTAGTTTCATATGAAATTGTTCTGGTGTGGTGTTCCCGAACTGAAAAATTCAGTTTCTAACAGATGGTAAATATTTAATGTTAGTCCTAGAGTCACCTAGATTGAAAAATGTCCCTCACTTTACTTGTGCAGAATGATGTCTGAGGTTTTTTTTTTTTTTTTTTTTTTTTTACAGGGGAGTTGGAAAAGACAGAGATGAAAGAGCCATCTCAGTCTAGTCCCCTGGTTAAAAGCGTTATTTGATTGTGTTTACATATCAGACTTGTGTTCTGGGAGCTCTGAGCCTTACAGGGCACGTTTATCAAATTGCAAACAGCACCGCTTATGTGCTGCCTGTGATAGAGTGCTCCCACCAAGCTGAGTAGCTCTCCCAGTAGAAGATGATTATTTCCCAAGATAAAAGCTGATGACTGGACGCCCAAGCAATTCTTCAATTCAGTCACAAAATTAAAAAAAAAAAAAAAGCATTCAGAGAAGCCACTCCTTGGGCATAGTAAAAGGAAAACACTTAGTTGAGTGGGTTTTGGCTGCAAAGACAGCCATGACAAACACAAAACCAAAGCGAAGTGTTCATGGGAGGGTTTATTACAGTGCAATCTCTTCTGCTAAACATTATGGATTCCGATTTCCTTCCAAGTTGACTGTTGTATTAGAATTTATTTATTTATTTATTTATTTATTTATTTATTTATTTATTCTGGTGGTACTGGGGTTCCTGGAAGCCCTTCTACCTCCGGACTATACTCCCAGACCTATTTTTTATACTTTTAAAATTTGGAAACAGGGTCTCTTAAGCCAGTGTGGCTGTCTTCGAACCTGCGGAATCCTCCTGTCTCCGCCTCCCAAGCATGGGGATTACAAGTGTGCGCCACCACAACCAGCTAAGGTAGAATTTAAATGATCACATCGTCATTAAGAGGGAAGGGTTTTCTTGGGTTAGCAGGAATTGTGGTTTTCATTTCTTTTTTGGTAGCACCCTGCAGTATCAAATAATTAGCAACTTAAATAGATGGAGAAGGTTTGGTTCATAAAGGAAGAAACTTTATCCTGTTACCAATACACTACAGGGGAAGCATCTTAAAATCTAAAAACAACAGCAGTTTGAGTTTTGTTTTTCTAGCTAGAGGCAAGGTGAAGTGAAAGGTCCCTGGGCTTTGAAGTCAGAACAACCTCCTTCATTTGTTTATTTATTCAGCACAGTTTTATCAAGTTCCTTATGTGTGCCAGGTACTATGTTAGGCTCCGGGGAGTTAACAACAGATGGATGGGCTGCTTGCTTCCATGGATCTTACGATTTAGTGGGAAGATGGAGGACAAGAAACCAGGCAATAAGCATACAAATATTCTTTAAATCCTAGCCCCTGTTTCTTTCTTTCTTTTTGAGAGGCCTAGAGTTAGTTATTAGTGATGCCTCATGCATAGCAGGGATTCAGAAAAGAATAATTCTCTATTCCTTCACTCCCCAACCTATAGGAACCTAGAAAAAAACAACCTGACTTCTCAGTTTGATTGGTGTCTTTTGGGGGCCAGGAAAATGAAGATCCTTGTCATCCTATGAACTGTAAATAGAGTCGAATGAGTTGACTTTCTTGTCTAATATTTTCTAGGTCCCAGAGCTAATCAACCTCTTATCTTTTTACTCTCTATTTTGCCTTCCCAAAGAAAATGCCTCTGGATAAATTGCTTGAAAATTTTAAGTGCTATTGTCTACTTCAAATAGCATGTCCTAAATAATGATTCTACCTCTTACTGAATTCTGCTAATTAAAATTTTAAGAAAGGTTGTGGAGAATAATCCTTAAAATCATATTCTAGCTTGTGAAGCTTGTTTTGGGGGTGCTGTTAGGAAGATTGTGGGGTGGTTTTGCTATATATTAGGGCATAGAAAAGCAGTGGATAAATTTATTGGCAAAGAAATATAGTCACGTGATAGGTACCAATGTGAATATACCCTGATAGATGCATTGTTAGCTAGGTGCAGTGGTACATACCTGCAATTTCAGCACAGGAAGGCAATGACAGGAGGATTGCAGGTTTCAGGTCAGCTTTAGAAACTTAGAGCCTGTTTCAGAATAAAAAATAAAAAGGGATTGGGATATAAATTGGAAGTAGAATGCCTCTGAGTTCAATCCCCAGTATCAAAATAATAATAATAATAATAATAATAATAATAATAATAATGAAAAATACATCATTTGGTGATTTCATTATTGTGTGAGCATCATAGACTATATTTACACAAACTAAAGCAGCAAGTTTTTGTAAATATAGTCTATATTATATTTCATATAATTTATGAAAGCAAGTTGTACATGACTGTCATATATGCAGTCATCATTGACCAAAACAACTGGTATAACATAGCAATTTATTATTATTGCTACAATGCTAAATGCAAGAATTATTTATTATGGATAAAATGTAGAGACTTCCAGAAAGATGGCAACTGAGAGAAGCAGCACATAGCAGTCCGGCTGACACCCAATCTCCATTGCCTTAACAGCAGCATTCTACAAAAGCCAGAAAATACCATACCTAGAAAAGAAGGGTAGAAGACCAGAGAGAAGAGAAGAATCCCACCTGCCTTGTGAATGTGGGCTCCACAGAAGTGCCATTTTCCTCTCACTGCACCAGAGATGACCAGTAAAACAACCAATGACCTGAAGTAAACAGCTGCAGATCATCACAATGTTAAGCCATCAGTTCCTCCTGTGAAAACACTGGCTATAACTTGTAGTGGTGGTGGCTGAGCTTACCACTCCCTTCAGAGATTCAGAATGGAGGTCAACAACATCAGAAAATAAACCCACCCACCTCTCAGCCACAGGCACTGCCACAGAAAATCTTATTTCACTGCACCCAACTCCAGAGACAAACAGGAAAAAAATCAATTACTTGACGTAAGAGAATGTACATCATCAGAATTGTAAGTCATCAGTTCCTACTGTGCAAACACCAGTTACAATTTGCAGCAATGGTGGCCAAGCTCACCACACCCTCCAGAGATCCAGTGCTCAACAACACTGTAAGAGAGCTTCTATCCCCACAGGAGAACAACAGCTCAGCATCCCCAGGAATGATCACAGCTGTGATAAACTCTCTGGGTCTGAGACTTTGTGGTTATACCTGGCAAAGGTGGGGATAGAGTCTGCTGTTGGACACAGCAGAGGCTCAGACAAACTCAGGCTCTGCATTAGTAAAAAGTGTGTGGGGAGACCTACACTTAACACTAGATCCAACTAGTAGGTTATCCAGGGTCACCACAGACCACCCAATCATGGCAAATGGGGAGAAATCAGACCAACTGAGCCCTAGCTGTGCAGAAAAGGGACTCTTACATTGAGTTTGGTCTCAGGGGCATCCACCATCTAAGGAGGCAGGGAGATACCTAGATTTCACATCTTTGTAAAGCATGGAGGATAACCTAGGCCTAACAGTATATCCAACCCCACTGATACCAGCCATCTACATGGACTGAAAGACTCAGAGAACCAGGATTTTAGCAAGAAAGGTGCCAGTGGCACTGTGTCTGAACAAAGAGAGACTGCAGAGGCCCAGTCTGCTGAATATTCATATATTTGTAGGGTTGTATTATTTTGTTGTTGTTTTGTTTTTGTTTCTTTTTGTGTGTGTGAGTGTGTATGCTTATTTGTTTGCTCTATTTTGAACCCCTCTTCCAAGCTTCTTCCCTTGTACATACCTACTCTCTTCTCTCATTCCATTTATTTCTTTTTCTTTTTTTCTGTTCTTTGTCTTGTATTAAATTCACTTCATATCACTATACTAAAAACTCTACATTGGTTACTATAATACAACTACATACTCACTATTTCTAATCTCTACTATATACTACCTTATCAAACTTACATTCTCATTCTATTTGATCCTATCTGTGGCTTTACCTTATTCCTGCATTTATGATTTCATTTACCTCTTCACACAATCCTCACTGTTGAATACAATACAGCTTGCCCTTGAATATACCAGATGACACCTAGAGACAGAGAAATCTATCAAAAGCAACAGATACAAACTTATGAAATCAAGAAAAGAAAGATTAACAAGGAAGTAATGAGCTTCCATAACCTCACATAACAGAACTTGACAACACAGAATTTCAGAAATCTCCAGAAGGTCAAATCAGGAATGTAACTGTAGAAATAATACAGGACTTCTGAAAAGAATTTAGTGAGAGTCTGAAAGATAAAGGCTGCAATCATTGAAGTGAAGGCATCGATTCAAACTATAAACAATCAATTAGACCACATGGAGAATAGGGTCTCAGTCCTAGAAGATGATCACTCCAAAAATGAAAGTATAGTATATAACTTAGAAAAAAGAATTCAGCAGCATGAATTGGACATTGGAGAAATATGGGCCCATTTTAAAAGAGCTAACCATAGAATAAATGCCATAAAAAAGAAAAAATAAAGTGAAATCAAAGGGATCAATAATCTTTTTAAAGAAGTAATATCAGAAAATTATCCAAATATAGAAAAAGAGGTCTATACACTGGTGCAGGAAATTTATAGAACCCCCTTCATACTATGCCACATATTAGTCAATCTAACCAATGGAGAAATCAAGGAGAGAATCTTAAAGGCAACAACAACAAAAAAAGGCCAAATAACATTCAGAGGCAAACCAATTAGAATCACTCCAGACTTCTCAAACCAAGTCATGGAAGCAGAAGGGCCTGGGGTAGCATATTCCAAAATTAAAAGTAAATAACTTGCACCCAAAAATTTCCTAACCAGCAAAACTATCTCTCATATTAGATAGGAAATAAAAACTTTCCATGACAAACAGAAGCTGAAGGAATTTATATTTTCCAAACCAGCACTAGAGAAAATACTCAGAGATTAACTGCAAAAAATAAGTAAGTAATACATGCCAGACCAGAGAAACAAGAATTTCTATTGAGCAAAACCTCAGCAAAGAAGAACAAATCCTACATCAAACAAAAGTTAAATTTCAATACGTTAGGAAATAAAAATAATCTATCAATAATCACACTGAACATAAATGGCTTCAACTCCCTAATGAAAAGAAATAAAGTGGCAAAATGGATTAAAATAAAGAATCCATCTATTTATTTGCTACCTGCAAAACACACAACTTACAAGATAGTTACAAACTTAAGGTAAAGGGATGGAGTAAGGTAATCCATGCTAACAGAACTAAAACAAGCAGGAGTAGCAACTATGAACAAGTTAGACTTCAAGCCCAAGCTTATTAGAAGAATAAAAACAGGTTTTTTTTTTTTTTACTGCTAAAAGGAACAATCCAGCAAGAGGAAATAAAAATGCCCCAAATACACGTGCAGCTACTTTCATAAAACAAGCTCTTTGTGATATTAAATCACACATAAGTCTTGATACAATAATACTGGGAGACTTCAACACCCCTCTCACACTTTTAGACTTATCTTTTAGACAAAAGGTCAGTAAAGATGCCTCAGACCTAAAGAACATCATCAACCAAATGGACCTATTAGAAACATACAAATAATCCACCCAACTACAGCAGAATTCACATTTTTCTCAGCTGATCATGGAACCTTCTCCAAAATACATCACATCCTGGGCCACAAAATGAGCACTAACAAATTCAAAAAACGTGACATAATTTCCTGTACCTTTTCAGACTATAATGGAATAAAACTAGAAATCAACTATAAGAAGTCCCAGAAAAACCACATAAACATATGGAGATTGAACACCACATTGCTGAATAAAGAATGGGTCATAGAAGAAATAAGGAGTGAAATCAAGAAAATTTTAGAAACAAACAAAAGTAGTAATACAACACATCAAAACCTCTGGGACACTTTGAAGACAGTATAAAGAAGAAAATTCATAGCACTGTATGTGCACATAAGAACAGAAAAATCACCAAATAAATAACCTAATGACACACCTCAAGCCCTTGAAAAACAGAAACAGTCTAACCCTGAAGCCAGTAGAAGACTTGAAATTATTAAAATCAGAGTAGAATCAACAAAGTAGATAATAAAATAATAAAGAAAATCAGTGAAACCAAAAGCTAGATTCTCAAAAATTAACAAGATAAACTATTAGCTAACTTAATCAAAGAGAGCAGAAAAAGAGAGTGAGAGAGAAAGAGCGAGAGCAAGAGCATGCATGAGAGAGAGAGAGAGAGAGAGAGAGAGAGAGAGAATAAAGAATAAACCCAAACTACAAAGATAAGAGATGAAAAAAGAGGCATTACCCCCAACAGCGTAGAAATCCAGAAGATTATCAGAAACTATTTTGGAAAAACTATACTCCAACAAAGTAAAAAATCTGGAAGAAATTGACAACTTTTTAGATTAATACAAACTTCCTAAATGGAGTCAAGCAGATACAGAAAATTTAAACTAACCAGTAGCAATCAAAGAAATTAAAATAGCAATAAAGAGCCTGACATCAAAGAAAAGCCCAGGAGTAGATGGTTTTCCAAGTGAATTTTATAAATCCTTTATAGAGCCAGGTGTGGTGGTACATGCTTGTATTCGCAGTGCTTGGGAGGCTGAGACAGAAGGATCACACAGGTCTAAACCAGCCTCAGCTACTTAGTGAGGCTTTCAGCAACTTAGTGAAACCCTGTTTCCAAATACCATATAAAATAGGCCTGGAAATATAGCCTGGAGGTAGAAAAGCCCATGGGTTCCACCAACAGTACCACACAATCACACACAAAAAAAACCTCTTTATAGAAGAGCTAATCCTGATACTCCTCAATCTATTCAGTGAAATAGGAAGAAACAGGACTTTCCCAAATACATTCTATTTTTTTTTTACGCGTGGACTTGGCCTTTTATTATTATTTTTTATTTTTTTTATTTTTTATTGGTGCACTGTATTCATACATCATAGTGGGATACAAACTTTTGTAGACATACATGCACACATCGCCCAGTCAGCCCCCACCTGATCCCCACCCCATTCTCTCCCCATCCCTCCCTCCCATGCTTGGCTTAGTGGTTGACATCTAGTATTATAGCAATTTATCCAAAATTAAAAATGATAATCTCACATAACAGTTTCATTTGTCTGATACCAAGCTTTTGATGACTTAAAGAAAACATTTCAATATTTCTTTTTACTTTCTTTCTTACCAGAGAATATATTTTTTCTATTTTTTTTTTAGGTGAAACTATCATATATTTATATATTTATTTTTCAGAAAAAAACTCTATCCTAATATGGAATATGGACTCTAGATACCCAAAACGATCTTGAAAAAGAACAAAGCTAGAAGATATATATTTTCTGATTTCAAACCATATAAAGCTACAATAATTGAAACAGTGTAGTACTATTCTAAAGGCAGATATATAAACCATTGGAGTTAAATAAAAGCCTAGAGCTAAATTCTTCCCTATATTTTCAAGTTATTTTTGACAAGGTTTCCATGAACATTTGGTGGTAGAAATAATAATATTTTAACTAAATACTGTTGAAACATAATAATTACATGGAAAAGAATAAAATTGGACCCTTACCTAATCCCATATACAAATATTAACTCAAAATAGATAAAAGACCTAAATATAAATCTTAAGACTATAAACTTTTAGGAGAAAATCTGGGTCATAAAACCTCACAACACTGAAATTGGCAGTGATTTCTTGGATATGATTTCAATGGCACAGGCAACAGAAGAGTATACAAACTCCCTAAAAATAAAAAAAAAATATTGTATATCCAAAGACAATGTAAACAGAGTTAACAGTTACTAATAGAATGGGATAAAATATTTCCAAATGCTATATCTGAAGGTATATTAATATTCCAACTAGAAATCCTAAAAATTAACAACAATAAAGGCAAACAATACCATTTAGAGATAGGTAAAAGACTAACGTAAGTAATGAATCTCCACAGATAACCAATCTTAGTTGACTGTTGGATGGAAACTCTTGTTTTTCTGGTTCTGGTGTGTGTTACCTATTTCTTCTTTGTAGTTAATCTCTTTGAGTATTTTCTCTAGTGCTGGTTTTGAAGACAAAAATTCCTTCAGTTTCTGTTTGTCATGGAAGCTTCTTATTTCTCCATCTAATTTGATAGAAAGTTTTGCTGGGTAGGAAATTTTTGGCTGGAAGTTGTTTTCTTTCAGAGTTTGGAATATGTTACTCCAAGCCTTTCTGGCTCTAATGACTTGGTTTGGGAAGTCTGGAGTGATTCTAATTGGTTTGCCTCTGAATGTCACTTGGCCCTTTGTTTTTGTTGCCTTTAAGATTCTCTGCTTGGCTTCCACATTGGTCATTTTAACAATTATGTGGTGTGGGAATCCTCTTCTCTGATCCTGTCTAAAGGGATTTCTATAAGTTTCCTGGACCTGTGTATCAACCTTTTGCTCTATGTTTGGAAAATTTTCTGCTATTACTTCCTTGAAGAGATTGTTGATCCCTTTGGTTTCACTTTCTTTTCCCTCCTCTATTCCAATTATTCTTAGGTTAGCTCTCTTAAAATGGGCCCATATTTCTTCAATATCAGATTCCTGCTGTCAGATATTTTTTTCTAGATTAGAAACTATGCATTCATTTTTGGAATGATCATCTTCTAAGAGCGAGATTCTGTTCTCCATATGGTCTAATCGGTTGTTTGTGCTTTAAATTGAGGCCTTTACTTCATTAATTGCATCCTTTATCTCTTTTTGGCTCTCTCTGAGTTCTTTTCGAAGCACCTCTATTATTTCTACAGTTATTTTCCTGATTTGATCTTCTAGAAATCTCTGATTTTCTCTTTTATCAGGTTCTGATGTTGTGGGGTTGTTGGCATTCATTACTCCAGTGTTATTCCTCTTTCCCATGATTTAGAAAGTTTGTGCCTTCTCTGGGTTCTTCCCTGGGTCACTATGGCTTCATTTAAGGTGCTCTGGATCTCGAGTCAGTAGTATCTCAGACCCCACTACTAATTTACTGGGTTGTATCACAGAGTCTCTGACCTAGGGAGTCGATAGAGGCTGCTTTAAACTATGGGGGGTGCCAGGTTGCACGTTCTCCTATGGTGTGATATCTCTGCCACCGCCACTCCCCCACTGGGTCAAGTCCCAGGAAGTACAGTACTGGGATTTCTCCTCTGGGGCCCGCAATTTGACTCACTGTTCTTGAGTTCGCAGATGTAGCTGTACTGGACTCTGTGAATTCGCTGCTGCTGCCGCTGGTGGCAATATGGCGCCGCTGCCACGCCCTCGGCCGTGAGGCTGGCGTATTTCTTCTTGGTTTTGATTTACACTCTGAATCCCTGCGGCGTGTGCTGAGCTCAGCCACTAGGAGCTTTATATTTTACCTGCGGCGAGAAATCCTGCCTGGCTGTTCCGCAGCGGCTCACCTCGGCTTGCTGTAGCTGTCTGGTGAATTTACCGCTGCCGCCGGCAGTATGGTGCTGCTGCCGCGTCCTCGGGCGTGAGGCTGGTTATCTCCTCTGTGGCTCTGAGCTCTGTTCTCAGTCCGCTTTCTCTCTGGAGCCTGGTGATTTTTTTGTTTCTCTGGTGATGGTGTTTTCTGGCTATGAAAGGTGCTGATTTTGTGGTAATGGAGATTGGTTGTTAGCAGGGCTCTTAAGCCCCGCTTTTCTCGGTTGCCCCCCCAATACATTCTATGAAGCCAACATCATATGAATACCAAAACCAAATAAAGACAGTCCAAGGAAGAAAAAGAAGTCTATATCATTGATGAACTTGGATGCAATACTGCTAAACAAAATACTAGCAACACACATTTAAAACCATACCAAGAATATCATACACCATGATCAAGTAGGGTTCATCCCAGGGATGCAAGGCTGGTTTAATATATTAAAATCAGCCAGGCGTGGTGACGCACGCTTGTAAACCCCGCGCTTGGGAGGCTGAGACAGAAGAATCGTGCAGGTCCAAAGCCAGCCTCAGCTGGCTTAAGAGACCCTGTTTCCAAATAAAATATAAAATAGGTCTGGGAGTGTAGCCTGGAGGTAGAAGGCACCTGGGTTCCATCCTCAGTAATATATATATATATGCACATAATTTCCACATAATTCATCCACATAAACATAATTCATAATTCATCACATAAACAGAACCAAAGAAATAAGGATCAAATGATCATTTCAATATACACTGCAAAAGCATTTGAAAAAATCCAACATCTGTTTATGCTAAAAGCACTGCAGAGAATAGCAGTAGAAGGAACATACCTAAACATCATGAAGGCAATCTAAAATAGGCCCATAGCCAACATCAAATTAAATGGTGAAAACCTTTGAGAATTCACCCTAAACACAGGAACAAGACAAAAATATACATTATCACTACTTCTTTTAATATAGTACTTGAGACTTTAGCCAGAGCAATAAGACAAGAAAACAAAATAAAAGGAGTACAAATAGGAAAAGAACTCAAACTTTCACTATTTGCAGATAACATGATACTAAACTTAGAAGACCCAACATACTCAACCAAAAATCTTATAGAACTAATCAACAAATTCAGCGTAGTGTCTGGATACAAAATCAATCTTAAAAAATTGGAAGCTACCCGTGCTTAGGAGGCAGGGACAGGAGGATTGCACAGGTTCGAAGTTTGCCTAGCTGGTTTAAGAGGCCCTGTTTCCAAATAAAAATATAAAAAAGATCTGGGAGTGTAGCCTGGAGGCAGAAGGGTTTCCAGGAACCCCAGTATCACACACACACACACACACACACACACACACAATCCTGAAGCTTTCCTGTATACCAACCATAAATCCACTGAGAAAGAAATCCAGAAAACACTTTCACTCAGGATATTTCACAAACAATAAAATACTTAAGAATAAACTTAACTAAGGAGGTAAAAGACCTCTATAAAGAAAATTATAAAACATTAAAAAAAGAAATAGAAGAATACCTTAGAAGATGGAAAGATCTTCCGTGTTCAAGAACAGTTAGAATAAATATTATCAAAGTGGTTATATTTTCAAAAGTGATCTGCAGATTCATTGCAATACCCATGAAATTACCAAGGTCATTCCTTACAACCATAGAAAAATCATTTCTTAAATTCATTTGGAACATCAAAAAAACCCCAAATAGCCAAAGTAGTTCTCAGAAACAAAAGCCATGCAAGAGGAATCACAATTTCTGATTTTAAACTCTACTAAAAGTAATAAAAACAACATGATACTGGCATAAAAACAGATACATAGACCAATGGAGCAAGAACAGCATTTCCTGGGATCTGGTGACAGAGAAAATTGGGTAAGGAGAGCTACCACAAAGGCACTTTGACCTGTGGGGAGGCGTGGCCAGCTTTTGACCACCACAGAGAGACTGAGAAATGACTAGCGCAGCTTCCCCTCCTCTGCTTTTGCCTCCCTCTAGTCTGCAGGTCTCTAGTGGTGCCACCCAACTGAAGCCCTTTAGTAAAGGAATCTATGAAGGTCACAAGGAGTGAGCAAAGTTCAAAAGGAAGAAGAGTGACTACGGGATCAACTGAATGTCTCTGTCCTGCCTGGTATTCATTCCCTTCCTTTTTTGCTTTTCTAAACTAGGAACAAGGTGTGCTTTCTGAGGAAGGATAAGTAGACCATAGAGGGGTTAATAGTCCCTGAAGGGAGACCTGTTGTGCAAGGATTGTAGAACATAACATATCATGTTCTCCAGACATAGCTCTGGAGCTAGAAATTAGCAAATATGGATCTTTTCTTAAAGGAATGGCAGGAGGAGTACAGCTGGTCTACTGGCTAACTCTCCATGGGCATGAGCCATGCAGAGAACTTGCTATGCTGGTCAGAGATAAACACCAGCTCTTGTTTCAACAGTTGCATTTCAAGTTTGTGTCTTGGCATGAAGATGACTTTGGCAGAGGGCATCATGTAAACAGGGCACATGCCCAAGCGTGCAGCCAGCCACAACTTGTTGGGTATATTTCCACCTTCCAGCCCATGACCCAGGGCTATCTGACAGAGCTAGGGCATTCTTTCAGAGCAGTGACTTCTTAGATCCTCTTTAGATTCATAGATAGTTGAAGACCATATTTGGGAACAAGGAACATTTTGTCACCGCTTGTGTGAAAATTTGTTTCATTCTATTTGTTAACCTCCTGACTTTCTGATAAATAACTCTTCTTTTTGGCTCCTGTAGTGGTCCAAATAGTGGCTTCTTAAAAGATAGATCCATGTCCTAATGCCCTAACCTTGCAAATGGAAAAAGATTTTTTAGATGTAATAATGTTAAGTATGTTGAAATCTTCTGGATTATCAGAATGGGTCCTAAATCCAATGGCAAGTGTACTTTTAAGAGATACACAGAGGACAGGCACAGTGACGGAAACTCTATGAGGAAATGGAGACAGAGATCAGTGTGATGTGGCCCAGAAGCCAAGGGTCCTGAGAAGGGCATGGGGCAGATTCTTCCCAAGAGGCTTTACAGGAAGTGCGGATCTGGTTGTAGGCTTCTGCTCTTCAGAATTATGGAAAAATGAATTTCCATCATATCAAGTCTACAAGTTTGTAGCAACTCATTTTTTTGACACTAGGAAATAGATACAGCTCTTATCAAAACACCCATGTTCACATGTTAACTCTAAGCAACCCCCATTTTTGTAGCCTGAAGAATTATAGAAATAGTGTAGCTATTGCATCCTTGAAAATTGTCTTCTCACCACAAATAACTGATAATTATGTAAGAAATGCATATATTAACCCAATTTAGCCATTCTACATTGTTAACACATTTTATTTAATTTTAATTTTTTTTAAATTTTTATGTGGTACTTGGGGTGGGACCTAGGAGCATTCTATCTCCAGGCTACACTCTCAGCCCAATTTTTTTAGTATTTATTATATATATATATATATATATATATATATATATTTATTTATTTTTTTTTTTTTATTTTTTTTTGCGGGTCTGGGGATGGAACCTGGGTACATTCAACCTCTGAGCTACACCCCATGCTCTATTTTTTATTTATTTTGAAAAAGGGTCTTACAGAGTTGTGAAGGGTCTCACTAAGTAGCTGAGGCTGTCCACTAACCATGATACTCCAGTCTCCACCTCCTCAATGCTGGGATCACAAGCATGCACCACCATACCTGGCATGTTCATGTATTTTAAACCATCATATTGTAATATATATATATATATATATATATATATATATATATACATATAATTTTATTTTCTAAAAAATAACTATTAAAAAGAAGAAAAACAGTGCAGCAAATAAACATCTTAGAATATATTTTTCTGAAACTTCTGCAAAATCATCCTGGAAAGTTTGGCTCTCTAATTGACATCTGTGATAAAACATCAAGTACTACACGTCAGATTTTCTTCTCTCTAAAATACTTGTTCTACCAACTTTGCAGGGCTGGCAAGAAGATTAAATTATATGAGGGTGCATTACAATAGTGAAGTGCTATCTATTAAACTGTAAGATGTCATACACTGCTTAATGATGGGGACATGTTCTGAAAAAAAAGTTAGGAGATTTTGTCATTGTGTGAGCATCATAGAGTATACTTTCACAAACTAAGCTGGGTAGGTCATCCCTAGGTGATGCAATCTTATGGAACAGCCATTGTTTATACAGTCCATAGTTAACTAAAATATTGTTATGCGGTGAATGACTGTGCATTTCATTGCTCATAAGTAAACGTATCATATACATTTATTGAATTGAATTAGATTCACTAACTTAGAATTTGTGATGATTTGAAGAAAAAAAAGGAAGGGCTATATAAAAGTCAGGAAATCAGAGTTTTAATTCTTGCCCTTAACCTGGTACTAGATCTTGGAAAAGTTATGGAATCTCTTAGGGCCATCATTCTCATGATTGTTAAGTGAAATAAATAACTGTATGTGATAACATATAATTCTCCACCTATGTTCCTGATTCTTTAATATTTTAATATTATTAACAGTATGACTCTCTTCCTTGGTGACCTTGTTCATTCTGATGGGTTAAATGTTCACTAAATTCTGATACTCTAGTCCACTGAGCTTCAGATTCATATAACCAATTCTCTCTAGGTCAGAAATGGTATCATCTGACTTTTGCACATTATAAGAAAAGGCAGCACAAGTTTACTTGCATCAAACAAGGCAAAAAAAGAACAAAAAAGAAAAATGTTTATATCCATCAAACAAAAAGAAAAGAATAAAAAATGAAAAACTACAAAGGAATGCACTGACTCATTTAATTCAAAGGTCTGAGTAGAGTTAATTCCAGCTTCAGCTAGATTTATTTCTCTATAATATCATCTAGATGTGCTTTCTTTCTATCTCTCAGTTCTTTTTCCAACAGGATTGGCTACAGTCTTCAGTTTCACATGGTGCAATAGTGTTATTGCAACATCGCTGTTGACATGTGTTAAAGAAAAGTAAAAGTCTTTTCCCAAGGTGCATAGCAAGAATCTCATTACATAACATTCCTCGGATTGGCTAATATTTTCGTCTCTGAACCAATCACCATGATCAGAAGGAATATATGTGCTGATTGGCTTAGTCTTAGTTCACATGATCCATTGCTATGTCAGAGACATACCCAGTAGTTTGCTGGAGTCAGCACAATACTCTATTTCAGTAATTTTATAAGCCGATAAGTTAAAATGCTGATGGATTTAAGTTGAAAAAGATGAGAGTATCCATATGACAAATGAAGGCTTTCTTTGTTTACTTAGAGAGCTAGTCTAATGAAACACCATTTATACAATCCTGTCCAAGCATAGTTATAGAGAAAGTGATAAAGAAGGCTATTATCAAAATGAATAAAAAATAATTGCTGCAATGGCAAACAACCACTGAGCCCAGAAGCTTAAACTCAAAATATCTGATGTTGAACTCAATCTCTTATTCTCAATCTTCTTGTCTCATGAGGTGGTTTTTTTTGTTGTTGTTTTTGTTTGTTTGTTTGTTTGTAGGTGGTACTGGGGTTCCTGGAAGCTCTTCTGGGCTGCACTCCTAGACCTCTGTTATACTTCATTTTTATTTGGAAACAGGGTCTCTTAAGCCAGCAAGGCTGGCTTTGAACCTGTGCGATCCTCCTGTCTCTGCCTCCCAAGCACGGGGATTACAAGCGTGAACCACCACGGCCAACATTTCATGAGTTTTTAATCTTGAGTTAAAATGATCTTTATGGAGCTCAGTATAGAGGTTTCTTAGAAGATTGGAAATGGAACCATCATATGACCCAGTGATACTTCTCCTTGGCATCTTTCCAAAGGAATTGAAGTCATAAAGTTATAGCGATAAAGTGATACCTACATATCCACTTTTATTTTTACTTTTTATCTTTTTTAATTGATGCTTTTTAGTCATACATCTTAATGGGGTAAAAGATGGTAGAAACATACATACACACATCACTCATTTAGTCCTTCCCCAATTTCCTCCTTTCTTCCTTCTCATGTTTGGCTTAGTGACTGAATTTGATATGTTTGTGAATGTGCATCAGGTACATTAAAAATTTTTCCTCTTTTCTACTCCCATCCCCCTCAGTTAGGGGGATGCCTTATTTGCTCATCTATAATTTTTCCTTCTAGAGTTCTTCCTGTGACCTATTTTCTCCATAGTTTTTACATATTAGGGAGAACATCCAATATCTTACTTTTTGTGACTGACTAATCTCACTTAGAATAATGTTCTTCAGTGACGTAATTTTTTTCTTTTTTATGGCTGAGTAAAAGTCCATTGTGTACATATCTCATAGTTTTATAATCCATTTATCTGTTTTTATAGCAGCACAGTTCACAATAGCCAAATTGGAATAGCCATATGGAGCCAGCCTAAGTCTCTAGCAACAGATGAATAGATGAAAAAACTGTGGTATATACACACAGTGGAATTTTACTCAGCCATAAAGAAGAAAAAAATATATCATTTGCAGGAAAATAGATGGAACTTGAGAATATTGTGTTAAAAAGGTTATTCAGTTTCAAAAAGTGAATAAATGTATGTGTTTCCTCATACAAGGAAGCTAGGTAGAAATTGGGACAAAATGATAACCTCAGATAGAGGAGCGGAGACTCCAGTGGAATCATGGAGGGGGTTTAAGAGAGGGAGAAGAGGGGGGATAAAGACACAAAGAAGGTAACAATTGAAATAATTCTATGTATGTATAACTAAACTACCAATGCCAATCTTAAAAACATGTATGGTGAAAGGGAGAAAGGAGGACATGATCCAGAGGGAAATGCTCCAGGTGTTTTGTGCATATATTTTCCTATCATCCCATACTTCTGTATAATAATTACATTGCATAACTGAATATATACAAAAACATATTTAATATTTGGATTTTTTCCCATCATTGTGCACTTTGGTCGCTTTACTGTTTCTCAGACCCATCTCCTCTTATGCTGCCTGTAACTTGACTTAGGCTTTCTTGAGCTCCCCTTGGGATATTTCAGAATTCTCTGAAATTATCTACCTGCCTTGTTATCTCCATTCAGATGACAAGCACCAGGGTGATCTACCTAAGATGAAGCTTGATGCATAGATTCTACAGATGTTTTAAGACTTGTTCACAAGTTGTTTGAAATATATACCTTTAAGAGGCAGAGCTTAATTTTCTTACCCTTGAGTGTGGGTTTAATACATAGACTCTTATAGGTAATAAAAGGCATTGTGGGGTTTTCCTTGGTCTTTCTGTCAGATGCCTCACTCTAGAGGAGAATACTCAAGTAGTTCTATGGAGGGGTCCACGTTAGCAAGGGACAAAGACCTGCAAAAGTCAACTGAGAAGTAGATTTACACCCCAGTCAATGTATTAAAGGACTATATTCCAGGCAGATGTCTTGACCACAAACTCATGAGAGGTTCTGAGTGAGAAGTCATTCCCAAGTTCCTGACCCATTGAAACTGATTGTGTAGTCTGAGCTTTTTGAGAGCAGGTACTATTGCTCCCCAGTACTGAGATGTGAAATGCATAACATCTTCTGTCTCAACCTTGCCGTTCCTTCATTCAGAGGTGGATTCCATGTCTCCTCCTCTTGAAACTGGATAGAATTTTATTTAATTAATTAATTTATTTATTTTTGCATTTCTGGAGATTGAACCCAGGGGTATTCTATCTCCAAGCTACATCCAAGCCTAATCTTTTATTCTTTTTATTTTGAAACAGGGTCTCACTAAGTTGCAGAGAGTATCCCTAAGTAGCTGAGACTGGCCTTGAACCCAGATCTTCCTGTCTCAGCCTCCCAAGTATTGGGATTACAAGTGTGCGCCACCACACCCCACTTAGATGGAGTTTTATAATACAGAAGTGGTGCTGCTGTGTGACTTCCAATGTTAAGTCATAAGAATGCTGTGTAATTCTGCTTTTCTCTCTTTAGAACTTTGCTCTTGGAATCCAGTCACTAAGTCCAGCCTGTAGAAAAACCCACAAGGAGAAGCAGCCAGTGCCCCAGCTTGCATTTCAAGCTGAGGCCCTAGACAATAGCCAGTGCTAACTTTTCAGCCACATGCATGAACCATATCGGAATTAGATCTTCCAGCCCCTAGTTCAGCTTCCTAAGGTGATGCTACGTTAATTGAGGATGAGATGTCTCTGCTGCTCTGTCCAAATTGTAGATGTTTGAGGAAATGAAATAATTGTGATTGTTTTATGCTACCAAGTTTTGGGGTAATCTCTTATGCAGCAACATATAAAAGAAACATTTAGCATAATACCTGTATCACAGATGTTAGACAAATATTTGTAAACTGGCTGATGATTCTGATTTCCCTGTAGAACTTCTTTCTGGGCACATTAGCACATGAGTTCTTTAGTTAGATCTTGAACTCACCTACTCAAGATAACCTGTACTCAAGCTGTTTCCTCTGCTTTTAGTTGGTTACCCTCTTTCCATAATTATTTACCTGTTCATTTCCTGTGGTTTTCTCCTACCTTTTTTCCTTCCTTCCTTCCTTCCTTCCTTCCTTCCTTCCTTCCTTCTTTCCTTCCTTCCTTCCTTCCTTCCTTCCTTCTTTCCTTCCTTCCTTCCTTCCTTCCTTCCTTCTTTCCTTCCTTCCTTCCTTCCTTCCTTCCTTCCTTCCTTCCAATAAATTATCACGAACATCTACAAAACAAAATATGTACAATGATATAAACAAAGATCCCATCCTCTTGGGACTTTACATTTTAATGAAAAATTCTAGTCATTCAATCAACTAATCAATCAACTCAAGTCAATAAATGAATATTATTAGAAAAAACATGAGATGCTTTGTTCTTAGTACATTATGAGAAGAAAGTAGTGTATGATCATAGAATATAATGGTGACATAGGAAAGGACAAGAATGAGACCCTATTTTAGATGGAGCATTCAGGGATAATTTCTCTAAGAAAATGACATTTGAAATGAACATTAAGAAGGAACAAGTTAGGAGGGAAAGACAATGATATCCTGGGCAGAGAACATAGCAAGCATAAATGTGTTATGTTGGATAAAATAAAGGAGGTCTTTATAGCTGCAGTGTAATGAGTAAGAAGTCGACTACACGCAGTCTGAGAAATAAGCAGTCACTGGATCATACATATTTAAAGGACACAGTAAAGAATTTAGATTTAATTTTAAACACCACTGATAATTTCTGAAGAACTTAAAAGTATGGGAGTTCCATGGTCCTGTTTGTATTTTAAATATATTCTTGTTGCTGTGTAGAGAATGAATTGTGTGTTGGCAGGGAGAGGCCCAAGAAAATCAACAGGTAAAGGTAACTTGGATCAGGGGGGTAGTTGAAGAAATAGATGCAAATGTGTAGATTCAGATCAAGTTTGTAGTTATTAGTTACAGAGCTTGCTGTTGACTTGGTGTGGGTGCTGAAGGGAAGGGAAAATTTTCTGCTTGGTGAAGTGTTTCCACTTTATTTTAAGGCATGGGGGAGACAGTAAACATTTAAGCATGGCGTGTATGCTCCCCTTTCTTCCTGCAGGCAGCATATCTATATCCCTTCTGTTATCATTCATCTCTTCTGCTTCTATATGTCTGGTCCTATGGTTTTAATTCTTACATGGAAAGAGCATAAGTCTATAGGTTAAAAGTGTAAGTAATTTTGTGGCTGAATTGATGTGAATTGGTCTTGGCCCCTTTCCTACTTCCTGTGAAATGTTATGACTTAGATCAGTGTATTAAAGTCTTATGTCTACTGTTTTTCAAAATGTGAGCAGCACCTATGTTGTAAGTTTGCCAGATAAATTAAGTGAAACACTGATAGAGATGTATTTTAGGAAAAGCAGTGAGACAGTCTAGTTATTATTTCAGTGGCCTGGCACTTAATTATTAAATCTAATATTTATGGAACACCTACCATGTGCCAGCTACAATCTAGTGTTTTACTCTTAACAGTCTTATGATTTAGTTACTAATGTTATTTATCTTTAGATGTGAATAAAAGCACAGAGCTTAAAAACATACCTAATGTTATTCTGCAGTATGCAGCTTGTATAGGATTACTTTTCTTCTTTTTCTCCCTATAGCTCTCAGACAGTGGGGGAGTGTATGTGTCTTGTAACCCTTTTTCTTCATCTCTGGTATATCACAGGAAGTAAATTCATGTATGCTCAGTAAGTGGACCTCCAGGCTTGACTGACATGTCCAAGTTTGTGTTTTGACAAGATAGAAACCAGAGTTACAGTATATTGACTTTACCAAATGCATCCTCACAGCTGAACTTGGAGTGCACTGATCTTACCTCGCTGGGAAAACTACTCAGCCCCATGATGAGTTCTGATGCCCACATGGTCAACCAAGTATACAGCTACCAATGTTAAAGTGCAACCATCTTGTAGCTAATTTGCTGGTCTCAGAAGCTTAGCGGTGACACAATAAAACCTTTATTAACAAGACTACTCATGGAATAGAGTACTCTGGCTACTGAGGCAGGAAAAAAGGTCCTTTGTTTAAACCCTTTTGGGAAATCTCTCTGAAGTGTAGTGGCTGTCTGTTCTGTCTTGCTAAGGACTGTGCAATGAATATGACTTGTGTCTTATAATTAAGAAGCTGACGATTCTCGTCTTCTACAACTACAATGATTATAGGTCTTTATTTCAACATGATTATTTTGGAGAGGTAAGTGTCTGACGAGATTGGGTTAAAAGTGTTCTGAGACTGGGCCCTAGCTTATGATGTTCATTTAAAAATATCAAAACAATAGAGATTTATTTCCCATTGGCATTGACCTTTTCTTTTAAAATAAATGAAATGACGGAAATAGAGGAAATTAATGAAAGATTCTAGTTTTGACCAGAATCGTAAGGCTTCCTTCAAATCTCAGCTTAATTTCTCCTCTAAAAATACTGTGACAGTAAGAT
This sequence comes from Muscardinus avellanarius, assembly GCF_963383645.1. Classification (NCBI taxonomy): domain Eukaryota; kingdom Metazoa; phylum Chordata; class Mammalia; order Rodentia; family Gliridae; genus Muscardinus; species Muscardinus avellanarius. The sequence goes on along the minus strand of NC_137789.1, from coordinate 20,632,624 downwards.
CACAAGTTTGAGGCTGGCGAGGACATCTGAGGAATACCCTGAATCACAATAAAATAAAATAAAAAAGAAATTAAGTAGGGATGAAGGTAGACCTTAGTGATAGAGGGTTCGATCTTCAGTACCACAAAAACAAAACAGAACAAAACACACCATGAAATGATTTTTTCTTAATCAACACTGCTTGTTTTGTTTGGCTTGGTGTGTATAACTTTCCACTGATCTACAGAGCAAGAAGGAAGAAGGGAATCATCAGTAATAAGGAGAAGGTTAGAGAACAAATTTCTCAGTATCTTTCTAAGGGAGTCTTCAGAATATATATCCAGGGTACCAGGGCTTGACATATGTGTGATAGATGGGGACATGATATGACTTTTGCAGGCACTGAGAAAAATCCTTCTGCCAAAAATAGAACCACCTGCTTATGGATGTCTGGCATTCCTTTAACTGGGCCAAAGCCAAACAGGCCAGCTGTTCCCTCTGATACCCTTCCCACAGGCTGACCAAGGCCTGACATTCCAGCCTTGAACTTAAAGCTAAAATTTCCTTCACAGTATACTCTAAAGCACATGCTTTCCTCTTCCTCCCCTGGATCTAAAGTAAAGGTTTTAACAGACATTTCACTACAGCACTAATTACATGGACTTGTTCACAGAACAGAAACTGTAGAAGTAGGCATATCCTGTTTCTCCTCCTCCCTTCTTAATCCTATGACTTTGGACAAACTTATGCAGTAATTTCCTCTTCTATAAAATGAGAATAATAAGTCAAATTGGCAAGACCATAAGAAGTAGTAAATAAGGCAAATGTGGAGCACCAATTGGCACTAGAAATGACTTGGATGTCTATCAAGGCAAAAATGGTTAAATGAACTGGAATATTTGCACTATACCATAAAATGTAGCTATGAAAAGAAGAGGAATTTATCTACATGTGCTGATAGAGAGTAGTGTGCAGAACACATTGATAGCAATAAAAATGCATAGCAAATTTATAGTATGGTACTGTATAGATAAGAACAAATAGAAAAGATATATTTATAGGCTAAGCCAAAAATGAATTAAAAATGGTTATCTATAGTAGGCTAGAGAGAATGAGGAAGTATGGGATAGGAAAGACCTAGATTTCTCTATATACCTTGTTTTACTTTTTTATTTTGGAATCATGTAAATGTCTGCCATAATTCAACAACAAAGTTAAATCAAACAGAAAATAGCATACCAAAACAATAATTTCTATCGATTTAAAATAAACAGAAAAAAGAAACTTAACTGTATATCAATTCTCAGGCACAACAACCTCAAGAATTATTTCAAATGACTTTAAAACCCAAATATCCTAATAGTACATCCCCAGGGAGATATATCCTAAGGATAAAAAGAAGCATAAAAGCATCATAAATTATGTTGGCTAGTTTTTAGTGCTGATAATTACTTTATTATTGTGAATAATATTGTATCTGGAGTGGGATGAAGCAACCAAGTAATTAAGTTAATATCTTTGGGAGATAAAATTTTCAGAGCAAGAAAAAGACAAATTTAAACTAAAAGAATTTAAAATTCCGTCATCTTTATTTCAAATTAGAAATAATGGTATGAGTATGAGTATATAATTTGTTTTACTCTGCCTGGAAACTACAGATTTCCTAGTTATGTCTACTGAAGAGTCCTAGAAGTATGGCCAATATAGTATCAATTATCACTCTCAGTGCCCGGATGGGAGCTAACTCCAGAGCTGGGGCAGGAAGCATTTGAGATGGTCTGAGCCAGCTTCAAGGAACTCCTCCTGGACAAAGAATGATGACATCACACTGAAACACATCAAATAGACCAAATCCACAAGTTCAGTTGAAAGATGTGTGGGTATCAGCTCACTGTTCTAAAAATAAAAGAAAGCATCCATCCTGCCTTTTATTTATTTTTTATTGTATCAAACAATTGGTAAGAGAAAATTCTTCACTTTTGAACAGTTCTTGCAAATAAAGGCTGGAGGAATAATAGAATTTGAAAGTCTATGTTTATAGACCTAGGAGACAATTGTTATGGCTGCCAAAGCCCTTTTGTGAAGACTGTGAAGACAGAAGAGAAGCTTCACAATTGAGGGATCAGGGAGACTTCACCCAAATCCATGAATCAGTCCTAACATCAATAAATATGAACAATTAGGAACCATGGCATACAAGAGATGATACACAGATACATCCAAAACCTATGACAGATGCTTACACAAAGAAATCAGGATCTCAGTCTAATTACACATTTACAGTAATGGGAGTTGAAGAATATATAAATGGCACCACAAATAAGTAATCAACAAATTCATAAATTGTAGAATTCCACAGGTCAAATGATCTATTTATTATTTATTATTATCATTATCATTGTTTTAGTGCACAGAGGAGAATGGGAAATATAGGTATCAAGAGAATTAAAAGATGTCAACAAATGCAGTATGTGGAGCTTATTGGATCCTGATTTGATCAAACTAACGGTAAAAATGCATTCTGGAGACTGGCAAACTTGAATGTAACTTACTTATTAGATAATTTTATACAATAATTATTAATTTTGCAATGTGCGGTAGAAACAAAATTGCATGCCATTAAAAATTGTTGAAGCAGGCCGGGCGTGGTGGCGCACGCTTGTAATCCCCGTGCTTGGGAGGCGGTGACAGGAGGATCGCGCAGGTTCGAAGTCAGCCGCGCTGGCTTAAGAGACCCTGTTTCCAAATAAAAATAATATTAAAAATAGGTCTGGGAGTGTAGCCCGGAGGTAGAAGGGCTTCCAGGAACCCCAGTACCATAAAAAAAAATTGGTGAAGCTAGAGATGGTTAATGGGGTTTATTTTCTGGTATTCTTTTGTGTGTAAACTAAAAGCAAAGCAGCTGTTTCTAACACATAGCAGACTTTACTACATGCTAGTTCTTTTTATTTTTAATTCAAGTTCTGTTTTTAACATACAGATTTCTTTCTGGCTAATGTTTATGAGCATAGGGGAGTCAACTTTAGCCCAGTTTGGGCTACCAAGGGAAGAGAGGAGAAAAGAGGGCTTTAAAGAAGAGTAGGTGATAAAAGAAACACAGAAACACAGCAGGGGTGCCTAGGCACACCAAGGTGGTCTTTGTTATTTTTCTGATCCCACCCAGATCACAAGCTGCCACAAGTTACACAATGTCTTTGTGCAAATTAGAGATAGGACTTGCTAGGATGTAGGGTGAGGGAGGCAACCCTGTTGGATTCTAGCTCCTCATCACGGTGAACCCAGAGACTCTGCAAAGGGCATAAACCAACACAGAGATATGATGTTGGATGTTGGTCTGGCTGGCTGTATTCCAACTGTGCAGAAACCAAGAGCTTTGTGTTTGAATGCCTGTATCACATCGGACCTCACTATTAATAATATATGTATAATGGCCATGCACTAATAAAATGTATTAAAAAGTATAATAGAACTGTAAGATATTTTGCCTGTGTTTCAGAGAGAGGCTGCACCCTTCTTACATACCTTTTTTCCCCCCAACCTCCCAATCCTGCCTTCTACTACCAGAGGGAATAAACTATTGAAGGCTTATGAGTATATTCTTTATCTTTTTTTATTTTTATGTATTTAATTCTTGGTAAAAACACATTCAAAGTCACAAGAAGATGAATGGCAACAGAAGGCTCACTGAAGAAATTTATTACTCTTTCTCATATGCTGGTACCTAAAGCACATGAATAAGGCCCACATCCATAAAAGTGGGACTTGATGTCACAGGGCTGTGTGTGTGTGTGTGTGTGTGTGTGTGTGTGTGTGTAGCTGCGCCTTGTCTTTAATACAAAAGCCTTTAATACAAGAGACAAATTGGAAGTTTATCCAGTCCGGAGAAAGAGTACTTTGGCTATGAATTGACTTTAAATTCAGTGTCTGCAGATAAGCCCCAGGATTGGACTGAGATTGCAAGAAACTGTGGAGCGATGCTCAGAATAAAGATAAGCAGAGGCAGGGTTGAAATACGGCTTGAGAGTCCACGTGAGGCTCGAGGATGGTAACGGGGTCGTTGGGAATGCCAGAAAGATAACTTAATTCTAGGGGTTAGCACATCAAATCCTTCCCCCGCGTCAGAAACAACTTGTGGATTCCGTACTGCACTCAGAGCACTAGGAGCCAGGCGCTGGGTGTGTTCTTCTATGGACGCATTGTGGGCTTGTTCTTTTCTCTTTCAGAGGGACAATTATGATGAGTTAATTGGAGCAGAATGTTGGCTTAGAGAACTCAACCCAGCTCAGCGGAAGTGAAATGGCAGCTATGAACTGAGCTCTTTCAGATCAGTCACTTTTTCTTTTCTTACACGGATCATTTTTCTTCTCCTAGTAAGTTGTAAAGCATCTATCTAGTTCAAGTTTTATCACTGGAAATGCCTCCCTCTCCCTCTCATGACATTATCTTTAGCTCCACATAGGGCATGCATATTTAAGTCCCCTTTAGTGAAACCATCCATGGGAAAATTGGAAATTGGGTAAAACACTTTGAGTAAATGGATTGATTTACCTTCGATCAGTTCCTGGCTTGCTGTAATCTTATGTGATCCACTGCGAACCCATATTCGCTGCAGTATTTTTTATGCTTACAGTATCATTTGACTAGTCAAAAAAAATACTCTGTCAGTGGAAGGTTTTGCAGCATTCTGTTCTCCAGAGGATATTACTACCCAGAGGAAGTTTTTTTTTTTTTTTTTTTTCATTTTTTCTTCTCCAGAAATCAGAGGGATCCATATAATGTGAGCTGATAAGAAACAATGGAGGAAAATAAAAATTTAGACCTATTAAAAGACTATTTCAAAATAGTCCCCCACTTTCCACCTCACACACTGACTTTCTCAATCAAGTGAAGGTCTACGCCTCTAAAATAGCCTTCACTCTGAGGGCACAGTCTTTGCCTTTTCCGCCATCTAATGGTTGCAGATGGTAACACAGGATGAAGTTAAGGCCTTAAATGGTTGGCTGCACGTGGAGTTTATTGTTAAACTTTTTAAACTTGTAGAATATTTTATCTATGATGTTAAAATAGCTAAATTAGTTCAAAACATACTAAAATCTTATTTAAATTAACTATGTGAATTCACCTTTTTCAATAGAACGTAAAATATGTTCCCCCGTTCATCCTTTTAATAACTTATAACACATACTTCTCAAATGATTCGCATGTACGGGTTATTACTTAAGGAACCCTGGATACCTATGAAACATAAAAAGAGCAGGGACTAGTTTTACTTATAGAAATTGTCAGCTGACGTGGATACTTTTGGAAACTCATAGAATGATTTCTGTTCAGAAGCATAGCTCCTATCATTGCAACTTTCACCCAGCTTCTAAAAAATAAGATCCTAATTTATTTATTTATTATTATTTATTTATTTATTTATTTATTTATGTATTTATTTATTTTTTGGTGGTACTGGTGTTCCTGGAAACCCTTCTACTTCTGGGCTACACTCCCAGACCCATTTTTATACTTTTTTATTTGGAAACAGGGTCTCTTAAGCCAGCGCAGCTGGCTTCGAACCTGCGCGATCCTCTGATCCTCCTGTCTCGCCTCCCAAGCGTGGGGATTTCAAGCGTGCACCACCACGCCTGGCTAAGATCCTAATTTAATATTTGAATTATTTCCTTTATTTTATACCAGGTGAATATGCTGAAAGTACTATTAACAGGGAGATGTTTTTGCTTCAACTTAAATAATACTTGCAGTAGAAGGAATGCCACCTGCCACATGCTGCTCTGTGGTCTCAGAGCTTCCCAGAGCAGGTCTTGCATGGTTGATACAGAGCTGGCATCTGTCCACACTCTGGCCAGTGCCACAACAGTCAGCAGGGGGTGCTCAGTTGGTATGGGCACATATGTTTATGTGTGATTATTATTATCATCATCATCATCATTAATATTATTATTATGGTAGGTCAGTTGTAGAATTAAAATTGCAGTTTAAAATGAAGCCGGGTGTGGTGGTGCACGCTTGTAATCCCTGCACTTGGGAGGCAGAGAAAGGAGGATCATGCAGGTTTGAAGCTAGCCTCGCTGGCTTAAGAGACCCTGTTTCCAAATAAAAATATAAAATAGGTCTGGGAGTGTAGCCTGGAGGCAGAAGGGTTTCCAGGAACCCCAGTACCACAAATAAATAAATAAATAAATAAATAAATAGCCTTTGATTGTTTTTAATCACTGGGTAGGTTAAACCCTATAGCAATTTCCATAAAACCATTAACAAGTAAGGTGCTGGTGATTAAGAAGCTCTTTGGGGGACTTCAGCAGTATCAGAGATTTGGCATTGAAGCCTTGGTTGGTAAGAAAACGTGAAGAGGCTAAGATGGAGCATCCATCAAGGGCTTTAAAGAAGAGCACATCTGTGTTCCTTACCACCTGTCTGCAGGTGCCTTTTCCTCATGCTTAAGGCTGAGGCCCAGGGAAATTCTATCTATAACTGGATTTTTTACAAGGAAAAGGGGGAGGACAGATATCACCATCTTTGAAATTCAGAGGAGCAAATTTTGTGATTCTAGGGTTGTATTCATATAAATGTGATAAGATGTAGAAAAAAGACCTGTCCACATATTCTACTCAATCTGCCAACACTCATCCTTGTAAATTCAAAATTCCAGAGGTGCTATGAGAAATTCCAAGAAGTATAATGGAAGAAGAAGAAAAAATTGCTTTATTATGCCATAGATCTGTCACCCAAGAATAGAGCATCTGTGACCATTCTTACTTATCTGACATTTCCCGGGCACCTACTTTATACCAGAAACTTTCGTGCTTATCATCTGTAATTCTCAAAACCACTTTATCTAATTTTTAATAAAAACATTAAAATTCAGACATGTTAAATATATTGGCCAGGAGTATGCCTCATATAAATTGTGTAGCTGTTATTTAACTACGGAGTGCTTATCTTCCTAGGGAATCACATCGATTTCCCGAATATAGTGTAATGAGTTGAGTAGAAAATCAATTGCCTTCACACATCATGCCTCCCTCTAAAAAAGCTAAACATCAGGACAGGGGGTGAAGCTGAGTAGTAGAGTGCTTGCCCCGGCAGTGAGAGGCACTGGGCTCACTCCCCAACACCACAAAACAAAACAAAACAAAGAGTCCAACTATAGTACACCATATTTTCATTAAGAATTTATCTTCTAAAAAATACAAATAATGTTCTCTCTCAGAGTACTGGTGATTTGGGGTAGAGGCAACATTGTTTTTAGATGGTGTCCTGCCTTTTGTAGGGATCTTGAACAAGACCACAAAGAGGAATGTCATTAATCATACAGATTCTTATTATATGTAGGCAGGTCCATCTGCAAAATGTCCATGAGTGACATTCCTCACAGTGCAAGTGAGAACATCCATCTCTGGCATTATGTATTGCAAACAGCTCTAAATTGGTGTGAAACCACCTACTCCCTGCAATCATAACAGTGGAAAGAAGTAATGGGGTATTTAATTGAAAATAGCTGACAGTATCCAGATCTCTGATGATTGCTTTTGGAATATGTTACATAATTTGGACAGGAGCAATATTCCACTTTCTAATTATATTCTTAGGCTCCTCTAAAAAATAATTTTAAACCTCCTTGGTTCTCCTAAGAGAATAAAATGAGAAAGTGACTCCGATGCTTTGCTTAGCTAGAAAAAGTAAAGGTCCAAGGTCAAACTGCTTGGCTATAAATGAAAATATAAAGAATGGCCAACTTGTTATATTTTAACATCACTTTCGCCAAGGTATTTCATTGTTTACACTTGATATGTGTCAAGTATTTATGAATGCATCGGAGTCATTTACTATATTTCCAAATTGTTTTGCTGAACAGCCTTAATTAGTACTTCCACTCCATATGTGCAAACGAAAACACCTTGTGTTCAAATAGATGCTCCTAAAATATCTGAGAAAGTCTTCTTTCTTACATATTGCAATTAAAGCATCCTTTCATAGTCCTATCTTCAAAGTCTTGATAACAGGATTTGTTTAAGTAGACACAATTCAAAGGTAATGGCTTACTTCAAGCCTTGGAGAATTATCATGAATTCTGTGTCAGTGTAGAACAACTTGAAGTTTTGCCTGATGAAATAATGCATCTAGAAAAGCATCTGCAGGATGAGTGGTTATGTATGTATGGGTAATTTCTTTTTATACTTTACTAGGGATTGAACACAAGGATATTCTATCTCCAAGCTACACTCCTAGCCATTTAATTATGTTTTGTTTTGTTTTGAAACATGGTCTCACCTGATATCCTCCTGTCTCAGCCTCCCTAGAACTGGGATCACAGGTGTATGTCACCATGCCTAGCTGTATGTGTAAGTTTTATATTTATGTGTATGTGTGTGAAAAGTACATATTAATTATATAGTAAACACCTTATATAATGCTTATTTATGTGTGTGTGTGTGTGTGTGTGTGTGTACAGAAATTGTTCTGAGCAGTCTCATAGAACTTTTTCAGTTGAACTTGTTAACTGTTATTCATTTATTCTTTTATTGGCAAAGGGTTTTTCATTGAAAATTTTATTTTTAAACATGAAGATTTTTAAAACATCTGAAGATATAATAGCTAGGCATTAATAAAGTTGAAATTGAAGAATTCATTTGCTAGATTTTATCAACTAGGCATGATTCTAATGGGTTATATCTAAGAATATGTGAATAATTGATTACAAATTTTTTACTTTTACCTACACCTGCATTTAGTAGACCTGCTTTTAAGCTCTTTTTGGAATGGGTAATAATAATTTGGCAAAAAAGCATAAAGTGAGTAATTTTTTTTTTTGCGGTTCTGGGGATGGAACCCAGGGGCATTCTACCTCCAAGCTATACCCCCTGCCCTATTTTTTATTCTTTATTTTGAAATCGGTTCTCACTGAGTTGCAGAGGGCCTCACTAAGTAGCTGAGGCTGTCCTCGAACCGCGATCCTTCAGGTCTCAGCCTCCCGAATGCTGGGATTACAAGTGTGCACCACCACGCATGGCTTGAATGAGTAAATTTAAAAAATAAAGGATTACTATTGCTATGGGACCAGTAATCAACCAATGCTGTTCATTTTATGTTTAAGTGTGCTAAGCACATTATTTATATCCTATTTGTTGTTCAGAACAATAAAGTAAATAAGGTAGGTCAACTCTGTAATCAACACAATTTTAATTTTGAGTGCTTCCCAGAGGCAGGCTTTATTTCTTCCATTTTTCAAGAAAAGAACTTAATTGAAAAGATAATACCTGATGGTCAAGCCACATGACTAACAATCAGAGACAGGATTAGTGTTCTAGTTGTCAGATTTAAAATATGGGCTCTTTAATAGGTAGTAACTTATTTTTCTCATACCCATAGAAGCTTAAGAAAAGGCCACCTCTTCACCCTTAGCCAGAGGAACGAAATGGCCAACTCTTCCTCTCATAATTGCCCTAGAATTAAGTTGAAGTGAGATGAATGCATGGTTGGGATGTCAGATCCTGACTCCGTGAATGAGCTGGATAACCTGGGGCAAATTACCTAGCCTCTGTGCCTCCTCTTTCATCTGTAAACTGGGAATAATAACATTGCTTATTGCATCAGCCTGAGGATCCGAAATGCATTAATACAGAGTCTGTGTAGTAGAGCATGGCACGGACCCAGTGTCAATTAATGCTATTGTCACAAGTAGAAGTAGTCACAAGAATAGGAGTAGAAATACTTTTAATCTTGACCTTTATCTTGTCCTGGTTCTTGGCTGGTTCCTATATGTCCTTCTTTTGCAAATCTCCATGTCCTTTATTTTTACTTATTGCTATAGCTGTTCTTTTTTATATTTTGGTGCCTTGTAATCATACATCTTGATGAAGTCCTAAGTGATGGAGACACAGATGCACACAGCACTCAGTGAGCCCTCCCCCAGATCTCCTCCATTCTCATCCTTTAACACTTCTCATCCTGAGAAGTTCTGCAGAACCATTTGTTGAATTAATTCTCCTATGTCTTGGATTGAACCACCATTAGTGATGATGTGCTTTAGGTCTGAAATGGTTTAATTTCTGAAACACAACTGTTTATTACTGAAGTCATGCAGTTTTCTTCTAAAAATAAACTTGGGCCAGGTATGTCATTAATGCTCAAAATTCAAGGGGCAAGGAGACAAGCTGTCTATGCATAAATCCTAGTAGAGGCAGTTGGGATTATTCTAGACCATGACTACGAAATCTGACCAATAATAAGCATATCTGCACTTTTTCTTGGTGTTTTCGGTTGTCATCTCAGCTAAATTACCATGCACATATACACTGAGGCCAGACTTCAAATATTCAAGACTAACTTTACAATTCCACATGGATAGTTTCAGGACCATTGTGGGAATTTTTTTGCCACAACCCTAAGGAGTGTGGTTTGCTTCTATATGAAAGACTATACTTATCATAGGGACAATGCTAGTTTGACCCACACAGAATTACTGGGGTCTCTATCCCATGGTATAGCATTGGGGGAGGGAATTCTTGCTATGAAAGGTAGTTATAGGACAAATAAAGATTAGAGAAGACAACTTGAAGGGAAAATTAAGAACAGAAAGGCACAAAGACTGGAATTGTGTATGGAACAGTCATTAAATAGCACAAAATGACAACAATATAGCCTGAGAGTTAGAAATAAAAACCATCTAATCTACATGGCGGACATAATGTTTTTATTCCAGACAAATGGAATTTAATGTGCTCCAGTAGCAGAGTTCTGAGGTGGTGAGTAGGCGAGCCAGGCAGGTGAGGGGAGGAAGGAAGTATTTAATATTCTACCAAAGGAATTAATTAAAGATAATTTTTTGGCATTAAAGAGAAAAAGCTTTCAGATCGCACCTGGAAGTTGTTCTCTTTTTATAATTATGCAGGGTCTACAGATTACTATAATACACACTGCAATAGGATACAGATACTAATCAGTGTATTGGCATGAGATTTCATCAGACCATTTTGCTAAAACATACAGAAAATATGTCAAAAGCTACAAAACTGTAGATGGTGTGGGCTTTGGCCTCTCAAGTTTGTGCAGTTGTAGACAAAGAGACCCAGAACAAACCTGGTCAGATTTGAATTGCTCAGGAACCAGAAAGAGATAAATCTGCTTCCACCGACTGGAATGTGTTGATATGTCCATTTATTGATCCAACAGGTGTCCATCGGGAACTGCAACATGCCAGCTACTGTCCTCTAATCTAGGTAGATAGTGATGAGTTAAACCAAAATAGTTCTTGTCTTTTGGTTCTAGAGTTTTTTAAAGCATCAATTTATCATAAATGCCATAAGGTCCATGAAAGAAATACTCAGTTTAGAGAAAACCATACGTGGCAGCATGGGCGTTCCAACTGGATAGCTTGCACTGTAGGCAGGGAAATAGAGATGTGTTCATTAGGAAGGGACCTGACATGAAAAGATGCTCATTCAGTCATGGGTAGGAGAGAAAATAATGGTTGGATGCAGGAAAGAGCACGATGTGTTTAATAATTGAAGGGAAACATGAACACGACAAAGTTTTTCATCAATATCATAGCTTCTACACCATGATCTAATATCTACTAGCTAAATACCTCAAGAGAGAAATATCTGATTGGTTCAGCATGAGCCAGACATCTTTACTGGCCTCGTCATCTATGGCCAGTAAGGCAAGATGAGGTAGGTCACCATGTTTTTCTCTGGACATGGGGTTGGCAGTTTCACACAGTGGGCCTGCCATCTCCTGGAGCATTCAGTCTATGTGGGATAAGAAAACTGGCACATCCCATGGCCCTTTGAAAGTCAGTTTACTGAATAAATAAGCAGCCAGTGCTAGTCTACTGAGCGGATCTGCAGAGTTCTAGGCAATGTGATGAGAATTCAGGAATTCAGAGTTGCTTTTTTTTAATGTTGAGTAACAGGATCGATTCTACTCTCCTACACGCAGGGTAAGAAGTGCTCCCTATATTCATCTCTCTAAACCAAATATAACCAATTCAAGCAACTGCCCTGCTGTGCCCCAGGCTGGCCCGCAGGAAACCAAATCTCAGTATTGGGGGAGGGGTTCTACTCTAAGATTATAAAAATTATTCTAGGGACTTGTATATGTTTCTAAGATTTGGAAAAGGCTCTGTCTACATGCATGAGGTTTCCTCAAGGTGGATATTTCCACCAGGTCCAGATAACCTTGGACCCTAGCTGTTGGTATTCCTTGCTTTAATATCCTTGAACTGCTCTGGCAGAGGGCATGGCATTTTGGCATTAGAGCTGGAGATTCTGCCGCTAGTAGCACCCTTCCCCCAAATTGTCTTCTCCTTTGGTCTCAGGGAAAACTACTTGCATTTCCCAATTCATTTCTTCCCTTAAATATGTCTGCCTTTGGGCCTAAGTTTTTTTCCTGGGAAAATACTACCTCTGTGTGGCAGACAGTAGACTATCATACGAGCCACAAAGTGGTACCCAAGGGTAACACTCCCCTTGCTCATGATAGGAGGAGATCCCTCTGGAGTGTTCAGTGAGCCGACCTAATGAAGAACTGTTTGGTCCTGTGACCACAAAGAACTATTAACTATTTGTCACATGATAAAGCACAAAGGCTTGGCAATACCATAATTTATCCTAATGTAAGCCATAAATCATCTTGATGGAACCCAAAACTTCCTGTTTCTTTCTAGCTCAAATTCTTTAAATTCGTATCTCTTAGAAAAATGCTTTGGTTTCCTTTTTCAAAGTGGCTTGGGCTATAAGTGTTTTGGGGGAAGAGAATATGTTGTCAATGTTATTATGTCTATTTGGTTTAGACCTAAACAAATGTTTAGAATCTAGATCTATTAGTTTGACAAAAGATTAAATTATTTGGGTGCTCAATGAGACAAGAACCCTTGAGATGGAGATTAATGAGGCCTCCCGTGGTTTTGTCATATTAATCATGACCTTTTTGTAGGAGAGAAACTATTTATTCCCTTGTTAGGCAATGTGTTGTGACCTTTTGCTCCAAACTTTAAAACCAAACACATTGTGTGGCTTTAGAGTCTTGTTTTTCTTCCCAGGGCTGGGCAGTCAGAGATACAGAATTCAATCCTCCAATTGTGGCTCTTAGACCTGATGATGGTTAATGATAGGAAAGACACACAGATTAAATCTCATATTGATTCTATTCAGGTGGTAGTGGGTGTCCAGTTTTCAAATGCTGAAGCTGTATCTGGCCTCAGCAGGACAGAAGGATGAATGTTGTCTGTCAAGGATAGATGTGGTGAGGTGGCACAATTTTTATCCTTTTGTGAGGATTCATATTTAATACAGAATATTCTAAAGTTATAAAAACATCTTTCATCATGTCCCTAAAAGTGTGAGCTAAAATCCAGCTTCTGTTAATATGAATTTCTAAATTATGAAAGCACAAAACCAGAAATAACATTTTTTTTGTGGTACTGGGATTCCTGGAAGCCCTTCTACCTCCGGGCTACACTCCCAGACCTATTTTATATCTTTTATTTGGAAACAGGGTCTCTTAAGCCAGCACGGCTGACTTCGAACCTGCGCGATCCTCCTGTCTCCGCCTCCCAAGCGTGGGGATTACAAGCATGCCCCACCACGCCCAGCCAGGAATAACATTTTATTGATGCCATGTGATATGTTTTGTACCCTTATTTTACAATAATTTCAAATGCTTAAAAATACTTTAGCAAATAATCAGGCTATGATGTTCCAATTATTGGCAAGTTTTTTTTTTTTTTTTTTTTTACAAATAAACCATATAAGTATTTAGCATTTTCAACTTTGAAAATGCCTGAGGATGGCTAAACATATGGTCTATAAACTTCTTTAGTGGTTGAAAGTCTGGTTTGTCTCTTTAAGGCCTGTGATTATTCAATCACAAGTTTCATATTTTGGTAAATTGAGGTAAAATGTGTTTAATGCCCAAATAACTGGTTTTCTCAATGAAAGATGAAACCATCTAACAGATTTCTGGGGACAATCATAACCACTTAAAGAGTAAACATTTTACTTGTGTCCTAGATTTGGCCAGATAAAAAAATACTTGGTCTTTGACAGCAAAGAATAAGCAAAGAAAGGAAACTCTGTTTCAGGGATTTACTTATGATGTACATAATGCAGTTTCAGTGGTATTGACTGAAAAGAAAAATGGGCAAATGGGCCATCAATCATATTTTGTTTATTTTCTTGTAGTGGATCAAAGATTACCCTCCATGTCAGTGTCTTTCAAGACTGTGTCTCACTGGGCGTGGTGGCGCACGCTTGTAATCCCCACGCTTGGGAGGCGGAGACAGGAGGATCGCGCAAGTTCGAAGCCAGCCGCGCACGCTGGCTTAGGAGACCCTGTTTCCAAATAGGTCTGGGAGTGTAGCCCGGAGGTAGAAGGGCTTCCAGGAACCCCAGTACCACCAAAAAAAAAAAAAAAAAAAGACTGTGTTTCACAGTAAGCACTATTTTTATATACCAATCACATTTTACATCACAGCACAGAACATATGCAAATACCTTTATTCACAAAACTGGAACAAAATACTCATCCTTCCTACATGGGACTACTTGTGCTGCTTCACATTTTATCCATTCCATTTTTTAAATGCTGGCTACAATGTGTGTGTGTGTGTGTGTGTGTGTTATGTCTCTAGAGATGGAGTTGAGCTCAGGGGTGTTCTACTTCTAAGCCACACTCCAAGCCATATATTATATTATATTTTATTTTATTTATTTATTTATTTATTTATTTATTTATTTTTGGTGGTACTGGGGTTCCTGGAAGCCCGTCTACCTCCGGGCTACACTCCCAGACCCATTTTTACATTTTTATTTGGAAACAGGGTCTCCTAAGCCAGTGCGCGCGGCTGGCTTCGAACCTGCGCGATCCTCCTGTCTCTGCCTCCCAAGCGCGGGGATTACAAGCGTGCGCCACCACGCCCGGCTATATTTTATTTTAAAATAGGACCTTGCTAAGTTTCTGAGGCTTGATTCGAACTTGTAAGCCTCCTGTCTCAGCCTCCCAAGTACTGGGATTACTGTTATGGGCCACCATGGCTGGCTGAGGTTGGTTAAAACTGACTAGATAAATTTCACAACGCCTTAGCGGATTGATGGCTACGTATACTTTGAAAAACAACTAAAGTAGGTGATTTAAAATATTTTCAAGGACCATTGCTTTTGGCACTATATAAGTACAGTTTTGGTGTAATTATTCTTTGAAACATTGCACGATTAAAGACATAACTGTGAACGAGAGTTGCTTTGTGGTGTGGGAAAAATTGAGTGGCAAGGGTTTGTACTTTGTCTAGCATGAATAGTTTGCTGAGAACTAGTGCTGTATAAAGAACACATTTTCTGTAGCCAGGCTGCTGGGGCCAGCTGAATTCTGGCTCATCCTTAGCTGGGCAAGTGAACATGGGCAGCTATTTAACTTCTGTTTTTCAGTTTTCTCACCCATAAAGTGGAAATATTAACCCTTGTTATATTCTGCAAAGATTTAATATAAGGCTTACAGAATAAGCTCTCAATAGATGCTACGTATTATTATTGAAAATTCTCTAAAGCATCAGGATCATGAATTGTTTATAAATATCTATCTATAATTCACTTGGTCAAACTGTCATAAGTGGCAACTAATGTGTACTGCACACTTGTTCTGTACTTGATTCTGCGGGAGCTCTCTGTATGCCCTTAACCTTTGCAGCAATGGAGAAAGCATTATTTTTTTCAGGTTGTACATGATGAAATTGAAGCTTGGAGAGCTTAGGTGGCAGAACTGGGATTCTAGTTCAGGTGCATCTGAGTAGCACCTACCCACCCCTGTGTCCTCGCCATCTTGGGCTCTGTCTTCTCTGAAAAGCCACACGACTCCGACTCCCTCCTTCCATTATTCTGTGCCTGTGCTCAATTTTTCGTTATCTGTTCTGTATAAAATAGCAACCCTCCTCTCTCTCCCACACTTCCAGCTTGTCATGCTGCTGTTTTATTTAGCACCACAGCACCCGATGCCCTTTGACACTTTCTATCTGTCCCACTGTGACAAAAGCTACTTTCAGACAGCATCCCTGCATCGTCCACTGCGTTGTCCCTGGAACTGTGTCTCTAGAGCACATAGGATTCCAGTAAGCATCTACAGTGTTTAATGTAAGTGGAGCAGAAATAAGGTACAGGAATCTTAATATTGAAACTGCACTTACAAAGTTGCATTGCCTTTAGGTTAATTCTGAATATTTTTGATGTTTGGAAGACAATCTGTGAGCCATGGTTTCTCCTAAGAAGATTTGGAGAACCTGCAGTTCACATGTTCCACCTGTAGTTCCACTTAATTTCACTTGGTGCATTGGAAAAGTGCCAAGAGAGTAACATCACGGCGTGCAATTACTGGATAGATGAGAAAACAGAAAGAAGCATCCGCAGCCCTCAGCTGCAGTACCTATAAATTCCACAAGATGACAGGGCTAGCCCACAAAACTCAGTTCCCCATACGGTATTTCTCTGGCATGTTTCCTAGATGGATTGGTGTTTTTCTGGATTTGTCTTTTTAATTTGAATTTGCTTGTCTCTATCTTTTTCTTGGAAATTTTGTCTTCTGCTTCCATTTCTTCTTCTAGTCTCCTTTATTTCTTTCTACTTATATTTTCTTTTTTTTGGGGGGGGGTCTGGCCATTTTTATTAAACAACAAGGTAGATATTTTTACAGGTTGTTTTGCAAAGCGAGTTTCATGTTCCATGATTTTATCCTTAAAATGCAATAAATGCATGATGATGTCAATTATATTCTTATTCTCTAAGGAAAACAAAACATTTAGTCTAGTTGTCAAGGTCACGCATGTGGTGGTTGTCTTTTTTCCCCTCGTTAACTTTGTAAGAGTTTTTGGAGTCCTGAGACTTAAGAAGAATGAAATTGTTTTGAGATCACTCATGTGGCTATTGGCTGACTATTTGTTTTCCCTGTGTTGGTTTAATTTTGTAAGATTTTTAAGCAGTTAAAGGCTTGGTGATAGGAAGCGATATGCTCTAAATTGAAGAGTTTTCTGGAAGAATCAGGAATTGAGTTGAGGCCAGCTGGCCTAACATCTATTCTATTTTCACTTTGCCTCTTTAGTGACCTCTCCTTGATCTGCTGAATCAATCCTGGTTCTCAAAGTTTAAAAAGGAGAGTAATTAAAAGGGCAGAGGAGATGCTTTGTGATAACAGGCAAAAGCTGAGGATTTGTGTTGGCAAATAGGAGCAGCCTCAGCTGGGTTCTGCCATGAGCCTCCTGTTTCTTTTCCTTCTTCAGCATCCTGTCCTGTGGGACCCACTCCTTACTCCTCTGCTCGATCGCAGTAAGACCTTCACTCCTGGGGGTTGGCTTTCAACTCATAGATGTGAGCATGACTCAGAATGACCAACCAGAGAAACTTATCCCTGGAGAAAAGGGTAGAGCCCACGTGGAGCCTGTCAAAGTACTCGGTGTGAGATTAATGTTGGGTCTGTCAACTCTTCAGACCATATGTGGAACCATTTTCTTGTTGTATCAGTTGGACACAAAGAGGAAATGATGACCTTATTTATTTTATTTTTATTTTTGCGATCTCCTTCCTGCTTTGATCCTGGGTTTTCTCATCCTTGTCCTATGATAATGTCTTAGGAAAATACCTTGACTACCAAGTCATTTTCAAGAGTCTAGAGACTAGTCCCGGTTAAAACTTTTATCTTCACCAAAGATATGTCTCTTCTTCTTGTTCGGATTGGCTCTACAGTTCACAGCTGTGTTACTGTGGCCTTCTTAGTTTCTTTCTTATCACTTTCTCTTCTTTCTCCTCCTCTGTGTTGGGTCCAGGAGGACCATATACAGAAGAGAGGGAGGGCTCACCATGAGTGTGTTGAACCTGACCTCCAGTGTTTCTGTTGTGACCGGGCCCCCATATAGAATTTGGGGGTGAAGGCACATTGGTAGATTTAGCAGAGACCGCTCTGCAGCCTTTACTTTCTTGGCATGAACAATCAATGTCCTTCCTTGACTCTCTTTTGAATGGGCTCTTCTCTCTTACTTTAGTTTTTTTGGTCCCACACCTTTTTCAGAACCTTCCAGGGGTTTAATAATTTTTGTATAGCTCCGACCAATGTAAAATCGGCCTTCTGGTTTGGAGCTTCTCCTTATTATTTTCAAATCTCTACCTTGCTTTATGCTATTTGAACCAAATTTTAAATATCTTCTCTGTTGGAGTGGGTAGATGAAGTCAAGTTTTAGTTAATGGTGAATTTTTTTTATTTCTATATATTATAATACTTTTATTCGGTACTGGGGATAGAACTCAGAGATGTTCTACTTCCTAGCTAAAACCCAGCCTTATTTTATTCTGAAAGAGTCTCACTAAGTTGCTGAGGGCCTCCTTAAGTTGCTGAGGCTGGCCTCATATCTGAAATCCACCTGTCTCGGTCTCCAAGTACTAGAATTACAGGCATGCACCAACTATACAGTTGGCTGTATAAAATAATAATTCCACAGGGCTTAGGTGTTATTTAGTTTTATCCTATCAGTTTCAGATGCGTAGCAATCTGGCATAAAGACAGGATATTTTTTAGTCTCCGCATAGCCAATATAGTCCTTTTAGAGTGTGATTTATTTTCATGGAATATTTTTAACTGTGAGTAATGTCATTAGTATAATTTTCATTATTATCCCAAAACTCTGGTCAGAGGTAGTTCCCTTCTAAACAATGATTTGTCTTATTCCCATTACTAGGATCGTAATGACCCCTACAGGTCCACTGTTTGCATTATGTGTAGGTTTAATTTCCAGATTAAATGATATTTAAGATCCGTCCTATGCTAAAATAACACGACTGTTAAGCAGAGGAAGATCCTTGCAGTTAAAAGCCACCTGCCCCAGCACTGGCTGCTGTTCACATGATGCTGGAATCTGACAAGCTACACTAGGTAAATTACCAGCCAGTGACTGTAGGATGCTGCTCTCTCAAGCCAGCACCAGCATCTGGAGGTCTTTCTAGGGCTGCTGCTAAATTCATAAAAAAAATAAAATAACAAGAAATCCCAAATAAAAGCTGCACTTCTTTTCCTCTTTTAATACATGTATATAAGCCAGCATCGTTCACCACCTCTTTGGTTTTGAATCACCAAATATAAAGTGTTTCTATGCCCTGGGAGCTGAGGATGCCAGGGAGGCCCAATGAATAAAGATAAAACCTCAAGTCATGAATAAGGTCCTGCTATTAGAGACACACTTAAGGGCCCATTTTGCGAGCTGGTTAGTTGGTGCCTGGGGGCTTATCTTCTAACTTTTAAAATATATGGGTATGTGTTTGTACCATTTTTATGTGCCTCATATTTTATAGTAAAAATTAGAATACTGTCTAGCATGAGGTGAGAACCTGATAAATGTCAGGCTCTATTATTATTATTGAGGAAAAAATATAAAAGGTCCTGTTAACAGTAAACTGCAGGCTTTGCGGGAGTTGCTTGGAGCACAGGATGTGCTTTCCAATCTCTGCTGACGCAGCAGGCTCAGAGCGAGTGTATTCTAAGTCAGGAGAGCAATAGCCATGATTTCCGACAAAAAGATGCGCTAACTAACTCTTGAACCAGAGGCTACAGTCTGGTTGGTTCCACCCAGGTCAAAGCAGTTCAGCTCAGTTGGGTGTCTTCCAATTCACTTTAGGTAGCCATACTCAAAAATGTTTGTGACACACTATTTGCTGAGCACAAGAAGGACACATCTCCGCGGGGGCTGTGCTCCTAATCTACTCTGCAAGGGTCTCCATCCTGCCCTGCACTCTGAGAGCCTGGCTGATACTAACCACTTTACCTGTGCCCTTGGTGCCTGGCCTTGGGTTGGTTCCATCAATGGACGGCACCAGCAGGGGGCAGCAGTGGACAGGGAGAATGGGTTATTTCTCTGACTCTTGGTGAATTTCTGAACTTGCTGCTCATGTCAGGCTTCCTTCTGGCTCTCACCCCTCTCTCCACAACAGGCAGTGACTCCTGGTAGATCTGTGGCTCCTTCCCACTTCCTTGTGCCTAGGTGTGGGTTAGTGCTCCTGGTCTTCCTGTTCCTGAATGTACCCCACCCCTGTTGCCTTCCTGAAGCTGTACCCACTGTTTTGAAATTACCCTCATAGCCGGGTGTGGGGCTGCACACCTATAATCCCAGTACTTAAGAGGCTGACGGGAGGATCCCAGGTTTGAGGCCATCCTCAGCAAATGAGCAAGGTCCTCAGCAACTTAAAGAGCCCCATTTCAAAATCAAAAGGCCTGGGGATGTAGCTTGGAGGTACAATGGCCCTGGGTTCAATCCCCAGAGCCCCTTTACCCCCACCCAATACACAGAATATCCCTCTGTATTAAGCTCTCTTTGATTACTCAGCTTGTGCGGACCAACCTGCGGTGCTCCACAGAGGAACCCAGCAGATTCTCTCAAGTCATTTTCACCTGACTTCATTTATTTATAGCGATGTGCTTTTTATGGGTCAAGTTCAACCTCAGTAAACTATGGTCGAGAATCCAGCTCTCCACAGAGACATGTCAAGTGATACCAAGGCAGGAGGGGAACTTGCCTATCTCAGGGTGAGGGTGAGCGCCCTCCCCCCACCCCTGAGGACATTGAGTTTGATTGGTAAGAGGGAGCATGGCTGGGGCCTGTGGTGGGACGGGGAGGCCCACAGGAAGGAAGACCTGCTGGTAAGAAAGACGGGCAGGGCTGCCTGTGGCTTGGTGGTAGAGGCTTGCCTGGCTAGCCCAAGGCTCTGGGTTGGGTCCCAGCAAACACACACACACACACACACACACACACACACACACACACGCTCCCCAGCAGGTGGGCAGGTGGGAGAACATTTAGCACCTAGAGTGTGGGAGAGAAGATGGTCACTGGTGGCCTAATGCCGACCTCGCATCCCTGGCTAACGGGTTTGGAGCTTATCCTAAGGGTCTGAGAGATTTTGAGAGGTCTTTCCAGATTGGCTGTGAGTTTTAGGTGTCCTCTGGCCTTAGGCTGGAGAAGGGACTGGAGGGTTATTGTTTCAGTAATATGGGAAAGAGTTGTCAATGGGGCAGGGTTCCCGGCATGGGGATGAAGTGAGGAAGATATGCCAAGAGACCGCTTTCTCTAGGGGGTGGAAGTGCCAGCAGCAGAGGCTCAGGGGAACAGCCACATAGTGGGCGAGGACAGGGTGGGGACCGGGAGGAAGCACCGCCAATCTCCAGGACCCCAGCCCTGCCAAGGGGCGCGCAGGGCACCCGGGGCCGCGGATCGCACTCGGGCACGCCGTCTATCACGGGCATTAGGAGAGAAAGAGGGCGACAAACTGGTCAGATCTGAAGAACATGCCTTCGTACTCTCCTTCTTGTCCTCCTTTTGGCCCCGAGGAGGAAGAGGTGCGTCAGAGGAGCAGGAACAGAGGTGCCCCAATGGTGACCGCACTCATCCTTACTTAGAAAGGGGAAGTGAGGCCACAGCGCCCTCTAGAGGACGGCTGGCGCGGAGCGGGGAGAGCCCCGAATCTGGAGAAATTAGACTCAAAAACCAAGGACTGAGGTTTCAAATAACTGAGCGTCCAGAATTAATGTCTAGGGAGGGCATTAACATGTGAGGGAAAGAGAGATTTGACAGAGGAAGATGAAAATAATGTGATTTCTTGCTTATGTCATATGGAGTTTAGACTTTTAAAAACTTCATATAAACACATTAATAAAAATAAACTTAAATGTGAGTATATTAAATGTTTCATATATATGTGTATATACATATAGGTATACATAAAACTTTATGCTTATTCATTTATATTTTACATGTATGTATATATTAATATATAGGTACAGTATACACACAGTCATAAAATTTGGGAAATGCAGATGTGTATAGAAGAAGAGGAAAATAATTTTGATACTCATAACTTTGAAGTATATTATGGTATAAAATGTAATGAATTTTAAAATTTCTTATACATCAAGATAAATTTTATGGACATTGTATAAGGTGTTCAATAGCTATTATTTATAAAAGTGTTTCTGGAAAGGTTGTATTGATTTATACTGTGCCTGAACCCTTGATAACGTTTACTGTTAAAATACTATTTATATTACTAATAAGCTTTTTGTCAATGTAGTAAGTGAAAAGTGGAAACATATACTTCCTACATTGTATTTATTATTATATCTAGTACTTTAAATTATATGCCTTCTACTCTTATGCATTACTTTTTTGTAATTTGGGTGTCATAACTACTGCTTGTGTTTTTTGATATTGAAATGGTTATTTTTCTTTTTGTTTTAGAAAAATATATGTTAAGCTGATCATGGTGGCAAACACTTGTAATCCCACTACTTGGGAAGCTGAGACAGGAGGACTGAAGTTTCATAGCCCGTCTCAGCAACTTAGTGAGACCCTGTTTCAAAATAAATAATAAAATAGCACTGGGGGTGTAGCTCAGAGGTAGAATGCCTCTGGGTTCCACCCCCAGTACCATCCTCCCCACTACACAATACACACACACACACACACACACACACACACACACACACATATATATATATATATAATGTAAAGATGATTCATCTTGTGTGATGTATTTAAAATATTTTTTTCTTTTTGAATTCAATTTATGGTACTTTTTACTACGGATGTGTTTAATCAATATTCAGTCAAATAAATCAGTACTTTCCTTTAAGATACTTCCTTCCTCCGGCTTTCTATGTAGAAAGGCTCTCCTCAGCCTGAGATCAGAAACATCTTGTGTGGACTGTATTCTACTTGTTTTATTGTCTCATTTTTAAACATGAAGCAAATTCAACCTAAATGAACTGTGATGAATGTCTAGTGGTGGGCTCGATGCCTCCCTCCACCCACGGCACCTCTTAGTTAAACCACTTACTAAGTCACATTAATTGGGAAATTCTGAGTTCAAGCCATGAAGGGTCAGTTCTCCCTCAGAGCGGAGTCAGAATGGTGTAGGATAGAGGAGGCCGACTCTCAGACAGAATCACTTGGTGGGGTGGGGGCAGGGTGAAGTTGCTTTATCTCACCAATTTGCTAGCTGAAGACCAGGACAAGTTGCTTAATATTTTCAGTAATCTCAGAGTGTAAAACAGGCCTAATAATATCTTGGAGGTTTTCAGAGCTGATTAAATGAGGTTAATACATCCAGAATGCCTCATTAGTATGTATTAAATACAGATTTAGTTTAGCCAGATGTGGCGGTACACACCTGTAAGCCCAGAAATTGGAGGCTGAAACAGGAGGATTTCCAATACATTGAAGGCTGAGACAGGAGGATTTCAGGTGTGAGGACAGCCTCAGCAACCTAGTGAGACCATGTTTTAAAATAAAAAGTAAAAAAGGGCTGCTAGGGGTGTAGCTTGAAGGTACAATGTCCTTGGGTTCAACCTCCAGTTGCAAAAATAAAAATAAATTTAGTTTTAGTTTTATTCTTCTCTCTCTCTCTCTCTCTCTCTCTCTCTCTCTTCTGCAATTGAAACAAGAGGAATTCTCCTTCTGAGCTATACCCCTGGCCCTTTAAAATTTTTTTTTTTGAAACAAGGTCTGGATAAGTTGCTAAGAGTCTTGCTAAGTTGCTGAGACTGGTCTTGAACCTGTGATCCTCCTGTCTCAGCCTCTTAAGTATTGGGATTACAGGTGTGCACCACCAGCCCTGCTTGTTTTCTATTTAGTTGAAACTGGGAACCAGACAATCTGAGGCTTTTTAAATGTTTTTTTTTTAGAAACTCACTTTTTCTATGTTTTAGCTAATACTTTCCATAAGCAATATTTACTTTTGTCACAGAGATGGTTTTGTTTTGTTTGTCCCATACAAGATTGTTTCTCTGTTTCTATGTCTCATACTTCAAAAGCTGTACAGTGCTAAGATGTCTAAGGTGTATAGGTGCATTTGTTAAAAACAAGTCCTGGGGGTTTGAAACATGGCCCATCTTTAGAGACAGATTCTTAGTTACATCCTTCAGTTGGCTTTATTGAACTGAGAAAATCGAACTTATTATGCAGCTGCTTGGTTTCAAGTAACAGAAACTGACTCTGGTTAACGTATGCAAAGGGGATTTATTGGAAGGATATGGAGTTGCTTATGGAATAGAAAGGAGGGGTGAAGGTCACGGGCTGCAGCAGCTGTAGAGCTGTGGTGAGTTAGAGGAGGTGGGTGCTGGGTGAGTGGATTCTTTGCAGTAGAAGCTGATAAAAATAGTTTCTGTAAGCAATGATCACCTCAAGAAACAAAATCTAACTATGTTCATTTCATTAAAAATCATTCTGCTGAAGATTAAAAATTTGGGGATGATAACATTTGTGGTCATAGCTTTCCCTATAGTTAGAGGTAGAGCAATTCAGTGACAGTCAAAAGGCAGTGTCTTGAGAAGGTAGAGGGAATTCCCTGAAGGGAAAATGGGGTGCCATTCATTCACATAGGAAAGATCTGACACTGGGCTGTGCACACTGTAAGGTCACAGTGAGGTGTCAGGCCTGCTGTGCATTATGGGAGCCTGAGGGAGACACAATCAGGAGAGGACTTCAGGGATAAAAGCCAAACAGCTCTTAACTTTGTTTGCCTAACCAACTCTAACTCCCGGGATAATAGCCCACCATTGTCCTTGCTGGGCTCAAAACAACAATCTGCCTTTTCAAGATGAATAAAGATGGGCAGAAGGATCCATGCTTCTGATCTACAGGGACTCTTGAGGTCCAAGCTTTGGGAAGATTTAGTGTCTGAGATTTTATCACCACCAACAAGAGCCAAGTTCTCCAGAGATAAGAAATGGCAGAAGGCAAGCGCCAATGGTTGCTGTGTCAGCCTTAAGACTCAGACTTTTCTGTTTCAGCCTGATTCGGGCTCCTGAGTCTTTTTCTAAAGAGAAGAGAAGTAGAAGCGTGGATTCATGAGTCTGCACCTTTCTCTATGCGTATTCCCCAGGAGAAGTGATCCATTAGTAAGAGAGGCGGACATGCCAAGAGCAATAAAGAGGCAGGCTGGCTGGGCTAGGCAGGCCCGAGTTAGAGGCTTTGCTGGGGAACCTTGCTCATTCATTAATTCTAGCCCTGGAAGTGCGCCAAGCTGTGTGGTTTCACCACAGCAAGGGGCAAGATCCTAATGATTCAATGCACTCTGTTTCCCTGCATCTCACGTTGTCTAGTAAGGCACTTTGAAGAATGGAAAATTGAGTTTTCAATACTTTGCTGTTTGCTGAAGCTAAAGCTAGCAGTAATTGAAGCCAGTTGACTGCTGAAGGAAATAGCTAAGGTAAAGCTTAGAGCCCCGGGGAGGCTGAAGAACTCAAGTGTGGGGCTCAGTGGATCCTGCTCTCTTTCTTTATTGCGATGAAAACTGTAGTTGCAATTTGGTTTTGGAATATCATGTTATTCTTTGAAAATATGTTCCTTTCCATATTCTCTTTGAATGGAGCTTATTTAAGTGTATACGGAAGCCCTAAGACCAGAGTAATAAGAAATGGTTTCTCAGGAAAGTGTCACCATCATTAGCTAAAAATCTCAGGTAGTGTTTAAGGAACTGCAGACTCCTTTTAGTTTTATTTCAATGGCTAATCAGACCTTAATTAAGCCAACATAACTCATTTTATCATCATGAACATACCTTGGTCATCCTGAGGAAACCTAAAGTTTCTAGAGAAAAACTTTATGTGATGTATACTGACCAATAACTTCACTAGATCTAACACCTGGACTAGTTTTTGATACAGAGTAGGTGATAATGGATACTAGATGAATGAAAAGTGAGGTTACTTTTCTCAAACAACCCATAAATACAGGGGGAATTGGCTCAAACAATGGTATTTGTGACCAAATAATGAATTCAAATCTTTTAGTGTGGTAACCCTTTGTGAAAACAGTTTTAATCTTCAAACTGTGTGTGAAAGAATGCTTTTGCAGGTGGGAAACAACTGCTTCTTTAGTTTGAAGATGCAGGAAGCATAGGGCCTAGTTCCTACCCCAATGCCCACTTTCAAAAAAAACGTCCTCATTTTCAACTTTTTTAGGTTTATTTCGGCCCTTGATTCGACTTGATTTTTGGATAGCAGGAGAGTGAGGCTCTGAGGCAGTGGTGGGAAATTGCAGGAGTAAATTCAGGATTCTGTGTTTTGTTTTTCATCCCATGGCTACTTCTTCAAGGTGACAATATACAAAAAATATGGTAGCTTTCAGACACCCTAGTAAGAATCTTTGGTTTATATAGTTACTATTACATATATGCTTTGCAAACAGCTGTATCAAGATATAATCTGCTTATTATAAAATTTGATATTTTTTGTAATAAGGATTGAATCCAGGGACTTTCTGTCTCAGAGCTATACCCCCAGCCCTATTTTTTATTCTTTATTTTCAAACAGGCATAAAACAGTGTCTGTCTCACTAATTTGAGGATGGCCTCAGTAAGTAGCTGAGGCTGGCCACAAACCTGGCATAATCCTGTCTCAGACTCCCAGGTAGTAGGATTGTAACCATGTGCCACTATGCCTGGCTCCATTTTTACTTTTGATTTTGAAAAAGAGTCTTGCTATGTTGCAGAGGCTGGCTTCGATTCTGCAATACTCCTGTCTCAGCCTCCCAAGTGTTAAGATTATAGGCGTGTACCATTCATGCCCAGTTAAAATACATCTGTTTTAAGTGCATAACTTTATGGGTTTTATTATATTTACAGAGTTACGCAGCCATTGGAAGAATCTAATTTTAGAATATTCTCATCACTTACAAAATAAACCCCTTAATAATTACTCCTCATTTCTTCTCCCCTGTGCCCAGGCAACCAGAAATCTACTTTCAGGCCTTTTTAGACTTGTCTGCCCTGGATATTTCACCCACAGGGTATCATACAAAATATCATCTTCTGTATTTGTCTATTTTTTTTTTTTTTTGTGGTACTGGGGTTCCTGGAAGCCCTTCTATCTCCAGGCTACACTCCCAGACCTATTTTTACATTTTTATTTGGAAACAGGGTCTCCTAAGCCAGCACATGCGGCTAGCTTCGAACCTGCGCGGTCCTCCTGTCTCTGCCTTCCAAGCGCGGGGATTACAAGCGTGCGCCACCACGCCCGGCTATATTTGTCTATTTTTTTAAATTAATTTATTTTTTAAATTGGTGCATTGTAGTCATATATCAATCACATTGGAGTACAAGACTTGAGAGGATATACAAGCACACATCATCCAATTAGCCCTCCTCCAGCCCCCATCCCATTCCCTCCCCCTCCCTCCATCCCACACTTCTTTGGTGATTTACTTTGATACATTTGTTTATGTACCTCCTGCGTTTTAAAGAGGCTCCGTCCTCCAGTATTACATACCCTCTGATTGGTCACATTAGTTGCTTCACTATAGGGCCCTTTCTATAGCTCAACCTCTTCCTGTTGCCCTTTTCCTCCTAGTTATTGCTGAGATTAAGAGAAGCGTCTGATTTATATTTTCTGTGATATTTCTCTGTGCATGCTGCGTTGCAAGTACCAATCCCAATCTTGATGGTCCCAGTAGTGGCCTGGCTACTCAGTGGACTGATTCAGACCTCGCTGGCTCAAGCAGCGGCCTTGCCTCATGGGAGGCCCCAGTTCTGGTCTCGCTGGCCCCTGAACCGGTCTAACCCCTAAGCTGGCTTTGGTCCCGGCCTTGGAGGCTGCAGGAGTGAACTTGCCTCACGCCAGGCTCCGATGTTGGCCATTGGCCCCTGCACCGGTCTAACCCCTTGGCAGGATTCCAATCCCAGACTCGGAGGCCCCAGCACTGGCCTAGCCTCATGGCAGGCTCCAATGCCAGCCTCGTTGGCCCCAGCACCAGCCTAACCCCTTGGCAGGCTCCGATCCCGGCCTCGGAGGCCCCAGCACTGGTCATTCCTCAAGGCAGGCTCCGATGCCGGTCTCGCTGGCCCCAGCACCGGCCTAACCCCTCAGAAGGCTCTTATCCTGGCCTCAGAGGCCCCAGTACCGGCCTTGCCTCTTGGCAGGCTCCGATGCCGGCCTCACTGGCCCCAGCACCGGCCTAACCCCTCGGCAGGCTCTTATCCTGGCCTCGGAGGCCCCAGTACCGGCCTTGCCTCAAGGCAGGCTCCAAGGCCGGCCTCGTTGGCCCCAGCACCGGTCTAACCCCTCGGCAGGCTCCGATCCCGGCCTCGGAGGCCCCAGCACTGGTCATGCCTCAAGGCAGGCTCCGATGCCGACCTTGCTGGCCC
Source organism: Muscardinus avellanarius (assembly GCF_963383645.1). Lineage (NCBI taxonomy): Eukaryota > Metazoa > Chordata > Mammalia > Rodentia > Gliridae > Muscardinus > Muscardinus avellanarius. The sequence continues at coordinate 20,604,476 of NC_137789.1, read as the reverse complement.
CAGCACTGGCCTAACCCCTCGGCAGGCTCTTATCCTGGCCTCGGAGGCCCCAGTACTGGCCGTGCCTCATGGCAGGCTCCGATGCCGGCCTTGCTGGCCCCAGCACCGGCCTAACCCCTCGGCAGGCTCTTATCCTGGCCTCGAGGCCCCATTACTGGCCTTGCCTCAAGGCAGGCTCTGATGCCGGCCTCACTGGCCCCAGCACCGGCCTAACCCCTCGGCAGGCTCCGATCCTGGCCTCGGAGGCCCCAGTACCGGCCTTGCCTCAAGGCAGGCTCTGATGCCGGCCTCACTGGCCCCAGCACCGGCCTAACCCCTTGGCAGGCTCTTATCCTGGCCTTGAGGCCCCAGTACCGGCCTTGCCTCAAGGCAGGCTCCGATGCCGGCCTCGCTGGCCCCAGCACTGGCCTAACCTCTCGGCAGGCTCTTATCCTGGCCTCGAGGCCCCAGTACCGGCCTTGCCTCAAAGCAGGCTCCAATGCCGGCCTCGTTGGCCCCAGCACCAGTCTAACCCCTCGGCAGGCTCCTATCCCGGCCTCGGAGGCCCCAGCACTGGTCATGCCTCAAGGTAGGCTCCAATGCCGGCCTCGCTGGCCCCAGCACCGGCCTAACCCCTCGGCAGGCTCTTATCCTGCCTCGGAGGCCCCAGTACCGGCCTTGCCTCACGGCAGGCTCCGATGCCGGCCTCGCTGGCCCCAGCACTGGCCTAACCCCTCGGCAGGCTCTTATCCTGGCTTCGAGGCCCCAGTACCGGCCTTGCCTCAAGGCAGGCTCCGATGCCGGCCTCACTGGCCCCAGCACAAGCCTAACCCCTCGGCAAGCTCCGATCCCAGCCTCGGAGGCCCCAGCACTGGTCATGCCTCAAGGCAGGCTCCAATGCTGGCCTCACTGGCCCCAGCACCGGCCTAACCCCTCGGCAGGCTCCGATCCCGGCCTCGGAGGCCCCAGCACTGGTCATGCCTCAAGGCAGGCTCTGATGCCAGCCTCACCGGCCCCAGCACCGGCCTAACCCCTCGGCAGGCTCTTATCCTGGCCTCGGAGGCCCCAGTACCGCCCTTGCCTCATGGCAGGCTCCAATGCCGGCCTCGCTGGTCCCAGCACCGGCCTAACCCCTCAGCAGGCTCCGGTCCCGTCCTCGGGGGCCCCAACACTGGCCTTGCCTCACGGCAGGCTCTGATGCCGGCCTCGCTGACCCCAGCACCAGCCTAACCCCTCAGCAAGTTCCGGACCCGACCTCGGAGGCCCTAGCACAAGCCTTGCCTCATGGCAGGCTCCAATGCCGGCCTTGCTGGCCCCAGCATTGGTCTAACCCCTCTGCAGGTTCCAATCCCGGCCACGGAGTCCTCAGTAGTGGCCTTGCCTCACAGCAAGCTCTGATGTCAGCCACTGGCCCCGGCACCCGCCTAACCCCTCAGCAGGTTCCGATCACTGTCTCTGTGGTTATTATTTCAAAGGTTCCAGTTGTAATGTATCAGATCTCTGCCTCCCCCGAATATTGGCCACTGGCATTGCCACTGCCTCCACCATTTCAAGTCCTTCCCAGGCTCTTTTTCCCCTCTGAATGTTGTCCAGTGTTCCTAAGCATGCGTGATGGTAGCATTCGACATTTGGTGTAATTTCTCCAAAAAAATAAAGTTGGTAAGATCCGGTTTCTGCTTCTCCTGAATACAAGTCTCCACCACCATCGCGGAGAACTCTTTCAACACCACATTTCTCCTTGGTCTCCGCTAAACTCTCTCCTTATATGTGATGTCTGAGATTCTTAACAATATAGAGAAATAGCAGGCCTCTTTCATGGCGAATTTTTCCATAAGTTCCAGTGCATTTAGATAAGTTTTGTCTGCATCTCCAGTGTCCTGGCATCCATAACGGCTTTCTTACCTCCTCTCTGATATTTTTCGTTATCTTTTTCTGTTCTGGGCCCAGTTTCTCCAGGGGTCTGGCGTGCTACTCGCAGTTCGGCCAGGGGCCCAGAGTCCCGCGACCCGGGCCCCAGCTGGCATGCCCCGCGTGCAACCCCTGCCCAGAACCCAGCATCTTACTGGGCCTGGTTTCTCCAGGGGTCTGGCGTGCTACGCGCAGTTCGGCCCGGGGCCCAGGGTCCCGCGACCCGGCCCCGGCTTTTGTGCGCCGCGCGCGACCCCCGCCCAGAACCCAGCGTCTTACTGGGCCTGGTTTCTCCAGGGGTCTGGCGTGCTACACGCAGTTCGGCCGGGGCCCCTATTTGTCTATTTTTTAACAGAGAAAAAAGCCTTTGAGATTCAGCCACGTCATAGGATAAATAAGTACTCCATTTCTTTTTATTGCTGAATAACATTTGATGGAGTTTACCAATCCATCATTTGATAGGTTGTTTTCACATTTTGAATATTATGAGTATGGCTGCCATCAATATTTGTGTAAAAACTTTAGTGTGGACATATGTTTTTATTTTTTGAGTTTATACTCCATAGAGCAGGATTATTAGGTCAGATAATAATCCTGTGTTCAACTTTGTGAGGAGCTGCCAAACGCTTTCCACACTCACTGCACTATTTTGCATTTCATTTATCATACTTTTATTTAAAGAAAAAATTAGAATCCATTGCGTGGCTTAAATGGTTTCTCCATTCATTGAAGTCAGCATGTTTATAAAATGCTTACCATAGTGTGTTGTCAGCCTTAGTCCTCATAGATATTTGATAAAGGTGACATTATTCTTTTTTTTATCAATCTTTTTAAAAAAATTTTTTATTGAACATAAATTGTATACATTTAAACTATACTTGATGCCCTCTCCCCCCTCCCACCCCTGTTTTCCCTTCCCCCCTCCCAGGAATAAAACAATGATTGTCCCGGGTAACCATGCCATATTCATAATTTTACATATATTCGGATGTGGACCCTCATTAATCAAGTTCAGCCTTCCTCCTCCTCTATCTTTCCATTCAAGCTTTGCTGGTATTTCCCCTCCATTATCTGGAGTACTACTGGTATCCTCTGCATTTCCTAGTTTGGGCATATTAGTGGAAACATATGTACCTTCTTCTATGCTTGGCTGATCTCACTTAACATAATGCTCTCCAGGGCTTTCCATCTTCTTGGAAAAGGTATGATTTTGTTCTTCTTTATGGCTGAGTAGAATTCCATTGTGTGTATTTCCCAGAGTTTTGCAATCCATTCATCTGTTGATGGGGACCTGGATTGGTTCCATCTTTTGGCTATTACAAATTGTGCTGCTATGAACATAGGTATGCATATGTTGCTATAGTTCTCTGTTTTCAACCCCTTTGGAAAAATACCCAGGAGTGGTATAGCTGGATCATATGGTGGATCTATTCACACCTTTCTTAGGAATCTCCACACAGATCTCCATAGTGGCTGAACTAGTTTGCACTCCCACCAACAGTGTAAAAGAGTTCCTCTTTCCCCACATCCTCACCAGCATTTGTCGTTATTTGATTTCTTTATGCTTGCCACTCTGACTGGGGTTAGATGGAATCTCAGTGTAGTTTTGATTTGCATCTTCCTGATGGCCAATGATGTAGAACATCTTTTCATGTATCTATTGGCCCTTTGTATCTCTTCTTTTGTGAAGTGTCTATTTAGTTAATTTGCCCATTTCTTGATTGGGTTGTTTGCTTTGCTAGTGTAGAGTCTTTTGAGCTCTTTGTATATTCTGGATATTAGTCCCCTATCAGAGTGGTGGCTGGTAAAGATCTTTTCCCATTCTGTAGGCTTCCTCTTTAAGTTGTTGATGGTTTCCTTTGATGAGAAGAAACTGTTAAGTTTGATGTTTTCCCACATGTTAATTCTTGCTTTAATTTCCTGAGCTTGGGAGGTTTTGTTGAGAAAGTTACTGCCTGTAGCAATATTTTGTAGTGTTGAACCTATGCTTTCCTCTACTAACTTCACAGTCTCAGGTCTAATTTCTAAGTCTTTGATCCATCTTGAGTTGATTCCTGTGCATGGTGAGATATAGGGGTTTAGATTCATCTTTTTACAAATGGATAGCCAGTTCTCCCAGCACCATTTGTTGAAAAGGCTATCTTTTCTACAGCGTATGAGTTTGGCCCCTATGTCAAAGATTAATTGACTAAAGATGTGTGGGTTTGTTTCTGTATCTTCTATTCTAATCCACTGGTCAGTATATCTATTATTGTGCCAGTACCATGCTGTTTTTACTACTATTGCTCTATAGTATAATTTGAAGTCTGGGATTGTAATGCCTCCTGCATGTTTCTTATTGCTGATAATTGCTTTGGCTATTCTGGGTCTTTTCTTTCTCCATATAAAGTTCATGATTGATTTTTCTAGGTCTCTGAAGAATGTCGCTGGTATTTTAATTGGAATTGCATTGAATCTATAGATCAGTTTTGGTAGAATGGCCATTTTGATGATATTTATTCTGCCTATCCATGAGCATGGAAGATCTTTCCATCTTCCAAGGTCTTCTTTAATTTCTTTCTTTAATGTTTTATAGTTTTTGTTGTAGAGGTCTTTTACATCTTGGGTTAGGTTTATTTCTAGATATTTTATTGGTTTTGAGGTTATAGTGAATGGAATTGTTTTCTTTGTTTCTTTCATTGTGGATTCATTGTTGGCATAAAGAAAAGCCATTGATTTCTTTAGGTTGATTTTGTATCCTGTGACTTTGCTGAATTTGTCAATCAGCTCCAGAAGTTTGTTGGTTGAGTTCTTTGGGTCTTACAGATAAAGGATCATGTCATCTGTGAATAAGGATAATTTTAATTCCTCTCTTCCTATGTGAATTCCTTTGATTTACTTCTATTGTCTGATTGCTGCAGCAAGAGTCTCAAAGACTATATGGAAAAGGAGTGGTGATAGTGGGCATCCTTGTCTTGTTCCTGACTTTAGCGGAAATTCTTGCAGTTTTTCCCCAATCAATATAATGTTGGCTTTGGCTTTACAGTATATTGCATTAATGATGTTGAAGTACGTTCCTTCTATCCCAATTTTCTGCAGTGTTTTTAACATAAATGGGTGTTGGATTTTGTCGAATGCTTTTTCAGCATCTATTGCTATGATGATGTGGTTTTTGTTCTTGGTTCTATTTATGTTGTGGATAACATGTATTGATTTGCGTATGTTGAACCAGCCCCTTGTTTTTCTGGGATGAAATTGACTTGGTCATGTTGTATTATTCTCTTGATATAGTTTTGAATGCGTATAGCTAGTATTTTGTTTAGAATTTTTGCATCTATGTTCAATAAGGATATTGGTCTGTAATTTTTCTTTCTTGAAGAATCTTTATTTGGTTTGGGGATTAATGTGATACTGGCCTCATAGAAGGAATTTGGGAGAGTTCCATCTCTTTCAATTTCCCAGAACAAGTTATGAAGTACTGGTATTAGTTGTTCACTGAAGGTTTTGTAGAATTCAGCTGGAAACCCATCTGGGCCTGGGCTTTTCTTTGGTGGAAGAATTTTTATTGCTGTTTCTATTTCTTTGGTTGCTATTGGTTGGTTTAGGCTTGCTATATCCCCTTGGCTGAGTGTAGGAAGGTTAATTGTGCTTAGAAATGTATCAATTTCTTCCATGTTTTCAAGTCTATTGGAGTATAAATTTTTAAAGTAGTTTCTGATAATCTGTTGAGTTTCTTCACTATCTGTGGTGATATCTCCTTTTTCATTTTTAATTTTGATAATTTGTGTTGATTCTCTTTTTCTTTTGGTTAGGTTGGCCAGGGGTTTATCAATTCTATTAATCTTCTCAAAGAACCAACTTTTTGTTTTATTGATTCTTTGAATTGTTTTTATTTTATTCTGTATTTCATTTCTGCTCTAATTTTAATAATTTCTTGCCTTCTGCTGGCTTTGGGAATAGACTGTTGCAGAATTTCTAGGTCCTTGAGTTGTGTCTTTAGGTTCTTTACTTGGCGGTTCTCTGCCCTTCTTATGTGGGCACTCAATGCAATAAACTTTCCTCTTAATACTGCCTTCATAGTGTCCCATATATTTTGGTATGTTGTGTCTCTGTTTTCATTTGTTTCCATAAATTTTTTTTTCTTCCCTAATTTCTCCTTTTACCCATTCATCATTCAATAGTGTATCATTCAATCTCCATGTATTTGAATAATTTCTTTTGAGTTTCCTGTTGTTGATGTCTACTTTTATTCTATTGTGGTCTGAAAAGATGCAAGGAATTATATTACATCTTTTGAATTTGCTGGCACTTTCTTTGTGTCCCAGTATGTGGTCTGTTTTGGAGAAAGTTCCATGGGCTGTTGAGAAAAATGTGTATTCTCTAATTTCTGGCTGAAATATTCTATAAATGTCTATTAGGTCCATTTGGTTTATGGTTTTCTTTAGTTCTAAAGAGTCTTTACTCATCTTTTGCCTTGAAGATCGATCCAGTGGTGTGAGAGGCATATTAAAGTCTCCCAGAATTATTGTATTTCAGTCCATTTGGGATCTGATGTCCAGAAGGGTTTGTTTTACAAATGTGGTTGCACCCACGTTTGGGGCATAAATATTTACTATCATTATATCTTCTTGGTGTATTGTTCCTTTTAGTAAAATGAGGTACCCTGATTTGTCTCTTCTGATGTGTTTTAGTTTAAAGTCTATTTTGTTGGATATCAGGGTTGCTACCCCTGCTCATTTTTGGTCTCCAATAGCATGATATATCTTTTTCCATCCTTTCACTTTCAGTCTGTGAATGCCTTTGGCTGTAAGGTGAGTTTCTTGCAGACAACATATACTTGGATTATGTTTCTTGATCCACATTGTGAATCTATGTCTTTTGATTGGTGAGTTAAGTCCTTTGACATTAAGAGATATTATTATTATTATTATTATTATTATTATTATTAATTATTATTATTATTATTATTATTATTTTTATTTATTTTTTTTTTTGGTGGTACTGGGGTTCCTGGAAGCCCTTCTACCTCCGGGCTACACTCCCAGACCTATTTTTACATTTTTATTTGGAAACAGGGTCTCCTAAGCCAGCACGCGTGGCTGGATTTGAACCTGCGCGATCCTCCTGTCTCTGCCTCCCAAGCGCGGGGATTACAAGCGTGTGCCACCACGCCCGGCAAGAGATATTATTGAAATATGATTTTTGTTTTCTGCCATTTTATGTTTTTTCTACTATTGGATGGATTGGTCTTTCTTCTTAAATGGCCCACTTATTGACTTCCTCTCTTATCTGGTTCTGGAGTCTGCTTCTTTTTTCTTCTTTATGGTTTATTTCTTTAAGAATTTTCTCTAGTGTTGGCTTTGAATTCATGAATTTTTTAAGATTCTGTTTATCCTGAAACACTCTTGTTTCCCCATTGATTTTGAATAGTAGTTTTTCTGGATAGATTAATTTTGGTTGGAAGTTATTTTCTTCCAGGGTCAGAATCACGTCATACCAGTCTCTCCTAGCATTCATGACCTGGGGTGTATAGTCTGGGGTGATTCTTATTGCTTTGCCTCTATATGTCACCCATCCTTTTGTTCTCACTGCTTTTAAGATTCGTTCCTTGGCCTCTATGTTGGTCATTTTGGTTATTATGTGGTGTGGCATGGTCCTTCTTTGGTCCTGTCTCAATGGAGTTCTGTATGCCTCCTGGACATGAAGATCCAAGTCTCTTTCCATGTTTGGAGTAATTCTCTGAGATTATTTCTTTGAAGAGATTATGGATGCCCTTGGTCTGTACCTCTATCCCTTCTTCAATGCCTATTATCCATTAGTTACGGCGCTTCATATTATCCCATATTTGCTGGATGTTTAGGTTTTGTTGCTGTAAAGATTTCTGTATATCGCTGACCATGTTTTCGGTTTTGGATGTACTGTCTTCTAATAGTGATATTCTGTTTTCCATTTCATCTAATCTTCCAGAATTTCTTTCTATTGCTGTCTTCATTTCACTTATTGACTCTTTCATTTCATTCCAGACTTCTTTCTGATTCTTTCTTAGTGTTTCTATCTCATCTTTCATCTCTGCTAGACTTGTTTTAAATCCTTTCATCATATTGTAGATCAAGATTCGGAACGTCCCTTCTTGCATTTCTTGAAGGTCAGTATTTGTGACTTCTGTCATCTCTCCAGTATTCCTGGTTCTCATATTTTCACTGTTCTCAGGCCTGTTCTTCTGTTGTCTTCCCATTGATGTGGTATGGATTGGGTGATGGTGGAGTAGTTGGCAGCCCAATCAGAAGCTCTGTCGGGCTGGTAGTTCTTCCGTATCTGGTTCTCTGGTGGCTGTAGGTCCGGCGCAGAGGTGACTCTTAGGTCTCTGTGCTTCCTGGGTCTCTGAAGGAGCTTTTGGATTTTGTTGCCACGTTGGTGTAAGTCAGGTCCTGGGGCTATGGTTTGGGCTGGAGCTCCGCTGGTGCTGGGCGGGGGCTGTACTGGAGCCTGGTGCTGCAGCCTCTGAGAGGCTGCTGGCTGGTGCTGGGCCCTGGCTGGGCTGGGGCTGGGCTGGGGCCGGAGATGGTAGCAGCCCAGGGGGCTCTGGAAGGAGCAAAGCCCAAGCCTCCCGGGCCCTGGGGAGGCTTACCAGTGGCTGTAGCTCTGGTGTAGAGGTGACTCCTGGGTCTTGGTGCTTCCTGGGTCTCTGAACGAGCTTTTGGATTTTGTTGCCACGTTGGTGTAAATCAGGTCCCGGGGCTACAGTTTGGGCTGGTAGTCCACGCAGTGGCAGCCTGCCGGCGGCCCAGCTGTGGCTGCAGCTGATCCGAAATGCGAGTTGGTTTTTTTTTTTTTTTTTTCCCCTCCTGCAGTTCAAGGTTCCTGGTTTTCTTTCAGCGAGGTTCCTGGGTCAGTTTTGGTTTCTGAGCTATATTTATTTTGTTGGTTGAGACACTGCTTTCTCATTAGTTGAACTTTATTTATTTCAACTACTGAGAAGTGCTGTGTCCCTCAGTTGCCATTTTGAATCGAAAAAGGTGACATTATTCTATAGCTCTTATGAAGATAAGAATGATGACAGAAAAGTCAGATGCCTAAGGTCACATATAAAGTGGTAGGGAGACTTGAGACTCTCCAAATGGTTCTATCTGGCTCCAGAACTGACCTTGTAACATTTTCATGTTGTAAAGCCTTATTTTCTTAATATAATGTTCTCCAGGTCCTTCCATTTTCTTGAAAATGACTTAATTTTGTTCTTCTTAATTGATTAATAGAATCCCATTGTGTGTATTTCTTATAATTTTGTAATCTATTTATCTTTTGATAGATACCTGGGTTGGTTCCCTAATTTAGTTATTGTGAACTGTGCTACTATGAACATGGATATGCATATATTACTGTAGTTCTTTGGTTTCAACTTCTTTGGGAAGATACCCATGAGTGGTATAGCTGGATTATATGGTGGATCCATTCCCAGTTTTCTAAGGAATCTCCACACTAATTACCATAGCGGCTGAACTAGTTTGCACTCCCTTAAACATGTTAAGTGAGACTAGATAATCACAGAAAGTGAAGGGTTATATGTTTTCTCTAATGCGCAAAAACTAGAGAGTAATTGGGATATAAGAGTAACTTTAGAGCCGGGCGTGGTGGCACACGCTTGTAATCCCCGCACTTGGGAGGCAGAGACAGGAGGATCGCGTAGGTTCGAAGCCAGCCACGCGCGCTGGCTTAGGAGACCCTGTTTCCAAATAAAAATGTAAAAATAGGTCTGGGAGTGTAGCCTGGAGGTAGAAGGGCTTCCAGGAATCCCAATACCACCACCAAAAAAAAAAAATCCAGGCGGAGGTCTAAGGAAAGGAAAGGATAAAGTTTGAGGTTCATTAGTGGAAATACTACCATCGACTATGTGTCTACATGTGAATATACAACTTCAAGCTTAGTACTCTCTATTGGGGTAGGAAGAGATGGGAGGCAAAGGGGGCACCAAGTGCTGTGTGCATGTATTTCATTGTCAACATGATTTACATTATTATATGAGATGATAATGCACCAATAAACGCACATTAAAAAGCCTATTTTCTCTTTCAGTTATAGAGATGAAAATGAGCATTTGCATAAACCACATGGGTCAGAAACATAAATAAAGTTGAGGGTAATACATTCTAGAGCCATGTGGCACCCTTCCAACAGGATGAGAAGGCAGATTCCATGCATAGGTTTACCACAGTATTCTACTGACCGATGTTCTCAGGTGGTTAGAAAGGAGATTTATGTTTGATCCATCAAATGGGGTTATAAACCTTGGAAAATAAATGGGAAAACAAGGCACCTAATTAGCTCACACAACTTATAACCCCTTACCAAAAATAAGCATCATTCTAAAATATTATATTAGATACATGTTACAGCTTAGATATAGAATAGCTCTTGAAAGATCTCATGCATTAATGTTCAGAGGTAAAACGATTGAATGATGAGTGTTATAAGCTCATCAATGGGTAAATCCATTAATGGGTTAATGGATTTATTAGGTGGCAATCTAGGCAGGTAAAGTGTGACTGGAGGAGTTGAGTCATTGGGGATGTGATCTTGGGGAATATCTCTGTGTCTATCTATATCTATCTATAGTCATGGACCCCATTCTTTGCTTTCAGCCTCTATGATATAATAGCTTAATCCCCTGCTCATATTCTTTCTCTTTCTTTCTTTCTCTCTCTCTCTCCCTCCCTCCCTCTCTCTCACTGCCATACCCTGAGGTCCACAGACATAACATGGACTGAAACTTCCAGAACAGTGAGAAAATCAATTATGGTCATCAGGTATTTTGGGTCACAGCAGTGAGAATGCCGAGTGAAGTAGCACAGTAAGTATTTCATGACAGCACTCTAAAATAAGCACCAGAATGGTCCCCATTGTACAAACTATGAAATACTGGTGTTTGATTCTCCAGTATCCTTTCCCTAGTCACAAAAATAGAGAAAGTGTCACTGTTGGGACTTAAATTCAGCTCCAAAACCATGGCCCATAAGCACAATGCCAGGAAATCCTTTTAAAGGCAAAAGTCACTATGGAATTTACTCTGATATGAGACCCCACTGTAAAAAATTGGTCTGTGGTTACTTTGAAAATAGAGGTTTTTAAATTTATGTCCAGTAAATGCAATTTTAGTTTTCAGCTTCAAAGTAACATATGAATAGATTATAGCTTCTTAGTCTTGACAAATGTCACCAGTCAGTGGCAATCTTTAGGGGATCAAGGCTGTATTTCAAAACTGCAAGTATACTTTGTGTACAGAGCCAAACTTTTTTCTCTCAGTGGGGTGTTCTGTTGTGGGATTCCTGGAGAAGCCACAGCAAGGCCTATCTGGGAAGTAAGATGACCTAGCAATGGTATCATACAGGCCAAAATGATAGTCCATGGTCTATCGAGGGCCCTTTGGTGGTGTACTGAGGGAGACAGCTCAATTCTGCTCCTGGGAGGACTGCTGGGAGAAGACATTCTTCAAGGCTGGTTTTGGAGCTTGGCTGTAAGGTTGCCAAGGGTTGAAGCAGTCTAGGGAAGAGGTCTGTGTCAATGACTAGGGTTGAATGAGTTCAAATAAAATACATACTCTATAATCTAATATAATGGAAGAAATGGACAAGAGAATTCAGAGTTTTGGATCATGTGCTCTTTGTCTACCCCTTCATGGAGTTGTTTGAAGGATGAAACAATTCTAAATATGTACAGCACTTAGGTGCGGTGCTGGGCCCCTTGGCATCTCTTATAAGTAATCATTAACGACTGGAATCATGGACTTTGCAGTCAGATAGTCCTGGTTTGATGCATGCCTTTGACACTTACTAGAGAAGGCTGAAGATACACAGCTATTTATGCTCCCTGTTTTATCGGCATAGGATTATAGCTGAGAAGTGGCTACCAAGCCAGACTCTACATGTCCCATTTCTCCTTGGAGTTATGTTTGGCCATGTGGCTTAATTCTAGATAATAGAATTTAGTGAAATTAATGTTTATAGCATGGAGGCCTGGCGATTAAACATCTCCTATACTCTCTTCTACTTTCTTTCCCCTCTTTATTTTGCCAAAATATATATTTTGACAGCCAAGGTCTCTGCCATCTTGCTCACCAACTTAGTATTGTTACATATGCAAGAACTTCTGCTGTGTTTGTTCAATTATACATTTTGAGAGGATTTATTTGTTGGTAATTGGATATTTGGTCACACTGGATATGTCCCCTTGGGCAATTTTTGGGCAATATCCTCTAATATTTAGTTGGTAAAATAAAAGTAACCACACTTGCAATTTTGTTATCAGAATTAAGTGAGATTAAATATAAAGTTTTCAACAGGGTCAGTTTGTTGTTATTTTTATTTTATACCTAACTATCATCTAATACTTAATATGTTAGGTGGCATTTTACAGTGCTTAAATAGGGATGCTATATACCTTTTATTTCAATTACACACTGGTCCAGAGTTGTAGAAGAGCAATAGAGGGAGGGTGACTCTATTTTTCTATGTTTTTTTTAATCAATCATCCCCAACAGCTTTACACTGAGATCCTTTCTGTCTAGAATTTAAACTCCATGAGAGTTGAGAGTGGATCCTGCTTCTCTTGACCTCATAGCAGCTAACCTAGTGTCCTGTGTGTAGCAGGTTACTGACAATTTTTACTTGAGTTTTCTTTATGCCCTAGTACTTACATGTGTTCTTACATATGTTACATATGTTTGGAGCCCTGTTCTATGTTTCATTTTCCTGCATTTTTCACACATAGTATCTCATGAAAGTTTCATATCAATGTCATGATGTAAGCATCATTATTTCCCCTGTTATAAAGATAATATAACTGAGGGGCAATAAGAAGGTATTATAATCTTGGGGATCACCTGGCAATGGTAGCAGAAATAGGATAAGCATCCAGGCAAGTGACTTCAGAATATATATTAAGGATAGGGGCTATTTCAAAGTAATTTTAGCTATGCCAGTTTAATGCCTTTCGTCTAATTTTTGTCTGTTTTAAAATACTTCCCGAAAAAAGAGTTGAAATAACGAATGGGTTTATTTAATTAAACTAGCTTAAAGTAGGAGCCAGGTTTAAAATCATCTGTGATGTCTGGGGATCCAGGGATCTAAGATTTCCCAAGGTCTTGTTTCTAAGGAAGGAAGTTCCAGGGTTTTCCACAAACCACACTTACTCTTTATTAGGGAGTGGCGTGTTTCTACCAGAAGCAAATAACAGGCTTCATGGTGAAATTGCTTCTGGGCCTGGGATTGGAATCTTCTGGAAAGACAGAAGGCAATACAGTCCCTTCCAGAAGCTCATGTGATGTGAGATTCTGGGCATTCTTCTTGTTGTAGCCACAGAAGCCAGGCAAGCCTGCACATTTGCTTTCCTAAGGAAGCATCTTTGGTTCTTTCTAGACTAAGTTCCTCCAGGGAAAGAAAAGTGATTGTTCCTAAGAAGTATCACTTCCAAGTGAGAATGAGTACAGGAAGAGGTGTAAAACTCTAAAGAAGATAACTTATTCCTTTCCAAACACCATTCTTTACAGGCAATCCTGCTGGTTGACTAAACTTCCAGCCCCAGGGCAAATCACAGTTATTTTTCTTTACCTTTCTGAATGTTTGAAATTTAACTTTTTTGTTTTTAAGAAGAGAAAATTATTTTTATAAAAGCAGTTGTTATCAATTTAGACCTCTTCTTTGAAGGTTTATACTGTAAGGATTTATTATTATTATTATTATTATTATTATTATTATTATTATTATAATGTCGTTGTTGTTCTTAGTAGTAGTAGTTCTGATGACTGAACTCAGGGGCATTCTTCCTTTGAGCTACACCTCCCACCCCTGTTTTTTTTATTTTGAAATAAGGTCTTGCTAAGTTGCTGAGAGTCTCACTAAATTGCTGAATATGTTTTCAAACTTGTGATCCTCCTATCTCAGCATCTCAAATACTGGGATTATAGGCACACACCACTCACTATGCCTGGATAAGTGATGATTATTTTGAAAAGAGAAAATAGGGATTTTCTGTTGAGGTCTGAGGAAAAGAGGAGGCATTCAGAGAAGCAAAATGGAAGAGTGGGAAAACACCAGAGGTGGTTTTTAAAAGGATGGATGCGGCTGCTTTCCAACAAAACTTGACTTAAGTAAACTGATGGCCATCTGCGTCTTCTTTTTGTGCTGCAGTTTTCTGAGCCCGGTCTTAGAGAAACTGACAATTAAACAACAATTAAACTGAAATTTTACAACAATGCTTTTCTTAGCATTTTTCATAATACCAAGCATCTCAAATGCCCAAATGCCCATCACCAGAATAGTTGCATATATTTTTTATATTCAATCAGTGGAATACTGTACAGTAGTTGAACTCAATGATCCCTAGCTACATACATCAGTGTCGATGAGTTTTAGACACAACTTGGAGCCAGTGAAGTAAGGTACAGATGACATATATAACATGAGTACAAAGTTCAGAATAGACAAAACAATCTAAATACATTTAGTGATGTATATACAGCTGGAGGCAACTGAAGAGGGATAAGGAGTACAATCAAAAGAGGCTTAGAGGGCTTCTCAGAGAGGAAGTCATTCAAATTCTGATAATTTCAAGAATACTGGTCATTCTTCTACTTAAGCTGATCTGATGAACATAAACCTGCTTATTTTATGTAACAAGCATACACATTTTATGTGCTCCTGTTTTGCTAGACATGCCGCTAAAAAAATAAAAGTAGAGCTAAGTAACTTGGGCAAGACTATTTAACTAGTAAGTGGCAGAACTGGAATTTGAACTTTGGTCTCTTTGTCACTAAAGCTGAAAATCTTTCCAATCAGTTCTCTGTTTGGGTTTAAGCCAGTGTTACTTTATTGTAGCCCTTGAACTTCACTGCTTCTGTATGTACAAAACCGATTGGTATGGCCTCGATTTCAGCCTGAATCAGTGGGGCGTGTCAAGTTAATTAGTTGTGACACTCAGCCTCCAGAATATGTAATTATCAGCATCATTGAGTGGGAAGCTCAGATGACAGTTAATAGTGCATGTAGACAGAAATCTGTGTGTCACTGCAATGGATGAACAAGCCAAGAATGTAACATTCATCGAAATGCTGATGTAGTGTACTGGAAAATAGTTCTAGGTGGAAGCAACAGTCAGAGCCACCTATGAACATTTCTATTTCTATTTTATGATTATTCTCTGTGCATCTTAGTATCCTTTTAACATCCAGATATGGGGGACTGATATGTTTTCTTTAGATATAAATGGAAGAATGGTCCCTTCTGTAGCTTCACCATGACCAAAGTTTCAGTCCTTGACTTTAGTAGCTGATAGGTGAATCTGGGTGATTGATCAGCCAAGCAGACTTCCAAATATGAGTAGGAAAAGCTCTCAAAATGGCACCAGGCAGTGGATGGTCTTCCAAGAGTTGTTATGTTGTGAGAAGAGTTTAGCAGACAACTGGTGTTTGCATCCTGGCTTTGATACTTAAAAGCTATGTGACTTCAGACAAATGACTTTCCCTGAGTGAATCCTCATTGGCAAAAATCTTTAAAATAGCTTAGTCATTGTCAGTCATAGCTGTCCATTAAATCCCCCAGAGAGAGATTCTAACCATGCCAATAGATTTGGTAGATGTGCTGCTTACTTTGGGCCAATTAAGCACATTTAATTCATAGTACTGATCTTTGCTTTTTGATAGCTTAACTCATTTTAAAAAGTGGGTTATGGAGCCAGGCGTGGTGGCGCACGCTTATAATCCCCGCACTTGGGAGGCAGAGACAGGAGGATCGCGCAGGTTCAAAGCCAGCCACGTGCGCTGGCTTAGGAGACCCTGTTTCCAAATAAAAATGTAAAAATAGGTCTGGGAGTGTAGCCCAGATGTAGAAGGTCTTCCAGGAACCCCACTACCACCAAAAAAAAAAAAGTGGGTTATGATTGCTGCCTATGGGTGGTTGTGTGACCCATGATATGAATCGAAAGACCTTGTGAAAGCATTTTCTTTGATTCTTTTACAAGGGTGAAAGTGACATCAGAGGTGGAGACACCCAGTGTTCAATGACCAGTTAAGCTGTAAAACTAGCAATAGACCCAAAGTGTCTTAACTTCTAGGCTTTTACTCATTTGAGAGACATTGAATTGTCAAATTAAAAAATGCCAAAGACTCTTTCCTCCCAACTTCGAATACCATTGAATCAGGAGACAGAGATTCAGCATATAAATCTGAGCAGGACACCAACACTTAGTTCATAACAAATAGAATTCAAATCACCTTATTAGAATGATTTGATAGATGAAAATATCAGGCCTATTGCCCTGGTCCTTGGAATATGGTAAAAAATATGAGATTGATGATTCTCAATCCTAGAAGTAAATTAGAATAACTTGGAAACTTTTTACAAAACACTGATATCCAGCAACTCATATCTTAAAGCTGAATTGGGCTTTGGCCGCCTGGGTCAAGAACCACTGTCTCCATGAAGCTGGACTCTGGAGTGCAAGAAGGAATTCAGGTCACCTAGGGACAGAAGGAGGTGAGACTCATGTGCCATAGATATCCAATATAAGACGAGAAATTTCTCCAAAGCCATTTCTCATATAAAAATAAATCATAAGTTGCATTATTTTCAAGTTCTTACAAATTGTTTACATTACTGGATACTCTCATTTATTTTTGTACCACACCATTTTTATATCTATCATAATGCTATGCAAGCGCAGTGGCTTAGAATTGCTCCATATTTAAAAGTATGTGTTTACATTATCACCTGGCTTCTTTTCCTTCTATTGTACTCCTAAGCTTCCACATTTATAGGTCATAGATTGGTCTGCAGACTTTTATAAGACCTTGGGAAAGTTACTTTCCCTCCCTGTGATTCAGTTTTCCACATCTCATAAAACAGAGTAAAGTTGCTTAATCTCTAAATTCTCTAACCCTATGTCTATTTTACACATATATCTTGAGCAAACCTTTTATCAACAAAGTGATAACTTTGTTTCTTCTTACTTTTTCCATTATTCACAGAGACAAGTTGTATTTCATTCAAAATATTTAATGCTCTTTCTTGAGGATGGTTATAATTTCTCACCTCACTGGATATGTGGGTTGCTTTGGCCAATGAAATGTGGGCAGAAATTACTTGAAAGATTTTTGAGCAGAAGTTTTAAAGACCCAGCTTGTGTTTCTATCACATCTCCTAGTTCTTTGCCATGAAATCATCAATGACTCAGAAAAAGTGACATAGTTTAATCTTTCAAACCTGGCCCTTCTGAAAGTGAGAGTATACACTACCATGAGTTTTAAGTTGTCCTGTTAGTAATTACTCTGGGACAGTAGGCATGAACTAGGACTGTGCTGGATACATTGGAATGGATGGTAATTCTATAAATAAAGATAATTTTGTCAGCTTGGGTCTGGAGTGCAGATGATGTAGAGCAGAACCTAATGCAACCCTCCATGGATACAATGAGAGAAAAGTGACCCTGTGTAAACCACTGATATAAAATGGGGCCTACTGTTATTACAACATGACTTAGCCAACTGATACAGGAATTAGTCCATACTGCTGACTGATACAGAAAACTCATTGGAAAGGGCCTTAACTTGGCCTAACTAAGTGGGTCATTAAAGTGACTACCAGACACTGAAGATATGTTCAGAAGTGTCTGGAGCTCCTGGGAATTCCCCCCGCCCCCATTTTATAATAAGGAAGGCTGCTCTTGGTATCTCAGTGGGCCTTGTTATCATGTCCTAGACAGGTCAACTCTCCAAGTGCCCTACCTTACCTACAATATTTTTCCAAGGAGTTTCTTTTGTGAAGGTCAGTGTTGATTCATTTGACCATTCTATTCTGCCCAAAGCTGAACGATCCAGTTGGGGTCCTAAGTGTGAGCAAGCCGTAGGGAGGCCAGCAACTGACTTGGTATTGTTGTAAAAGTGCTCTGTTAATCAGATAGATTGTGAGCAGTGGAGTGTTATGAACCTCTCTCTTGAAAATATCTAAGTTAGAGATATAAGGAGATAACGTACTAGTTTGTAGAAGTTGAAAGCCATATATAAAAAGAGACAGAGTGTATAACTGTACCATGCTAATGGTAGATAATAGAAGGTAAGCTAATGAACTTTGCTTGCTGACAGTGGAAGTAGTTAACCAGGCTACTGAGATTTTGCTGAGTAATCAAAATGTGTGTTCCAAAATTACATTTTGGTCTCAGGGATGATGTGCTAATGTTGGTCATTTCTGTGTCCCTGTGAGACTTGATTTGCCTTATTACTGGCTTTCCCATCACTGACAGGAGAGATAAAATCCTCTAGACAATGGTATATTTACCCTAATATAAGCTTCATGAAACACTGTTCATAAAAAAATCTCCAAAAGACAAACAAACAAACAAAAAATCTTGAACACAGGCAGGCCAGGAAGGACAACCAAGGACAATTACAAAAAAAAAATTGGTAATTGGCAATAGCAAAACCACATGTGTAAAGTTAAAATATTCTCTTTCCTTAAGGAGCTTCTGGGTCTAACTTAGAAAGATCTTTACAATATTCGACTATATTCAATTATTTTACATTGGAGTGGACTTTTAATTTGTCCATTTATAATAAGGGTACTTTTCTTTTTTTAAGGGGAGTGGGATTGGCTTGAATCTTCTCATAAAAAAAGCATTTCCTCTTACTTCATGTGGTTTGTCCCACGTCCAGCATGGTCTTTGTTTTGTGCTTCTGACCGAATATTCTCTTTTCTTGTGTCCCTAAACTGTAGCTGAGGAATGCTGAGGCTATTTCCTCCTAGCGTGTTAGGACAGGGACACAGCTACAGCAGTACTCCATTAGCACTGGAATTAACTCTTAGATTCCCATAGGAAGACCGAGGTTATTGGTTAGCTTGTTGTTTTCTTTCAAGTCTTATAGTGCCTTAGAATAAAAGAGGTGTCACAGATCACCGAGCCCAAAAGCTGAAGGGTAAAATGATACCTTCATAGCCACATGGCTAGCGAGGGGAATAAAGGGGACAAATCCCAAGTACATAGACTCTCGGTTCAGTGCTCTTTCTCAAAAATCAGATTTTCAACTTTGTAGCTTTTACCTTTGTGGATTCTAAATAAAATGTTTTGGCTTGGATTTATAAAGATGTCATTCCTTCATTTTGTACCTACATTTCTTTCTGTAATCATTTCTAATCCCCATAGCAGCTGTATATGCCAGGTACATTGCCGAGCACTGGGATACAAAAGTAAATAAGATAAGTTTTTTCTAAGAAATGACAGAAATAAGAAAATTGATACCACAATTCAACATATTAGGTGCTTTGGGAACCCAGAGAGGAAATTAACCATTAGGCTTTGGGCAGTAAGGAAGCAATGCTTTCTCAGGTGAAATTACATTTAGAAGGGTATGTCGGAGACAATGAACTGGGAAGGGCAGGGAGGAGCATAAAAAAGAGCAGTCGTAAAGATTGGTGAAAGTATTAGAGTGGAAATTGTATAGGTTGTGAGGAGAGATCTGTGCTGGATGCACTTGGAAAAACAGAGCTAGAGAATGTTGGGCCTTACTTGCCTTCTTGGAGTTTAGTGTCTTTTCTATAGATAGTGTGGACAGAAGGTCTACAAAGAAGGAGCAGAATTGAAAACAGAGGGACCAGGAGAAAAGATGCAACATATGATTAAAGGGATAAAAGATCCAGATGGCCAAATTACCTGTAGTAGGAAGATTTTGAGACAGTAGACTAAGCTCTAAACTCAGAATCTGCTCGCTCTCGCTCTCTCTTTCATGTACAGAGGATTGAACTGAGAAATTTTGCACTTGAGCTATACTTTTAACCTTTCTTATTTTTTTATTTTGAAATATTGTCTTGCTAAGTTGCTGAGGGCCTCTCTAACCTGCCGAGGCTGGTCTCAAACCTGCAATCTTTTCTCAACCTCACAAGTAGTGGGATAATAGGTGTGTTTCATCATGCTAGGCTCAGAATCTGTCTTGAAAGGGCAACTTTATGGGTTTAAAGAGAGAGAGAAGTACCAAAGATGAGCCTGCTGATGCTAATTTTGGGATTTGACTGGGTGATAACAGTGAATTGTACAAAGAGCAGAAAATCTTTGGGCAGAAATAATCAACAATTTATACCTGTTTTAAAGAAGTAATGCTTAAAGAAATAGCTAAAATATGACTCTCAACTGCTAAGAAGGGTCCTGATGAGATCCAGAAAGAAGAAAGCAGAAATCTAGCATCTCTGTTTGGGTCCTAAGTTTAAGAGGAGACAAAGGTACTTGAGTGTTATTCCAAATTATTCAGACCAGATCACACAAGAAAAAATAAAGAAGGGCATTTGGGAAATTTTATTACAGTGGAGAGGAGAGTGAGGAAACTTATCTTAAAAACTGTGTGATCTTTAAGTGAATCATCTTTCTGAAACACACCTCAGTACTACTGTGAAAATTAAAGGGGACATCTGAAAAGAAAGTATAACACGGGCTATGCTCTACTGTGTTAAAAAGAAGTAATTCCCCAAAAGGTAGTGGTGTACATGATCCTTCATTCAATAACTTAATGGAAAAGATCAAACACCTTCATTTTATATATGAGAAAACAGAATTATCCAAGGTAATGTCAAATAATTTCTGAAGAAGTTGTATCAACTTACACCATTACCAACAAGATATGAGAGTTCTAGCTCTATGAACGCTAACATTGATAACTTTGTCATGGGCTTAGTGCCCTGTTGGTGTTCTGTTATGTGAACTAGATGTTCCAATCTCTTACCTATTTAAGAACTGGGATTTTCTTTTTTTTAACCACAAAGTAGATTTAAAAAATAAATTCTGAACACAGGTTGGCAGATTTATTTATTGCAAATACATCCTTGCAGCCTTGATACTTAGCAATATATATATTTGGTGGTGCTGGGGATAGAACCCAGGGGCCTTCTACCTCCAGGCTTCACTCTACACTCTCAGACCTATTTTATAGTTTATTTGGAAACAGGGTCTCTTAACTCAGCTGAGGCTGGCTTCGAACCTGCACGATCCTCCTGTCTCAGACTCTCGAGCACAGGAATTACAAGCGTGCGCCACCACACCCAGCTATATTTTTAAATAAGTATATGTATATATTTAAACACACACACACACACACACACACACACACACACACACACACATATATTTGGATTTTGTGATGGAGATTTAACCCAGGGGCATTCTAGCTCTGATTTTTGTTCCTAGCTCTATTTCATATTTTACTTTGAAACAGTCTTGGTAAGTCTCTGAGGGCCTTGCTGAGGCTGGTCTGGAACCTGCAACCCTCCTGCCTTAGCCTCCCAAGCACTGGGATTAAAGGTATGCGCCACCACACCTGGCTGTTAGGGGTATATTTTGATAAAAACAAGTTCTTAATTTTACTAAAATTGAATTGATCAGTATTTTACTTTGTGGTAGTGGTCCTGTTTTCTGTTTTGGGTGCTGCATACTAAGCATTTGTGAAACTCAGCGATGAATGTTAGTTGGTGATATAAATAAAAGGAAAGCGTTGAGAGTGTGTTTAAACTGAAGTCTGGTTAAACTTTTGAGGCTTTGGGTGAAGAGATCAAGAGCCAGGGAGTCATGACTTGGAGAAAGGGAATTCATATTAGAACAAAGAAACATTAAAGAGACTATGGGTATCTGACATGGGAAAGGGTATTCTTTATTTTGCAGAACACAGACACTTAAAACTTTAACCTCAAGACAAAGCTCTGGATAGGGTCCAGAGTCATGGTTTGATCTTTCATTTTCATATTATATTTGGGCCCCATGTATGGCAAGGTGGTACAAGGCTTGAAGTCTGAGAGGTTGCGGATGGAGCAAAACCAAATCTAAATTGTTTTCAGGATCTACCCAGTAAGCCGGGGCCAAGTTTTTATGCATTATATGCTTAGTAAATGCCCCTTCCTTTTCTGCTACATAATTATATTAACTTAAGTAACAGCATGGGTATGATTTGGAATGGTGCTGGATGAGAGCCAAAGCAAGGTTTCTTTTTGTTGTTTTGTTTTTAAGAATGAATTGTGATTTCTCTTTTAGTTTCATTCATTTAATTATTATAATTAATTTTGTAATTTTTTATTTAATTTAAAATACTATCTAGTTGCATTCATATAGGTTATCTCATTTAGTCTCTACCACAAAGAATGTGTTGATATCACTATTGTACAGATTAGGAAAAGGAAGCAAACTTAGATGAAACGACCTGGCCAAGGACTCTAAATAGAAAAAGACAAGGTACAAATTTAAGGTATCTTTTTATTATGAGAAGCTCTTGTCACAGTCTTGAATTTCAGGATCAAGAATGATTTGCAATAATAAACATTATTTATAGGAATGGTGATCCAGCTAAAATTTTTGGTGGCTAACTAATTACGAAAACTTAACCAAGCCAGTCAGCCTACATACTTCATTTTCCTTAATTATATAATGGAATAAGCAATGTCCAACACACAGAGTTGTTCTGCACCTTTATTCTTTTACTCTTTCATGCACATATGCATTTAATCATCTACAGTGAATAAATGAATCAGTGAATGAGTGAATGGTGCCCTTTCTCGGGCCCATTTACAACTTGGTCATACTTTCTCTGTAATACAATACTTAGTGACTGCTTTGTGGTTTCACAGATTTAATATCCCCCTTTCTACTCCTATGTCCCATCCCCAAACCAATTCAGTCAAGGATCAGCCTTAGGTCACATTCAACATGCTTTTCTAAATTTTTAGCTTCACTTGTTCCCATCCTTTTTTTTAATATTAGTGCTTACTTTTACTCCGAATCCTTGCTGTTGTCAAAGTAACATCTAATTTTATTTAGAGACTTAATCCTCACCCACTCCTGTGAGAGTGGATTTGAGCAGAGATAATGCCATCTTTAGACTTCAACCAGAACTACATGTCCCCTTTCTGACTAATCACTTACATGATCTTGGCCACAGTGATTGGCTCAGGAACTGGCAAATTATACAAGAAAAGCCAATCGAGGGAACCTAAAGATTTATTTGCTGGAATTATTGGAAAAGAGAGCTCCTTAGTTATTCCCCTTGCTAAACTCATAGCATGGAAGTTTGAAGATGCTGGAAACCATTTTTGCTGATTCCAGATAAGAACTTATTGGAGAAGGCAGCTGAGGAGACAGGACGCTGAAGCAAGAGCTTGAGAAAAAGGCAATGCTTTTCTTTTTGTGTGTGTGGTACTCGGAATGGAACCTAGGGACATTTTACCTTCAAGCTACACCTCCAGCCCTATTTTATTCTTTTATTTTGAAACAGGGTCTCACTAAGTTGCAAAGGGCCTCATTAAGTTGCTGAGGCTGGCCGCAAACCTGTGGTTCTCTTGTCTCAGCCTCCCAAGTACTGGGATTACAAGCGTGTGCCACCATGCCTGGCTGAAACAGGCAATGTTTTAATGACATTTCCTATCTCTCTCTCTCTCTCTCTCTCTCTCTCTCTCTCTCTCTCTCTCTCTCTCTCTCTCTCTCTCTCTCTCTCTCTCTCTCTCTCTCTCTCTCTCTCCCTCCTTCCTTCCTTCCTTCCTTTCCTTTTTTCTTCTATTTTTGTGGTATTGGGGATAGAGCTGAGTGGCATTATACCTCTACCAGCGACACTGCCAGCCCTATTTTTGATTCTTTATTTTGAAACAGGGTCTCACTGAGTTGCAAAGGGCCTCACTAAGTAGCTGAGGCAAGATTTGAACCTGTGCAATACTCCTGCCTCAGCCTCCCGAATGCTGGGATTACAAGCATGTGCCACCACACCCGGCTTTCTTTCTTCTTTCTTTCTTCTCTTTTTGTACTAGAAAAGGAACTCAAGAAAAACATTCTACCTCTGAGCTACACATCAGCTGTTTTTATTTTTTGCAGGGTCTGGCTAGGTTGCTAATGACCTGTTTTGAGGTCCCTGATGTAGGGATTCC
Source organism: Muscardinus avellanarius (assembly GCF_963383645.1). Taxonomy (NCBI): domain Eukaryota; kingdom Metazoa; phylum Chordata; class Mammalia; order Rodentia; family Gliridae; genus Muscardinus; species Muscardinus avellanarius. The sequence goes on along the minus strand of NC_137789.1, from coordinate 20,580,687 downwards.
TGAAGCCTTGCACCTTCCTTGGATGTATTCATGATAGGCAGCAATAATGGTTTGATCCATTTTGAGAAAGTTTTGTTACTTAATGTTGAAGAAGCTCTGACGAATTCATGGGCCCAGTGGACTCGTTTTCATGAAATGATGGTGTTCCTATTTCCAGGCATCTGTTCTCATCACCATCCTGGTTAGGAATTCAGAATCGGCAGATGTACTCTGCTGTGCCCCAGATGTGGATCCTCACTAGGTCTAGGGGCTAGGAAGCTCTGCTTGACTAAATGTGAACAAAATGTGTGTTCATGATGCATGGCTCTGGACGCGGTGATAAGTGCAGTTATAAAATTAGACTTAAATGAGCAAAACAGACCCAAGCTATCACTTGATTTAGCCAATTCCAAAGCCTTGCTGAATTGCCTACTTAAAGCTCAAACCCTTGAAAACAAAAGCAGACAATTGTTTCCCATCATGTGCAATCTGTCGCACAATCTGTCCTTCAATGGCACTTCCTTACCTTTTAATTTTTAACTGGATACTTAAGATGCAGTCAGAGCCGCAGATCATCATCTGTTCATTTATTCAGTATCCACTCTATGTTCAGCATTGAGCACTGAAGATATTCTGGCAAGACATAATGCCTGCCCATATGGGGCTCTTGTTCTGATTATAGCTTCTTAAATTCATAGTCTCATGTGGTATCTGTATCTCTGTTTGTGTTTGTGCGTGTGAGTGTTTGTGTGTGCTTGCAGTGTTAAAACTTTAAGGCAGGGATTGGCAAAAGACCCACTTAAATAATCATGGCCACCTTAAAGCTCCAGGACCCTGGCCAGTGAGAGGCCTGCAGGAAAGATGACTAGAATCCTCTTGGTGTTAGAGTAACTTTGTCACCAGAGTCTCTGTGCCTGCCTTCCCTAGAGAGAGCATAGCCTAGCAAGGCTCCCATCACACACAGGCTGACTTGAGCTCTCAGATCACTCTTGGTTTAATGTGCATCCTTAAGCAAATCACCTTACTTCTGTAAGACTCAGTTTTCACCTCTGCAAAATGGGATAAATGTTTATTGATTTAGGTGTTTGTAAGGAGTAAGTGAGGCCAAGATTTAAGAACTTAATGCTGAGCCTGCTAGAAAGTCATTCCTCAATAAATGATAGCTGTTCTCTGATTCCTGACATTCAGATTTGATTAGAAAGACTAAATATAGGCCAGGCATGGTAATGCACGCGTGTAATCCCAGCATTTGAGAGGCTGAGACAGGAGGATCGCTGTTGGAGGCCAGCCTCAGCTACTTAGTGAGGCCCTTTGCAACTTAGTGAGATCCTGTTTCAAAATATAGAATAAAAAATAGGGCTAGGTTTGTAGCTCAGAAAGAAAGACTAAACATAAGATACCGTCTACTTGTGCTTCAAGATTTCATTTCACATTCTTCTCATCTTTAAGGAATTTTGTTGCATTCTTGCTCATCATTTATTCTGATCTTTCCTTTATTATAGTCGGCATAACAGTTTTTCCATATGCCTTTCTGTTTTCTCCATTAAGACAGGCATAGTGTATTTGTTATGACTTTATCAGCAGCATTTGGACCTGTGCAGAACTCATTAACTTTTCTTTTTCTTTCTTTTATTTTTTTGGTGGTACTGGGGTTTCTGGAAGCCCTTCCACTTATGGGCTATACTCCCAGACCTACTTTTACATTTTTATTTGGAAACAGGGTCTCCTAAGCCAGTGGCGCGGGGCTGGCTTCGAACCTGCGCGATCCTCCTGTCTCTGCCTCCCAAGTGCGGGGATTACAAGCGTGCGCCACCACGCCCGGCCTCATTAACTTTTCAATTTAGCAGGTAGGTATTTAAATGACTTACCTTTGAAGGAAATTCTCTGACTCTTTTGTTGAGCATAGACCTTTGTGGGTCAAAGGCAGATGTGACTAGTTAGGTCACTGAATTGATTCAGGGGTGAGTTGACCATGGCATAAACTGGTGGCTGGAGATAGTAAACATGGTTCCTATTCAGGATATATTCTAGAGGCATGGCCATATTTATGGAAAAAGACGAAGAAGATACAATTGATAAAATAAGATTAATGAGTACCTGTTGCTTTATGATGATCAATCAGGGAATGGATTTTGTTTGATGGTAAATGTATTTGGCCTGTAGATGGCTCTATTTTCTTAAAGTTGAGGGCTTTAAATGGTCTTGAAAATTTCTGTGCTGTGGTATGTTTGGTTTTCCCAGACTGATGTTATGGCTTCACCTTCAACTTATAAGCAGTTTTGACTTTCTCTGTTCAGATGGAATCATGTGTTTTGGCTCACATCTCTAAGATAAATGCTTTATTCTGAGCCGGTATTTAAGAACCATGAAGAAATCGGAGAGCCCCGCAAAGGCTTGTGTAGGTTGTTCACCCTAACAGATCCCCGCATATTTTCATTCACTCACTCATTCATTTGCAGAATGAATGACCTCTGTGTTCCAGAAACAGTAGTGGAGGCAGTGAAGAGTATCGCAACGAACAAAATGTTATCCCCTTCTGTATCGCTTTTAAGTAAGAGCACCAAGATACAACTTCATGAAGTTTATTAAACACTCACCATATGTAAGGAATATCACCTGAGCCTTACTATACGGTCAGCCCCAGTTTTATACTCACATATTCACCATGGAAAAATATTTGAAAGCAAAATGTGTCGGTATTGACCAAGTACAAACCTTTCTTCTTCTTCTTCTTTTTTTTAATTTTTGTGATATTGGAGATTGAACCCAGAAACATTTTTCTTCTGAGTTATAACTCCAGCCCTGTTTTTTCTTTTTTCTTTTTTCTTTGGAATCAGTGACTCACTAAGTTGCAGAGTAGCCAAGGCCAGCTGTGAACGGTGATCTTCCTGTCTCAGCCTCCCAAGTGCTGGGATTACAATCATGTGCCACCACGCCTGGCTTTTCTTACTATTTTCTATATGGTATATAATAGTTATTTATATAGCATTTATACCATGTTAGAAATTACAGGTAATCTCGAGAGGATTTAAAGTATATGGGAGCTGGGCGTGGTGGCGCACGCTTGTAATCCCTGTGCTTGGGAGAAGGAGACAGGAGGATCACGCAGGTTCGAAGCCAGCCACGCTGGCTTAAGAGACCCTGTTTCCAAATTTAAAAACAGTATAAAAAAATAGGTATGGGAGTGTAGCCCGGAGATAGAAGGGCTTCCAGGAACCCCAGTACCACCAGAAAAAATAAATTAAAAAAAGTATATGGGAGTATAGACTTAGGTTACATACAAGTACTATCATTTTATATAAGGGAATGAGCTCTTCCTAAGAAACTAATACCTTCAGGATAGAAATCTTAAAATTAGCCCCGAGAAACTCCCTACTTAATCTTTAACATTACTTTTTCAGTAAGTTCTTTATTCCTTCTTTTTGTGCCTACTCATTCTATTCTGACCTTATGAGTAATTATCAGAGATTGCTAATTAATTGTCCAAGACCCTCTTTAGTGCTAGACTACCCAATTTTTATCTATACACATGGCTACACCTCTAGGAACTACTATATTTTCCAGCTGCTCTTTGCAAGTTGGTATGGGCCTGTGAATAAGTTCTGGAGAGAAGTACAAAGGACTTGTGCCATTTTGTGTTTTATCATAGAATGAACACATCTGGGCTCCCCTTTCTGCTTTCCTTGTCTCTGCCATGCAGGAGACATGGAGCAGTCACCTTCAGAATTGATGTGGAAAGTTAGGCATGGAAAATGTCAAAGTCGCTTTTAATCCTTAGACTATATAAGAGAGAAATGAACTTGTTTCTTGCTTAAGCACAGTATTTTGGGTCTCATGCAATTGAGTTTGTGGTCTATAATTAATATACAATTTGATACTTAGGACAGGTAACTATCCTTACAGATACACAACACATCTGTCAATGGCTTAGCATTTGGTCTTAAGGGGCATAGCACACACATCATAGGCTGGGTGATTGGTGATTTCTATAACGCTTTATTAAAACAATTGACAAAACTCTCATCTATAATACTTTGTAAGACAAACTCTGTGCTAATAGAGTAGATTTCTAGTAAAAACTTGTTAGGAAATGCTATACTTTTAAAGTGGGGCAACTTCTTTTTTTCTACTTTTAGTGAAACCATGAAGGAGAGAGTTAAATTCAGGATAGTAATCAGAATTAGAGTTGATTAAAATTTTTATAGAAATGGAGCCTCAGGCCTTTATTGCCTCCTCCCATACAGATTATTATTCAGAAAATGGAAGAGAACACAATGACACAGACAGGTTAACTGTATTTTTCCCTCATAAGAATATTGCTTCAAACTCCCCCAAGGCAAATAGAATTAAATTGAGAGTTATATGGATGGGAAGGAAACCTATGGCTGTGGTTATTTATATAATAACTAAACTGGAAGCAATTATGTCAAATACCTACAAAGATTTTGAGGGAATATTATTTCCAAAGAAACCACAGACTTGGCCTGCAAAAGCCTGTGACTCTTTGAAGACTAGGCTTTTAACCATATGTGATATGTGAGTGGTGTTGGGGTCAGTCTAGACAGCAGTCTTTATAATGCATGCTATTTAAAAATAACAAATCTAGCAAACAATATAGATTTATAAATTTTAAATGTCATACATTATAGTGTTAAATATTAAATAATATTTTATTCTCTTCCTACTCTGAAAAGCATCCTAGATCTTTCAAAGAAACAGAACCAATAATGCAGAACCGTGTGTGTGTGTGCGTGTGTGCGTGTGTGCGTGTGTGTGTGTGTGTGTGTGTGTGTGTGTGTGTGTGTTTATGGATAGAGAGAGAGGTGAGACATTTTTATTTTTGTGTGGTACTGGGGATGGAACCCAGGGTCATTCTACCTCTGGGCTATACCCCCAGCCCTATTTTTTCTTCTTTATTTGGAAACAGGGTCTCACTGTGTTGCAAAGGGCCTTACTCAGTAGCTGAGGCTGTCCTCAAACTGTGATCCTCCAGTCTCAACCTCCTGAATACTAGGATTACAAATGTGTGCTACCACACCCTGCGGGCTAGGGGGGAGACTTTTTGATGAGAGATTTGCTTACATAATTACCTATATGCAGACTAGAAGCCCTAGAGAATCAATGACACAGTTCAAATTGAAGCCCAAAGGCCTGAAAACCAGGAGCCATGAATGTTCCAGCTTACAAAAAGAGAAAATACACTCTTTTTTTGTTGTTGTTGGTACTGGGGATGGAACCCTTCTACCTCTGGGTTACACTCCCAGACCTATTTTTTATATTTTATTTGGAAACAGGGTCTCTTAAGCCAGGAAGGCTGGCTTTGAACCCGAGCCATCCTCCTGCCTCCGCCTCCCAAGCGTGGGGATTACAAGTTGTGCCACCATGCCCGGCAAGAAAATTCACTTTTTATCTGCCATTTTGTCCTATTCAAGTCCTCAACAGAATGAGTGATATCCACCTATCACACTGGGGAAGGTGGATCCTTTTTGCTATTTACTACTGTAAACATTGATCTTTTCTGAAAACACTTTCACAGATAAAAGCAGAAATAATTTTTTATCAATTATTGGAAGTCTTTTTGACCAATCAAGTTGGCACATTAAAATTAGTTATTGCTCATACTTTTATAATGACCTGGATATCCAACTTACAATTTAGAATTATGAGTCTCCTTGGAGTCTCTCTAGCAGAGAATGGAATGCCAATTTGTGGACCACAGCTCATTCCACTTCTTTTCCCAGTTTTATTTCTAGCCTACATCTAAAGGACCTGAAACACCTATAGATATTCTAGTCCGTATGTCCACATCCATGGTATGTAAACAATCCTTGTCTTATCCACCATCACGAACAGCTGAAATGCTTAGCAAATTACCATTAATTACCATCCTAATATGTTTTAGGATGACATATTTTACTTTCATTCCTTCTCCTCTCCTGTTCCACTTTCTCATTGTTACTGTGACCACCACAATGATTATCAGCAAAAAATATGCTTTTTCTCTAAGAAGTGGCACATTTATCATGCTGTATCACAATAATTTGTTTGCATGTCTGTAAAATCCATGCATTTCTTGGAAACAGGGCTAAAGTGTATATTCATGTTTAAATTTCACAGTGACAATTACCTTGCTTTATACACAGAACATGTTCAGTGAGTGCAAGTTGAGATACAGAGGTGAACGCAGGAATGAACGCTCTGAAAATGTGCCCAGATTCCAAGTGGTTCCCACCTGAGAGGCTTCACAAATATCTGCATAACTGGCTTAGAGAAGAAGGTTCAGAAGTGAGTCACCTATTGTAAAGACCTGAAAAATAGTCCTGTTTATAATTAATACTGATCAGAAATATGTTCTGCTTCAGTTCTGGAAAGAGCTCAGGTTGGGACCAAAGGCATGCTCTTATCAGCACTGTTCACTCAAGTCTGTTCATACATGCTTTCTGAAGCAATGACTAGAGCTTATGTTTAGGCTTTTCCCAGTGTTTGGGCTAAATAAATCATTTGACTGTGAGTGTAATGATTTTCAGTGGTTACTCCAGAGGTTACAGGATAAGATGACCACATAATATGGGTGAATATCACTGGAATTTCTCCATGCCCCTTTGTCATAGTGGGCAACATATCTTTATTTTCATTCTTCTGACATTAGTTATTTAATACACATACACTGAAACCATCTGTCTAAATTGTGGCAAAACCGGCCAGTTCCAGATTGGCCTCATTAGTCATTTGAGAACACATAAACAGAAGGCTTATGGAAAAATAAATAAATCTTGGCTAGATTGTCTTGGTTTGGGAAGGTTTTACTCATCATCAGCATCGTTGCCAGACGTGAAAGAGCACAGGTTTACATCCTTAAAACACTTGGAGGAGTTTTACTTCAGAAAGTAAACAAAACATACCAAGTGACCACTTGATTCTTTATCATGTGGCTGTTGCCTCAGCTACAAACCGAAGGCGGAGCTAGCATCTTAAGAAGCTGGCAAGGGCTTTTAGGGGTGAAATTCTAAAGGGCAATGATAGCATTGCTGGCTGGGAAAAACATTCTGGTTAAATGTCCTCTGGTCATTTTGACATTTCTGTCATAATGGGATATAATTTTTTTCAAAATAATATTTTTCTTTTTTATCTGCTGATTATTTTCCTTGAAACATAAAAAGTATATATATAAATATATGCATATACATAGTATATATGTATAGCATGCATAGTATATATACTTATGTACATTTATATAGTATGCATATATGCTATATATTTAATTTTTGATTGATACATAATAAATGCATATATTTATGGGGTACTGCATGACATTTCAACAGTTTTATATAATGTGTAGTGATCAGATGAGAGTAATTGGTGTATCTATCACTCCGACCAGTTATTATTTTGTGTGCATTCATGTGTTTGCAACATTCAAAATCCTCTCTACTAGCTATTTCTGTTACTCTATTATTCTATAGAGCATTAGAAATGATTTCTTCTTTCTAACTGTATCTGGTACCTATTAATCATTCTTCCTTCATTACTTCTTCCCAAGTCTCTGGTAACCACCATTCTACTCTGTTTCTATGGCATCAACTTGCTTAGTTTTCACATGTAAGTGAGGACAAACAGTAATCATCCTTTGTTGCCCAACTTATTTCAATTAACATAATGTCCTTGGGTTCCATATATGTTTCTGTAAACAGGATTTATTTATGGGCAGAGAGTATTCCAGTGTTTATACATCTTATATTTTTATCTATTCGTCCATTCACGAATATCTTGGGTAGTTTCATATCTTGGCTACTATAAGTAGTAGTAAACATGGAAGTAGATAGCCTTCTTGCATAATGTTTTCTTTTCCTTTGGTTTATTCCCAGTGGTGGCATTATTGGATCACATGATAGTCCTACTTCTAGTTTTGTGAGTGATCTTCATATTGTTTTCTGTAGTGGCTGTACTAATGTATATTCCTATCAATACTTTATCAGATTTTCATTTTCTCTGCATCCTCACAAGAATTTATTATTTTTTTGTCATTTTGATCATGCTCATTCTAATAGTGGTGAGACAATATCTTAATGTGGGGTTTATTTGCATTTCCCTGGTACTTAGTGATGCTGAGCATTTTTTCATATACTTTTGGATCACTTGTATATCTTCTTTTTTTTTTTTGGTGGTGCTGGGGTTCCTGGAAGCCCTTCTACCTCCGGGCTACACTCCCAGACCTATTTTTACATTTTTATTTTGGAAACAGGGTCTCCTAAGCTAGCGCGCATGGCTGGCTTCGAACCTGTGCGATCCTCCTGTCTCTGCCTCCCAAGTGCGGGAATTACAAGTGTGCGCCACCATGTCCGGCTTGTATATCTTCTTTTGTGAAATGTCTATTCAGATAATTTGCCTGCCTTTTAATCTGATTGTCTGAAAAATATTTTTATTGCTCCTTAAATTGAAATATTTTATTTCAAAATTTATTGTGGGGGTGGGGCTGTAACCTAGTGGCATAGTGATTATCTAGTATATATGAGGACCTGGTTCTATCCCCAGAACCACAAAAAACAAAATAAAACAAAATTTATTACATTCTAATACAAATATTAAGGTTAATTTTATGTATCACAGTACTTTGAAGTTCATTACATTTCTGATTAAGTTTAAGTAATTTGTAATTTCTCAATTATCTTTTTAAAAAGAGTTATTCAGATAGATATTTTGAAATATGAACATGGATTATTTTTTACTTCCTCTTCTTAGGAATTCTAATTTTAACATTTTTGATTAGAAGATATGGCCGGCAGGAATTATGCCTTTGCAAATTTGTTGAAATCTTTCTTTAGTCTAATTCACATTTCATTTTTATTTTGTTCTTATTTTGTTTGGTACTGAGGATTGAATTTAAGGGTATAATCTACCATATTCTTAGATATTCTCAGATATTTCTATTTTTTATTTTGAAACAGGGTCTTGCTACATTTCTGTGTGTTTCATTAATTCGCTGAGGCTGATGTTAAACTTTCAATCCTCCTGTCTCAGCCTCCCAAGTACTGGGATTATAGGCCTGCACCACTATGCCCAACTACATTTTAATTTTTTGGGTCATATCTATATGAAAACAGATAGAGGCTTGGGTAAAAAAAGGAAAGAATTTTATATAAATTAAATCAAGCTTATTAATAATATGTTTTTTGATCTTTTAATTTCTGTGAAAGTAATATTAATATTTATTCATTTGACTACAGATGTGAAATATTTTAAAATCATATCTTTAATACACTGACATGCTCCATAACTAAATACACATCAGCTCAGGACTTAGAGTATTTTTATCACCTTTGAGGATTTTAGTTTTCATAAGTTAAAAACAAAATCCTCTTTTACCAATATGAACGTTGTCTACTTCTATTAAATTATCATGTCTGTTTTCTTCTTTTGTTACATTTTATTTGAACATCCTATTAGGTCCATTTATTTATTTTTTTTTTTTCGTTTATATTGGAGATTGAATGTAGGGGCACTCTACCATTGAGCTACATTCCCAGTACACCCCTTTTTAATATTTTTATTTTGAGACAATGTCTTGCTAAATTGCCTTGGCTGGCCTGGACCTTGCAACCCTCCTGGCTCAGCCTCCTGAGTTGCAGGGAATACAGGCATGCTTCACAGATCCACGGTTCATTGACTTTAAATCTTTCTGTGCCGTGTTGTCTTCGGAATATAACATGGACAGCATATAACCACAAGGCTTTTCTTTCATCTCTGACTTTGATAATTCAGTGACAATTTGTTCTTGGACTTTGCCTATGCTCTCAGGGTTTGGAAGCCTGAAGAACCAAATGGCAGTTCTGATATCATTTCTGAATGTGTGTACACTCACGTAATTATGTAAGTCTAAGGAGGTGTTTCCCCAGAAGCCGATTCTGGATAAGGATGTGAGCAAGAGTTGTTTATTTGGGAGATGAATCTATTCTGCACCAGTTGGTAAACAGGAAATGATACAAGAAAGAGAAGGAAGCCAATGAAGGTAGACAACTGAACTTGTTATTCCTGGACAGCTAGGTCTCAATGCTGTTGCAGAATGCTGATGGATAGAGAGCATCCCAGAGTTATCCCAGTAGAGATGGACAGCCGAAGTCTTTACCCACCAAATCTCATTGCAATAGATGGAGGGCTTTCTTGGGGTGTGGAGGGTGTCTTAGCCCTTAGGTACAGGAAGTAAAAGGCTTTTCTCCTCACCTCTAGTCAAACCTTGGAGTCTTCTTAGCTCCCTGTCACCTTCACTACGGGGGATTGTGGCTATTATCTTATCTAAGGGGGCTTGCCAATGGGTATAGGAGCTGTGCTTTCCTCCTAAGGACTTGGGCATTTCCTACCTCTGTGGTTTCAAATACCATGCTTTCATGGATATTGGGATTTTCTTTTCCTCATAGGGACTTGGAGCACTTCCCATTTCCATGGGTTCTGAGGGTGCTGTCACTTAGAAATATACTGACCTCAACGAAGCTTTCTGTTCCACATAGGAACTTGGAGTGGTTCCAGCTTTCATGAGTTCTGAAGGGGCTGTCACTTGGGACTGTACTGGCTCAAGTAAAGTATGTAACTGTTCAGACAAAGGGATACTAGAAAGTTGTACTTATTTTTCTAAGCTGTATGTACCTCACTTTGTCACCGTGGGCATTTGGACTATCCCTGTCTATGGGTCAGAGTTTAGGACCTCAGCCAACTTTCACTAGGGTAGGTGGTCTGTACCATCAGTGAACCAGCACCCATAATTGGTTCACAAACTAAGAGTGCATTATACGTGGCCTCTGCCCCTTTCCATATCTGTGACCAAAACTCACTCAGGTTCACCAAATCACCAAAGACCCAGATATAGCTGTAACTGTTTGACCATTCCTGGTATACCACTGCATTAGGTACCACTTTTGTCTTACTCATCTTGACAACTACCAAGAATTTGGCATAATAGCAGTTTTCTGGACCTTCCTCTCATTGACACCCTGCCTTCATTCTCAGAGAGTGGCTCAGAGGCTGCAGCTACTTCTAAGTCTGTAAGATAATTAGAGGTGAGCATAATGTCATCAATATAATAACAAAACTGTACAACCTCAGGCTTCTGCCAAGAGGTCAAATCCTGTGCCACCAAACCACCATACAAGGTGGGACTTTGCAAGTATCCCTGGGGCAATACCAAAAAGGTCCACTGGTGCCCTTTCCAAGTAAAATCAAACTGTACTTAGCTTTCTGAAGTAATGTCAATAGAGAAAAGGCATTTGCCAAGTCTACAACATAATGGAACTGTCATAGTTCATATGACAGGTGATCCATCAGTTCTGAAATATTGAGTGCCACAGAACTAAAGGGCAGTGCCACTTTATTTAGCTCCCCCAAATGCACTGTAATGCTCCAGGAATCATCAGGTTTTTGTACTGATAACGTAGGAGAATTTGAGTGGGGTAAAGTCAGGCAAATTACACTTGCCTCGTCTAGCTTTAGTATCATTTGTCCAATTTCCTCATGCCCCCTGGTAACTTGTACTGCTGTACATTCACAATCTTCAAGGCTTAGGGATGCTATAAGGAATCATGATGGAGATTTCCTCTAGTGATTGTCTTTACCACAGGCAACCATAGCCAGAATTCTCTGATTGTGGTTTGTACAGTCAATACCTATAACATGTCTGTTATCAGGATATATACATCATATTGTTTATGAAACATATGTCTGATTCCCAAAGTCACTGGGGCACTTAAAACTGTCAACTAGTGCCAGGACTCATTGCACACTTTGTAGGAACCAATAAATAGCTCCTCATGCGGTTGCCATTGCCCTGCTAACTGGGTCTCCCAGCTGAGTCTCTAGCCTAGCTGTCCTCCGACAGCTGCCATTGCAGTGGTTCTCAACATGTATCATCCATGGACATTCAGACTTACCCCACCAATTGAACCAGTTTCCACACCCCCAGAATCTGTCCTCCTCTGCTGTAGCTGGGATATTCTGTCCAGACTATAGAGCTGCCAATGAATGCTATAACATGTGGCTCAAACACTTTTAAGCCTTCCAGAATCCTTCTGGCTAAGGACATACGTCATACCAATCCTACTGGGAACCACAGGGAGGCTGGGGGCTACACTCTCTGTACTCTTGGTAGTTTTTCCAAGGCCTGTTTCTCCTGAAGGGTGCTGGGGGCGTTCCATTCATCCTGCCAACTATGCCAATTGTCCGGGGCCTGGTAAGGGGCCAGCTGTGGTTGTAGGAAGAAGAATGCACCCAGAATGGGCATCCAGAAGAGCACAAACAGCAGCTTTATTCAGTAAACCCCTTCCTTTTATAGAGTTTTGCATAAAATGCCACCTATTAGCATGGTTCTATGCATGTGTAGTATGTCCTTGTTGTGGACATGCACATGCATGTATGGTCCATATCCACATAAACATGACATGTGCCCTCGTATTATGTTTCTCCTAGTCATACCTTATACAATTGCAGCTGCAGGCAGCAAGTGCTCATCTGTGGCTGTGTGTGATGTTCACACATCTACAGCTGCACAGGATGAGTGTGGTCAGATCCTCACTGCCAGTCTTTACTTTCTCTGGGCCCCAGCAGGTCCAATATTGATATTTGAATTTATCGTCAACGTCTATGTATTCTAAATGTAAATATTTGAATATTTAATGTTTCAATGTCAAATAATGAGCAGTCAAGCTACATGCAACTTGAATAGTGAAACATCTTAAATGCTCTAATTTTTGAAAATTTGAGTCTGCTGAAATATAAGTGTAGCGATTTTACCAAAAACCAAAATAGTTGCATATAAGCAATCATGATTTAAAATATGTTATTTTTACATTCGAACTAATTATTAAGAACTATTTTAAACAATTGTTTAAAATAGAAAACTGTCAATTACATGGACATTGGGAATATTGCAGCTTCAAAACTTGGAAAATACATTATTATGAGTAAAACTATATGAAAAATTTCAATCCTTTAAAGTCCAAATGATAGAAATACACTAATTAAACTTTGTAAAATTATTCACTATGCTAGTATTCTTAAGCATAATTAACTATTGAGTGCTTCATTTAGCTTTTAGTTATTTAATTTCATGTATGGAACTTTTAATACACATATTTGAGAATTATTCACAAATAAAAATAGATACCAATTTGGTTTTCTTAAAAACTATGAATTAGAAAGACCTCAACATTATCCTTAATAGTTCCAGGATAGATATATTTGATTTACACATAATAAAAATTGTATGTCTACATTACTATAAAAGTAAATCCTGCAAGTATTATAGGAAAAGGATTGAAAGAAAACATACACCAAAACACATTTTTATTCACTCGAGTCAAATTCCAAAACAACAGACTTTATAAGAATGCTTTTAGAAGAAAATTCCTATTCTTTTGGGTCAATGGAGACTTTGGTTATGATGGAGTAGAAGAAAAAATAACTTTGGGATAACTTACTACTCTCAGTACTTTGTACTGCAGAATCAGGAAAATTGTTTTCTGCCCCAAGGCAGCTGAAAGTATAAGCTTTTATTTCGTGTTATTAAAGGGCAGTTCAGCAACCACGGGCAAAGTAAGGCTGCCAAGAGGACTGAGAAATCATTGTACTGCAATATCAGGTCTATAAAATGTGGCTACCAGTGTACTTAGCCAAAAAGTATATTCTGCACACCACTATTATGGCTTGTGACAGTATTCATTCTCATGTTACATTTTGCCAAGTTACATGTGGCTCTTTTACCTAGCTTTCAGTTTTGCAATTAGGTTGAATGACTGACTCCAATGTGGGACCTGTAAGTTCTTGCACTTGTTTTTATTGTTCAAAGGCAGAACATTATGAACTCTGGGAAGCCACAGTCCAGCCCATGACACTCTGGAGTTTCCCTAAAGAGGTGGCATATATCTTGCCTGCTCAAATGTGTTGGCTAGAGAAAGTCCCATGATGAGGGATGGGGCTGTCCAATCCTCTAAGAAGGAAAAAGAGGGTAAATAGTTAAAAATAAAAGTAAAAATGACCGTGCGTGGTGGCACACACTTGTAATCCCCGCGCTTGGGAGGCTGAGACAGGAGGATTGCGCTGGTCTCATTGGCTTAAGAGACCCTGTTTCCAAATAAAAAAATATAAAACTAGGTTTGGGAGTGTAGCCCGGAGGTAGAAGGGCTTCCAGGAACCCCAGTACCACAAAAAAAAATAATAATAAAAATAAATAAATAAAAGTAAAAATGGTTTAACAATTGATGTGTTTGCACTTTTGTTACTCTGACCTTACATAATTTATTTAAGCATATACACTTATCAACACACTTAGAATGTTACCATCCAGAATACCATAAAATAACTGTAATTTCTCAAGGTATGGTGAAACATTCCAGAGAAGGAGACTACAGAGTTTTGGCAAAGGGTCTCTGACTATATGTTTACACAAGCATTTCCTGCACAGTGCATACATGTATTTCAAGCAAATACATTATTAATTATTAAATAATTCAAGCATACAGAAAAACACAAGCATACAAAAATAAAATAAGATGCCATCTCTTGCCCACCCCTACCCTTGAGGTTCCACACTTTGCCATATTTATTCCCGATTGAGTCCTCCCAATATTAACCTATTTCTAGAAGTTTTTTTGTATAGCTTCTACCCCTCCTTTCCTGTATGCAAATTAATGATTTGTTGTGATTTCATTCTGTAAATAATTATGCATCTAAATTTATACTCATAATTTTGAATTAATTTTTCTTATAAAGTTCTCCAAATATATACACTTTACACCTAAGACTTAAATTTGTCCATATCTTAGACATTATTTGATGCCACCCTTTTATATAAATAAGGAAAAAGTCCCAGAACTAATTTATAACTTCTTGGAGCCACATGATAAAGGCATGATTGCACTGGCAATACATGCCCCAGGGCAATGGATCAAGCCTCTTTATTAATCCATGGAGAGAATGATATCAATTCTCCATACATATGAATCTATGTCTATAATTTTAACTGAGAAAATGGTAGCATGATGCTAAACTTTAGGACATAAAGCCTACTTACTATACATAGAAAGATTATGCCTAAAAATATAAGCAGTTGTGTATGGATTTCCCTGAGAAAAGGCATTTCTCAAAGCAACTACAAATGAGGAGGGAGCCCTTTTCGGGCTTTGCCAATTCTTACCAGCCAAAATGTTCCAGCATTCCTGACCAGGACACTCCAAAATTTAGAAATGCAAATTCACATAAAGTTTAACAGCGTTGTTGAGGAAAAGTAGGAGAAGAACCAGACAATGTGAGTCTTCTTTTTTAATAATTAAAATAACATAACCTGTATTCACAGCCCCTGAAGGTGCATGTCCTCTGAAGGGGATAGAAGCAGAGGATGCTTTAGAGCTTGGAGAGTGGGAGAGAATTTCATTCCTTCAGATCTGTCATTGCAATTTCACCACAAATATGGCCTTAGGAACTTATTTTAATATGCTTGGTAACTGGCTCTGTGTCACTAAAATGAGCATGTATTTGTGGAGTTCCAACCATTGACCTTGTGTGGAAGGCAAATAAAATATTGACTCTGCCTTCTAATATGACAACAACTTTGATTTTGAAAACCAAATAAATCATACGTTTTCATACTGATGAAGACCAACTGCATTCTAATAGAATTTAAACCCAAGAGCAGTAGTGATTTAATGGAAAGGCTTATAGAAGCTGTCTGAAGAATATTAGACTACCATTGAAAGCTTGCTCCCCAGGGTAAGTAAAGACTTTATAGGAAGTATACTATGTGACTTCTCAAATTTCAAAGGCTAATGAAAGCATGTTTAAATGCTAGGTCAGACATAGCCCCTTAAAAGTGACAAGGCTGTCTAAGCTGCATCTGTGAACACAGGAAAAGAGGATGGGCATTCACTCTGCTCCTGTTGTTTTAAAAGAAAATGGTTGTTCCAAATATCTCTACAGGAGAACTTGTCCCATATGTTTTTAGACATAGTCACATCTCAGTTGCTTTCTGTATAGTAAGAGAGCTCCTCTCCTACTCTAGATACTAAAGTTTAGATATTAAGCATCTCGTAAAACATATATGTTGAAGAATAGGTCTCCAGCTTGATACTACTGGGAGATGGTCAAAATTTTAAGAGATTCGGACTGGTGGGAGATCTTCAGGTCATTGGGGCATGCCACAAATGGGACTGTGGGATCCCAGTCTCTTCCTCTTTTTTTTTTTTTTTTTGATTCTTGACAGCCATAAAGTTAGCGTGTTTGCTACACCATATGACTAATCATGGACTAAAACTGCTAAACCTGGAAATCATTTCATGTATTTGCTAGTGTCAGGAAGCTGACCTCAGCTTGAGGTTTTGTAAGCATTCTCATTTAGGAGAACAATGAAAATGAGAATAGGAAACTAATAAAGTTGGTTACAATTTTTATTTTGATAATTATAACATGAGTTAGAAGCTACTATCTGGCTCTCTGGAGGCATTCTAGATGGTGAATGTTTTGTTTGGTTTGCAAGTTAATTTTGAGGCAAATTCGACCCATTATGTAAAAATTCTAAATTTGACATAGAAAGTATGAATGTTGCATTTCTTTGGAAATATTTTGCCAAACTGAGTCTCATTCTTGCAGAGCTGCCATGCCATAGGTTCTTTCTGTACATGTGAGTAGACTAGTGTGCTAGTCAGCCTTATGTCACTGTGACCACAATGCCTGGCAAGAACAACTTAGAGGAAGAAAGGTTTAGTTTGACTCATGGTTTCAGACCTGAGCTAAGATGGAACATTAGAAGAATATTGTGGAGGAAAGATGTTAAGATCACAGCAGTGGGAAGGAAGGGCAGGTGGGAGAGAGAGAGAGAGAGAGAGAGAGAGAGAGAGAGAGAGAGAGAGAGAGAGAGAGAAGGAAGAGAAGAGGGAGAGAGGGAGAGAACAGACAGACAGACAGACAGACACCACTGACAGAGCTGGGAATAAGATAATTCCTTCCTTTCAGCGCATGTTCCTGATAATCTACTTCCTCCAACTAGATTCTACCTCTCATGATCCATTCATTGATCAATGGCTTAATTGATTTGATAGATTAATCTTCTGATAAAGTCATGAGTCAATCATTGACTAAAAGCCCCACCTCTGAACCTTGCTGGGCCCGCAACTTTCAACATGTGTGTTTTGGAGGGACATTCAAGATCCAAACCCCAGCAATGAGGCATGTTCTTTCTCACAGTACTGTGACTTCTCAGAAGGAGAATTGCAAATTCAGGGTCTGACTTGCAAAAGCTTTCTTAGATTAAAGGTCTGTGAGGGGAGACACAGAGGGACCTGGGGCAGCTGGGAGAGCCAGGTCACAGTAGTAATCAGATGGAAGGGAAGAAGAAAGGAAGGAAGGAAGGAAGGAAGGAAGAAAGGAAGGAGGAAGAGAGAGAGATTGGTTGGGAGGAAGACTCTGTCAACAACGTAGTTCTAAGAAAGTTCAGCAAAACTGATAGGAAGTCCTAGAAAGTTATCTCCATGCCACAAGGACCATGGTTTTCTGGAGGAAATCTTTTCTGGTATCTCTGCTGCTCCTAGTAGACTGGGATGGAGTTTACAGCTTTGCTGTTTGGTAGCTAGTTCATTAGCTCCTCAGTGGGCCTCTGAGAGGGCTATTGTTATGGTCTCCATACCCTCTTTTACTCCTCCAGCCCTCCTACTACTTATTGGTAAAGTTTGACTAGGATCCTGGTATTTCAGTTCCTTCATGCCCACTTTCCTCATTTCCCAGTCCATTTCTGGCCTTGCACTTGTTTCTTTTGTTTTAAGCCTGAGAATTTTACAATCATATGAAACATATTCTTTTGAACTTCAAGCTAAGAAAAACAAGAATAATAAACTAACAAACAGCCACCACCAAGCAAGAATATAGTGGTTAAGATTTATAATGCAGTGAAAACATAGTATTATGATGTTCTTTGATAGATTTATTCAGTACATATTAAGCAGCTACTAAGCATCAGCCACACAGAGCACACCCATGCCTCTCAAGTTACCCTTTGGTTACCTCTAGCCTGTTGCCTTCAAGAAATACCACAGTAACAACTTCAGAAAGGTAAATCAATAAGGTCATAGTATGTCTTTTTTTAAAATATATCGGTACCTAAGCAATTTAACTATGAAAACTTTGCCCACAATTGATGTCTCAGAATTTCTCTTGCCCTCTTGGATAGATTTCTGGATCCAGTGTGTGGCTTTTTTCTTTGTTCCAGAGGGAGCAGCATTTATCATCCTACTATTTTATCTAACAATATCTTTTTTCTTTTCCTGGGCACTGGCATTTATATCTTTCCATATATATAAAATAATTGACAGGTGGTAGACACCATACTGGCTGTGTGTGCCACCATGCCCGGCAGCATACTTTTTAAGACTCATATTAACAATACATTTTGTTTTTTCTTAAATTTCTTTTCAAATAGTAAATGTAAAGAAACAAGAAGATTATTTTATCTCTAACCAAATATCAAATTAACTGATAGTTTTTATGTAACTGGGAATACATTTCCAAATTAGGGCTATTCACCCAAGTCATTTATTTATTTGTCAGATTTCTGCATTTATGAATTGATAATAATTATAGCTGGATTTACTACCTTTTTAAAGTTTTTTATATAATAAAGTGATTTTAAAATGTGAACCAATATGCATGGAAGAATTGTGGAAATTCTAAGGCAGAGGAACTGTGAACCAACAACTCCCCTTAAATGTAGAAGTTGATTGAAACCAGTATCTCCCATCTGGAATGTTTCTTTATATAAAGTAACTTAAAAAATCCTTTCAAATGCAATGTTTCTGAGTAATTATTAACAAAACGTAATGAACATTTTAGGAAAGTAATGAGAATTTGAGCACAATGAACCTGTTTATTATTAGGTTTCCTGAATCACTTGTCTTTTTTCATATGAAAAGGCACAACCTTACTCACTTGATCATCAGATAAAGTAGAATACTATTTTATGCAGACTGGAAAAATTACTATTCATGCATATTTATAAAGAGTAGTTGAAGGTCTTTTTAATTTTCATATCTGGGTCTCCTTTTTATAGCAATTAGGAAATGATGAATGTTTTCATGAAAATTAATCTCTTTTAGGACCTAAAAATGAATAATAGTACATGAATTGCTACTTGCTATTTTCATATAACTACAAGGATAGAAGGATTATCTTTTACTCTAGGGAAAGCAAGAATTATTCTGTTTTGCAGAAGTATACTTTTGTATTTATTTAAAAATAGGAAAGAATAATTGAAACAGCTGTTTCATTAAATTATTTCTCAATCATTTATTATATTAATCATAGCTCTTTCAATATCTTGTTTTATTCTCCAAATGCATGTAATGTTCTTATTTGAATATTCCCTAATGTTACATTTTGATTTGGCTAAGCAGATGAATTATAAATGAAGTTCATGGAAAGATTTATTGCTCCCCAAAGAAGGTTACTTCCTTTCAGATTGAAACACATGAATTAATACATCTCCCATCCCATGAGTATCAGAGAATTCACTGCTTTTTCTCCATTGCATTTAATTTCAATATAAAGAATAATGGCTTGCATTGTAAGACACTAAAGACATCTCTAACTTGTTACTGGTTTTGAGAAATTGGTTTCTCAGTTTAAGGGTGCTTTCATGGTTATATTTCAGCACACTACAGAAATCAGGGTCTTATATATACTGATTGATTTAGAAAGAATAAAATTCAAAATATATTGAGGGTATATACTGTTGACTAGAGAGTTCAAGTCAGATGACTAACTAAAGTAAGTAAGATAGGTTTTGGCATAAAAATCCCTCTGTATTTGACTTGAAACATAAAGAGAAAGTTCAAGTCTATTATAGTTGTACAATAAATAACCAGGGCATCAGATTATTCTTTTCTTTTGTTCTGGAATAGAGTGGAAGAGATGATGCCCCAAATCATTTGCAATTAAATAGAATCCAACACATTGCTATTGAATACCTGCTGCTTTCCAAACCTTTTATTAATCACTGGAATCCAGTAATATTAACATCAAATAAGCAAAGTATAGTTGCATTTTTAATTTAGAACAAATTATTTTTAAAGAGGTCAGGGCAATTATGTCATCGGGGCAAAAATGTTAAGTATGGAATCATACTATGATCTACTTCATAACCTGAGACTCTGTGGTTGTCCTCATGTGATCCAGATTCACCAGCAATGAGAATATATTGTCAATTTTTTCTTTGTTCATAGAAATACCAAACATCCTCTATGAGGTGATGTTGTATAGGAGAATTTATTATTTGAGGATGACACCAATAGTTAAATCCATAATCAAACTTTGATGAAATCATACATCAGAAGGATGGCTGGATTCAGCTCCTTTCCTATTCTTAGGTTTTCATGGTTTACAGTGTACACTTCAAAATAATTTTTACTCCTCTAGATCACCATAGTAATTTGATCTTTTTTTTTTTTGGTGGTGCTGGGGTTCCTGGAAGCCCTTCTACCTCCGGGCTACACTCCCAGACCTATTTTTACATTTTTTAAAAAATTGGAAACAGGGTCTCCTAAGCCAGCGTGCGTGGCTGGCTTCGAACCTGTGCAATCCTCCTGTCTCTGCCTCCCAAGCATGGGGATTACAAGCGTGCGCCACCACGCCCAGCTAATCTGAACTTTTCTAAGCACAGCTTTTCATTCATCATGTCTATACAGTCCCTTGCCACATAAAAGCAAAATTTGTTGTTGCTGTTGTAGCCTAGGCAGAGGGACTAAAACTTTAAGGAAATTCACAGTCTTTGTCTGGACTAATCTCCACATGGAGCTATTTAAAAAAAAAATATATATATATATATATATATATATATAATCTGTACACACTTTTGAAATATTTACCTCATAGCAAGATATTACTGTTGCTCTGGATTTTGCAGAGATGTTCAATTATGACTCCTGCTCTAGAGGAACTTATAATACAATGTTCATGTGGAAACCTATAAACAAATAAAACAATACAAGAATTCAGAAGCAGACACTGTAAGAGAGTTACAGTGTTTTGGAAGTGATGAATTCCCCCAGAGGAGCATAGGAAACTTCCTATACAGGCAGCATTTGAATTTCATTTGAAGATGAGAAAGTGTCTTTTTAATTCTCTCTTATTTTTCTTATGTGCAGGTGTGGGAGGCACTGACCGGGTGAAAGAATTTTCTAAAGGTAGATTGACATATTTCAGGTGTAAGAAGCCATTGAGAAACTTTTTAGAAGCTTCACATAGCTGACATGGGCTAGAAGGGATAAGGACTTACAAAGATAGATTGGGAACCTATTGTTACAGATTTTTTTTTTCCTGTGGACTGTGGGTATCACAGAAAATGAATCTACCCTGGCAGCAGTTTGAATGTTGAACTAGACTGTTGAGCTATTAGGGACAATGAAAACCCATTGAATTAGTGCTTGGAAAAGGTTATGAGGTCATAAATTGGGGGAGGGAGAGAGAAAGTAAAAAGAGAAACTTGTGAAGCAAAGGAGTATAGGTACATGTGTTGCAAAGTGGTGTTTTACAGAAATAGTTAAAACATTGAGGCCTAAATTTGTAATTAAGTTCCTCTCTTTAAATCTAACTTTGCATGGTATTGGAGGGTACTGTGTTCCAGAAAACCATGGTTTACCTTGAGAAAATGAATCATTCTCTCCACATGTATAAATTGAAAAAAATATTTTTCTGTTCATGTATGTATTTGTCTGTATATCT
This sequence comes from Muscardinus avellanarius, assembly GCF_963383645.1. Classification (NCBI taxonomy): domain Eukaryota; kingdom Metazoa; phylum Chordata; class Mammalia; order Rodentia; family Gliridae; genus Muscardinus; species Muscardinus avellanarius. The sequence continues at coordinate 20,558,967 of NC_137789.1, read as the reverse complement.
AATTGCAAAGGAGGGTTCTCTATGGAGAGTTAGACTTAACCCCAAACAGGTATATTTGTTGAAAGCCAGTTGGAAGGTATTAAGAGATGGATTTTGAAGCTATGAAACCAGGCACAATGTACAATCAAATGGCAGAATCTTTTCAGAGACACTGTGGCCCAGTTCCTTAACTCAGAAAGGAATGCAAGACATCCCACCAGCTGTCCTTTCTGAAGAATCAAATGTTTCTGTTTCACGTTTGCCAAAGATGAATATCCAAAAATAAGCTTCTGTAGGTTCTTGGGCTGTTGCAAATTCAGGCATCTATTGTGACCAATAGGCAGGATACAGATCATACATTTGCATTTGCACTGAAAGGATACTTTCTGAATTCTGCCCCAGAGAAGCAGGGTTAATAATGCATAGATGATTAAAATATAGGGAGGCTGTTCAAAATTTATTATGCTATTATGTATTTATAATTCACAAATAAACTATTATGTTTTAGCAATTTACAAGGGAAACATGTCTACTACACATAACAGAAGTGGTCGTTGTTGGACAATATTCTTTTATTTCTTTTGGGAAGTTGAAGTGCCTTTTCTATGCTTATCTTATTAAATGCAATCCCAAATATATATATTGCTCATCATTTCTTGTTAGGTTAGGCTGTATAAAATGAACCCCAAACATCATAAACTTAAAATAATTATTTTTCTTTATTGTTCATTTTAATAACCTTTGAAGGTCATTTATAATTCTGTTACTGTTGTCTTTGAGATGGCAATTCTGTTCCACATGTTTTCTCCATTGTTTGATCTAAGGAAGGCCAGCATCTTGGACATGGTTTTACCATGTGGGATTGTGGAGAGAGAGAGAGAGAGAGAGAGAGAGAGAGAGAGAGAGAGAGAGAGAGAGGAGAGAGAGGAGAGAGAGGAGAGAGAGGAGAGAGAGGAGAGAGAGGAGAGAGAGGAGAGAGAGGAGAGAGAGGAGAGAGAGGAGAGAGAGGAGAGAGAGGAGAGAGAGGAGAGAGAGGAGAGAGAGGAGAGAGAGGAGAGAGAGGAGAGAGAGGAGAGAGAGGAGAGAGTGTCAGAGTCGGCCAGAATGATACAATGGCTCTAAGAGTTTCTGCTTTGATATGGCATATCTTAAAGTACTGTTTCATTGGTTAAAAATGAAGCAAATGGTCAAACTTTATAATACATATGTGATTAGGAAAATACATCCTTACAGAAAGATCAGTTAATAAATATCTGTAATCATAAACTATCTCAATAAAGCTCAATCTTTATCATCTCAAATATTTATTTTCTGGATCTTCTTTAAAAACACTGATTCTGCTTATAAGTTACCCATAAAGTGTTTCATTAAGTCACAATAACTGGCCCACAAATAGAATATTGTGATAATCTGTATCTCATATTTTTGTGTTAATTTCTTTGAGACACACAAACAAAAGAATATTTATCTGGTCTCACCATTGTTGGATACATATAATATTTTTGTGTTAGTACTGTCTAATGAAAATAATAGCAATTAAGTCAAGCTAATTGACTGTTTCTCAATCTCTTTTCTTAAAACCACTAATCATTTGATACATTATCACCCAAGATGTTGCCTACTATGGGTCATCTTTTTCCTGCTTCCAGTAAGTCTCTTTTTCATTCAGAGGCTTAACGGGGCTTAATTTAGATTTCCTGTCATATTAGCAACTTACTCTGGACAACTATTTTTGCATTAGCTTTTCAATATTATATCATATGACAAATAATCTCCATTTTGAATATTTGTGGCCTAACACAAAAAGATGGAGACCCCCCCACACATAAATCCCTTGTGTTGTCAGTATCTCTGAGATTATCGTAGTGAATTGGCTGCAGTTAGGCTTCGTGAGTCTACCTTCAGACTCTAGAATAAAAGGGGAAATGCCAATACCATTTTGAGGAAGGTGGGAAAAGAGCAATGATGAAATCACCCAATGGCCTTTAAGGTTTCTGCCCAAATGAGGGATATACTACTTTCACATTCTTGTTGCCCAAATAAGTTAAATAACTAAGACTGGTATTTCTGAGACAGAAGTCTATAATTCTATTGCAGGAAAGGCAGTGAATAAATTTAAAAATAATATAATCCATTGCATATATCAGCTTTGCAATGCCCACTTTTTATTTCTCTACTTGTTTTGGAATGTTAATGTGTTCTTGCTAAAAAATAAATTAAGAATAAATATTTGATCAAATATATATCAAAATCTCTAAGAAACTGCTTATGGTATATACCAACATATAGTAGAACAAAAGTTTTCATCTGATTCTCACATATCTTCTAAATTATTCATCAGGGATTGAACAACATAAAATGTAAAAAGTTTTTTGAGAAACAAAACTGCCATTTGACAAGATATATTATCTCTCAAAGGAAATACTTTCAAATGCAAATAATAAAAATGATATAAGATTAGTAGCTAATATGTTTGAGTGCTTACTCTTCTAGATATTGTCTTTAATTTTTATCTCAAGTATTTTTTTAAAAGATAAAGATACTGAACTTTGACCCAGATCCTGAATCTGAAAGATGACAAGGGTTTTATCCACTTTGAGACTAACTCTTGATCATTACATTTGTTTATACAAGTTGTTTAAATAGGTCCTTATTTCATAAGATATTTCAAATTGATATATTAATGATATGAAATGGAGTGATCAATGGTTGGTTGTACTTAGTTAGGGTGTGCTTTATCTGCTGGGATACTATTGAGTCTAATGGGGTAGCTAAGTTCCTATATTCTACATAAGCAAAGAACTTAAAGTGGAAAGGCACCAATTAAAATAATTTTACAGACTTTTTAAACTATCACCCTTACCAAGAACTACATGTAATATGTTGACCAGTCCAGGAAGGCATTATAGAAAGAAAATATGCTGACCCCAGAACCAAGGCTCCTCTCTGGCAGTTGCTTCAGCTGCTGCTCTGGAGCAGTGCCATTGGAATATTTGGCAATGCTCTGGAGTCTGGGACTCTTGCCTTTTCAAATTGAACCTTAGAGACCCAGTGCTGGCAGAAGATAAATGAATCATTTTGCATTAAGATGCTATTACACAATCATTTATATCTGTAATAATTGTGATGAGTCAGTAGGGAAATAGAATCCGGAGATTCTAACATCTGTTCTCAACCAGGTAGAAATGCCTCCAGGAAAGGTTTAGCTTTGACAACAACCTAAAGATAGGAGAATTTAAAAGTGATGGAAGATCTTAAAAAAGTGAGCCTTCTCTCATACGTGAAATATAGAAAAAAATAAGACATGAAAGTAGAAATGGGACTATTAAGGAAGGTGTAGGGAACCAGGAGTGGATGTAGGAGAGGTCAATAGTGAGGATGCATATTATCAAAGTATATGATACATATCGATTTTTGCCCCAGTACCAAATTTGTCAGTAGTATATTAGTGAAATTGATTCGGTCATATAAAGGGATTGTTTTTGGAGAAATTACTAATAATTTACACTACAAATTACATTTGAATGCACTAAAAATGCCTAATATATTAAGTGTATAATTTTGAGTTTGGATTAGTCATTGTTGCTGCTTAAAAACAATCTCAGAATCTCAATATCATATATATGTTTACTTAGGGCTTTGCAGGACAGCTGGGATGATGGTTTCATACTGGATGCAAAGGTCAGTCAGGTGGCTGTCTTGTTTCTTAGCTTTGGTGGGCCAGGTATATAGCTCTAGCATGCTGTTCTTGTGATGAGCACTAAACTCATTTCATGCCCCTACCTGTACTACATCTATAAAGAGCTATTAGTCAAAATAAGTGGCAAAGATGAGCCCACACTCAAGGACTGGGGATTACTTCTTAACATAATGTACCAAAGAGTGAATATATAGATAGGTCATTGGGGCCAATAATCCAATCTTCCTCAAGATCTTTGGTCCTGAGCATTTTGAAGTCAGTCATTGATCTGAGAGAGAAAGCATTTTTTTCTCTTACAGTTGCAAACATTTCTTTATATTTGAAATTTTTATACCTACACAGGTATTATATTATTCTGTTAGAGATTTTTTTTTACTCTGGTTCAGAAAAAGCTGAAGTGCCCTTAAGGCCTAATCAGTGTCTTTTGTCTATTTCTATCTGCATTTTGTCTTCTCTGTAGGTAATATTTGTCATACATTTTTAACAGATAATTTAATATTTACCTTTGTGTCTTTAAGTAATTTGCTTATATTAATTCCTGGTTATCAAATAATTCTTACTATAGAAGATAAGAATTTTGCTTTAATTTTTTTTCCTGCATTCTTCATATCAGTCTTTCTGTTTTCCCACCCACTCACCATCTAAAAAGAGCTATGTTTTACTCTAGTTAGCTCAACAGTTAATCTTTACATTATATGATATGTAAATAAATTCCCACTGAATCTGCTTTGATATCCTCTGGATGTGTGCTTTATCATCTCAGCATAGTTTTAGGAACTGTAGGAAGTGAATGATCACAGCGCCCATCTATGTATTACATTTTATCTGAACCTTTTTCCCCCCTCAGGAAACATTTTTACCTTTCCTAAATTTTTCCTTTACTTGTCTATGCATTTGCTTATATAGTTTTCTTTGTGCTTACCACAATATAATCTCACATTAAACACTGAGTGGAATGTTTTATCAATTTCTGTTCCATATGAAATTTTTCCTGCAGTAATATTTCTGCCCCAGGGTGGACAGGTTATCACTCAGGCTGATTTCTACTTTTCATTTTGCACTGTCCCTTGGTGGTGGTGGGGTTCACTTTAGCATCTCTTTTGTTGGATCTTCTTTTACCTATAGTAATCATTAGTATGGGTGTGTGTGTGTGTGTGTGTGTGTGTGTGTGTGTGTGTTACCAGGATTTGAACCCAGGAGCATTCTACCTCTGAGCTACATCTGAGCCCTATTTTATTTTGAAACAGGGTCTTGCTAAGTTACTGTACTGGCATCTAAACTTCAATCTTCCTATTCCAGTCCCCCAAGCACTGGGATCAGCCCACCATATATAAGTGATCATCTTATTTAATTCTTTATTCCTATGTTGATAACCCCTAGGATATGTCTCTTGACTCAATTCTCAAGCTCCTAAGGTTGGGTCCAAGATTAGAAAAGCCCATTTATTTACTTTGTAGGGAATTTCTGGATTTCTTACAACTTTGTTAAAAGGGGTTTTAATGTATATTCACTAAATTATCCTCTTTTGAGACTGACATCTCTACTCATAAATGTACCTGTTGCTTCATATCTCAGAAAGAAGTCATTTATTTCTTGAGAATAAATCTTCAAAATTTAGCCAGTTCCCAGATTTGTGCAATTAGGGACAAGCTCAAGATATTGTTCTTAAATTGTTTTTCTATGAACTCTCCTTTTTATGTGACATCAGTTACTCTCACTTTCAGTTGTTTGCCCTTTAGGGAATTTGGTGCAAATCAAAGTACATCATGTGTTTTCTAAAATCAATATTAAAATTTAGTTTTCCTAGGGTCACTAATTCATTTATCTCTAATCTACTTTCTATGGCCTAATATTTTATGATCATTTTCTCCTCCATTATTTATTTCCATAATTTTTCAGAGACTCATTAAATTTACATATTTTAAACAGACTCTTTTTCAATCGATAAAATTAAATACAGAACATTTAACTCTTATTCTTTCTATGATGCTCAAACAAGAATTGCTCCATAATCACAACATAAAGGCTCAGAAAATAGTCTACTTGTTTTACCTAGAATATATTTTGGCAATACAAACTATTAATCATTTTAAATAATATGTCCGTACTTTTCAGGATTATCAAGTGATACCTGCCCCAAGCAATTACCTGGAAGATATTATAAAATGCCCTACTAAGGGCTTGGAGGCCCTTTTTAAAGTGATTTTCCTGTTTTGAAAATTTTGAACGAAGGGATATTGTAAGCCATGTAGTGCTGAAGATGTAGAATGAGTGAGTGCCCTTCATGGGAAATGTGCGAAGATAAACCATCAGGGACTCTGATGCTTTTACATGAGATTAAAATCAAGTCTTAAAATCTCATTCAGTTTTGATCAGTATCTATTAGCCTGTGAATTTTGAGAAGAGTTCCTCTTTAATTTGCATACTTGAACATTACTTTTGTTGTGTTTAATGATTTTTTTTTTTTTTTTTTTTTGCTATTCTTGGGAAAAGCAACTAGTCTGAGACATATGTTCACATGGGCTTGCTCTATGATCTTCTTACAAGCCACTCTCTCCTTGGAGGGAGGCCTTTGTGATTGCTTATGGACAGTGCTTGAGAAAATTTTAAATAAATCAGGAAGAAATAAAAAAAAGAAGAGTTTAGAATATTCAGACAAAGTACAGCAGCAACAGTAGTGTTTATTATGACTGTGGTGGGGTAGGTTCCTGCCAAGAGAGAGGGTCATAGAGTCTATCTACATCAATGTTAGAGAGTATGAAGTTTTTCTTCCGGTCTCCCTGTCCCTTCCACATTATGGTGGAACAGGAGTAAGACAACATTATTATTGTGCTTAGTTTTTGGAGCCTCTTTTTCTAACCTCCTCTTTTATAGAAAAAGGTAATTGAAGTTCAGATAATTTAAATGACTTTTTCAGATAAAACAGAGCCTGGACTTTAAGCACAATAGATCAATTGTTTCCACACCATCAGCTTTTTCCATAGTATCTCTGTTGACTACTAAAGGCAACTTTGTAATAAAAAGAATTCAAGGTACTCAGAGGATCTGTTTGGGTACACTGCATTATTGATGGTGTTGGTATTGATGGGGATTTTGTGTTTTGTTGTGATGAATTTTGTTTGTTTTGGTACTGGGGACTGAATGCAGGGGAATTCTATCTCCCAGCCACAACCTAGCTGATTTAATTTTTTTTTTTTGAAAGATGGTCCCACTAAGTTGCTGGGAGTGGTTTTGAACTGTAATCTTTCTGTGTCAGCCTCCCAAGTACTGAAAATACAGGCAAACATCACCATAACTGGCTGGATTTTTTTAAGTACTAAGTGACAGTTGATAACCAACACTACCTCTTCTGTCCAGCCTGGCACACTAGAATGACTTTATCAGTAATATTCTCTTTTCATTAAAGAAGTTGAGCTTGGAACTCTTAAACACACAAACTGCTGACATGTCTAAATTGTGTGAGAAGGAAGTGGACATTTATTTTAGTGTTAGAATAAATTAGTACATGCCACAAACCACATTTTAGAAACCATTTCCCTCTGCTTCATTCAGAAATGGCAGTGCGTGCTCCTGTCTGCACGCAGAAGTGGGAGAATAGATTAGAAAGATTGAATAAAGATTGGATGGTTTTGGTAATTTTGCCAATATAGGAAATTTTCTACTTGATTTGATAATATACCTGGGAAGACTCATACCACAATATTCCCAAATATTTTATAATGTATATTAATTAATGAAATAATACTATACTTATGAAGAATTTAGAGCCTCATGAATACCTAATATTTTTTTAAAAAACTGTCTCATTTCTTATAAATGGCTTCTTTGCGATTTTAAGAAATTACATTTGGTTTTCTCCTTATTTTCTCAAAGACTTGTGGACACTTGTTCTCAGAGAGGTTATAGCAAAGCAATAAATACTTTGGTTTGACTAAGAAAATCTAAGAAATACAATAATATATTGTTTTGTTTTCCACATTCATCCTGTTATCTTCATGTGAACAGTTTCTTTATCAAGTGTTATTATGAGAGATGTTATTACAGTTAAATTATCCTTGATCTAGAATAAATGTAAAATAAGATAACAGTAGATTTCTGTAAAGTGTACAGTTGATAAATTTGGACAAATATTCTCTTTAGGGTGCTTTTTCTTTTGCCTTGTCTACTCATTTTATATCCTATTTTCCAAGTGTGGAAATCAGACTCCCTTTATTCATACACTTCTCATTAATTTTACAGTCTTATCAAGTAAAGTTGCTACATTCTTCTCTATTTTACCCTCTTGTTTCTATTCTCATGCATATTTTCTTAAGACTTTCATATTTTGGTCTATAGAAATATATGTAGTGCTAAGATATATGGTACAAAGTGCTATATTTGCTCCATTTCTTAAGGTCCTGTTTAAGGGAGAACTAATGAAATATCAGTAGTTTATCATTTCAGCTGGTCTGGAATTTTATAGATAATTAGCCAAGTGATTTGAAAACTTCAGTATATGTGTATAGTGTTTTCCACTTGTTTTTAACAAAATATATGACGTACTTATGTGTGTGTATATGTGTGTGATGTGTGTGTGTGTGTGTGTGTGTGTGAGTGTGTCTGTGTCTGTGTGTCTGTGTGTATGTATACTTGCAAAATCACTTGCTGGTATCTCTAGTTGGATAATAAGGATACACATGCTTTAGTATAATATAGAAAGATAAATTTGGAAAACATAGGCTTTGTTTACAATGAATCAAAATACTGGATTTATTTTATTAGAATATCAGGAAAGGCTCTGTGGAAATAGAAGAATTCAGTACACTTAAAAGAAGAATGAATAATTTTAGAAACTGAAGAAAGAGCAAGAGAGAAGTGAAATAGTATATAGGATTGTGAGTAGGTATGGGATCATAGACTAAAAGTCTACATAGTATTATATTGTTAAATCAATCACTGAGGACAGACATGGAAAATAGGATTTATGTGTCGATTTATAACAATTGGCAAAGAGTATCTTGAGTACCATGCTGAGTTCCATGTTATAGAGGATTCTGAGGCTTAGTCTGAGCTCTATAGAAAAGAATGTTGTATTGTCAAACATGGTGCCTAGGTTATTGTTGGCTATATATTGCCTTCAGTAATGTCTGGAAACTGATTGATAACTATGAGTAAGTTCACAAGAGCTGAACTAAATTTGGGAATTCAGAGAAAGAAATAGGTGTTTCATAATGAAAAAAACTAAATTAATCACAAAAGAGAGACAATTTTGAGAAGAAGAAAATGGTGACTGGGGGACATAGCACATCTCAGTAGCTGAAACAAACAAAAATCAACTACCAAAAAGACAGCTCCTTGACAAGAAAAAGAAAACAGTGAAGATATATATGAATTAAAACACAAAAAGATAACCACGGCGGAATAAAATTCAATACTCAGAATGTAAAATCCACAGCAAAGGCCAGGAATACGACTGACCTGGTGAGGCAGCTGGCTCTATTTTGGGCTGCTGGCCCACACTGTGACTGCTGGATCCACAGCCCTAAGAAATTCTGGCAAGTAAACCAAATACCTGAAGTGCATTAAAAAGTGGCAGAGCTTCAACATCTAAGTGACCAGTGTTACAGTGAGAGATGTAGCCACAGGTTTTTATTCTGAGCTATGTGTAGAAAGCAATAGTCCAAACTTCTATAAGCTTAAGCAATTTTTTATTACAAAGATGGAAAGATAGAAGCAGATTAAGCACTACATTAAAGGAATAAATATAGTGGAATGACTTGAAAGTAAGTCATTAAAGTCTTTTGGATACAGGACCTTTTATAGCAAGTCTTCTGACCTGAACAGGTCTGCCCCTTCTCCAGGGCAGGTCTTTTGATGTGGGGATTCCTTCCTGTAGACCTGCTCTATCTCTGGTATAGACAACAAGCCTTTTGTTTCACCCCAAAATGTTTTAATTGATTATCGGAGTCTGGGATCTCTTGAAGGTTTATGGCATTCTCCCACATCCTTGGGAAGTTTGTTTATCTTTAAAATGTAAAAGACTCTGGGCTTCCCCTATGTTCTTGCTAATCACCCTTGGTGCCTAGAACTCTGTAGCTCTTTCCCAATACTGACACATTAATACATTTTGAAGCCCTTTCCCAATACTGGTACAACCAGCACCACATTTCAGGGATTAATCAAAAAAGATCCAAAAGCCCATGTGCTCACTAGAAGCCAGCATCCACAGTGGTACACTGTGCCCTCCTGATACCTGGCCCGTAGAACATGATCTGGACCAGCATCTATCAACAACTCACACACAAAAAGAGAGAAGATCCAAAGACAACATAAACACAAACACGAGAGAATTCTGTAAATATGCGAACAAGGAATAGTGAGGAAAAGGGGGAAATCATGAATACTGACCTACAAGAAATGAAGGAGAATTCTAAATCCTGATTTTCAATATGATGAAAGTTTTCATAGTCAGTATACAGAAAATAAAGGAGGAAATTGAGATGTTAAGAAAGAATTAGAAAGAGGCCTGGAATGAAATGAAAGAGTCAAAAAATGAAATGAAGACAGCAATAGAACAAAATTCTAGAAAATTAGATGAAATGGAAAACAGAATATCATTGTTAGAAGACAAGTCATTCAAAATTGATAGCACAGTCAACAGTATACAGAAGACATTGCAACAATAGAACCTAAGCATCCAACAACTATGGGACCATATGAAATGTCCTAACTTACAAATAAAAGGCATTGAAAAAGGGATAGAGCCACAGAACAAGGGTATCCATAATCTCTTCAGAGAAATAATTTCAGAGAATTTTCCAAACATAAAAAAGAGACTTAGACATTCACATACAGGAGACATACAGAATGTCATTAAGACAAGATCAACAAAGGACCTCTCCATGCCACATAATAATCAAAATGACCACCACAGAGGTAAGAAAAAATTTTTTAAAGCAGTGATAACAAAAGAATGGGTGACATTTAAGAACAAAACAATAAATAACACTCCAGACTTTACAATCCATGTCATAAATGACAGGAAATATTGGTATGATATAATTCAAACCTTGGAATAAAACAATTTCCAACCCAAACTGCTATATCCAGCAAGGTTACTATTCAGGATTGATAGAGAAATAAGTGTTTAAGATAAGAAGAATCTAAAAAACTTATGAATACTAAGCCAGCACATGAAAAAATACTTAAAGAAGTAAATCGTACAAAAGAAAATAAAAAAGTAAATTTTAGAACAAGAGATTAATTCAATCATCGAGGTAACTAGGGAAAGAAGTAATAACATTATGTTAAACATAATATAGAACACAAAATAACAGCCAGGAGTGGTAGTGCAGGCTTGTAATCCCTACACTTGGGAGGCAGAGACAGGAGGATTGTTCAAGTTCGAAGCCAGCCATGCTGGTTTAAGAGACCCTGTTTCCAATTTCAAATAACAAAGTATAAAAATTGGTTTGGGAGTGTAGCCTGGAGGTAGAAGGGTTTCCAGGAACCCCAGTACCACCAAAAATAAATAAATAAATAAATAAATAAATAAATAAATAAATAACAGAAAACAAAAATCATACCTCAATAACATTGAATGTCAAAGGACTTAACTCACCAATTAAAAGACAAAGACTCGCAATGTGGATTAAAAAACATAATTCAAATATATGCTGCTTTCAGGAAACTTGCCTTAAAGCCAAAGATATTCATAGGCTAAAAGTGAAAGGATGGAAAAAGATATATCATGCCAATGGAGAGCAACACTGATATCCAACAAAACAGACTTTAAGCTAAAACATATTAGAAAAGACAAAGCAGGGTACTTTCTATTTTAAAAGAAACAATTCACCAAGAAGATATAATGATAGTAAATGATTATGCCCCAAATGTGGGAGCAGCCACATTCATAAAAGAAAACCTGCAGGACATCAGATCTTAAATAGACCCAAATTTAATAATACTGGGGGGCTTCAACACACCATTCACACCACTGGATTGATCTTCAAGGCAAAGTATGAGTAAAGACTCTTCAGAACTAAAGAAAACTATATATCAAATGGACCTAATAGACATATATAAAATATTTCACAGGAACAGCAGAATATACATTCTTCTCAGCTGCCAATGGAAACTTCTCCAAAATAGGTCAAATCCTGGGCCACAAAGCAAGCACCAGTAAATTCAAAAGATGTAATAATTCCCTGCTCCTTATCACAATGAGTAGAAATCAACAATAGGAAGACCAAAAGAAACTATTTACATACATGGAGATTGAATGATACAGTATTGAATGAGGAATGGGTAAGATTAGAAATAAGAGGAAAAATAAAGAAATTCCTGAAATAAATAAAAATAGAGACACAATATTCCAATATATATGGAACACTTTGAAGGCAATGTTAAAAGGAAAGTTTATAGTATTGAGTGCTCACATAAGAATAAACAACCTAATGACTCATCTCAAGGACCTAGAAAGACAACAACAGTCTAATCCTAAAGCCAGCATTAGGCAGAAAATAATTAACATAAAAATTAGTGAAATAGAGAATAAAAATATAATACAAAGGATAAACAAAACAAAAGGCTGTAATCTTTGTAAAGATTAACAAACCCCTGGCCAACCTAAAAAAAATCAAAGACACAGAGAGAGAATCAACTCAAATCATTAAAATCAGAAATGCAAAAGGAAATATCATCACAGACACTGGGGAAATTCAAAGGATTATCAGAAACTATTTTGAAAATGTATACTCCAATAGGCTGGAAAACATGGAAGAAATGGATAAATTTCTAAGCACATATAGCCTACCTAAATTGAATCAAGAGGACATGGAAAGCCTAAACCAACCAATAGCAAGCAAAGAAATAGAAACAGCAATAACAATTCTGCCATCAAAAAAAAAAAAAAAAAAGCCCAGGTCCAGACAGTTTTCCAGCTTAATTTTGCAAAACCTTCAGAAAAGAAATAATCCCAATACCTCACAATTTGTTGCAGGAAATCTAAAGAGATGAAATACTTCCAAACTCCTTCTATGAGGTCAGTATCACATTAATAACAAAACCAAATAAAGATACCTCAAGGAAAGAAAATTACAGACACATGTCTTTGGTGAACATAGAGGCAAAAATTCCAAAGAAAATACTAGCTATACACATTCAAAACCATATCAAATTATACTACAGAGCAGTAGTAGTTAAAACAGCATGATATTGGCACAGCAATAGCCACACACACCAGTGGAATAGAATAGAAGATACAGAAACAACATGATCCACATTATGATGTGAGACTTTAGTGTACCAATAATAAATAAATAAATAAATATATATATAAATAAATAGAAATAAAAATAAAAAGAAAGAAAATAGAAAAGAGAGAGATAATAACCTTCTGTGTTATTGTTTTTTTTCCTAAACTGAAAATTATATTTCTAATACTGGTGGTGATTGTTGATAGTATGATTTGCATTGTTACATACACCCTGTTTTTCCTCTACTCTGATTGACATGCTCTACAGATAGGGGTGTTTCTTCTTTCTCTGGGTTTCTGAAGTGTGTCTTGTAAAAGTTAGGAAATACTTTCGGGCAGTTGTGTGTTTTTCATATGAATTTGGGGTGGGAGACTTAAGGTCAACCTGTTTTGCTGTAAGCTCATTTGATTTTTTTAATGGTTTGCCCTAATCTTAGTTTTCCTTGGTGGAGGATTCCTTTCACAACATGTAAACATAAAATTGGTGACTTTAAATTCTGAAATTAGTCTCCAATTTTACTATAGAGTTCAGATTCTCTGGCTAAAAGAGGAAACTCTACATCTATGAAACTACCCAAGAATTGATTTATTTACTCAAGGCCTGGGTGTTTGAAAAAATTCTAATGAGACCATTTCCAAATTTATAATTTTAACAGAAAATCTTTCCCTCTAATATAATTTTTCAAAGTGATTATCTTATTAATTCTTATTGTCATATGAAATTTTGGTTTGTTTTATTCTTTCAAAACATGTTTATGGTGAGGTTAATGGATGGATGGTATTGCAGAATATATTGAGATAGAAAAATACATGTTTGGCTGTTTCTTCTAAAAACTTTAAAAGCAATATAAAATTTAAAGGACATGAATGATTTTTAAATTATTTTTGCTTCTTTTTATGTGTTACTATCTGTTTTATATAGTTCAGGAGACAGGCAGATAAAAGATTCCTAGTATATATTTCATTCACCAATGAGTACAGTATAAACTGGCTTTGTCACTAAGAATGGCCATTTAAATGATGAAACTTTTTTTTAGCAGTTTAATCACAACTGAGATTCTTTCTTTCTTTCTTTCTTTCTTTCTTTCTTTCTTTCTTTCTTTCTTCCTTTCTTTCTTTTTTTCTTTCTTTCTATTGGTGTTAGGGATTGAGCCCAGATGCATTCTACCTCTGAGATACACCCCCAACCATATTTTTTATGTTTTTGTTTGGAAACAGGGTTTCATTAAGTTGATGAGTGTCTCACTGAGTTGCTGAGGCTAGCCTCGAAGCTGCTAACCTCCTGTCTCAGCTGAGATTAGCAAGTACTGAGATTACAGGCATGTGCCACCACTCCTGCCTTGAGATTTTCTTTTTCTTCCTTCTTGAGTCCCAGGATAGAGAAGATGAGTTATCAGTAACAGCAAGAAAATATGGTAGAGACATTGTCATGGATCTAAGAAAATATCCTCATGAATCTATTGTCATGAATCTAAGGAAATATGGGTGAAATATTGTCATGGTTTTAAGAAGGTCTTCAAGACTTCACGATGATTGATATTTTGAGGGAGAATATCTATCTCATGGTTTGAGGCAAAGTGAACAAGTCATAGGATGAATGCTGTTTTTAAAGTCAAGGTTCAGAGAAAGATTCAGGGAGAGTAATTGTTCCTTTTGGGAAGTCACAATGAGGCAAACGGATATTTTCAGACTCAGCTTGCCCATCAGAAATGTTAGCTTCACCTACAGAATGGGAAAGGATCTTTACCAGCCACCATTCTGATAGGGGGCTAATATCCAGAGTATACAAAGAGCTCAAAAGGCTCTACACTAGCAAAACAAACAACCCAATCAAGAAATGGGCAAATGAACTAAATAGACACTTCACAAAAGAAGAGATACAAAGGGCCAATAGATACATGAAAAGATGTTCTTCATCACTGGCCATCAGGGAGATGCAAATCAAAACTACACTGAGATTCCATCTAACCCCAGTCAGAGTAGCAAGCATAAAGAAATCAAACAACAACAAATGCTGGCGAGGATGTGGGGATAGAGGAACTCTTTTACACTGTTGGTGGGAGTGCAAACTAGTTCAGCCACTATGGAGATCTGTTTGGAGATTCCTAAGAAAGGTGGAAATAGATCCACCATATGATCCAGCTATACCACTCCTGGGTATCTTTCCAAAGGGGTTGAATTCAGAGAAGTACAGCAATATATGCATACCTATGTTCATAGCAGCACAATTTGTAATAGCCAAAACATGGAACCAACCCAGATCACCATCAACAGATGAATGGATAGCAAAACTGTGGGAAATACACACAATGGAATTCTATTCAGCCATAAAGAAGAACAAAATTATATCATTTGCAAGAAGATGGAAAGCCCTGGAGAGCATCGTGTTAAGTGAGATCAGCCAAGCACAGAAGGAGAAGATACACATGTTTCCTCTAATATGCCCAAACTAGAAAACACAAAGGATACCAGTAGGACCCCAGATATTAGAGGGGAAATACTAGCTAAGTTTTAATGGAAAGATAGGAGAGGAGAAAGGCCGATCTGGATTAATGAGGGTCTACACCTGAACATGTGTAAAATTATGAATAAGACATGGTTAACCTGGACAACCATTGGTGGGGGGGGAAAGGGGGCGGGGGGAGAGGGCACCAAATATAGTATAAATGTATACTACTTATGTTCAATAAAACATTGTTAAAAAAATAAATAAATGCTAAAAAAAGAAATGTTAGCTTCAACATGCAGCTTATCAATTAAATATTATAGTCATACTTTGTGCCAAAAGTGTTTGAAAATTTGAGGACTGAGTTTTTCTGAAAATAAAATGAGAAATTTCATAGTATTGATTTTTCTATATACTTTTGGTAGCAATACAATACATTATATAAAGAAGAACACTTCTAAATATGAAAAAGATTTCTATTACTGTATGTCTCTTAAAAATGGGCATAATCCTTGACTTTTTCAGAGAAAATATATGGTCATATTATGTATCACAGTTCTCAGAGTTATGGGAAAAGTACTAGATTTATCTTCTATATCTCTGTGAATACTTCTTTTTTCAAGATCTTTTTAAAATATTACTTATTTCAATAGTACTCTTTCAGACATTTCTTTATTATATAGAGATTTCTTAAATTTTAGGACTCAGAATACTTTTTTTTGTGGTACTCAGGATGGAACCTAGAGGCATTTAACTTCCAAACTATACCCCAGGCCTATTTTTCTTTTATTTTGAAACAGATTCTCACTAAGTTGTAGAAGGCTTCACTATGTAGCTAAGGCTGGCCACAAACCATGATTCTCCCTTCTCTGAGACTTTGTTTCAATAAGTTGCAAAAGGCTTCACTATATAGCTGAAGCTGGCCACAATGATTCTCCTGTCTCATCCTCCCAGGTACTGGGATTACAAGCATGTGCCACCACATCCAGCTTCAGAATACCTTTAAATTTGAAAATGGAAAAACAATGAAGAAAAATTTAAAAAGAAATTTTTAAAAGATCAATAAAATAATCAAAACTCCAGCAAACCCACCAAAGAAAAATGATGAGACATAAATGTGAATGAAAAAGGATATCATCATAGATCTTTCTGGCATGAAAAGTATAATAGATGATTATTATTACCACCTATACACACATAAAGTTGAAAGCTTAAATGAAATGAACCAAATTCTCTTAAAGTACAAACTGTTACAACTAATTCAACAAAAAATCGATTATTTGAATAGCTCTATAATAGTTAAGAAAATGAATCCATGATTTAAAATATCACAGAGAGAAATCTACAGGCCCAGATGATTTTACTGGGACAATTATACCCACTGGAGGAAAAAAATGAACTTTGACCTTTAAAATCCTGATATTTGTTAAATATATATATATATATATAATATATAATATATATATATTCAAATGTAAAATGTAAGTGCATAAAATTTTGTCAGCTATTAAAGAAGTGATATTTGGTAGCTTAGGCTCAAGGAAAAGTGTTTGGACATAAATCGAAAGCATGATCCAAGAAAGAAAAAAATTAACACCATGAGGAGAATTACTGTGAATCTTTTATAAAAGGAAAAACTTAAAAGAAAGTACTAATAAGGCTAAGGTGTAGGTCAGTAATACTTGAAGCCCTGGGTTCAATCCCTAGCACTGAAAATGAACAAAAACTAAACAACAACACAAACAAAAGATAGCTAGGAAGTGGACCACCTAGATCTCTGACATGTTCCTAGTGAGACTGAAATGAAACAATATTCTGCAAAACAAGATGGCTGTTTCTTAAAAAGAAAACCTGTACTTTCCCTAAGACTCAGCCAATAAACTCCTGGGCATTCATCCAAGAAAAAGAAAGACTTCATTCTCTACAGAAATTTGTATACTATTGTTCATAGCAGGTTTATCTGTAAGAGTCTCAAAATGGGAACAAATTGTCCCTCAACAATAATGTGTGGTATATTCATTCAATGAAACCCGACATAGCAACAAAAATGAATGAACTGTTGATAATACAACTTGGATGTTTCTTAGAGGCATTATGTGCATGAAAGGAACCGGCTTCAAAAGCTCAAATACTATATGATTATATTTATATAAAATTTTATAATTAAAAAAAGTATTGAAACGGAAAGCAGGTTAGTGATTGCCAGGATTGGAAATGCTGAGAGCAAAGAGCATGGACGGGACTATAAAGGGATATCATACGAGACCTTTGTGATGATGAAGTTGTTTTATTTTATTTTATTTTTGGTGGTACTTGGGGAGGGACCTAGAGGCTTTCTACCTCCAGGCTATACTCCCAGAACTAATTTTTATATTATATTTGGAAACTGGCTCTTATTAAGTTGCTGAGAGCCTCACGAAGTAGCTGAGGCTGGCTTTAAACCTGTGCGAAGTCATTTTATATTTTGACTGTGGTGACAGTTACAGAAACACTCCTCTTCAACACTTCTTCCAGATAAACCTTGAAATATTTGACTTGGTCTCGTGTTATCATAAGTTCATGATTTCTTCTTATTTTCTACATTTCTGTCCCATTCTCAGCTTCCTTTTACTATTTCTGATGTTTCCTCATTAACTCTATCCTCTATTCATTGTATACACTTTCCTGGGGTGATTTCATCTACTCTTCAAAGGGAAGCTATGTTATATAGAATTGTGAAATTTAATTGATAACAGCACTCTTCAATATTTTTATTGCACTTGATCTGATGAAGATTATACTTAGAATACAGGTGATTTTTCTTTTTTAAAAAGTTAAAGTGCAGACATCTGGCTGTCCACTAAAAATTGTTTCCTTTTTTGCTATGTAGAATTCATATGGGACAGAAGCTTTCCAGCTAGTATCTCTGTTGCTCAGCTTCTCTTCATGTATATTAGCTCACACAAGTGTTTCCTTTCAATGAAATGTGAGTGGTAGTGGCAATATCATTCCTTTACACCAAGGTGGAAAAGTGGCTATAACTTCTCCACCATTTCTTTTTTCTCATATACCCAGATGAAAAAAAATTTTCAAAAATGCTGCCCACATTAATGAAAGAGTTATGAAAGGACCCTGTATCTCACTATAACTGCATGGAGACAGCTCTTCACCAGTCAAGAAAATTCATATTAGATGGGATCATTAAGAATTAAGCTAATAAATTTAGGGATTATTTTTGTTGTTGTTATGACAATTATTATATTTTGGTTCTTAAAGGTCCCCCAGAGGCTCTTGTATTGTAAGGCTTGGTCACCACCTGGTGGTGCTATTGGTGGTGGTGGGAATTTTAGGAAGTGGGCCTGGTTAGAGGAAGTAGGTCATCGGGGGTGTTCTTTGAATGCTATATTTGACCCTAAACCCTCCCACCCTCTTTGATTCTCATTGTCATGAGGTGAGCAGGCTTCTCTGCCACATGATCTTACCACCATGATGTTCTGCCTTGCCTCAGGCCCAAAGCAAAGGATCCAGCTGACCATGGACAGAGACTTTTGAAACGCTGAGCCAAAATAAGTATTTGCTCCTTTAAACTGATTTTCTCACACCATGTGTTGTGTTCATATATATTTTTATCACACTATACTTCACTATAATATATAATTACAATGCATTAATAAAAGTGTATTAATAATAAAAAATCCCTAAATTGATTTTCTCAAGTATTTTGTTACAATGATGGAAAACCAGCTAATGTGCCCTCTAAATAAAATCAATATATATTTTTTATGTTATAGAATACTTAAAGACAAAGGGTTTAAATTCATTAATATGTAGGCAGCAGTTACAGCAGCAGTGGAGCTCTTCTCTTAGGGAAGGGGTAGAGTTGGAACTTTTTGGGAATAACCATGATGGCAGAATAAAAAATGAGGGCAACACAAGAAAGAAGCACAAGGAGCTTACGAAATATGCTGAGATGTGGACTCAGTGCCTTGCATTGTTCTGCAAGGCAAAAGAGATTTATTTCAACAAGTAGGAAATAATGAAGATTGTCAAATTTCAGAGAAATTAAGAGTAATGAGATCTAAGGAAGGGATTCTGATTTTCTCTGGGAGCTTTCCTCCTTTTAAAGTGCTTGCTAGTAACAATTCTCTGTTATCTATGTTTAGGTTGATAAAATATTACCTCCTTTTTCCTTCAAGAACAGTGAGTTGCTGTCAAATCTAATAAACAAATTCAATAACTTCTTCTTTAGTCATATTCTATACTACTGACCCTCTTTTTTGTTAATTTTTCATGAAAGGAAGTTGGCCTTCATTCTTGGCTTTTTTTTTCTCATCTATTTCTTTGTCCTATCTTCTTGCCTCATCAATATGAATTTTACCCATGGTTATTTCTAAGCCCCCATGATTTTACTGTTCATTGGATTCTTCTATTTCCAGTTAGTATGCAACTTAAATCTAATTTTATCTTCAGTAGGCCTGACTTTTCAACATAGATAAATTAGCTGTGAAAGGAATGAAAGTAGGGCCAGGTTAATAGAGCCTTGAGAAATTAATTGATAATGAACCAGACATCTGATTATTGTGAGGGGAAATGGATGGTCTGAACCAAAGTGTTTAGTGTGCATGATGAATTTTGACACTATTCTAACAAATGTGAACACCTAGCTTCCTCAGTTGAACAGAATGCCCCAAAGTCCCACTTATTTTGCACTTCAACCAGAACACTGAGAGTATTGACATAGGTGGTTTCAATCAGGAGCAGGGAAAAGGGAGAGGGGATGATATCAATCCATAAGTAGAATTCAACAAAGGGTTGTAGTTTATACTAACTACTTTGCAGACACCACTAAGCAGCCTGCTCATAAACCGTGTAGAATTCATCACTTGTGGATCTCCCAACTAGTACAGGTATGCCCAATCTCAAAGCCAATCTACAACATGCCTCCAATGATGTTGTATTCATTTCTGAATTGGGTATTACAGAACAGACTCCAGAAACTACAGTGTCTGAGAGACAGCCTAGTGGGTTGAGATTTAAAGTCAGCCTCTTTTCTTTGGGGAAAAAAAAAGATGGATGTCTGAAATAGAAGCTTAAATTAAAGCCATATAAACAATAACAACTTGGCAGAAACAGGAGTCATGTTTTGCTGGGCATTTGATGAGGTAATTAGGAATCATGCCTGCACACTAAAGCTGTGCAGTAAGGCAAGACTGGTGCTTGACCCCAATAAGTAATGAGAGAAAGATCTCCATTATTATCTTGCTGTAGTTAGAATTGGCTCAAGACCTGGGAAGAAATAAACTTGGAAGTGAAGAACATCAATGACTATGGCTTCACCTTTTTAGAAAACAGTATTTTAAATTACCTTGTTTGGAACCCATAATATTATTTCCAGTGGAGTACATTTAGTCTTGTAAAGAGTGAAGCTATAGCGTATTAAGTCTTCACAATCAAGAAATATAGCATGGTGGGCAGAATTAAAAAATGACAGCTAAGCAACCCCACTCTTACAAAATCCTCTTGCCTTTGATTGTGAGTGAAATCTCTGAACATGACACGCCCTCACTCCAGTCATATTACATTGAATGTTAAAAGGCCCAAGTAATAAATGTGTCCAATCCAATCATGGTCTTTAAAACCAGAGTTTTCACTGGATAGTAGTAAAAGATTTGGAGCATGAAGAGAATTTGAATTATTGCTTTTTTAAAAAACATACTTTTATTGGTGCCTTGTAATCACACATTGCAACAAAGTTCAGAGAAATAGGGAAAAACATACACACAGCACTTGGTGAACTTTTCCCTGGATCACTCCACCTTCCCCCTCCTGGTACATGTATTCAGATTGACATTGATAATTTCCTATATGTGCCTATTAGCATCAGTTGAAGTGTTTCCTTCATCAAGTCTCCCTTCCCTACCCCAACCCTCTTCCCTAGACACTCACTGTACTGCTCTACTGGGAGTTCAATTTCTTTATCTGGAGTCTGTCTTGTATCCCAGTTTCTCCATAGCTTCTATGTATGAGTGAAAACATGATTCTTCACTTCCTGGCTGGCTAATCTCACTTAATATTCTCTAGCTCCATCCATTTTACTTCAAAATATATAATTTTGTTCTTCTTTACACCTGAATAGAAATCCATTGTATGTATATCCCACAATTTAGTAATCCATTCATCTGCTGATGAATTCTGAATATTATAGTGATAAATGCATATCCACATTTATAGCAACACAATCCACAATAGCCCAATTATGGAATCATTGCTGTTTTAATTATGGGGATTATGCTGTGTGAAGCTTCTAATAGAAAAGACCAGCCATTGGTTGATAGCCAGTAAATAAATTGGGACTAAAGTCCTATATCCACAAGGAACTGAATTATGCCAACCTCAGATTGTGTCTGGAAGTAGATTCTCAGATACATCAGGAAAAAACATGACCCACACCTTGATTCTGATTTCAGTCCTATGTAATCTGAGGTAGGGAAGCCAGTCAAACCCACACTTGTGTCTGACCAACATAGCTGCAAACTAATAAATGGTTATTTCAAGCAATTAAATGTGTAGTAATTTTTTATGCAGGGATGGAAAACTAATATTCACAATGATCACACATGGCATTTCTTGCATTCTTGTACTCTCAGCCCTAACCTGTCCACAAAAACACTCATATAAAAGTTTTCAGTAACTTGATGGTAACCCAAATGTGCTTCAAATGTCATGTACTTATTTTATTTCTACAATTATGATGTTCTTTCTGCTTTTAATAAGGTTACTTCTGGAGTGAGGCTGTATTATGAGAATAAAAGAAATGTTAGGAGACCAAAATATTGAGGAAGAGCTGGGCGTGGTGGCACCCGCTTGTAATCCCAGCATTCAGGAGGCTGAGACAGGAGGATCGCGGTTCGTGGACAGCAGTTAGAGATGGGGCATTTCTCTCATTCTCACACAAAATTGTGAGGAGTAACATCATACTTTTATTGCTCTACTGCCTTTGATAGGCTTTTTTCCCTATCACTTCCCTTCTTCAAGCCAGTAATCCAATCTGTAGCCCATCTCCTCTGAGAGATACTTTCAGAGATATTTTCACGTTAGTAAGGGTATCCCAAACAATTGGAAAGCTAATATTCAAGTCAATTAATTTCTGTTATTTCTAGCTGATGGAAAGAAAGTTTGCACCAAAGAGAATTATCTAACCTTTTTAGTATAGTATCTAGAACAATCATCCTCCTGAGAATACCTTTTTGTCAACTCCAATTTTTTGACTCTACAGGTCTATTGGACAAAGAATAGATTATTTGTAAGCAGAATAGCCACATTTCCTTAGGGCATAAGTCAGATGAAGTGAGATTAAAACTCTATTAGCCACAATGACAACAATTTAAAAGTAGAATGGAGGAAAAAATAATCTGTCTCAACAAATTCAAATTAATTTAGGATCAGAAGGTAATTACAATGAATATGTTTTGGTGCATTATATGTCATAGTGAGGTTCAAAGATATAAACACATCTGCATGCACACAGTTCTTGGTGTCTTTCCCTCTGGATCCCACCCCACAGTGATTACTAAGTAATATGAGTTTCAAGAAGTGTAGGCCAATACTTAAGCTGAACATCTTTGCAGATTTCCTTCCCTTTGGCAAACTATTCATCACTCAAGGTAGAAAAAGTGGTTTGAACTAGAACAGGAAACATGGCCACCTGCATTCAGGGCTGTGTGGGGGGAATCAGAGCCCAGCAGTTTCACTTCAAAGAGACATTGACAGAATAGGTAAGCTGACCTTTGCTTAGTGCTTTGATGGCTGCTAATTAAAGCATTTCTTCTCTGGACTCAGTAAGAGTACTCAGCATTTGGTTGCCAAGTTTTCTGAGCCCTCTGACCATTAAGCCTTCACTAGTAATCTGTCTTAGACCTGAGAGTTCACTTTCATTGCAAATCACTTTTGACATTAATAGTCAACATGCTCAAATGAAGAATGGGCCATACCCATTCTTACTGAAAAGAATTGGGAAGTTTCCCTGAAAATTGTATGTTATTTGGAATTATTTCTCTAACTGAAGGGTAATTTTACCAAGTAGTGTCAAATCTTTTAGTAATGTGTCTCACTCTCTATAATTAAGGTTAAACGTGATACCACTCTTTGTATTGAATTAATATTGGATTTTTTATATTTTCACTTCTCAAAAAATATAACAACCACCATCTTATAAGGAACAATAGCAGATACCATTATATGATTAAATCAAGGAGAAAATTCAATCAGAAAATAGGCAGAAAATCATCAATATTATAATTATTATGGTTTATATATTTTTGTATCAGTTTCCTAATTTGGCAATTAGAATCCCTATAAATCCAGCCCCAGGTTTCTTTCTTATGCCATATCCTTCAACCACACCACAAATTTTTTTTTATATTAGTTATTTTATCAGGTTTGCTTTTCCCTATCTTCCTGTATGCTTCTATGATTATACTAACTTCCTCATGTTTTATCCAGGACTGGAAAATGCTCAGCAACAATACCCCTTCACTGATTCTACCTTGAGAGGCAATCTCATTTTCTCCTCTGAATGCCTTTGTTCTCACTATCTGCATTGCAGTGGTTTTATTGTATGTAAGCTTGACGCTTAGCTAGGAATTGAAGCAACAAGAGTGAGACAATGGAAAGTGTAGATGAAATAAAGAAGAAAGCTAAAAATGGCAGTAAGATTTTTTTTTTGCATCTCAGAGTTACAGAATCTCACAGTTGAGGGTTTTGATGGGACAGGGACCCATTGTCCATGTTCCCCAAGGCACTTAAACTAAGTGTCTGTGGATAGCTGATAGCTGCTGGCATGAAAATCCTGTGAGCCTCATCTGCAGTTGAATGAGTCCACACAGAAAGTGACAGTGGTGATTTAGTTAACTCAAATTGTCTCTGCATGAGAGTGAGTCCAGCCTCTTCATGCCCCAGGATGTGGGACAAGAAAAAGGAAGCTCCTTAGACCTGGAAGAGTTTCCCACAAATTTGTTTTTCAGTTAAGGCTAGATGATGTTTACTGGGACTGAGAAAAGGATTCACACTAGTCAGTTTTCCATTATTTTGACTAAATACAGGAAATATTTAACTTATGAAGGATGATGGTTTATTTTGGCTCACAGTTTTGGAGATTTCAGTCTAAGACACAGTAGCCCTCAAGTTTGGGCCTGTGAGGAGGGAGAATAGCACTGTGAGGAGCTTATGGTGGAACAAAGCTGCTCATGGTATGTCAGCTGGGAAGCAGGAGAAAAAATAAAGAAAAAGCCGGGCGTGGTGGCGCATGCTTGTAATCCCCACGCTTGGGAGGCGGAGACAGGAGGATCGCGCTGGTTCGGAGCCAGCCTCGCTGGCTTAAGAGACTGTTTCCACATAAAAATGTTAAAAAATAGGTCTGGGAGTGTAGCCCGTGGGGAGTGTATACCGGAGGTAGAAGGGCTTCCAGGAACCCCAG
Source organism: Muscardinus avellanarius (assembly GCF_963383645.1). Classification (NCBI taxonomy): domain Eukaryota; kingdom Metazoa; phylum Chordata; class Mammalia; order Rodentia; family Gliridae; genus Muscardinus; species Muscardinus avellanarius. The sequence continues at coordinate 20,534,153 of NC_137789.1, read as the reverse complement.
TACCACCAAAAAAAAAAAAAAAAAAAAAAAAAAGAAAGAAAGAAAGAAAAAGAAAGAAGGTAAGAAAGAGAGAGAAAGAAAATAAAGAAAAAAGAAACGATAGCATCTCATTATTACCTTCAAGGGCATCACCTCAGGACCTAAGACCTTTCAATAGGGCCCTCCTCTGAAAGATCCTACCAATAGTGGGCCAACAGTACTATAGGCTGTGAAACTAGTCTTTGAAACGTGGCTTGTTGGGGGATACTTATACAAATCATAGCACACCTACTCTTTCTACTTCTTTAGTTAGAGGACTAAGAAGACTTTAACTCATTCAAGAAAGCAGCTTCAGGTTATTTAGTTTTTTTGAAATATAGACTGTTTTAAAGATGCAGAATATTTGGGAGGCTGCGACAGGAGGATCACAGGTTAAATGACTTTAACTCATTCATGAAAGCAGCTTCAGGTTATTTAGTTTTTTTGAAATATAGACTGTTTTAAAGATGCAGAATATTTGGGAGGCTGCGACAGGAGGATCACAGGTTTGCAGCTAGCCTCAGTGACCTAGTGAGGCTGTCAGCAACCTTGCAAGATCTTGTTTCTAAATAAAAAAATAAATAGAACTGGGGATGTAGCTCAGAGTGAGAGTACCTCTGGGTTCTGTCCCCAGCAAACCCTTCCCCACTCACACACACAAAAATAAAGATATACAAACTTAAGAAAAAAGTGAAAAATGTTTGGTAAACATCTCTCCATCAACTCTGATCTTGGATTTTGTGCTTCAGCTCTAAACATTTTGTCTGCCAGTAATTCTTTGGACATCAAGACCTTCAAGATCCTTTCTCTAATTAACTGACCATCTTAGTTTGAGTAAGATGGCCGCTATCTCATCCTATTCCTCCATTCACGCTTGCATATACCATAGTGTTTAGCAAAAGGGGTTGTAGTTATGTTTACTGTGTATTTCCCTGGTAAGTAAGCTTTTTGGAGATGCTGTGCCTCAGGCCAAACTCTGTCACAGAAATATTTTGAGAAAAGTTTGCTGTGATTCTCTGTGCACTAAAATGTCATCTTTGAAAGGACAAGACACAAATCAGCCATCAAAGTTTGGTGTGAAAATAGAGATGGTAAAAATCTTTAGAAAGTGCCATGGGAGCACAGGGAAGGACTTTGCTACTTTCTCTGGTGGGATTAAAGGGGCCTTTCTGGACGAGGTGACGAGTGAGCCAGAATGGTGAATGCCTTTCAGTGGTGTGGTGGAGTTGGCTCCTAGTATCTCAGGAGAGCCCATGGTAAATTTTCAGGGATCGTGTGAGTTAGTTGTTAAACACAGAAATTTACAAAAAGAGAAAAAAACCTCACAAATGATATTAACTTTCAACTGAGTAAATTATAGTAAAAATCAAATAATAAACACTCAAATCTCACTCCCTGGTTTGTCCTCTACATTTTGCTCCTATTCTATAATGCTTTTGTGCTGTCACTTCTATGCTACATGTGTGAGGAAAGTATTCTATATTCAGTATCTATATCATAGAAATTTGCAAATGCCACAAACCAAAGTATCATTAATTTTCTTCCTGAAACACATTAAGTATTCTTTCTGAATCATCGACCATATCTTTTGAGCAACAAATCTTGCCTATTTGACCTCACTAATATCTTAAACTAACATAAATTTCCTATTTCCACTCCACAGTCCCTGCCTTAATTCAGGCATTTTCTGTCTGCTATTACAGTTACTAATTTTTTTTTTTTTTTTTTTTTTGGTGGTGGTACTGGGTTTCCTGGAAACCCTTCTACCTCCGGGCTACACTCCCAGACCTATTTTTATACTTTTTAAATTTGTAAATTTGGAAACAGGGTCTATTAAGCCAGCACGGCTGGCTTCGAACCTGCGTGATCCTCCTGTCTCCGCCTCCCGAGCGCGGGGATTACAAGCGTGCGCCACCTCGCCCAGCACCGGTACTTCTTAGATAGTCTCTGTCTGTGCCTTCAGTATTCTACTTTCCAATCTGGTTTTTTTTTTTTTTTTTTTGTGCCATCAGAATAATGCTTCTGAAATACAAATTTGTGAGGTCACTGCTTTTTACCTAAACCCTCCAATGGCATCTATGCTAAGTGAGATTAGTCAGGCACAAAAAATAAGAAATCAGATGCTTTCCCTAATATGTGAGAGTTAGGGAGAAAAGAGGAGCAAACAAGACAACCTAAAGGAGGAGAAATGAGGGGGGAAGAGGAAAATCTCTAAAGCTCACAATGTACTTAAACATATCGAAGTCAATCACTAAGCCAAGCAAGGGAGGGAGGGACGGGGAGGGAATGGGGTGGGATTTGGGTAGGGGTTAAATCAGTGATGAGTACATGTTTGTACACACAAGTTTTTTTTTACCCCAATAAGTTGTATGAATATAATGAATAAAAAAAAATTTTAAAAAGAAATTAAAAAAAAAAGAAAGAACTCCAGCTGTCTTCCCAGGCTTTGTGGGAAGGTAGGAACCTAACTTCAAAAAGTGCCAATTAGCAAAAACAAAAAACAAACAAACAAAAAAAAAACAGAGGTCCTAATCACTCTGACCATCTTCTCTCCACAAACAGGCCTCCAGGACTTTTTTTTTTTAAACTCTCCCCACTGCTTTTTTAAAACTGGCCTGACTTTCGTTTCAGCAGAGTTTAATCCTCTCTCTTCTCTTCCACTGCACAGTCTTAAAGTTTTCCCCTCCTTATCTGGTACAATTTTTTTCTGATATATTTCTCAAAACAGTGTATCAAGTTTACTTTCTTCATCTATACCCTAAATAGGGCAGGAGCACGCTCAAGACTCAAACTCGACTCTTGGAGTTCACACTCTGTCTCTGCATCCAGCGAGCACCAGCCTCCAACATGAGCTTTCTGTGTGACAAGCTATTCATACATTTTAAGTAAGGACTTCAGCCTCATCTCTTCTCTTTGGCATCTGTCCAGTTTCTCCAGTTCCCTACAGCTTCTCCAACTTAGCATGGAGAGTTATCCTTCTGGGTTTATGTCCTCATGTTCCCTCTGCCCAGGGAACATTCTTTATTTTTATTACACCTTCTTTTATTAAGGGAGACAGCATAGCTGAAAGCATGTGTTTTATCATGCTTTGTCCTTAGACGAAACTATTGAACCTCTCAGCTCTGCTATGTACCATCTGAGGAATTTGGGTAAGTGACTTTACTGCTCTGATCTTTAGTTTTATCTTAATATAATGGTAATAATGTTCACCTCAGGAACCACTGGAAAGATTAAAGAAGAAGAAAATATCATTCTTAATATAGAGCCTCAAATATTAATATGAAATGAGTAGTTTTTGTTACTTATTTTTAGTTTTCTCATCCTTTAAAATTCAGGACCCACTTTTATCCCTTTGAGTTGTCGTCCTTTCCCTTCAAACCTGAATTAAATGTCATTTTCTTTGATGTCTTCTATAGGGCTCTTTGTACTTACGTGATTCTGTTAACTAAATTTTACACATTGTTTTAATTTTAATAAAGCTTATACTTAAGTCACTTTACAAAAAGTTGAAGAGCTTAAAAATCTGTACTTCTTAGCACTTCTACATAATAACCATTTTCTTTTTATTAAGTAATTCAGACATAATCTATAAAATTCCATTGGTTTGTGTAGATAAAGATTTTAGTTCTTATACCTCATGGCCACAGTTTCATTCTATAATTATGCATATTTCACAGTTTTTCAAAATTCCATGTTTTGTTTCTTATGGTAGGATAATATAAATATGATGTGCTATTAAACCAAGCACTGTACAATGACTATATTTACATGATTTTGTTCTTCTGGAATTGAGTCTGTCTGCTTCTCTTCCTCTTCTTTCCTCTCAGCCCCCCACTTCTTTCTTCTCTCTTGGTTGACTGGTAGGGGTATTGGTTGGCGCTTTGGCTAGTTCTTTATGGGGATGCCCAACTTGCTCCAGCAGATGCCGATATCTGTAGGCCTTCCCTCAAGAGTGGGTCCATGCTCCAGGGACACTTCCAGTTTTCCGTCAACAGGCTGGGGATGTGATAATAAGTTTGCTTGCCTTTTCTGTACTTGCTTGGTGGCTGGTTGTCTTACTGTCCAGGACAGTTTGTTCTTTATCCCTATTGTTTTATCCCTCATCTTGTTCTCCTCTGTGTTTTGTATTCCCAAGTTCAGAGTCTCTCCGTTTCAGTCATTCCACAGATATTAACGATCATGATCTTCTGATTGGATGCAATTCCTGAAGGATTTTGGTATATAATATCTCCTTGTTTTCCCTCTCCATTTTATGGAACTGGCTCCTAAAATTCTGTAGTTTTACTTAGGTTATGGGGGAAAACAGTCGGCCTTTATGGATATAGCAAAAGTAAATTATGAACAATGCCTTTATCTGGGGTTTCTTAACATAAACAACAGGTGTGCAAGTATGAATTCTGTGGTGGCCTTAAAGATTCCTGTCTCAAGAGTTGCCTGTCTGATTCCCTTTTCTGGAGTATGGGCAGGGCCAGCAGATCTGGTGGGATACATCTCCTCTGATACAGCTTGGCAAAGTTAAAGGAATTTGCAAATAAAATGAAGTTACATGATTATTTAACATTGAATTAATCCAAAAAGAGATGATTCTGGGTTGAACTGAATCACAAAGGAATCCCTTATAATAGATAAAAAAGATTCCAGGCGCGAGAGATTTCTTCTGGTGACTTTTAAGATGTAAGCTTCCCTGTTGTGATAGCACTCAATGGCTACCACTGAAGGCTGCCTCTAGAAGCAGAGACTGATCTACAGCTGAGGGACCACAAGAAAATGTGGATCATGGGCCTGAAGCCATGCGGTACTAGATTCTGCCACCAACCTGAATGACCTTGAAGAGGAAACTGAGCTCCAGATAAAAGTAGAACTCAGCAGATGCCTTCATTCCAGCTTATGAGACTGAGAGGGGACCCAGCTACACCTGTGCCCAGACACTGGACACACAGGAAAATGAGATAACAATGAAAGTACTCCAAGCTACTGCTTATGTTAAATGAGCAATACATCAATAGAAAATTAACCTAGATGAATGTTTTATCTGGACAGTGTTTATCCTTCCTTCCTTCCTTCCTTCCTTCCTTCCTTCCTTCCTTCTCTTTCTTCTTTTTCTTTCATTTTATACTGCTGCTATTGACCTTACATTTTAAGTTAGTGGCCTTCTCTTTTATTTCAAGTGACAAATAGAAAAACAAAACCAACAAAGAGCAAGCTTGATTACATGTCATAATTTATATTAGAAATATGCTCAGAAAGGCTAAAACTTAGTTTGAGAGGTGAATTTGAAAATATGTTGTGCTAAATTGATCCAAATAATAACTATAAATATCAACATTACCTCTTGGAAGCATAGCATCATCGATAGGAGTTTGGAAGAAAGTTTCTGGATATGGAAACACATATGGCAGGCGATTCAGGCAAAAGAGAGATAAGAGGTGTCCAGATTTAATGGGCTTTCGGAATAGTGTACTCTGATATCAGTCACTTGTTTTCTTATTTCTGTTATTTTTCATCAGTTATTTTTAATATTTGATAAATTCTATTTTGCAGGTAAATTTAAAAAAATTTAAAAAGGAAAACACACCCCAAGCTTGACCTATTTTACACATGCCTTGTGTATAAATACACATACACATTCCACATGCTTTCAGAGAGCCAGTCACCATGATGTGTTGGAAGTTTGGCTTCACAAGTCAAACATTTCCACTTCTCCTCACATACATTTCCTACTCTCATAATCATCTGGACACATATGGTTGGAAATATAAAAGCCATCTATTGAAAACAGCCTCATGTTAAACCACATCGCATAGAATGAGAGTCCTGATATAAACTGACCACCCTTGATGTAAATGGCTGGCATACAATAAAACTTCATTAACTTCAAATACCAGGCACCAGAATTTTAAAGATGTCTGAATAAAAAGAAAACAAGTGGATATTGTCATCTGGGGAGCAGCAATTTTTTTCCTGCATTGAATTAGACATAACTTGCAACGCATTACCATTTGATTAATGAGATTTAAGGCTGTGGGACTATGTTTGTATATGTGAAAGGACCATGAAGAATGAGCACTTTCTGTCTGCCTGGAGTCAATGCTGTGAGACCGGTCGCAGCAGGGTCTGTGAACTGTGTTTAACTTATAGAACTTGTGCTTTGAGGCCAGTCAGTCAGCCCAGGGCCTAGATAAACTAATTATTTTCTTCCTTTTAGCGATTTTATGAAATTGTGAATCAACATAGAACAATATGGTACAGCAAAAGAGACTATAATTTTAGGAGCTAAATTTTTAAAATTTTCTCAATATGTAATTAACATATGCATTAATTTGTTTATCAGATAAGCTTCTATTAAATATCTATCACTGTGGCCGACAGTATGAGTGTTGCTGTGTCCTTGATAAATGGTCCTGCAAAGGCACTTGTATTCTGAGAGGCAATCTCCTCTGTAATAAAATGACATATTTCTCATAACAGAGGAAATACCTAAAAGAGAGTGTGTAATGCATGTTTATATATCAAGTTTAGATAGCAATTAGGGTGGCAATGTATGAAATGCTGCATAGCATAATATGTACAGTTAGCATACATATTTAAAAAGGAATTTAAAATACCTTGTCAGTTTCAGGGAGTAAGAGGAGATGTCACCTTTTTCTCAGACAATTTACTTAAAAAGACAATATATAAATAACAATATATCTTTATATTCTTTGGATCAATTTTCCTCTTAAAGTCAATGAAATCTTCTTCTGGCACCAATTTGGCCCCAATCTGGTCTTCTGAACCAGAATCTGTCAGCCTTGAAGGGTTTCCAGGGCTGCTCCTGTCTATAGGATGTCCTGATTGCTTTTCACTATGACAATAGTCTAAATATCAGTCTGATTATTGTATTCAATAAACAAAGAAATAAGTATTTCTGGGTATAACATGACTATAATTCCAGTACTTGGAAGGCTGAGACAGGAAGATCACAGGTTCAAAGCTAGCCTTAGCAACTTAAAGAGATCTTGTTTCAAAATAAAAGGAAAAAGGGCTGGGGATATCGCTTGGAGGTAGAATATCCCTGGGTTCAATAACCAGTATAAAAATATAAATAAATAAAATGAACCACTGTTAAAATGAAACATTGATGTATCCAAAGACTTTATAAAAATTTCACCTCATTTACAGTAAATCATACTTTGAGAAACTGGGCTTAAAAATATGCAAAATATTATATTGTTATACACTGCCTCTTCTAGTAATGTTCATTATTTCCATAACCATTAAAATTCATGAACTTAATCCATAATTTTGTGTGCTTTATAATTTGCAAAATATCTCTTTTTTTACCTATTGTGTAGAATGTCATCTACTACCTGGTCTCTAAAAATTATTATACTCTTCTTATGTTGAGTGTTAGATTCCACGGTGTGCCACTAGATTTTAACTGGGCAAGTGTCTGGATAACCACAGACTATAATTCCTTGCCTTCAAGGCAACTAGATGTGGTCATGTGGCTAGCTTATAGTTAGCAAGATGTAAATAGAAATGACCTCTAGCACATCATCAGCTTAATTCTTTTCCTACTTCATTTATTTAGCAAATATTAAAATGTTCATCACAACATAGGTACTGTATCATGTATTTGAAATATAAAGATAAATAAAGCATAGTGTTTTCTGCTTTTCCTTTCTCTTTTACACCAGCATTGTTGTTCAGAGGCAACATCCTAGAGAAACAGAAAACAAGACAGAGGACTGGGTTCTGGATGACCTTGGGAGGAAGTCTACCTACTACACTGCTGCCAATATAAATTTTATGCATTCTTCTTGAGGAATAAAAAAGTGAACTACTAGATGAATAACTGGCGGTCTGTTCAGACAATGGACTACTATTCAGTATAAAAAAGCAATGGAAAGACATGGAAGTGGTGTAAATGCTCATGACTGAGGAAAGAAACCAATGTGAAAGAGCTACATTCTGTATGATTCCAATTATAAAAGGCAAAACAATAATGGTAGATACATGCAGATGCATAAAATATTATAATACCAAATATGGACCTTAATGTGAAGTTTAGACTTTGGACACTAATGATATGTCAATGCAGCCTTTTTCAGTTGTAACAAATGCACCACTGTGGCGTGGGATATTGGTAATGGAGGGATTGTGTATATGTAAATATAAGGGGGACTCCATGTTTTCTGCTCAGTTTTTCTGTGAATTTAAAACAACTCTAAAGCTTAGAATAGTTATAAGCAGTGTAACATTACATTCTTAGATAAATCCTGATTCTTTTTATACTTCCTTTCATTTAATAACTATTGAACATGCTTGCTATAAGCACAGGTACCACATCAATTATTTGAAATAAAAAGGTTAACAGCATGTGGTGGTGCATGGCTGTAATTCCAGTACTTGGGAGTCTGAGACTGGAGGATCTCAGGTTTGTGGCCAGCCTCAGCTACTTAGTGAGGACCTCTGCAACTTAGTGAGACCCTGTTTCAAAATAAAAAATAAAATAGGGCTGAGGATATAGCTCAGAGGTAGAATGTCTCTGGGTTTAATTCTCAGTACAAAAAAGAGAGAGAAAAAATAAAGACCATCCGGGCAAAGTGGCACATGCCTGTAATCCAAGTACTTCAGAGACTGAGTCAAGAGGATTGCAGGATCAAGGACAGTCTCAGCAAGTAGCAAGATTCTGAGAAACCTAGTGAGACCTTGTTTTGAAACAAAACAAAAATAAAATAAAATAAAAATAGGTGGGGATGTAGTTCTGAGCTAGAATGCCCTAGGTTCAATTACCAGTGAAAGAGGGAGGGAGGGAGGGAGGGAGGGAGGGAGGGAGGGAGGGAGAGAGAGAGAGAGAGAGAGAGAGAGAGAGAGAGAGAGAGAGAGAAAGAGAGAGAAACATTAAGATTGATTAATACAGCATAGTGTCTTCTTTCAACAACCATTAAATCTAGTGGAAAGAAAATTACAACCCCATACTTTGATAGAGGTATCTACAATAATGGAGATAAAGAATGGTGCTACAGATTGTAGAAAAGACAAGTAACTCAGCCTTGGGAGAAAGAAGAGTAAATAGAGCAAGATTTCAAAAGGAGGCAACACCCCAATAAATATTATGAGGGGAAATTCACTATGTATAGGAGGTGGGCAAAATGTTCAAGTCTAAGAGGATGTTCATACCAAGACAGAATATTATATTTTTTCATAGATGAAGGCAGAAGTTTATTAAGGAAAAGTGAGAACATACTTTCAAGGGAGAGCCCCGGCCAGCTCGAGAGCATGAGAAATAGGCCTTATTATTAAGGTCTTATTATTATTAGTAGTAGTGTTAATGCATTGCAATTATACATCATAGTGAGATCCGATGTGTTAAAAGCATGCATGCACATAGCACTTTGTATACCATAGCCTCCTAAAGAGATAATTTTTCTAAATAAGGGCTCAGTGTTAGGTTCTGGTATTTTAACTTATGGTTTCTAGGAAAATATTTATACATAAAGTATGCTTTTAAATTTTCTTCAAGATTTCCCTTTACATACTTTATTATCTTTTGAATAAAGATATTATTAATAAATTTCTTTCCAGGAAAATTTTAGTCTCTCTGGATAAACTAGAATCTTCCTTTATTCAAGTCCTGAGTACTTGTGGTATTGTGTGTTACACTCAGATCCAGTTTTAATGTTCTCATTATAGCTATAACTGATGTTTCTGACCAGTATATTTTCTTTTAGAGTCTATGGTGTTTGATTTTTCTTCCCTTAAACAATCTTATTATGTGTTTGTCTTTCATGGTATGGGAGCATCTTTTTGAAGTAGAGAGGGGATAAAGCCTATATAAATATACATGCAAACACTACAGAGTCCAGATGGGGATCAGGCATCACTGGATACTTTTGGACTTTTGGAGTTGCAAAAAATAATGTATATGTTAGATTGTAAGGTTCATATTATGCATCTTGTGAAAACATGCGAAACTCATTTGGCCACTGCCCTCCACCACCACCACCACCACCACCACCACCACCACCACCACCTCCTCCTCCTCCTCCTCCTCCTCTTCCTCCTCCTCCCTTCTTCTTCTTCTTCTTCTTCTTCTTCTTCTTCTTCTTCTTCTTCTTCTTCTTCTTCTTCTTCTTCTTCTTCATCTTCATCTCCTCCTTCTCCTTCTCCTTCTTGCTTATGTTAATCTCCTTTTAGTTAGTCTCTAAATGTTATTTTTTCCTCCTTTGGCTATCACCTTTCCTGTTCCTAAAGAATTCCATTGATAACTGTCCTTTCCATTCTCCCCCTATATTTTTCTATCTGTGTGGTTACTCTGGATCATGTATATACAATCTGACTCCCTGGATAAAAATGATGGTTATGTGAGTAAGTAACTATCCTAAGACATGAAAATATAATAATTATCAGATTGGGACATACAAGCTTCTGGTTTAACCTAACTGTTCTCTATATAAAAGGAAATTAAAATTTAAGAATTAATAGCAGCCATGTTCTGCTCCATGGCAGACGATGTTGGCCTGTGATTATAAACTTAATAAAATTATTTATTAGCAACAAAAAAGCATATAAATTAAAGAGTTACTTAGCAGTTAACAACAAAATTACATCAACCTCTTTTAAATAAGTTTTCAGTTCTGGGGGAAATTAAAACTGAAACCATAGACTATAAATGAAAACAATGCAAACTAAATGATGCAGTCAAAAGAAAGGGAATGGACTTACCACATGATCCAGCAATACCACTTCTGGGTATATACGTAAAAGAATGGAAACCAAATTACCAAACTAATACATGCATATCTATCTATGTTTATAGCTATACAATTCACAATTGCTAGACTATAGAACCAGCCTACATGTCCATCAACAGATGAATGGATTATAAAACTATGGGATATGGACACAGTGGAATTTTTCTGGAGTTTTTTATTTTTATTTTTTATTGGTATACTATGGTCTCACATCATAATGTATATCATATTGACAATGGCATTCACACAGTACTTGGTGTCCTCTGCCCCCCACTTACCCTTCTTCCCTCCCTCAGTGAGTGTCTACGTTGACCATGCCAAAGTCGCACTTATACACATATTTGAATGCAGCACCTCCATCGATCAACCTCAGCCTTCTTCCCCCTTATCCTTCCTTTATAGCTTAGCTTTGCTGAGGTTTCCCTTCACAATGGAATTTTACTCAGCCATAAATAAGAACGAAATTATGTCATTTACAGGGAAATGGATGGAACTGGAGAACATTATGCTAAGTGAGATTGGTCACAAAAAGTAAGAAATCAAATGCTTTCTCTAATATGTGGAAGCTAGGGATAAAAAAGGGTTATAGGAGAAACTCTAAACAATGGAGGAGAAACCATAGATGATCAAATAAGGCAACCTAACTAGGAAGAGGGAGATTCCCTAGTGTACATGACGTACATTCATAAACATATCAAAGTCAATCAATAAGCAAAATGTGAGAAGGAGGGAGGAGAGAGGGAGTGGGGTGGGAAATGGGGAAGGGTTAAATGAGTGATGTATGACCATGATGTACCAATAAAAAAGGAATAAAAAATAAAAATCCCTAAAAATTAAAATGAGTGATGTATGACCATGATGTACCAATAAAAAAGGAATAAAAAATAAAAATCCCTAAAAATTAAAATTCAGAGGAAAATGAGTATTCTTATTTGCACTGAGTAAAAATGAATAAAGTTTGAAAATAAATTAATTAATCTTCTACTTTCAGGAGCAAATAAAACAATTGCAGAATAAAACTGTCGAAAGTAGATGAGAGGAATTTATTAAGTTTAAAAGCATGGGTTAACTTGAAAACAGAATCAATTTTTGGAAATAAAGTAAAACAGATACAAACTTTGGCCTTTGTCTGGATGGGGAAGGCAATAGAGACAAATGAGACACATGTACTGAGAATAGAAGAAAGCATATATGTAAATTTAAAAAACAGTGTTTTAAAAAGAAACTTTTTGACACTTCAGATCACACTTAAAATCAGCAGCCCCAATAAATGAGTGTCTTAGTCTGTTTTGTGCTGCTATACCAGAAGTCTTGGGAGTAGGTCATTTATAATAAACAGAAATTTATTGACTCACAATTCTGGAGTCTGGGAAGTTCAGTATCAAGGAGCTGGTATCTGGAGAGGGACTTCTTCATGCCCCATCCTTTGGTGGAAGATAAGAGAAAAAGAAAGAAAGCTTACTCTAGAAAAAGCCTTTCATTGAGGCAATTAAACCGCACTGAGGGCAGTGTCCTTATGTCCTAATTATCTCGTAAAGGCAACATCTCTTAATGCTGTTACATTGTCAATTAAATTTCAACTTGCTTTTTGAATGGGACACATATTCAAAGCATACCAATAGCTCTAAGCATATACCCATGAGTGTTCCATGTAACCTCAAAAATCCAAAATTATCTACCAAGTATTATCCTATAATGGAAGATGTATGGTGCAACTGGTGAGGCTATCTTTTAGCAAAGTTCCTGTGAATCATACTATTGTAAAGCGCAGCATAGCCCATGGCAAACAGTGAATGTTAATGTTTTCCTCTTTCTATAAAAATAAGCTGCTTTTACCCTGCCTACTATGGGTTTCAAGACATTCAGCATATCAATAGTGAACTGATGAGTATGTCGTAGGAACCATTGCCCCTCCATCCTGTGAAATTCCATATGGCTTTGATGGTGCTGTTAAGGCTAATTTTTTTCCCAGGGTATAGTATTCCTTCTGATTATCTATCTGGGCTATAAATGAAAGGCCTTTTTTTTTTTTTTTTTAGAACTTTCCACTTAGTCCTTTCTATCATAACAAATTTGACCTGTGTAAGAGGGAACTGAAGTTTCTTTTACCTTCTAAATATGTCTATCCTATCCTTTGACCAGGGAAATAATCCAGGGTTATTCCATGAATCCATTAGAACAGTGTAAGAAAGATTTGGACAAGACTCCACTTATAACTCAGTATCATACATTCCTACTCTAGCAGGCGAACATTACAATCTTTTGGTTCCGCCAGGATCAACTCAGACACTGTGTCTCATAGTACATAGGATACCTGAGTACTGCCCTTCTCCAATTCATAGTTAATTTGTCAAGTAGACATAGGTCTCTTTAGGGGGAATTTTAGGAATTTTTGCTGTATACTCTTCTGTGGCATTTCAAGGTCCTTTTATACCTTCAATAACTAGTTCAACCTGTAAATTGACTTGATCTGGAAATGGAATAAAAGCCAATTAATTTTCATGGTGTCAAAGTCCTGTGTCAAAATCTGAAAAGTTAGCCAGGCGTGATGGCACATGCTTACAGTCCTGGTATTTGGGAGGCTGAGACAGGAGGATCAAAGTTTATGGACAGCCTTAACTTTAACTCAGCTACTTAGTGAGGTCCTTTGCAACTCAGTGAGACACTGTTTCAAAATAAAGAATGAAACATAGGGCTGGGGGTATAGCTTGGAGATAGAATGCCCCTGGGTGCCATTCCCAGGACTCCCCCCCACAAAAAAAAAATCTGAAAAGTCTTATGTTAAAGAATCTTATGGAGAGCTGGGCGTGGAGCTACACACCTGTAATTCTAGTACTTGGGAGGTTGAGACAGGAGGATCGCAGTTCACAGACAGCCTCAGCCACTTAGTGAGGCCCTCCAGAATTTAGTGATACCTTGTTTTATTTTTTTTTAATTTTTTTAATTTTTTTTTATTTTTTTAACAATTTTTTTATTGAACATAAATAGTATACATTTACACTATATTTGGTGCCCTCTCCCCCCCCGCCCCCATTTTCCCTTCCCCCCTCCCACCAATGGTTGTCCAGGTTAACTATATCTTATTCATAATTTTACACATGTTCAAGTGTAGACCCTTATTAATCTAGACCGGCCTTCCTCCTCTCCTATCTTACCATCTAAACTTAGCTAGTATTTCCCCTTCAATATCTGGAGACCCACTGGTATTCTTTGTGTTTCCTAGTTTGGGCATATTAGAGGAAACATATGTATCTTCTTCTTCTGTGCTTGGCTGATCTCACTTAACATTATGTTCTCCAGGGCTTTCCATCTTTTTGCAAATGATATAATTTTGTTCTTCTTTATGGCTGAATAGAATTCCATTGTGTGTATTTCCCACAGTTTTGCTATCCATTCATCTGTTGATGGTGATCTGGGTTGGTTCCATGTTTTGGCTATTACAAATTGTGCTGCTATGAACATAGGTATGCATATGTTGCTGTAGTTCTCTGAATTCAACCCCTTTGGAAAGATACCCAGGAGTGGTATAGCTGGGTCATATGGTGGATCTATTCCCACCTTTCTTAGGAATCTCCACACAGATCTCCATAGTGGTTGAACTAGTTTGCATTCCCACCAACAGTGTAAAAGAGTTCCTCTTTCCCCACATCCTCGCCAGCATTTGTTGTTATTTGATTTTTTTATGCTTGCTACTCTGACTGGGGTTAGATGGAATCTCAGTGTAGTTTTGATTTGCATCTCCCTGATGGCCAGTGATGAAGAACATCTTTTCATGTATCTATTAGCCCTTTGTATCTCTTCTTTTGTGAAGTGTCTATTTAGTTCATTTGCCCATTTCTTGATTGGGTTGTTTGTTTTGCTAGTGTAGAGTCTTTTGAGCTCTTTGTATACTCTGGATATTAGCCCCCTATCAGAATGGTGGCTGGTAAAGATCCTTTCCCATTCTGTAGGCTTCCTCTTTAGGTTATTGATAGTTTCCTTTGATGAGAAGAAACTTTTTAGTTTAATGTTATCCCACTTGTTTATTCTTGCTTTAATTTCCTGAGCTTTGGAGGTTTTGTTGAGAAAGTTACTGCCTGTGCCAATATGTTGTAGTGTTGAACCTATGCTCTCCTCTACTAGCTTCACAGTCTCAGGTCTAATTTCTAAGTCTTTGATCCATCTTGAGTTGATTCCTGTGTTTGGTGAGATATAGGGGTTTAGATTCATCTTTTTACAAATGGTTAGCCAGTTCTCCCAACACCACTTGTTGAAAAGGCTGTCTTTTCTCCAGCGTATGTGTTTGGCCCCTTTGTCAAAGATTAATTGACTAAAGATGTGTGGGTTTGTTTCTGTGTCTTCTATTCTAATCCACTGGTCAGTATATCTGTTTTTGTGCCAGTACCATGCTGTTTTTACTACTATTGCTCTATAGTATAGTTTGAAGTCTGGGATTGTAATGCCTCCTGCGTGTTTCTTGTTATTGAGAATTGCTTTGGCTATTCTAGGTCTTTTCTTTCTCCATATGAAATTCATGATTGATTTTTCTAGGTCTCTGAAGAATGTCACTGGTATTTTAATGGGAATTGCATTGAACCTATAGATCAGTTTTGGCAGAATGGCCATTTTGATGATATTTATTCTGCCTATCCATGAGCACGGGAGATCTTTCCATCTTCCAAGGTCTTCCTCAATTTCTTTCTTTAATGTTTTATAGTTTTTGTTGTAGAGGTCTTTTACATCTTGGGTTAGGTTTATTCCTAGGTATTTTATTGGTTTTGAGGTTATAGTGAATGGAATTGTTGTTTTTATTTCTTTCATTGTGGATTCGTTGTTGGCATAAAGAAAAGCCACTGATTTCTTTAGGTTGATTTTATAACCTGCGACATTGCTGAATTTGTCAATCAGGTCCAGAAGTCTTTTGGTTGAGTTCTTTGAGTCTTCCAGATAGAGGATCATGTCATCTGCAAATAAGGATAATTTTAATTCCTCTCTTCCTATATCAATTCCTTTGATTTCCTTCTCTTGTCTGATTGCTGCAGCAAGAGTCTCAAGGACTATGTTGAAAAGGAGTGGTGATAGTGGGCATCCTTGTCTTGTTCCTGACTGTAGCGGAAATTCTTGCAGTTTTTTCCCATTCAATATAATGTTGGCTTTGGGTTTGCAGTATATTGCCTTAATGATGTTGAAGTACTTTCCTTCTATCCCAATTTTTTGCAGTGTTTTTAACATAAATGGGTGTTGGATTTTGTCAAATGCTTTTTCAGCATCTATTGCTATGATGATGTGGTTTTTGTTCTTGATTCTATTTATGTGGTGAATAACATGTATTGATTTGCGTATGTTGAACCAGCCTTGTTTTTCTGGGATGAAACCGACTTGGTCATGATGTATTATTCTCTTGATATAGTTTTGAATGCGTATAGCTAGTATTTTGTTTAGAATTTTTGCATCTATGTTCATTAAGGATATTGGTCTGTAGTTTTCCTTTCTTGAGGTATCTTTATTTGGTTTGGGGATTAATGTGATACTGGCCTCATTGAAGGAATTTGGGAGAGTTCCATCTCTTTCAATTTCCCGGAACACGTTATGCAGTATTGGTATTAGTTGTTCACTGAAGGTTTTGTAGAATTCAGCTGGGAACCCATCTGGGCCTGGGCTTTTCTTTGGTGGAAGAATTTTTATTGCCATTTCTATTTCTTTGGTTGTTATTGGTTGGTTTAGGCTTGCTATGTCCTCTTGGCTAAGTGTAGGAAGGTTAACTGTGCTTAGAAATCTATCAATTTCTTCCAGGTTTTCAAGTCTATTGGAGTATAAATTTTTAAAGTAGTTTCTGATAATATTTTGAATTTCTTCACTATCTGTGGTGATATCTCCTTTTTCATTTCTAATTTTGATAATTTGAGTTGATTCTCTTTTTCTTTTGGTTAGGTTGGCCAGGGGTTTATCAATTCTATTAATCTTTTCAAAGAACCAACTTTTTGTTTTATTGATTCTCTGAATTGTTTTTTTGTTCTCTATTTCATTTATTTCTGCTCTAATTTTGATGATTTCTTGCCTTCTGCTGGCTTTGGGAGTAGACTGTTGCAGAATTTCTAGATCCTTGAGTTGTGTCATTAGGTTCTTTACTTGGTGGTTCTCCGTTCTTTTTATGTGGGCACTCAATGCAATAAACTTTCCTCTTAGTACTGCCTTTATGGTGTCCCATAGGTTTTGGTAGGTTGTGTCTCTGTTTTCGTTTGTTTCCATAAATTTCTTTATTTCTTCCCTAATTTCTGCTCTTACCCATTCGTCATTCAATAGAGTATCATTCATTCTCCATGAATTTGAATACTTTCTTTCAAGTTTCCTGTTGTTGATTTCTACTTTTATTCCATTGGGATCTGAAAAGATGCAAGGAATTATATTACATTTTTTGAATTTGCTGATATTTTCTTTGTGTCCCAGGATGTGATCAATTTTGGAGAAGGTTCCATGGGCTGCTGAGAAGAAAGTGTATTCTGTAGTTCCTGGTTGAAATACTCTGAAAATGTCTATTAGGTCCATTTGGTTTATGGTTTCCTTTAGTTCTAACACGTCTTTACTCAACTTTTGCCTTGAAGATTGGTCCAGTGGTGTGAGAGGCGTATTAAAGTCTCCCAGAATTATTGTATTTGGGTCTACTTGGGATCTTATGTCCAGAAGGGTTTGTTTTACAAATGTGGTTGCACCCATATTTGGGGCATAAATATTTACTATCATTATATCTTCTTGGTATATTGTTCCTTTTAGTAAAAGGAGGTGCCCTGATTTGTCTCTTTTGATGTGTTTTAGTTTAAAGTCTATTTTGTTGGATATTAGGGTTGCTACCCCTGCTCTTTTTTGGTCACTGGTGGCATGGTATATCTTTTTCCATCCTTTCACCTTCAGCCTGTGAATGTCTTTGGCTGTGAGGTGTGTTTCTTGCAGACAGCATATATTTGGATTATGTTTCCTAATCCACATTGCCAGTCTATGTCTTTTGATTGGTGAGTTAAGTCCTTTGACATTAAGAGATATTATTGAAATATGATTTTTGTTTTCTGCCATTTTGTGTTCTGTCTACTCTTGGGTGGTGTGATCTTTCTTCTTTACTTAAGTGGCCCACTTATTTACTTCCTCTCTTCTCTGATTCTGAAGTCTGCTTCTTTTTTCTTCCTTATGGTTTATTTCTTTAAGAATTTTCTCTAGTGTTGGCTTTGAATTCATGAATTTTTTGAGATTCTGTTTATCGTGAAAGACTTTGGATTCACCATTGATCTTGAATAGTAGTTTTGCTGGATAGATTAATCTGGGCTGGAAGTTATTTTCTTCCAGGGTCTGAATCACGTCGTACCAGTCTCTCCTAGCATTCCTAACCTGGGTTGTATAGTCTGGGGTGATTCTTATTGTTTTGCCTCTATATGTTACCCGACCTTTTGTTCTCGCTGCTTTTAAGATTCCTTCCTTAGCCTCTATATTGGTCATTTTGGTTATTATGTTGCGTGGAGTGGTCATTCTTTGGTTTTGTCTCAGTGGAGTTCTGTATGCCTCCTGGACTTGAAGATCGAAGTCTCTTTCCATATTTGGAAAATTCTCTGAGATTATTTCCTTGAAGATATTACAGATGCCCTTGGTCTGTACCTCTATCCCTTCCTCAATGCCTATTATCCGTAAATTAGGGCGCTTCATATTATCCCATAATTGCTGGATGTTTAGGTTTTGTTGCTGTAAAGATTTCTGTATATCGCTGACTGTGTTTTCGGTTTGGGATGTACTGTCTTCTAATATTGATATTCTGTTTTCCATTTCATCTAATCTTCCAGAGTTTCTTTCAATTGCTGTCTTCATTTCACTTATTGCCTCTTTCATTTCATTCCAGACCTCTTTCTGATTCTTTTTTAGTGTTTCTAATTCACCTCTAACCTCCTCTATACTTGATCTGAATCCTTTCATCATATTGAACAACAAGATTCTGAACTCCCCTTCTTGCATTTCTAGTAGGTCAGTATTCGTGATTTCTGCTGTCTCTTCATAATTCCTCGTTCTCATATTTGTAGCGTTCTCTGTCCTGTTTTTCTGGTTTCTACCCATCGTTCGTGAGTATTATGCTTAGTCAAATCTTAATATTAGGAGTTGGGGTATCGGCTAGTCAGCAGAGCCTTTCCAGTGTTGAGGGTGGGTGATGTGGGAGGAGCTGGGGTGATTGGTAAAGGAGTCAGATTAGGTAGAGGATATGCTTAGGTTGAGAAAGACTTTAAGTATGGTAAGGTGAAATCTTGCTAGGAATGAGAGAGAGTTAACTACTAGGACTCTTGTCGTTCGTGGAGTAATTATGGATGTAAGAAATACGTAGGGTATTAGACCAGGAGGTATATTATGTGGAAAAGTTTTGGGGGAGAAAAGTATGTAGGGTTAGTGTGGGAAGGTTTGTAAATAGGGGTGATGGAAGGAGCAGACAGACATAAAAAAAAGAATAGAAAAAAAATCCACACAAGGTACCAAGACTATTATGTAATCCAAGAAAAAGGGAGGAAAACCAATCAAAGGAGGAGAATGAAAATAAAGGAAGGAAAGCGGAAGAAAGAGGAAAAAAGAACAAGAATAAAATAAAAGGAACTAGCAGCTGTGTGAAATAAAAAAAATAAGGCAAACAATCCAATATATATATATATATATATATATATATATATATATATATATAATCAACATGTGAAAGTAAGAGAAGTGTGGGTTAAAAGAAAAAAAAATAAAACAGCAATAACCATACCAAAACAAAAGCACTGTAAAAGCAAAATAAAACAAAACATCCACATTAAAAGTAAAATAAACAGTCCTCCTTATTTACGCATATGGGATCAGGTCTATATAATATGTGCTATCTGATTGCTTTGGTAACTTTCAGGATACCATCCAATGTCTCTTAGATTTCTTTGTACTCTATTTTTTATCTACTTAGGTCACTCTGGGTGTTTGGACACCTTGTCTCCTTTAGCTGCTTTAGGTTTATGTGTCCGGATGTCTGGTTTCACTTTTATTTGATTCTGTACAATTCACAGGTTCTGCGAAATTCTAACCTGTGGTCAGTACCTCTGCACTCACCACCCTAGGCTCCAACCTGTGCTTCCCTACAACATGGGTGGAGAATGACCAAGGTATAATTAGAACCTCCCCCTGAGGTCCTGTGCAGATATTGTGGCCCTCTGGAGTTTCCTGTGTCTCTGGAAATTCCAGCTGGGTTAGCCGGTGTGGTCCCAAGATGTACCCTGGGCAAATGGATGCTGGTTCCTGGATGCCCACGCTTGCTGCCAGAGCTCTGCCTATTCCAAGAGTGCAGGCTGGGTGTGCTGCTTTTACTGGACCCAGGAGTGAGTGGATGCAGCTGTCTGTTGCTGCTGGTATGCTCTTCCAAGGTGTATTGAGCTGAGTTCTCGCTTAGAACTAAGCATCTGGCTACCAGGAGAGTAGGAACACCTAGCGGTGGGCCAGGAGTGCAGGATAGGTGCTCAAGGATCCAGTGCGTGGTGCCCAGTAATGGTCTCTGCCTCCCGCGGGATGTAGAAACTGGGGGTGCCCCAAGGAGATTTCCGGTTTACACAGGGCTTTCGCAGCCTGGAAGGCCGTCTCTGGCAAGGTGGCGGGGGCGGGGGGGGGGGCGAGACACACAGGAAGGCTCCAATTTAGTGAGAGAGTGGCCCAGGCACTGACTGCTAGCAGGGGACGGGGCGCAGACAAGGTGCGCAGAGGAGAGTGCTCGGGTCTGAGGCTTGGGCGTGCTGGGGGGGTCTGCACTTCCCTGGGCGCCCGCAGGTACCTGTCTTCCTTGGTTCAGGATTCGTGGGAGTCTCTATGCTGTTGTGGTCCAGTCGCTGGTGAACACACAGAATTCTGACGATGGGTGCTGCTCGCTGTTTTCAGTCCTGGATTATCTTGCTGCGGGACTATCGGGACTATCGGGCAGGCAGCTCCGCGGGCCCGTGAAAGCAGCCCGCCGCTGAACAGTGTTCAGATCCGATTGTATCTGCAGCTGGTCCAGTGTCTGATCTATGTTCTTCTTCTTCTTCAAGTTCAGAGTTCCCCCGAGGTACCAGGATTTGATTTGGTTCCTGGTATGTATTTATTTTGTTGATTAAGACACAGCTTTCTAAGTATTTGAACTTTATTTGCTTCAGCTACTGAGGAGTGCTGTGTCCCTCAGTCGCCATTTTGGGAAAAAAAAAAAAAAAAAAACAGTGATACCTTGTTTTAAAATAAAGAATACAAAATAGAGCCTGGGGTGTAGCTTGGAGGTAGAATGCCCCTGGGTTCTAACCCCAGTACTGCAAAAACAAACAAACAAACAAACACACTTCAGGAATCATAATTTTTTTGTTATTGACATTAAACTTCTGTTTTTATGACTTAGATTTCTGTTTTGATTATAGAAGTTGAGAAACACAACAGACCATTGTCTTACACTTTGCTTGCTGGCTCACTATAACATTAGTGATGGCTATGTTTCTACAAGTTGAGACATCCTAACCGGCACTCTGGAACACTGATGTTATCCCAACTCAACCCTTCTGGCTCTTGGTGAAACTGAAGTGTAACAGGTGTCCTTTAGCATCCGTTTATGTCCACTGTTACCATATCTCACTGTTACCCTGCCCACAGGGTATCACATGTCTCAAAGATGTTTGAATTTCCCTCAATAGGGAATTCATTTCCTTTTTAAATGAAAACAGTGTTTTCTGATCTCTTCAGGCTTCACATAATAAACCCTTCCTCTCTTAGATTTCCCCTTCTCAAGACTATGCCAAGGAAATCCTCACAGCTCCTCCTTCATTTACTGCTGGAAAACATCCTGTCAAATTGAAGGAGCGATCCCGGGACAGTAGCTCTTCTGACATCTTTGGTAGAAGAGTGACTCCAAGTCATGTGGGAGTGTACCAAATGTATATATATATATATATATATATATATATATATATATATATACACACATACACACATATACATTGGTGATTGGTGGTACTGGGGTTCCTGGAAACCTTTCTACCTCCACGCTACACTTCCAGACCTATTTTATACTTTAAAAAAATTTATTTGGAAACAGGGTCTCTTAAGCTAGCACGGTTGGCTTCGAACTTGTGTGATCCTCCTGTCTCTGCCTCCCAAGTGCAGTGATTACAAACATGCGCCACCATGCCTAGCTTGGAGTATACCGATATTAAATATTATACTCCAGCCCTACTTTCTGCCTCGCCTCCTACCCATTCAAATTACACTCAGGATGCACTCTTACACCTTATTGCCTCAATTCCTATTAATATAGGAATTGCAATCACTATATTATTTAACATATCATATATATATATACTTTCTAATGGAATATTAGTCCATTCTTAAAATTATATTAATATTCTTAATATTTAATATATAATACTAATGGCATTCCTGTTATTTAATGTATGTTATATATTATTAAACATATATGTAAACCATTCCTAATGGAATATTATTCCATTTTTGTAATATTAATATTTTTAACATTTAATATATAACATTAATATAATGCTATTATTTAATATAGATTACATATATAGTTTAAAACATATTTTATTCCTAATGGTGGCATGAGACATTGATTTTTTGTTGATCCTGTAACACAACAGTGACTTAAAACAGTGCAACTTAAAACAACACAACTTCATGATTTTACACTTTTGTTTTAAAAAGAGGTCAGTACTGATTTCATCTGACTAAAATTGTTAGTGGATTTAATTACTTTTGAGTTGCTAGTGTAGAATCCATTTCCTGTTCACTCAGGTTGATGGTGAAATTCAGTTCACTGGATCTAGGTCTCTATTTTCTTATTGACTATAAAATGAGAGAAGTTCCCAGCTCTACATCTTGTTTCTCTTACAGGCTAGTGACTCTTGTTTTTTCCTCTTTACAGTCAGGAAAGAGGAATCAATTCATTCTTTGGTCATATCTCTTCTGACGCACCCTTCTACCTTTCGGTTCTAATTTTAAGGACTCGTGATTTGATTGGAGCAATAAAGTATAATTTATCAATAAAGGGTTATTGATTATAATGACATCTGTAAAGTCCCTTTGGTATTCAATATTCACAGGTCCTGGAGATTAGGGAATGAACACCTTTGGGGGGTGAACTTTTTCATGTAGCACATAGATCATCCATCATCATCATCGATATCAATCCTTTTATATGCACATGATTTCTTCCTAACGCAGAGGGCCTACTTCCCTGCTTAGCTTGGGTATCTACTTAATTGCGCAGGGTATCCAGGTAAGAGAAATGATTTCCTGGCATGAGGGAGGGGGCTGCTTCTGCTGGCATGGATGCTATCAGGAAATCTGGCAGGTCTAGATTATCCAGCTCTCATGAATGCATAAACAAATTGTGATGTGTGCAATAGAATACTTTCTACTGATTATGAGTCTGAAAATTAATATAGGTGAAATAGTACAGACAGAAACATACCATCAAACTATATATAGTTCCCTTTATGTGGCATTCTAGAAAATGCAAAACTCTAAGGCTAACAAATAGATTACTGCTTATTGAGCTCTGCAGTACTATATGAGAAGCCATATAAAAACACTGAAATAATTTTCCTCTTAAAGGAATAAGACAGAAGCATTTTCCCATCAGCCCCTGATCCTCACTGAGTGAATGTTTGCTTTGGGGTTAACTGCCCTTCATTTCTGTTGCATATGTAGTAGACATTGAGAAGAAATAGTCTATAGAGTATCCAAAGTCCTGGGACTAGAGATTAAAAACAATGGCATGGGTGACCCAACATGGAATGCTGCTAGTTGCATGGCAGGAAGCTAGGAGGAACCTATGCAGAGCTGGTTGCTGTAGTTCTGGTAGAATACTGAACAGGAGAGATAAAAAAATAGAAACTGATGACTGAGAAGTGTGCAGTCTTCTTGACAGACCTATTCTACGGATTATGTGAATTAATATTTGTAAATCCATTAGAAAGGCATGATGCGTCTGGCATACTCAGTCAATAAATCATATCTGTCCAATATTATGATGAACCTAATTAAGCTATAGAATTTCATTTCTCTTATTTGATCTCTCTCCTACAAAGAGATGCTAAAATGTACATTTTGGGGGGCACTTTAAGAAGCTGTAATAATATTCTGTAATCTGGTGGCTTATAAACCACAAAATATGTTTATGACTATTCTGGAAGCTGAAAGTCTGAGGTCAGGATGTCAAGCTGCAGTAAAGGCCCTCTTCTGTATTTCAGACTGGCAACTTCTCAGTATTTTCTTACATGGTAGAAAGAGGTTAACTTAGCTTCCTGGGTTCCCTTTCATAAGGGCACCAGTCCCATTTACAAGGACTTCATCTTTATTACTTAAATACATTCCTTCCAAAGGTCCCATCTTCTGTTACCATAATATTGGGGGTTAGGATTCAATGCATGATTTTGTGCGGGCACAAACATTAGGCCTTTGGGTTTTATCCACATGGTCTCAGTTTGTGTAAAGTCTGTTAAATTCAATACAACCATTTTTTTTGTAAATTATTATTATTATTATTATTATTATTAATTATTATTATTATTATTATTATTATGGTACTGGGGGGGGGTGGAACCCAGAGGTTTCTACCTCCGGGCTATACTCCCAGACCTGTTTTTATATTTTATTTGGAAACAGGTCTCACTCAGTTGCTGAGAGCCTCACTAAGCTGAGGCTGGCTTCAAACCTGTGTGATCCTCCTGTCTCAGCCTCCCAAGCACGGGGATTACAAGCGTGTGGCACCATGCCTGGCTGTAAATTATTTTTTAAAAACTTAAGGATCATTAGCTTAGTTCACTTCTGGCAATAATCTCACTAACATCTATGGCTCTATTGTGGACAAAAGTATGATGTTCTTATTCATACAAACCTTGATGGGTAACTTTCCGGTTATTTCTTTCATGAGATCCCATATCTTTATTATGTTAAATTACTGAAAAATTAAAAGTAGAAGATATTATACATCTTTATTTACAAGCATAACACGAAGCAGCAAATTTAGTGTATTTTAACAAATAAGGCAGGAAATAACTTTTAAAGAAGAATAGGAATCGTGCCACTGTAATATATAAAATTTTATACAGCACCAATTATATTTTAGGTGTGGTGCCGAACACATGACACAATTTATCACTTAGATATAACATAATTTATGAATAATCTGGCTTGACCAGTTCCACCTGCTCTTTGTAGCCAACATACTTTCTGAGGCATCAGTGTCTATGCTTCATTGTTTATTAAATATTTTTAATTAGAAATAGCTACCCATTATACTTCCCATAGATAAAAAGAACAGGGAACTTTGTAAATTAAGTAATTTAATATAAATTGGGCCACTCAGCTGATAAGTGGTATAATAAGGCTTTATGTTTCTATTCCTATCTTGCAGAGTTTTTCCCATGTTCTTTTGCCTCTGATCTAAACACATCATGCTACTGTGCAGGTGGCTGGGGCATAAAAAACATTGTTCTACAAGTTAGCAGTGCATGTGGGTGAGAATTAGGCTAATAAAAATTCATTGAAAGTGTTCTGCCCTGAAGAAAGCAAGGTGCCTGCCATTTTTGTGAAGTTTATGTGTTGACAGTGTAAAGGACTGGTACAGAGAAGGTTGTCTTGCCTTTGACTTTATAGTCTCCATCTGGTCAGGAAAGGAATAAATTGACCACATCTGCTGCAAATCTGTGCCTGTAGTTTTGGGCCTTGTCACTAAAACTCACAGTCAATTCTTTAAGATCCTGACTATTACTTCCTGTACAGAAGTGTGCCAATTTTCACAACTTTTGTTTTTTAACATTTTCCAAACTGATTCTTCTGGGCATTATTTTTAGAAAAACTCAGACATTGTTTCCTTTAAAAATGGATAACAAATATGTTACATTGTGGGACAATAGGACATTCTGGGGATAATATTTAAGATATATAATGAGAGAAAACAATTTTCCATAGGATATTTTTTATAAAATTTAAAATATAAAAATAGTTCCAGGGGGTAGCAAAAAGAAGGTGGTGGTATCTGTGCATACCACTAGACATCCTAATCTAAGACTGGGTTGTCAGGCCCTCCACCAAGATGAGGCCTCGTTGAGGCAAAACCCAGCTTTCTTATTATAAAATAAAACCCTTTCCAGACAAGGAGGAGAAAATGGCAAATGTGGAGCACAGCACATCTCAAAAGCTATAATAAACAAAAATCAACTACCAAGAAGGCAGCTCCTTAACAAGAAAACAAAGCAGCAGAGATATATATGAACAAAAATATAAAAAGGGAACCATGGCAGAATAAAATCTAGTAGTTAGAATATAAGATAACAAAAATCCCGAGTATGTAATTGACCTGGTGTAAAGGCTTTTGCCATCTTGGGCCACTGTCCTAAGCCACGCTTGCAGGCACTACAGCACCAAGAATTCTGGCAAGAAAACCAAGGATTTGAGGTAAAGTAAGTGGCAACAGAACTCCAACATTTTATATGACCAGCACCATGCTTCAGAGATGAAGAAAAAAATAGAAAAGAATCCAAAAGCCTATGTGCTTACCAGAACCCTGTACCCAGAGCAACACACTACACACTCCAGAGACCCGGGTCTGGAGGACAGTAAGTGACACCCACCACCCTGACACCTGAGCAAAAATGGTGAGAGGCAAGAGAGAGGTGCATGCATTCAAAAAGTGTTACTGAGAAAATTAGAGAAATTGGAACATGCTCCAGAACCCACTATGAGAACAGACATTAAAGGGGGCCTATATGTGTAAATCAGTAGTATTTTTTTTCTTACTTTTATTTATTTATGATTGGTTTTGTCTTTGATTTGCTCTTGCAATTATTGTTAGTTTTTGTTGCTTGATTTGTTATTTTCTGCATTTCCCCCCCCATTTCTTTTACAAGCTTCTATCCTATCTACTATCCTATCTACTATCCTATCTACTCTCTTCTATCCTATCTACTCTCTTCTCTCAAAACTTTTTTTTTGATTTCTGCATCTCTTTGTTTTATATTCAAACTATTTCATATCTCTATACCTAAATTACTAACTAGAGGAATCCTACTATATATTCACTATTTCTCATCTCAACCAGATACTACATTATTATACTTAAATTCTTACTCAACTTGATCATATTTTCTACTTTACCCTATTCTTGTACCCATCATTTCAGCTACTTCCCCCTCTCCTAACCCTTACCAATGAAAAACAACACCCATGCATGAACCTAATATCACCTCTAAATCTTCATCTAAGATTGTGACAGAGCAGTGATCCACAGGAAAGGACAATCACACAACAGAGATAAACTAACCACAGCCAATAGAAGGAAACACTCAGCAGACCACACATCAAGGTTTGAAAAATGCATAGGTCACAACTATTCTGCCCACAATGCTGCGCTGACTCTTTATAAAGGTACTGGAAGACAGAAGACCTGAAACCCGTTAATACCACCATAGCATCAAGCAGAAGGATCACCTCAGTATCGATGATCTACAGGTAGAACAACAGTGGGGTGATAGTAGACACAGTCTTCAGTGTTAATCTCAAAGTGTGAGTGGCACCTGGAACCATCTCTCAGAACAGTGATCTGGAATGACACCTGTCAACAATGACTCACACACACACACAAAAGAAGAT
This sequence comes from Muscardinus avellanarius, assembly GCF_963383645.1. NCBI lineage: Eukaryota > Metazoa > Chordata > Mammalia > Rodentia > Gliridae > Muscardinus > Muscardinus avellanarius. Next base: position 20,506,749 of record NC_137789.1, on the reverse strand, counting down.
ACCAAGACAATAGAAACACAAAATTGTGAATTCTGAAGATATGAGAATAAAAAACAACAGTGAAGAAATAATGGAAATCACGAATACAGACCTACAAGAAATATAAAAAGGAAAATTCCAGATATTGATCTTCAATATGATGAAAGGCCTCACAGCAAGGGTACAGGAAATAAAAGAATAAACTGAGACATTAAGAGAGAATTATAAAGAGGCCTGGGATGAAATAAAAGAGTCAATAAATGAAACATAGACAGCAATAGAAAGAAATTCGGGAATATTAGATGAAATAGAAAACAGAATATCGCTGTTAGAAGACAGTACAGTAAAAACCAAAAGCACAGTTAACAGTATACAGAATTTATTAAAACAAGAGAACAACTATGGGAAAATATGAAATGTACAAAGTTACAAATAAAAGTCATTGAAAAAGGGATAGAGGCACAGGGCAAGGGCATCTTTAGTATTTTCAGAGAAATAATTTTAGAGAATTTCCATATATGAAAAAAGATGTGGACTTGTACATACAGGAGACATAGAGAATGCCATGAAAACAATATTAAAGAAGGACCTCTCCATACCATGTAAAATAAAAATGACCAACATAGAGGCTAAGGAAAGAATCTTAAAAGCAATGAGAACAAAAGAACGAGTTACATTCAGGGGCAAACCAATAAAAATCACTCCAGAGTTCACAACCAAAGTCATAAATGCCAGAAGAGACTGGTATAATATAATCTAGACCCTGGAAGAAAACAATTTCCAACCAAAAGTGAGATATCCAGCAAAGTAATATTGATGGAGAAATAAAAGTGTTTAAAGACAAGCAAAATATTAAAAAAATTTCATGAATACTAAACCAGCACAGGATAAAATACTTAAAGAAATAAATCACACAGAAGAAAAAATAAACAAATTTCAGAATCAGAGAAGAGATAAATTTGATCAGTGGGACAAGCAAGCAAAAAAGAAATAACATTATATTAAACAGAAGATAGAACACAAAATAGCAGGAAACAAAAGTCAATAATAACACTATGTCAATAATAACACTGAAGTCAAAGGACTTAACTCCTAAATTAAAAGACATAGACTGGCAATATGGATTAAAAAAACATAATCCAAATATATGCTGATTGCAAGAAACTCACCTTAGAGCCAAAGATATTCATAGGCTAAAAGTGAAAGGAAGGAAAAAATATATTGTGCCAAGGGATACTGAAAACGAGCAGGGTAACAAAGATGTTATCCATAAAACAGACTTAGAGCAAAAACACATGAGAAGAGACAAATCAGGGTACTTCCTATTATTGAAGGGAACAATTCAGCAAGAAGATATGAGAATAAATGTTTATGCCCAAATGTCTGTGCACCCACATTTGTAAAAATAAGTTATTCAGGACATCAGGTCTCAAATAAATCCAAATACAATAACATTGGAGGACTTCAACATACCACTCATGCCACTAGATCAATCTTTAAGGCAAAAGATGAGTAAAGATTCTTCAGAACTAAAGAAAACTATAAACCAAATGGACCTAACAGACATATTCTTCTCAGTTGCCCATGAACATTTTTCCAAAATAGATTACATCCTGGGCCACAAAGTAAGTGCCAGCAAATTCAAAAGCTGAAATATAATTCTTTACATCTTTACAGATTACAAAAGAATGAAAGTAGAAATCAATAACAGAAAGACCAAAAGAAACTAGGAGAACATGGAGATTGAATGATACACTATTAAATAATGAAGTAGATAAGATCAGAATAAGGAAGGGTAGGGGAGGAAGAAGGCTGAGGTTTATTAATGAAAAAGCTACATGCAATTATGTGTATACATGTGAATATAACACTGTTAGCCTGGGCACTGGGAGGGAGGAAAATGGAGATGTGAATGGGGAAGGGCACCAAGTACTGTGTGAATATATGCCATTGTTAACATATTATTATGTAAGAGAATAGTGCATCAATAATAAATAAATAAATAAATAAATAAATAATAAAAATAAAGGTAACACAAAATAGAAAAATAATAACGATAATGGCTGAATATAATTATTTTGTAATGTGAAGCTACTAATAAGTACAAAATAATTATTTTGAGAGGAGATAATATTTCACTTATTTAGATGAAAAAGCATTCTCTAATCAAACTGATTGCAAATATTCATCTATAAAAAACCATTTATAACTCACAGCCTGTCCCAAAAGAGGTGGTAGGCCAGATTTGGCCTATGGGGCACTTTTTTTCTAACAACTGCTTTAGAGAAAGCCATAGGGAGATGGGGGGGAAAATATATCTTTTATAAACTGATGCATAGGGCAAACATCAGTAGATTTTCATAAGGATTTTTACTCAGATGTGAAAAGACAAATGGGAAGGAAATTTTACTTTGAGGATGAAACGATTTCTGTTTCTGAATTTCATTTCCAGGACAGCTCCATGAAGTCAGGGGTCCATGTGTGCAAAAAGTGGGGCATCTGAAAGAGGTTAGGGAAGTTTATTGATGAGATATTTTCTGTAACAACAGTGATTGCAATTATTTTTTAATGCCACTTCTACTTTAAATTGTGTCATGAAGTGAGAAAGCAGGGACAGTCTTCCTACTTTTTAATCAGGAACAGCAAGGGTGCAGAAACACAGGAATGGAGGCAATGAGAAGTGACCTTGACATGTTCAGACACCTGTTATTACCAAGGCACCAGCAACAGGGGAAAGTGAGGTTCTATCTTAACTGGCTGTAGAATAAAGCCCATTATCACTGGAGTCTTGAAGGTGATGTTACCTTCCACAGTCATCTGGGAATTCTTAGTGAAAGGCTAGTACAAGAATACTTCAGGTCACTGAGGTCTCCTTAAGATATCTTAGAGCTGGGCAGGGTGCTACATGCTTGTAATCCCAGCATTTGGGATTGAGACAGGATCGTGGTTCGCAGACAGCCTCAGCTACTTAGTGAGGCCCTCTGCAACTTAGTGAGACCCTGATTCAAAATAAAAAATAAAAAAAAACAGGACAAGGGGTGTAGCTCAGAGGTTGAATACCCCTAGGTTTCTTCCCCAAACTCTCTCTCAAAAAAAAAAAAAAAAGATATCGTAGAATAATGTTAGAAAGTCTGAGGACAGCAAGTTCCATTTCTAGATAGTATTGTCAACGGACAGAATCATTCCATGGAAAAACAAGCAAACTTGAAAAAAACAGGGGAAAAATTCCAACCAGTTACACTCTCTGTAATTTGCTTTTAGAAAATGAAATAGGGTAGGAAGTAAATAAACATCTTCTCAAGAGAATCAACTAAAACTCAGGAAGTGTAGCCAGTTAGTGGGATTTGAACCCAGTTATTCATCCTCAACTCACTCCCAACTGAGCTTGAGGGAAGCTCTACTTTGGATGATAAAGGCAAGAGAGGGGGGATTTATCTCTCCTCATCTTTCATTCAAGGCTTTAATGTATCTCAAAGGAAGGCAAGTTGCTAGCATTTTTCTTTCCCTTTACTTCCAGGTTGAAAAAAATTGTGATGAGTATGGATGAGAGGATGGCAACTTCTTTCCTCCATCCACCCATGTTCACAGGACAGAAGGCTCGATTTCAATAGGCTAAAAATACTGGCTCTTCAATGTCTTTGCTCTTTTACACACATTGAAGAGAGAAAGACAAACAGAGAAAACCAGAGGTCTCTGCCCAACCCAGGACCAGTGAATTTGCCTAATGATAAAGGGAGTAATAATAATAAAAGAAAACTAGGTAGCTCTATCCAAAGTAAATGCAGTGACTTGAACCAGATTGTGAAGAACATCAAGCCTAAGGGCTCTCTCTCTAAAATATAGTTGCATTTGAGCTAAACCGTAAGCCAGGGAGTTCAGAAAGAACCATAAAAAGAGACAGCTGAAGAGAGCCCTCCTGGAGTCAGAACAAACCTCAAAGACTGGTATAAACAAACAAACAAGCAAACAAACAGCACTCTCCCCTAAATTAAATTGGATTAGACTATTAAGCAATTTATGCCCCAGAGCACTGTCACACTGTGAAGCAAATACATTTGCTTAAATAGCCTACAATAATCACAAAATAAATAAACAAGAAAATAATAATAAAATCACTCCTGGGAGAAAGGGGAAAAGAAAATAGTATTCAGAGTTGGTATAAAATGTTGCCTAAAATATCCAGGTTTTAACAAAAGGTTATGAGCTAGGAAAGAAAATAGAACATATGAGTCAGAAATAGGAAAAAAAAATACAGGCAAAAGAAACCATGAGAAGGATCAGGTGTCAGATTAATAATAATTTCAGAGTAGCCTTTATAAATATATTCAAAGAACTAACTGGAACAATGATTAAAATAAAATAAAAATGAGGAAGCTCCTTCATGGTGGTATGGACTAGCTGGGGTGGTCGTTAATGCTTGCAATCCCAGTACTTGGGAAGTTGTGACAGAAGGATTGCAGGTTTAAAGTTAGCCTCAGCAACTTGGCAAGACCCTAGGCTATTTAGCCAGACCATATTTTAAATAAAAATAAAAAGTGTTGGGGATGTAGCTCAGAGGTAGAATTCTGCTGGGTCCAGTCTTCAGTACCTGCCCCCTCTACACAGGGATGAAGTAAAAAAAAGGCATGAAAACAGTATTTCAGCAAATAGAGAATATCAATAGAATATCATAAATTATTTTATTTTTATGTTACTTTATAATTTTTTTTTTTGGTGGTACTGGGGTTCCTGCAAGCCCTTCTACCTCCGGGCTACACTCCCAGACCTATTTTTACATTTTTATTTGGAAACAGGGTCTCCTAAGCCAGTGCATGCGGCTGGCTTCGAACCTGCATGATCCTCCTGTCTCTGCCTCCTAAGAGCGGGGATTACAAGCATGCGCCACCACGCCTGGCTATTATCATAAATTATTTTAAAATTTAAGTTATGGAACTGAAAACCACAATAGTTGGAGTGAAAATTCATTAGAAGAGCCTAGCAGAAGAAGAGTATCAACATTTTCTTAAAGATTTAGAGAGAATATGAAATCTCAAGATTAGAAACAAATGTGAACATCTGAGAGACTTCATAAGGACAAGTATGTGCAAATGGTGATTCTAGAAGCAAAGAGGGAAAGGCTCAAAGAGACTATTTCAAGAATAATGACTGTAAACTTCACAAATTTGATGAAAGCCATGAATATATTGAACAAGCTCATTAAACAATAGATAAGTTTAAAAAAATTCATACCTGGCCATATATATCATATTAAACTATTCAAGGTACCAAGGAAAGTACATTGTTCAGGTACAAGAAAATCTCAATGATTATTAATAGCTGAATTCCAAACACAAACAGTGGGACCAGAAAGGATGAGATGACATATTTAAAATACTGCAGAGATCTAAACTGTTAGTAAAGAATGTTATACCCAGAAAAACTATCTTTTAAAAGTATTTACTCATTTTTTTGGATGTGCACAAAATTATTGAATTGTACTTGTGAAATTACAAAGTTTCACTCTTAGAATTTCAGAAGCACTTTAAAGTTCATTCCCACTTCTGTTAGTTCCTACATCTGTTGCAATTGAAATAAAATGAAAAAGAGAGAGAGAAAAAATGGGTGGGCGTAGTGGCCCAAGCTTCTAGTCACAGCTACTTGGAAGGCAGAGGGGGAGGATCAATTGAGGATCATGGGTAACACACACAGACCTGATAGGCACCACCTAAAAAGGAGGAAGAGTCTTTCCTTTGCAAGTCTTTTCCTTCCTTCCTTCCTTCCTTCCTTCCTTCCTTCCTTCCTTCCTTCCTTCCTTCTTTCATCCCTCCCTCCCTCCCTCCCTCCCTCCCTCTTTCTCTCCCTCCCTCTCTTCTTTCTTTCTTTCTTTCTTTCTTTCTTTCTTTCTTTCTTTCTTTCTTCTTTCTTTCTTTTGTGATACTGGGGATTGAACCCAAGTGCACTCTACCTCCAAGTGACACCAGCACTTTTTAAAAATTTTGATACAGTTTCTTCCTACACTACTCAAACTGGCCTCAAACCCACTCTCCTCTCTTCTTAACCTCCCATGTACTGGGATTACAGGTGTGTAGCACACCTACCTAAATTATAAATATTGATTTTATTTCTTTTTTTTCCCTGTGGTACAGGGGATTGAACCCAGAGGATTCTACCTGTGAGCTACACTCCCAGCCCAATTTTACTTCTTATTTAGAAATGGGGAGTTACTAGGTAGATGAAAATCTCACTACTTGCTGAAGCTGTACTCAAACCCACAATCCTCCTATCTCGATCTCCTAATTACTGAGATTAAAGGCATGCACCACTGTGTCTGGCTCTTTATTTTTATTTTTATTTTTATTTTTGTGATACTAATGAGTGGACCTAGCAGCACTCAACCTCTGATCTATACTCCTAGCTCTAGTGTTGCTAGCTTGATAAGCATGTGGCATTGAGGCTTGAACTCAGGTGTACTCTTACCTGAGTTACATCTCCAGCCATATTTTTTATTCTTTACTTTGAAACAGGGTTTCAATAAGTTGTAGACAGCCTCACTAAGTAGCTGTGGATGTCCCCAAGCCTACAATCCTGCTGTCTCAGCCTTCCAAGTATTGGATTACAAGTATATGCCACTACACCCAGATGAAACTTTAGATATTAACACATCCTTTATATATGCTATTTTTCTTCTACATACATACCTATGATAATAGCAATAGCATGGTGCTGGCAGAAAAACAGACAGACCAATGAAATAGAATAGATGAGAGATTACATACATACCTACATTGTTACAGTCATTTGATTCTTGAAAAAGTTTCCAAAAATATACCTTTGTTCAAATAGTGCTACAAAAAAGTGAAACTTATATGTGGAAGGATTAAACTACATCCTTATCTCTCACCATGTATAGTCAACTCAAAATAAATCAAAGACATAATCATTAGACCAGAAAGTGTACAACTGCTCGAAGAAAACATAGTTGAATCACTTTAACTCAGGGAAGCAGGCAACAGCTTGCCGAAAAGAACTCCTGTTGCTCATAAAATAATACTAAGAATGAGTCAATGTGAAGGCATCAAATTAAAAACCTGCTGCACAACTAAAGAAACAATAGTGTGAAGAAACAGACTATAGAACGGGAGAAGATTCTTGCCAGTACTCTTTTTAATACTAAAGGGTTAATATTCAGAATACACAAAGAACATCAGATAACTCAACACCAAAAAAAAACTCCACTTATTTACTAAATGAGCAGATGAACTGAACAGCTGCTTCTCAAAAGAAGTATCAATTGTCAAAAATTAAGAGGAAATTTCAAAATTTTCAGTCATCAGAGAAATATAAATGAAAACTACAATGAAATTACATCTCAGCCCAGTTGGAATGATGATTGCCAAGAATAAAAATAACAATAAGCCGGGCATGGTGGCGCATGTTTGTTATCCCCACGCTTGGGAGGCTGAGACAGGAGGATTACACAGATTCGAAGCCAGCCTCAGATACTTAGTGAGGCTCTCAGCAACTTAGTGAGATGCTGTTTCCAAATGAAATATAAAATAGGTCTGGGAGTATAGCCTGGAGTTAGAAAGCCCCTGGGTTCTACCCCCAGTATCATAAAAAAAAACAATAAATGAGAGCAACTAAGTGAGAGAAAAGGAACTCTCACATACTTTTTGTAGGAAAGTAAATTAGTATAGCCACAATGGAATCAGTGTGGCTGTTCCCCAGAAAGAGCTAAATGGAGAACTACCACTATATCCAGCTTTATTATTTCTTGGATTCATCTGGTAGAATTAAAATGATTTTACTTTAGAGATATATGCATACCCTGTGTTTATCATAGCACAGTACACAATAGCCAAGTCATGGGGTTCAGCCTAGGTGTTTGTCAGTAGATGAATGAGTAAAGAAAATATGTAATGCATACAAAATGGAGTTGTATTCAACCATCGATAAGAACAAAATGATGTCATTTTCAGGAAGATGGATGGGATTGGAGAGCACCTTGCTAAACAAAGTAAACCAGACTCAGAAGGATCTTATATTTTCTATTATGTGGAAGCTAGAGGAAATAAAAAGCAAAATAAATTCATGGAATTAGAAAGGAAACTTTTAAGTTAGAGGAAGGTCTGGGGCAAAGGAGGAGAGGAGGTAAAGTATTGGGGAGTGAAATTATGTTACATGCATATACCAGTGTGCCACAGTGAAACCCATTCTTGGTACATGTAATTAATATGTATGGATAAAAAAGAATGCTCAGACAAAATACTTATAATGAGATGATTTTTTATAAGGTCCTAAAATTTGGTGGCCATTTACCTGGGGAACCAACTACATGATCAGAGGCTTGAAGCTTTCAGTTTTTACCCATGACCTTCTGAAATAGGGGTAGAGAGGCTGAAATTTGAGCTGTTCATTGATGGCCGATGGTTTTATCAATTGCACTATTATCATAAAGCTTCTAAAAAGCTCACAGGATGTGGGATTCAGGGAATTCTGGATTGGTGAACACACTGAGATGTTGAGAGGGTAGTGAATCCAGAGAAGATACAGAATTTCTGTGCCGCCCTCCCAAGTATTTTACCCTATGCACCTCTACCATCTGTGGCTGTTGCATCCCGTATAAACAACCAGTATACATTAAATTCTTTCCTGGAATTCTGTAAGCCATTCTTGTGAATTATCAAACCAGAGAGGTTTGTGGGAACTGCTGATTTATAGCCAAGTGGTAATATGTGTGGGCAGCTCAGAATTGCTATGAGTATATGAAACGGGGCAGTTCTGTGTGACCAAGTCTTTCATTTGTGGGGTCTGAGCGAACTCTGAGTATTTACTACCAGATTTGAGTTAAATTGTAAGACATCTGGTTGAGATCCAGAAACCTGGAAACTTTGTTGGTACTGGAAAATACGTTGAAACTTTGGCACTTGTGCATGTGACCTTAATTGGAAATAGGAATTTAGCAGATGTAATTGAGTTATGATGAAATCATAGTAGATTAGGATGGGTCCTGAATCTAAGGTCTGTTTTATTTGTATGAAAGTCATGTGAAGGCACAGAAACACAAGGAAATTGTCTCTAGACCTTTTAATGTAATGAGACCACAAACCTCAGAATTTCCAGCAGTGGCCAGAAGTCAGGAACAGGAAAGAATGAATCATGCCCTAGAGCCCTTAGAGACAATGTGGCCCTGATGATACTTTGCTCTCAGACTTTTCATCTCCAGAACTGTGAGAAAATATTTCTATTATTTTTGGGCCATCCAGTTTGTGGTACTTTATTACTCTAGCCCAAGGAAATGAATATAAAATACATGGAAAAGAGTTTTTTGACTTAGAAATAGTCCCCCATGGTTCTTGTTCTTATGCCTTGGAATACAGGTTCCAATACTATGTTGTCTTTCTAAACCTTGAACATGACAATAGCCTAGACCTACACTAAATTAGTTGGAGATGTTGAATCAGCCGGCAGTACTTTGTGGGCTCAAACATGTTATAGGGTCAACGAGGTTTGAGTAGATTTATTAAATGAAAGAAACAGTCTGAAATAGGGTTACATTTCTCTGGGGGACACAGAAGGCACATACATTCAGAGTCAGGCTTAGCCATGGAGATACTTTCCTGGACCTGGCCTCCCTACTATATACAAAGATATAGGACTCAAATAGAGAAGAAGCCAAATGGCAGCACTTACCATTAGAGAGAAAGGGGTAATACACAATGGTAAATAAACTTCACTACCCATGGTGACAACATCATGGGAAGGGTGAGTGATTGGCTTATATAACTGGAAAAGTCTAACACCAGCAAGCAGAAGACTGATATTAGCCACTAAAATGGGAAATGATGATTTCATATGTAGTTTCAAATCTGAGCCAGTTGTCAAACATACAACCTATTGCTTCTAGGAAGCCACCTAGAATGCTACTGTAAACATGAGAAATTAATTTCACCAATCCTTCCTCAAAAGTGACAATAATTTATCGTTGTAACTCTGCTCTGAAGAAGGGCAATGCCCAAAACTTTTGAGGGCTGTGGAGTATAGTATCTGAGGAGATACTACCTCTAGAGGCTCCAGGATGCCACCCTGGCCTTCCTAAGTGAGTACCTAGATACAGAAGCCCAGTGATAAGTAAAATTTGGAACCAGGTCTATTGGTCAGTTTGTCTATAGGTCTGTTGGTTCAGTTTGTGTGCTTATCCTTGTATTTTTCCCCTAGTGTCTGAGCACACAATTAGGTATGTAATATTGGTTCTCTAGTCTCCAGAGTAAGAGATATTACAGTTAAAAGGTTGATCAGACATCTAAGAATGACTCTGATAATACTCCCCCCAAAACATATCTTACACATTTACATAAAGGAATATGAGTGAAGAAGTTCATTATAGAATTACATGTGGTGATGAGGATTGAAGGTAGTTTGGTTGTTTCTTATTTGGACAGTGGGGTGATAAAGTATACTAGAGGTATGCCAGGAATATTATGCAACACACCAATAGATGAATTGCATACATATTGATGTGGAAGAATGTTCTATATAGTCCTTAATGAAAAACTAAGAAATGGAATAGGTACTATATACTAAAATGAGTTGCATAAATTATATATTTCAAAAACACTTGCATGTAACAACTGTACAGCATATAGTGATTTATGATAAAAACAGAGATGATACTTAAATAATGATTACCTGAAGAGAAGAAGGAAATAAGATTAATAGAAGGGAATAAAAAAACTCATATACCTAAATAAAAAATGGATGAAGAGAAAAGTAAATAGTGGTGAGACTTGCCTGAATCAATAACAGTAACATATTATGAATTAGAGAAAATGATGAACTCAATCTTTTGCACCTGAGGTTCATTAAGAGAAAGAATGCCCAATAAAATTCCCTTGCAACATATGACAAAGTTAGACTGTCCATAAATGGAAAAGGAAATTTGTAATGTGCCTGTTGGCTGACTAAAACAAGGATTGCCTGGGGCCCAGTCTCTCATTTCCAAGGAGAGATATTCCAAGGAAAAACTGGCAATAGTTCCTTAGTAGAAGTTCCCACATCCTTTTGGCACCTTCTTTGCATCTGGATATGGAAGAACTTCACAAGATGTGGATTCATTGTACCAAGAAACTTCTTGCTTCCTTCAAACTCTGAGGAATAGGGCTCACTTTTAGATCTAACATCCTGTCTTCCCCTTTGACAATATTTCAAACAGTTATTTGTTAATACTCAGGAGATGACGATGGGAAGAAAATTGGGTGCAGGGGCCCGGAAATCACTTACAGCTCTATTTCTCTTTGAACTAGGAGTTTCTCACGGCTAACCTTTCTGAGCCAGGGGCTGGAGAGAGGAAGAAGATGTATCTGAAGTATATAAGACTCTTTTGTGCTTTACAACAGCTGCTTGTGGAGTTGAACCCAGAGGGAAGAAGATACTTGTAATAAAAGCCAGAATAATTATAGCTCCAGAGGCAGAGGAGCTTGTCTTGAGAATACAGCACTGAAGCAGAATGAGGTGTGAGAATCTAGCACAAGTTAAGCTGAATCTCTGCAGCTCTGCATTTACGAAGAAATTTTCCTTAGCCTGGACAGGGAGAACATGTGGGAGAGGTACAGGCCAAATTTGCATGATGGAAATACTGAAGCCTCCAAGAGAAGAGAGCAAGCTAGATGATTTCTGCAAGTTGTTTCATTTTCCACTTTTATCCTGATTAGGAAATGCCAGTATCTAAATCAGAAAAGTGTCAACTTATTATCTTGTTCTCATTTCAAGAGTATTAGCTTGTTTTATATTTCATCTAAATCTTATTAGTATTTCTGTGTATCCAGGGATGTACTGTCCAGTAGAATAACAGTGAGTCCAAATTAGCTTCTGAATGATTGTATTGAGGTTAGTTTTCCCAGAAAATAAAAATTTTTTTTTGCAGGTCTGGGGATGGAACCCAGGGGCATTTGACCTCCGAGCTACACCCCCTGCCCAATTTTTTATTTTTTTATTTTGAAACCGGGTCTCACTGAGTTGCAGATGGCCTCACTAAGTAGCTGAGGCTGTCAGCGAACCGTAATCCTCCAGGTCTCAGCCTCCCGAATGCTGGAATTACAAGCGTGTGCCAGCACGCCCGGCTCCCAGAAGAAAATTTTTTATGTTATCTTATTTTAATTAATGCACATTGAAATTAAAACAGGGGAAGTATAAGATACATTTTTATTTTAGTTACATATTGTTGCTTATTTTTTATTTTTTTGCAGTACCAGGATAGAACCCAGGGGCATTCTACCTCTGAGTGACATCCCCAGCCCTATTTTTTAAAAATTTTTTTCTAATTTCAAAACAGGGTCTCACTCAGTTTTGAAGGACCTTGCTTAGTACCTGAGGCTGTCTGTGAATTGTGATTCTCTAGTCTTGGCCTCCCAAATGCTGTAATTACAAGTGTGCGCCATCATGCCCAGCTACATATTGTATTTATTTATGCAGCTATTATTCAATATATTTATCCATGTACAACTTTATTTGTAAGATTATGTTCACTGGAAATTAAGCATGCAGAGTGAGATGTTCTGGTAATTGTGAAATATATTACAATTTTAAAATATTATATCAATAAAATAATGTAAATTATCTCATTATTAATTTGTACTGATCAAATGATGAAATGACAATATTTTGTATAAATCAAGTGAAATTAAATATATTAAGATAATTTTGCAGGTGGGTATGGTGGCACATACTTGTAATCATAGTATTTGGGACGTTTAGGCAGAAGAATCTCAGATTTGTGGATAGCCTCATCTACTTGGTGAGGATCTCTGCAACTTAGTGGGACCCTGCTTCAAAATAAAGAATAAAAAATAGGGCTGAGGGTGTAGTTCAGAGGTAGAATGTCCCTGGGTTCCATCCCCAGTACCGCAGAAAAAGAATTTACTTTATGTTTCTCTTTATTAATGTTTCACATAGAAAGCATGTGTGCTACTTATTTTATTTCTACTAGACAGTGATAATCTAGAGGACAGATGTTTCTAGACTTACATTGTCTAATACCAGAATCATTAGTTATCAGTATATATTTAAATTTAAATTAATAAAAATAAAATAAAATAGAACTTCCTCAGCATTAGTTATTTCAAATACTGAGCATATGTGGCTAAATCTACCCTCTTAGGTAATACAGCATAAGACCTTGAGATAGATTCAATTATTGGCATTCGTTTTTATCCTGTTCATGAAGCATTGCCAGGGAACTTTTTTAATGCCTTCCATAAAAATATACTATAGAATAGTCTTGTTATTGAAGAAAGTTTTATTGATTTATAGTAGTGAAATATCTTTCACTTGGAAAATTCATTTTAGATTCTCACCAATATATGAACATGAGCCACACTCTCAACTCTAGCATGAACCTGAACAACTTTCCTCTGTCCATAGGTGGCAACTAGATCTGTTCGTATATTTGTCATGATGTGGCTCCAGTCATCATTTAAACCTCAAAGTCTACTTCATCTCTTGTTCCCCATAACCACTCTAATATATTTTTGGAGATGGATTCTTACATTGACAAAAATGATTATCTTCCTTTTCATGGGAAAAAAAAATGAGGAACCTAAAAAGTTAAAGATTAACTTCCTCTGAAAACAGGAAGGTCTGTTTTCACTGGGGTCTAAGGTCTTTTCTCTTAAGTTTTTCTAAAACACTGTAGTTTATTTGAAACACCTATTTTGGTAATATTGGTAATAATGCTCTTTTGTAACTTTTAAAAAATTATAAAAATGCATTAAAATGTTTTGATTATATTTGTGGATAAGAGCAAAGAGAGGTTGAGAAAGCATACTTTATTCTGTAGGCACTGTGATAGATATATAAACAAATATTTGTATTTTATTTTTGCTTTATCATTGTTTTAAAACAGTATGCTCATAAGTAAGCAATTAATAAATTAATACATATTTATTGCCTTTTTACTTTAGAAGAAAGATAAAACTTTAAAGTTGGCCAGAGAAATGCAATCAATATAGGGCGGGAAGCAATGGCCCTTGACATAGTCTTAATGTTTTTATAGCTTAATATTCATTATATTATTTAATCAATACAATATTTATAAATTAGTATATATCAATCAGACATTTGAGACAAAAGAAAAATAAGCCATGAGTTTTACCTTCAAGAAGTACAAACTCCTCCAACTTAGAAATCATTGACATTTCAGAGTAGAAAATACACTAGTGTTGGGGTTGTACTGTCTGTTGTAGACAATTTAGCAGCATGCCTAACCTCTACCCACTATAATCCCCCTGAGCTATTATAAGCAAAAGTATCTGGCTATTGCCAAGTATATCCTCATTGAGAACCACTGTTCTAGAAGAAGAGAGAAGTGTTTACATGGGGAAGATTATGATGTGATAGCAGGTGTGGTATAAATACCAACAAGATAAAACGGGGAGTTTAAGACATTTCTTACCTGGGAGTGCAGTCAAGAAAATCTTTATGAAGGGGATATATTGAAAAATACTCACTTACTATGTTTTTTATTTTACCTGTCATCCTGGCTTCAGTGAAAATGCTGAGGACGAAAAGGCACATGAAGATTTATAAAAGATATAACAGTTTCAGAGACATAAAAATGTATATGTAATATCTATCAATTATTAACTCATATCAATAATTTATATGTAATTTGGGGAAAACTATTAAAACTATTAATGTAATACTATAGTCATATAATATTCTGACTTTAATTATTTTGGAAAGATTTGGTACCAGAAATGGTTCTTTAAAAAAAAAAATACCTGGAGGACTTCCAGGAAGATAGCGATGAAGAAAAGCGGGGCTTATGAGTCCCACTAACAACCAATCTCTATTACCACAAAATCAGCACCTTTCATAGCCAGAAAACACCATCAACAGAGAAACAAAAAATGTAAATACAAGGGACAGAGTAAAAGAGGGCTGGAAAAGTGAGACACCATAAAGAAACCAGACAACAGTGCTGCGGCTGGAGCTGCGGTGTGGAGCCGCGCGGGCACAATCTTCCCTTGCAGCACCAGGCTCCAGAGAGGAGGGTGACTCAGAACGGAGCTCAGAGCCACAGAAGAGGTATGCTGGCCTCATGCCTGAGGACGTGGCACCAGCGCCTTACTGCCAGCAGCAGCAGCAGCAGCGAGTTCACCTGACGGCTCCAGACCAACGCACTCAACAGCCCACCAGGCCCCAGAGAGGAGCAGCGGACAGCGAGCCAAGGTGAGCAGCTGTGGATCAGCCGGGTGGCATTTGGAGATTTATCAGCGCAGGGAGCGTCTAAAGCTCTCAGGGCCTAGGCTCAGCACACCCTGCAGGGATTCAGAGCGGAACTCAAGAACAGAGAAGAAATATGCTAGCCTCACAGCCAAGGGCGGACAATGGAGCCATATTCCCAGTGGCGGCAGCAGAGAATTCACAGAGTCCACTACAGCTCCCTCAGTACACTCAACAACAGTGAGTCAAATTGCGGCCCCTAGAGGCCACAGACTCGAGATCCAGAGCACCTTAAGTGAAGTCATAGTGACCCAGAGAAGGCACAAACTTCCGAAATTATGGGAAAGAGGAATAACAATGGAGCAATGAATGCTCACAACCCCACAACATCAGAACCTGATAAAATAGAAATTCAGAGATTTCTAGAAGATCAAATCAGGAAAATAACTGTAGAAATAATAGAGATGTTTCAAAAAGAATTCAGAGAGAGCCAAAAAGAGATAAAGGATGCAATTAATGAAGTAAAGGCCTCAATTCAAAGTATAAACAACCTATTAGACCACATGGCAAAAAGAATCTCACTCTTAGAAGATGATCACTCAAAAAATGAACGCATAGTTTCTAATTTAGAAAAAAAATCCAACAGCAGGAATCTGACATTGAAGAATATTGGCCCATTTTAAGAGAGCTAACCTAAGAATAATTGGAATAGAGGAGGGAAAAGAAGGTGAAACCAAAGGGATCAACCATCTCTTCAAGGAAGTAATAGCAGAAAATTTTCCAAACATAGAGCAAGAGGTCTATACACAGGTCCAGGAAACTTATAGAACTCCCTTTAGACAGGATCGGAGAAGAGGATCCCCACGCCACATAATTGTCAAAATGACCAATGTGGAAGCCAAGCAGAGAATCTTAAAGGCAACAAAAACAAAAGGACAAGTGACATTCAGAGGCAAACCAATTAGAATCACTCCAGACTTCCCAAACCAAATCATGAGAGCCAGAAGGGCTTGGAGTAACATATTCCAAACTCTGAAAGAAAACAACTTCCAGCCAAAAATTTCCTACCCAGCAAAACTTTCTATCAAATTAGATGGGGAAATAAGAAGCTTCTATGACAAACAGAAACTGAAGGAATTTATGTCTTCAAAACCAGCGCTAGAGAAAATACTCAAAGAGATTAACTACAAAGAAGAAATAGGTAACACACATCAGAACCAGAGAAACAAGATTTTCCATCTAACCGACAACTAAGATTGGTTATCTTTGGAGATTCATTATTTATGTTAGTCTTTTACCTATTTCTAAAATGTATTGTTTGCTTTTATTGTTGCTAATTTTTAGGATTTCTATTTGGAATATTAATATACCTTCAGATATAGCATTTGGAAATATTTTATCCCATTCTATAAGTAACTTTTAACTCTGTTTACATTTTCTTTGGATATACAATATATTTGGATATACAATATTTTTTTATTTTTTAGGGAGTTTTTTTACCCTTCTGTTGCCTGTGCTATTGAAATCATATACAAGAAATCACTGCCAATTTCAATGTTGTGAGGTTTTATGACCCAAATTTTCTTCTAAAAGTTTATAGGCTTAAGATTTATATTTAGGTCTTTTATCTATTTTGAGTTAATATTTGTATATGGTGTTAGGTAAGGGTCCAATTTTATTCTTTTTCATGTAATTATTATTTTTCAAGGATATTTAGTTAAAAGATTATTATTTTCTTCACCAAATGTCCATGGAAACCTTGTCAAAAATAACTTGACAATATATGGAAGAATTTTATCTCTAGGCTTTTATTTAACTCCAATGGTTTATATATCTGCCTTTAGAATAGTACTACACTGTTTCAATTATTGTAGCTTTATATGGTTTGAAATCATAAAATATACACCTTCTATCTTTGTTCTTTTTCAAGGTCATTTTGGGTATCTAGAGTCCATATTCCATATTAGGATAGATTTTTTTCTGAAAAATAAATAAATATATGATAGTTTCACCTAAAAAAAAAAGAAAAATATTCTCTGGTAAGAAAGAAAGCAAAAAGAAATATTGAAATGTTATCTTTAAGTTATCAAAAGCTTGGTATCTGACAAATGAAACTGTTATGTGAAATTATCATTGTTAATTTTGGATAAATTTCTATAATACTAGATGTCAACCACTAAGCCAAGCATGGGAAGGAGGGATGGGAAGGGAACGGGGTGGGGATTGGGTAGGGGCTAACTGGACTATGTGTGCATGTATGTCTACAAAAGTTTTTTTTTTATCCCATTATGATGTATGAATACAGTGCATCAATAAAAAATTTTAAAAAACCCTGTATGGATGCATTGTAATTATATGTCATGATGAGGTTCAAAGTGATAAAGACACACGTGCACTCAACACTTGGTATGTTTCCCTTCACAACCCACTCTGCTACCTACCCTTCTCCACATGTCTTAGTGAGATTGTTAGTGATACCTTTATGTATTGTCACAAATAGCATCATTTGAACTGTTTCTTTTCTCAATTCTCATTTTTTCCCTTCGCAACATCTTCCCTCATTCCCTTCCACCATTCTACTGGTCACTTTCTTACTTATCTAAAATCCCTTTAATTTCATATTTTCTTTCTAGATGATACATATGAGATAAAACATATATTCCTTGATTTTTTGAGACTGGATGATCTCACTAACATTCTCTAGTTATATTCATTTTCCTTCAAATAATATAGTTTTGTTATTTCTTTATGGCTGAGTAAAACGCCATTGTGTATATACCATAATTTTATTATCCATTCATCTATTGACATACACCTAGATTGGTTTTATAACTTGGCTATTGTGAATTGTGATGCTATAAACCTAGATATGCATGCATCACTATAGTATTCTGACTTTATTTTGGAATGATACCTAAAATGGTTATCTATCTATCTATCTATCATCTATCATCTATTTATCTATCATCTATTTGTCTATCTATCATCTATCTGATTTTGAAAAAGTTTTCTTCTTACTAATTAGTATTTTCTGAACATCTAGTTTCTAAGTGTGTGTGTGTGTGTGTGTGTGTGTGTGTGTGTGTGTGTGTGTATAAAACTAGTTTTAACTAAAACCATTTTATAATCTACTTATAGAAGGTAGTAACAAATATATAAAAACTTTAATAATCATATAGACTTAAAAATATATAATGGGATTGGATTTTTCAGCATTTTCCTGTTTCCTCAGTTTCTAAAATTGTGCTCTGTATTGTACATATCCTTTATCTTATCTTCTGGGAATCGAGGTTGAAAAATCCTTTTCTTTAGCTGGATAAGTTACATATCTTTTCTTCTGGGCAAGTTCCATAACATCTTGAAACTCCTAGGGAAAATTTCACAATGTCTTAGATCATTAGACAGAAAGTCATGGTCAGGAAAGTCCCAGAGTGAAGTGGATTTCTTTTTCTGGATGATTTACTGACAGGTAAAGATAGAAGCTGATCAAAATTTGCCCCCTACTACAATGGAGCCAACTCTAACTTGGCTTCTTGTTTTGGATGGCATAGGGCACACATCCTCAAGTTAACAAGACATTCAAGTACAACTTTGGCATGGGCCTTTAATGCACTAATGTTAATTGATAATCTGTAGTGGCTGCTCCTGCTGATTTCTACACATAGTCATAGACCACCAGTGGCCTGCCTGGGGTGTGGAGATGGGGACTGGGGAATGACTTATCTGGTTCTCTCTTCATTTACTTTTAATTTCATGTTTATAGCCTGCATTTCACATTGTAGTTTCTTTAGTTCTCTTTAATTCATTAAGTTCAAAATTTTCAGGTTAGCATGATATCTGTGAATTAGCATAAAAATGTGTTAGGAAAAAAAGTGTAGGAAAGGAAAGGAAAACACAAAGACTTATATTTATATGAATTTAGCTTTGTTGCATAAGAGGACAGGGGGGTGGACAACAGAAAAAGTCCTCTCTGGGCTTGAAGGAACAAGAAAGAAACTTCTTAGATGAGGAAATACTTGAGGGAACTTTTTTTTTCCTAGTGATAATATTTTAGATACTTAGGAGAAAATCATAAGAAAAGGAATTAGGAACATTTTAGGCCTAAGGTTCTGTATAGAAAAAAAGTTGGGATATGCTTTGGAAGATGGAGACAATATCAATTCTAATATAAAAAACCTAGGCAATTTTTTTCCAAAGATGTCTGAGAGTCTTCTAATCTAAAGTCTAAAGACATGGGCATGAGTCTCTTGTCTGCCACCTGCTAGGTTGAAGGTTTCTAGCAAGTCATTCAATATTCTGAGTAGCACTACGGCCTTCAGAATGAGTTATATTCTGTTGTACACATTGTACAGAACTATATGAGTTCTGACCTAAGAAGGGCTCTAATACTTATTAAACTCACTAGAAATACAAGACATCCGTCTGATGCAGACTTTCATATTGTTAAAAGTGTTGAAAGTATATTACTCTAAGATGTCTTTATCTAAGAAATGAAACAAAAATGGATTATTCTTTGTCAGTAGCAGCAACAAAATGGAATTTCTAGAAGAGTTTAATTTCAACCCTTATTTACCATTTTTTATTAATTTTTTGCCACTCCTCATTTGGGAATCCCAGCCTATGTCATATGATCCAAGGCCTACAGGAGGCCCCTCCTCACCTGGTCCTGCTTCCACTTCCAGCTCATCTGTTATCAACCTTGGAATGAACACCTTAAAGTCTTACCATGACAAACTATTTTACAGTCCTAGAAAACATCATTTCAGTGTGTCTTTGTTATTTTCTTTTCATTGAATAGTCTTTTCCACTTGGGATAGTCATTTTTGAAGAGCTTAAACATTTCTCTTATTGAGAATCTTTATCTTATGAGTCAGATAGTTAATCCTTTTCCTCCCATCTAAGTGGTATCCTATTTTTAAATTCAGTAAAAAAAATGGAAACAAGAACTACCATCTATAAGATATTAATGTACTAGTCAATGGGGAAGGTAATATTTAAATGTTCTCATTTACCCTCATAAGAATCTCATGGGCTGTTGCTTATGATTTTTTATTACTGTATTCATATTTACATACATTAATATTTTGGAAATTATGATGTTTTACAGTAATGTGAAATTTTAATATTTTATTAGTAGTACTTTTCTCCCCATATGATGCTTTAAAATAAAGGTGCTATGGTCTTATATTTCATTTTTAGATTTGGAAGATTAGATACATAGATTCATAGAGATGAACAAGGCTAAAACTACATTTTGCATATAAGTCACTATTTCAAAAGCAATGTGATTAATAGCTAAAAGAAAGGGAGATTGAATAATTATGGATAAAAACACAGACTTGAAGGCATAATAATTTCAAGTTCCTGATTTGTCTCAAGAAAACAGACAAATCATGCTATATGCAAATATAAAATTATCACTATGAATCTCACTGTTATGTATGTGTCAGTCAGCTTTGAATTGCTATGAACAAAATACCTGAGAATAAAAGCTTAGAGGAGGAAAAGTTTGCTTGACTCCTGGTTTTGGTGTTCAGTTCATGGTCAGCTGGCTCTAAGAAATATGGTGGTAGAACATGGTGGAGGAAAACTGTTCAGCTCATGGCAGCTGGAAGAAGAAATGAGGAATGGGCCAGGGATAGACATAGTCCCCAAGGACACATCCTCCAGTGATCTCCTTCCTCCTGCCATAGCCTACCTGTCTACAGTTACCATCTAGTAAATCCATTCAAATGACTACGATTAATGGATTAATACATGCATGAGGTTAAAGCCCTCATGATTTAATTATTATACTTCTGAACATACTGCATTATGAGGTTTGGGGGGATATTCTAGATTTAAACTATACCAATGTATAACTACAATGCACCCAAAAAGTTTTAAATAAGTGAATGTTACTTAAGAAGTGTTCCTAAATCACATACATTTATCTGAAGTAATTAAATCATTGTGTTTTTTATTATTTTTAATTGGTGCATTGTAATCATGTATCACATTGGAATACAAGACTTGAGAGGATATACAAGCACACATCATCCAATTAGCCCTCATCCACTCCCCATCCCATTCCCTCCCCCTCCCTCAATCCCATGCTTCTTTGGTGATTAACTTTGATACATTTGTTTATGTACCTCCTGCATTTTAAAGATACTCTATCCTCCCCTATTTCATACCCTCTGATTGGTCATGTTTTTAAAACTGTCGGTTTAGTTGTTTGTTAACCCAGCAGAATCAAGGACTTATCAAATAGAGAAATTTAAGTTTATTCAACTGTTTCCTCTGCGCTAATGCATAGACTGATGATGGACATTGGCGTTACCTATTGCGTGAAACAAGTGGTTGGCTTCTGTTATTACCTATTTCACATTGTCATGGTAAAAGCCAGCCTAGGACAGAAAATATTCTTTACCACCTTTTTTCTTCAGGATCTATGAGTAGTTAAAAAATTGGTTGCTGACTGTTCAAACTGCTTCGACCAAAGAAAAGATTTGAAGAGAAGAATTTTCTTAAGGACAAAACTACTCATCGTGAGTTTTGAGTGTTCCAGAAACAGAAAAGGCAGGAAATAGTGGAAGACCAAACTTTCTCATGCTCTGCCCACATGGGGCTAGCAGACTGTAGATACTTTCTGGAACACCATCATATGAAAAACAGCTGGCGTTTAAATGTGGAAAATCTATGCTCAGTCTCATTGGGAAAGAGTTTTGGTTAACTGTAGAAACACTCAACTACTATTATTAAAACCTGTGAGAGGAAGAGAGTACTGTCTACTCAAAAGGGGTAAACTCTACTTCTCATCCAATTTCTGATTTTTAGTTATCATAATTTTTAGCTACTTTTGAGCTTTATGGTGACCCTAAGAAAGAAGACCCAGAGAAACAGAGAGAAGGAAATAAAAAAGATAAGAGTTTCAAAGAACTATGTTAGAATTATCAGTTATATTCACCAAAGAATACCGAGGTATTCAGGAGGTAGCAGTTGCTATGGATTGTCCACTGTCTGAAACAAACTGATGTTGGAACAGATATTTGTTACACATGGCTCATGCAGCTCTTTGTTGAACAGACAAATTTCTCAGAATAGACATATTTTGTAATTTCTTGTAAAGAAGGTTTAAAACACTAAAAGTCTGTTAGCAAGTTTATGAACTTCCTGTTTTGTCCTTCAAGTAAAATTCAACTGCTTTTGAAAAATTGTTAATGCCTTTGGTTTAAATCACCATTCTTGTTCATGCACTCTATCTCAAACTGAGAAGGCTGAAAGACATATACCCACTAAAGTCACTTCTTGAAAGAGTTATAAATCACTGACTTGGAAGTGTCTATGATAATTTTTCATATATCATGCATTTTTTCCTTTTCTAAAATTATAAATGAGGATGTGGTTCTTTGACATCCCTGCCAGTAACATGAAGCCTTCAAATTCAGAAACAAGTGGATATCTTGCTTGTTGACAAGAGGCCAGGACTGAAGCTGTAAACAGCTTCATTATTCTTGCATGTACAGTTATACAAAAGATTCTCTAACCTACACCGTCCCCAGGAATGTGCCAGTCACGAGTGTGCCTGAAATATTGACTTTCTTCCCCTTAGGAAAGGAGAAAGGCTTAGGGTGGCTTAGCCAAAGAGCAAGCATCGTCCTCTAGTGTATACATGAGACCAAGTCTGGCATCTGCAAGCCAAGAAGACATACCTGAACCAGATCAGAAACTCATCATCCTCATAATACTAATACTTACATAAGCTTGGAAAAATTTCTAAGACTATGTCAATACATGTTGACAATGAATGTACTAGAAGACAAAGAAATAAAAGCAACTATAATTTGATCTAATTTGAGCACATTACTTGTTTCTTCTGTTTTTAAACCAATTCACACATTACGCCAAATTTCCCAAACTCTTTTAGAATTCAGTGGCAGTGTCTTAGAAATCATTCCAAATGCCTGTATAGATTTGTATACAAATCTTTGTCAAAAGGGTAAGGAGCCAGCTTCTGGCCATGCTGCAAATATATTGACAAAAGAAGCTGACTGGATTATACTTTAAAAATAATTAATATAAACCAGTTTTGAAGTATATGAATAAGAGGGTGAAAGGACATACACTGAACACTGAAGAGACTATTTTGAAGTGGCTGATTGACAAAAAGAGAATCTATTGAAAAAAGACTTGATACTGTACAAAACAGAACTAGAATTTATTAGAAAAGAGGAAAATCCTAAATGTCAACATAAAAGATAGTGTGTCACAACAGGTGAAGGCATTTGGAAACAGGGACATACACTGGATGGGGCTCTGATAGGATTCTGAGGGGTCTAGCAGGTTGAACATATCTGTTTCCAACATAGAAATAGGATGTGGTTTGAGCTGGGATGAAATTGGCTCAGTTAAACTATGAAACGGTAGATGAAGTGTTATTTTAATCATGTATTCTGTTATTAGCTCACAGCAAT
Organism: Muscardinus avellanarius; assembly: GCF_963383645.1. Lineage (NCBI taxonomy): Eukaryota > Metazoa > Chordata > Mammalia > Rodentia > Gliridae > Muscardinus > Muscardinus avellanarius. Next base: position 20,483,113 of record NC_137789.1, on the reverse strand, counting down.
AGCAGTTGTATGTAGGGGTAATTTAGTAAAAGGCAGGAGTCTCAAAATGTCATTGCAGAAATTAAAAGCAAAAGGCTTTGAGGACAGGAACTCAGCACTTGTCGAAGCATGCAGCTGAAGGCTCATCCTCTGTCTCCATGCTGGCCTTTGTCTTTGTTGCTCTGTGTGATGTATCAGTAAGACTTACTGCCATCTTGGTGAATAAGGCACAGGGTGGAGGTACCTGGAAATTTTAGGTTATGAAGAAGAGTTTGAGGTGACTATGTTAAGTATCTATTTAAAATGAATGAATAAAGAAAGGCTCTCTGGAAATTTTTTGAGAAGGAAGAAGAATAAATTGAGGGTCACAGGAGATATTAGAAGACGATTCTGACAGTAATGACTTAGGGCTCTGGAAAAATAGAGGATGTCAGTGATTACTGCATTTGGAAGAGTATTAAAATAAGATTTGAAAGAAGGAACAGAGAGTCAAGGGAGGTATCCCGTGCACAACCCAACTGTGTATGAACCATAGGGTAAGTTGCAGAAAGGCCATGAGTGTGGCTTAAAACAGCATGCAAGATATATGACTGGCTGAGGAAAGTTTACAAGAGATAAATGGTTGCTCCAAGAATAGTTTAGTGGCAATAGGGTGGACAGATAGCACCTTTGTCACTTATGGTACTTTGCCAGGCGGTATCTTCTTTCATGATATTTTATCAAGTGGCAGTCGGCTAGATGAGTGACAGCTATCCTCAGTTCTGTACTCATCCCCACTCAGAAAAAGTTTACATGTTAGGGTGTAGAAACAGTGACATAATCAGCATTAGCTTGCTTAATTTACTTGTATGACCAGTATCCTAAGGAGTAATTGTACCAGCATGCATGCAAGAAAGTAGCTTTCTAGCTGTGCATAGTGGCACATGCTTGTAATCCCAGTACTTGGGAGACTGAGACAGGAGGGTCACAGGTTCACAGTCAGCCTCAGCTACTTAGTGAGGCCCTCTTCAACTCAAAATAAAAAAATAAAAAATATAGTGTTTGGGGTATAACTCAGAGGTAGAATGTCCCTGGGTTCAATTCCCAGTACCACACACACAAAAAGTAGCTTTCTATAGACCAGATTATTTTGCCCTAGTTCCCAGAGTGCATAAGAAAAAGTCAGTGTCCTTAAATACACTCTAAATATTTCCTTTTTATCATCACACTAGGTTTTTAATAAAAGAAAAAAGGACAGAACTCTAGACATAGAAGGAGAAACTATAGATGAGCAAATGAGAAGGATGGGAGGAGGGAAGAAAATGACATAATGTACAGGATGTACAGTAAAAACATTTCAAAGTCAATCATAAGCCAAACATGAGAAGGAGGGAGGGGGACGGAATGAAGTGGGAATTGTGTAAAGGATAATTGGGTGATGTGTGCATGTATGCCTCCAACATCTTGTACTCCATTCAGGTCTTCATTTCAAAGTCCTCTCCTTAGAGAAGATTTTTTTCTGATCTGGCTAACTTATTTAAATCAGTGCCTCACTTTCTTTCCTGCTCTAAGATAGTGTTTTTGGCTCCTATGTTTCACACATATTGATTTGTAACCATTTATTCATTGGCTCATTAACATGCTTATCCTCTAATTTTCCAAGGCTATTTTCTTTTTGAGAACACATGTGTCTTATTTTCTGTATCACTGCTGTAATTTCAGCTCAGACAACAGTTTGTAATATTAAGAAGGTACTCAAATATTTTCAGTGAAAGTAAATGATAATGCTATGTTACATTGTACTTAACAACATAAGCATTGATCTAAGCAGAAACTATTATTTTTATTTTACAGTTTGGAAAATTGACGGTCATTAAGGTAGAATCAACCAGTGAGATGAGTCTGGAGCCTGTGGGTGTCCTTAACATGTGCACTTTTTGTTTCATACTGTAGATGTGAATACGCATTGTAGGAACCATACGTGTGTAAGTGGTTTGCTTAAAAGGTTATGTGTGTGTCATAATATAAGCGGGATTTTTGCTGTATGTATCTCTGGTTTATATACCTCAGCTAAAATCATAGAAAGGATGATGTCTAGCACTCCTTTGTCAGCATCTTTCTCAGACTTTCTGAGGTAAAATTGAAAAAGCCAATATTTACTTCAAATAAAACATTGAACCTATATTGACATCAACATGAGCAGTAGTGTCTGGTATCTTTGTCTAATACTTTAAAAATACTATTGTATAGTAACACAGAACCAAACCATCTAAAATGATTTTCATTTTCACACACATATGCTAGATTTAAAATGAGGGCTGGGTTTTTGGCTCAGTGGTAGAATGATTGCCTAACCTGTTTGAGTCCCTGAGTTTTGTTCCCACCAACACACACACACACACACACACACACACACACACACTACATTCCTGGCTTATAAGAAGTTGTCAGTTGATAAAGAAAATATCTACAAGGAACTAGATTCTTCCTATTTAAATCTATGACCAGCAACATTGGCATAACCTGAGAACTATTAGAAATGCAAATTTTTAGGCTTTGTCATCCCAGACCAACCGAATCAGGTTCTATATCTTATTGAGATCCTAGGCAATATTTATGGACATTAAAGTTTGTCAAGCTTGACTTTAAACTGATGTTATAAGTGGTATATAAGTTACATTTAAATTATTATACATGTAAATTATTATAAAAGTATGCATTGAAAGACTGGCCTTAAATGGATGTCGGGATATGTCTGCCTAGAAAACGGTTTTAGAGAAGCTACAATGTGGCTGACACTCAAAAGACAAATGGCATTCATCAAAGAGGCATGGAGAGAAAAATGCATCCTCAAAGGAAAGGCAGAAGTTGCAGATAGCACTGGGTGTGTATGGAGTTCTATGAACTTCAGAATTGCTCAAAATGATCGGAGGTAAGAGAGGGTGCATGTCAGGAGTTGAAAAAGAGGAAAACAAGGGACAGATTATGAAAGCTCTTAGATGCCAATATCAAACATTTAACATATTTAAATTGCATGTGAGTGGGAAGACATTTTTAAAAATTTGAGAACCATTGCTGGTTACCATGTGGTAGATGGATTGAAGGGAGACAAAGAGAAAGAAAGAATGACTGCGAAATATTCACATGACACAAGGCTGGGTGGAGTAGTTACAGTAATAGATGACAGAACAAAGGTTCATAATGCTTTCACCAGATTTGGGGGTATTGAATCCAAATGGGATGAAGCTTAACAGGAAAATATATAAGGTTCAGCATGCATGTGTGTTCAGGTTATGCGTGTGTGCTTCAGTCAGTTGAGAAGGTGCAGGAGGGAGTAAACTCTTTTTAATGTGAGTTTGTAAAAATATTCACGAGAACTTGTGGTGGGTGTGGCCATGATTTAGTTGGCCACTAGTGACATCTGGATCCACAAAGCAATTCAAGAGCTGGCTTAACCAATAGATGTGAAATGTCTGGACCATAAGAAATAACTGCATCTTTTTGGCAGCCACTTTCCCTCAGTTGTGTCTTTTCCTTATTGTCTATTCCACCAACTTTATCAAAAGACAAATATTTTTGTTAGTCTCTAAGGGTCTAAAATCCAGCACATTTTCACCCTTGGACTGGATGTCTGGATGCTGAAGGTTTTCCTGCTGGAGACTTGTTATATATTGAGCCTCTATAGAAGTTTTATTTTCAGAATGCATTCTAATTATACATGTGCTGATGTCTCCCACCAAAGGAAAGAGAACAGAGATTTTCTTGGAGAAATATTTTCCACTCCTCTTTGTGTTCTCAGACCCCAGCACGATTTCTGACTCTGTCCAAGCATTTAATATCAACACAGGAATGATTTATTAAGAATAAGCAAGTCAACATTTGATTCATTTATTGGTGGTTGGATGAATGAAAGAGTGAATTAGTGGTTGAAGAAATGAATTATCAAATGATTGAATGATGAATGAATGAATGATGAGAGTTAAGCAGACCATGACTGTGAAAGAGCAGAAGAGACACCTATAGATTTGCATTTCACGTAAGGGCAGAGGGGAGAAGCTGTTGCATGCCTTAAAAAGAAAATATACAAACCTGTTATTTACTGGTGAGAGAAGTGAATGGTCCATTAGCAACACTTTAGTTCTTTCTACAAGTCTCAAATTATATGTGCACATTTGGGGAAAATGTTCCCTACTGAGCTCCCCTACTGCCTTGGCTGGCTTTTCCTGGAACCTCACTCCCCTGAGATCAGTAGGGAGCTGTTTCAGTTGGTGGGGATCTCCTAGGAGCAGTCACTGAAGCCATGACTCTGCAGCCCCTTCTGGGGATAATCACAGCTGAGCATCAGATGTTAGAGCTCTGGGTAGATAAACATGCTGTCTCTGTGTGTTCAGGTTAGAAAGCTGTTGCTGCTCTGACTTACAACCATGATATGAGACTGTATACCAAGAACACATTATGTAAGCTCTGGTAGGGATGAGCCCCAGGCTCCAATCTGAGAATCTCTGAAATCTCCTCTCTGAATATCTTTTTGTGGAAGACTAAAGAGGCTGGGATTGCTGTCGGCTCTCCAATGGCAGGACAGTTGATTCTAGACACCAACATTCTGCCAGAAGGGCTCTTTATTACCAGTCTCATGTTCTCTCTTTGCTTGATAAGACAAAATGAAAGCATGAAAGTTAAATGCATTTTGTGTGGCTTTTTAAAGCTATGCAAGCAGAACCATAGCAAGGCAAGGGGACTGCTCAGGTCAACATCCAGCAAATTAGTTGCCATCCGCTTGTGTGAAGTTCTTTAATGTTTAAGATGGTATTTACCTTGTGCAAATATGCATCTTGGTAGTAGAGTATTCTTTGTCTTTTTAGCATAGTGTCAGAGGCCACCTGTGGGTGCAGAGGAGGTTTTGGTGGTGAGATCCCCAGAGAAGAAAGCACACAAGATAACATCAGGAGAACAACAACAGCAGCCTTATTCTACAGAGCTTTTTTCTTTCTTTCTCTCCCTTCCTTCCTTCCTTCCTTCCTTCCTTCCTTCCTTCCTTTCTCTCTCTCTCTTCCTCTCTCTCTTTCTCTTTCTTTCTTTCTTTCTTTCTTTCTTTCTTTCTTTCTTTCTTTCTTTCTTTCTTTCTTTCTTGGTGGTACTGGGTTTCCTGGAAACCCTTCTATTTCCGGGCTACACTCCCAGACCTATTTTATAATTTTATTTGGAAACAGGGTCTCTTAAGCCCAGAAAGGCTGGCTTCGAACCTGTGTGATCCTCCTGTCTCTGCCTCGCAAGTTTGGGGATTACAGCACGTGCCACCATGCCCGGCTAGAGAGCTTTTCTTTATATAGGGGTCTGGGGAAAATGGCTTACAACCATGCCAGTGTAGACATGTGTAGGCGTGTTGGATTTTGCTTGCTTATGCTTATATAACCAAGTACACATCTGTGGCTATGTGGGATGAATGGGGTCATGCCCTTCCCACCCACCTGTACTTCTTCTTCTTCCCCACCCTCTACCCCCCTTTAGGATGGTGGTGAGTAATTTCACCCAGATATCATTGCACTGGGCCTAAAGTCCATGGAAAGCAATAGAGGGTACAACAGGAGACTACTATTCTTCTAGCCACACAGGCTTGGATAGTCAATACCCATCTCTAGTAGGAGCCCATTGAGTTTTATCAGGTTGTAAATGTTAGACCTGAATACTTGTATATGTCAGGGACACTCTCAAGGGCCCACTATAAGCTGTTGACAGTTGTTGAAGGGCAACAACATCTAACACTAGAAGAGAATTAGAGGTTAGCATAACATTGTTGATATAATGGAACAACTGTATAGCCTTGGGCTTCTACCAGAAGGCTAAACACTGTGCCACCAGACTTTACCACAAGGTAGGACTATGTAGCTATCCCTGGGACAATACCAAAACAGGTCTACTGCTGCCTTTCCTAGGTAAAGGCAAATTGTTTTGGGCTTTCTAGGGTAATATCAGTGGAGAAAAAGTCATTTGCCAAGTCTACAAAATAATGGAACTATTCCAGTTCAAGTGACAGGGGATCCATCAGTTCTCAAATCTTGAGTACTACTACATTCGAGGGTGGTGTTACTTTATTTAGTTCCAGGTAGTCTACCATCATGTGCCAGGAACCATCAGAGTTTCAAACTGGCCATATGGGAGAGTTGGATGGGCTATGAGTCACGCATATTATACTTGCCTCTTCTAGTTTCAGTATCATCATTTGTCCAAATTCCTCATGCCCTCAGTAACTTATACTGCTGTACATTCACAGTCTTTGTGGCATGGGGGAATGATGGGGATGAACTCGAGTGATAGTCTTTACCATTGCACTTGTAGATAAAAATTCTCCAATAGTTGTCTGCATAGTCAATCCCTGTACTGTATCTACCTCTATGTATTCTGCTATGGGGGACATGTACATATCATGCTGCTTAGGAGGCAGGAATCTGATTCCCAGAATCACCCAGGTGCATCGAACCATAACTGAGATGTCCCCTAATCTTTTATGGTAGCTTTATGTTCGGTTAATTTATTCCAGTTGCCAAAGAGGGTGATGTTATCATATCAACTAGTGCTAGGATGCATTGCATATTGTGGTGACCAGTAAATTGTCAGTTCTACCTGTAGCCTTAGTCAGCCAATTGCCCTGATACCCAGATACCTCAACTGGATCCCTAGTCTTGAAGAAAGTCAGCCACATGACTGGACTTTATCTTCAAATTATTTCCTCGGCCTTCTTTGGAGGTAAAGGGATGTATCTTTGTTTCTGATGAAGATGCTGCTGGTGCCCAAGTACTTCATTGGGCACCCATTCTATTTTTCCTCACAAGTGGCAATAGTGTACAGGGGTTGTTACTGCTCTACCATGTCCAGCAGTTGCTGGGTGTACTCATCCACGGGTGGCTGTTGGGGTGGTCTCCTACTGAGCTTTAGCGCTGTCTTCCCGTGGACTTGCAGGCAGTCTCCCAGCCTACTTCAGTCCTCCATGGTCCCTTAAACCTGTGGACACAGAGATGGGGCTGAGTCTCCTGGACAGGAATCTGTTTGGGTATGTTACTTCCTCCTGGAAGTGGGACAGGGAGGATGTCTATTGCATAATCCTGCATAGGGCTGAAGACTGCAGAGGCTGCTGAGGCTCAGTGGCAGGACTGCTGGTGATTTTAACTCCAGCTTGATCTCTTCTGCCATTTGTATTCTACCTGGCCTCTGGGGCTACTGATATGCACTGGAACATGCAGCTTCAGTACTTCTAAGGCATTGGGAACTTCTTCTGGCTGGTTATACACTATCAGATAATTGCTACTTGGAACTAGAGTGAGGCCAGGGTCCACATATGCTCTGTTTTGACTATCCTTCTGGGGCTGCTAATCCAAATGGGTACTGGGGAGTACTCACTTCATCCTGCTGGTTATGCCGAGTGTCCGGGTCCAACTGTTGTTGCAGAATAGGTTTCAGGGGTGAGATCTTCAGAAAGAAGAATGCATGTGGGATCCCCATCAGGAGAACAACAGCAGATTTTTTCTACAGATATGGTTCTGGGCAAAATGTCGTATGTCCACAGTAGGTTGGATATGCACAGACATGTTGTGTTTTGCACAGTCATGCTTAGATAACTTATTGCACATCTGTGGCTACACTGAATGAACTGGTCATGTCCTTACCACTGGCCTGTACTTTTAGGCTATACACATAGCAAGAGAAAAAATAATAATCTTGATGCAGTTCATGACTCTAAAACTAAGCTCAGTGAATGGTCACAATGATATCAAGAAGACATAATTACTTACTTTCTTTGAGAGGGACTTGAAGTGCCTAGAAGTATATTTTGGGAGAAATGGGAATATATTTTTTTAAATGTCAATGTTCTGCTCTTTAAAATTGGAGAAGTGAACTAATGAATTTTGAAATTTTTCTGAGCATGGTAGCACATGCCTGTAATCCCAGTACTTGGATGACTGAGATAGACTTAAAGATTTGAGGCCAGTAATACGTGGTAATTCAGAAAGACCTTGCTTTGTAAAATATAAAAGTAGATAAAATATGTTTAGCATGTAGCTCAGAGGTAGAACACCCCTGGGCTCAATCCCCAGTGCTACACATACACAAAATAAATAAATAATTGCTTATATACATCAATTGTTTTTCCACACTTGTCCTTAATTTCATTATTCTTTACAATCTGTTATGTTCATCAGAATACTAAATTCTCAGTTGCTATTATTGTTAACAATAGTAGTAATACTAATAAGTTTCTTAGTATATAGTTTTCTGTATAGGCATTGAGCTATTATTATAATTATATACCATATAATTTTGATATATATTATAATTAACATCTTACAAAAATTCTAAAATCAGATTGTCATTTATTCATGATAGTGTTTAATCATCAACATAGTGTACTTTGAATCAATAAATTTTTTATCAGATATCCGAAACAAGCTTTGCAACAGGAGTTCCAAATAATCGATTATGTTACTTATAATTAGGAGTGACATATTTGTTCTAAGTAATCTCTATTTTCTTTAAAGGACTATGTCAAGCAATTGTCTGTTGGTGCTTAGTTCAGGAGCAACTTTCTTTTACCTTCCTTTGTGCCACTAAGGATGAAAGCATGAAAAGTACATTTTCTGAATTCCCTTGCTAGATGGATATAAATAGTTCTCATTTATCTGGGACTTAGGTGTTTTCAGGGATATGAGATGTACAGGGATGTTTTCTTACAAAAACTTGAAAACCTTTTTTAGAAAATGATGATGAATTAGCTACCTTAATTGACAAACCAGATGTCTATATGATTTTTCTCTTTTATTTCCTTTTGATATCTGTACAAATGATATTATAGATAACTGAAGCCTTCCATGATCACCTACTATAAAAAGTGAAATAACTAACAATAAAAAGTTAAATAACAAATACAACAGCAACATCTGTTCTCTAATACTTCTTATTTCTCTTAGGCTGTTTCATTTATTATACTTTTTAGCATCACACAGAATATGCTAAGTGAGATTAGTCAGTCACAAAAAATAAGAAATCAAATGCTTTCCCTAATATATGAAAGCTAGGGAGAAAATGGGTCATAGGAGGAACTCTAGATGAAGAAGGAAAACTATAGATGAGCAAATAAGGTGACCTAACTGAGGGAATGAGGGGAGGAAAGAGGGAACTTTTCTAATGCACACGATGAACTTAAACATATCAAAGTCAATCACTAAGTCAAACATGAGAAGGAGGGGGGTGGGAATGGGCGTGGGGTTTGGGTAAGGGCTAATTGGGTGATGTGTGAATGTATGCCTCCACCATCTCGTACTCTATGAAAATGTATGACTAAAATATTTTAAAAATTGATTTTATAAAACAGGGCAAAGACTTAACAGACTCCTTGGCAAAGAAGATGCCCAAATATAAAGCATATGAAAGATGCTTCACATCATAAGTCATCAAGGAAATGCAAATTAAAACAACAATGAGGTATGCAGAGACACCTGTGAGAATGGTTGTAATCCAGAACATTGGCAACACCAAATGCTTTGAGGATGTGGAATGGCAGGAACTCTCACTCATTGCTAGTAGAAATTCAAAATGGTACTTTGGAAGGCAGTTTGGAGGGTTTTTTTTATATAACTAAATACACTCTTTTATTCATTTAGCAATCACTCTCCTTAGTATTTATACAAAAGATTTGAAAATCTGTTTCCATGTAAACACTTGCATGTAGAGCTTCACAGTTGCTTTATTCATAATCACCCAAACTTGAATGGAACAAGCATGTCCTAAAATAGTGAATGGATAAACTGTAGTACATTCAGATAATAGAATATTATTTAGTGCATAAGAAAAAACAACAAAGAGTTATCAATCTATGAGAAGATAGAGAAGACACATGCATATTACTCAGGGAAAGAAGCTAATCTGAAGGAGCTACATACTGTATGGTTCCAAAAGTATGGAACTCTGAACAAGGTGAATTTTGAAACAGTAGAATGATTCATGGTTGCCAGTCTTAGAGGAGAATAGGTGAAAACAAAGGAATTTTAGGGCAATGGAATTAGTCTGTATGACACTATAGTGCTAGATATATATCATTATAAATTTGTTCAAGAACATAGACTGTACAGCACTGAGTGAATCCTAACCATAAATAACAGACTTTTGCCGATAATGTGGAATAAAAGTTCCTCCTTGTAAATTATGTCCAGTCTTATGGAGTATATCCAGTAGTGGAGGAAGCTATGAATTCGTGGAGCCTGGGACATATGAGAAATATTTGCAAATATCTTCCTCTCAGTATTTAAGTTTAAAAATTGCTCCCAAATTGTCTACTTTTAGGGTTAAGACAGATAACTTCTGATGTAGAGTCTCATTATGGAAAAGTAAACTTTCAATGGACCACTTCTAAGTTACTTAATACTCAAATACAAATTCCTAGAGATGAAAATTTAAACTACGATTCTAGATAAATCACAAGGACTCTTGATTGCACCACTAGTTACTTTTCATAAGCGATGTACTAACCCCTTAGATTGTGCAGGAGTGGAATGCCATATTCATGAATCTATTCATGCACTATTTGAGCCATTCAATAGATATTTGATGAATGCCAATCCAGCCACAGGCTTGAGAATGAGCAAAATAGGTACAGTTCCCACCCTTACTTGTAGTGGAAAAGACAGTCGAACATATTACCACACAGATAAATGAAGTCTGAATCCTAGAACATGATAAGGGACAATATTGACAATCAAAGAGAGATTAAATAAAGCTTAGAATATTCTGTAGGCTTTAGACTAAATATTTGTGCTCCTTTCCTTTTCCATTCATATATTGAATTACTAGCCTCTAAGATGATTCAAGTAAGAATAGGAACTTTGGGAGAAGACTAAGAGGCAGACCTTTCAAAAGTGGGTTTAAGGCTCATATTAAGGCTTTCTGTGCTTGGCTGATCTCACTTAACATAATATTCTCAAGGTTTTTCCATCTCCTTGAAAATGACACAATTTTGTTCTTCTTTATAGCTGAGTAGAATTCCATTGTGTGTATTTCCCATAATTTTGCAATCAATTCATCTGTTGATGGGGACCTAGGTTGATTCCATATTTTGGCTATTACAAATTGTGCTTCTATGAACATAGGTATGCATATGTTACTGTAGTTCTCTGATTTCAAGCCCTTTAGAAAAATACCCAGGAGTGGTAAAGCTGGATCATATGGTGGATCTATTCTCAGTTTTCTAGGGATATCCACACTGGTCTCCATAGCAGCTGAGCTAGTTTGCACTTCCACCAACAATGTTAAAGAATTCCTCTTTCCCCACATCCTCACCAGCAATTGTTCTTGTTTGATTTTTTTATGCTTGCCACTTTGACTGGGGTTAGATGGAATCTCAGTGTAGTTTTGATTTGCATCTCCCTGATGGCTAATGATGTTGAACATCTTTTCATCTATCTATTGGCCATTTCCATCTCTTTTGTAAAGTGTCTATTCCGTTCAGTTGCCCATTTCTTGACTGGGTTGTTTGTTTTGCTAGTGTAGAGTCTTTTGAGCTCTTTGTATATTTTGGACATTAGCCCTCTATCAGAGTGGTGGCTGGTAAAGATCATCTCCCATTTTATAGGCTTTATCTTTAAGTTAGTGATGGTTTCCTTTGATGAGAAGAATAGGCAGTGGGCTCTCATCAGATAACAAGTCTGTGAGCATCTTGATCTTGAACTTTCAAGGCTCCAGACCTATGAGAAATACTTATTGATCTGTAGGCTACGCAGCCTATAGAAATTTTGTAGAGAAGCCACGATTAGCTAAGATAAAAATTGGTTCTGAATAATTAAGTATTGCTGTCATGCATACCTAAAAATATGGCAATGGTTTGGAGCTTGGTAATAGAAAAGACTGGAAATGCTTTGAGGTCCATGGTCGAAAAAGCCTGCAAAGCCATACACAGGCTGGGCTATCTGGGGAGAGCTCAGATAAGTAGGAAAGCTGGTAAAAAAGCCCATTTTCCTTAAAAATACCTAAGTAATCCTGAACCAAATATTGGTAGAACAATGTAATATTGACTTGACATCCCTTTATGGGTCTTTTTTTTTTTTTTTATTTTATTGGTGCACTGTATTCATACATCATAGTGGGATACAAACTTTTGTAGACATACACGCACACATCGCCCAGTCAGCCCCCACCCGATCCCCACCCCATTCCCTCCCCACCCCTCCCTCCCATGCTTGGCTTAGTGGTTGACATCTAGTATTATAGCAAATTATCCAAAATTAAAAATGATAATCTCATGTAACAGTTTCATTTGTCTGATACCAAGCTTTTGATGACTTAAAGATAACATTTCAATATTTCTTTTTGCTTTCTTTCTTACCAGAGAATATTTTTTTCTATTTTTTTTTAGGTGAAACTATCATATATTTATATATTTATTTTTCAGAAAAAATCTATCCTAATATGGAATATGGACTCTAGGTACCCAAAACGATCTTGAAAAAGAACAAAGCTAGAAGATATATATTTTCTGATTTCAAACCATATAAAGCTACAATAATTGAAACAGTGTAGTACTATTCTAAAGGCAGATATATAAACCATTGGAGTTAAATAAAATATGGGTCTTCTGATCAAGTCTCAGACTGAAAAGAGATATGTTATTGGACAATGGAGGAGAGATCATCCTTTTATAAAGAGGTGAGGAATTTGTGTTTGTATCCTAGTATTTTGTGGAGTGTGTATCTTGTGAGTGGTGAAATTGAATATTTGGCTGAGAGAATTTCTAATAAAAGTATCAGAGTCACAGCTTGGCTTCTCTTGACTGCACACAGTAATACATAAGAAGAATAGAACAACATAAAGATGAAACTGTTAATGAAAAAGGGAACATAACAAAAAATAAAGGCCAGGGGCAATGGCACAGTCCTGTATTCCCAATACTTGAGAGGCTGAGACAGGAAGATCACAGGTTTTAGATCATCTTCAAAAACTTAATAAGGCTCTATTTCAAAATAAGAAATAAAAAAGGGGTTAGCGGTGTAGCTTAGAAATAGAACGTCCCTGGGTTCAATCTGCACTGCTGAAGAAGAGAAAAAAAAGAACAGAAATAAAAGACTGTCAATTTTCAGCCTATGGATATTATAAAAGTAACAAAATATGGTCAAAAGGAAACTTTCAGGGTTTGGCCAAATGACCTTCTTATATGATTAGTCACTAGTCATCCATCTGGAAAGAAGCAAGGAGATATTGTCCAAGACAATGCAAGAATGTAAAGGAGGAGCTCTGTGTTTGGGGACCCTTGGGGCACAGTGCTCTCTATGTCACAGTGATTGTCCCTCTAGAGGGTGCAGTCTCTGCTGGCAGAGAGAGTGCATGAGCCCTGTGCATGTGAGGAGGACAAGTCTCTGAATGACCTGGGATGGCTTAGCTCTTCCTCATCTTGCTTTATTTATTAGACAGGATATACTAAGAATTCAACATCCTGAGACAAGAAGAAACTTCACAATAACTTGGATGATGTCTTCAATCCTCCTAAAAGAAAATCTACTACAGTGCTTCTGCCCAGCCATTCCAGTTTTCCTTAGGGTATAAACTCTAGAGCAGAATGCTTTAGGGATCCCTCAGGTACTTTGCAAAGTGGTACACATGCAGAGAACACCCCTTTTTGTCCTGGGCAGCTATCCTGAGCTTTGGGGTAGCCAGTTTACCATGGATCCGAGGCTTCCATTAATTCTTGCTTCCTATCTATGAATAATGAAGTTGCTTTACTTGATATGTTGTTAGCAGGTTTCATAGAAATCTAAGCAGAAATTGGAGAGGTATTCAGAGTCCTATCTTGTGATTCATAACCAGTGCATCATGTTCCTCTCCCAGGAATTGGCATTAGTGCATGGCACTTTGCTTAAGAGCAGTTCAAACTCGACCTTGGTATCAAAGAACAGAGCTTCCCAACAAGCTGTGCAGTTAGGACCTCAGTCCTAGAGAACATCTAGGCCAAGGTCAGAGGTTCTACCAGGATGAGACCCAAGCAGGTATCTATTGCAGGGCCATCTAGCCAAGATGTTGGGAAGGGACCACAGGAAGCCATGGTGGGAGGGCTGCCAGAATCTTGAGGGCCTAACCCCTTCCTGATAAAGTTGGAGGGTCAGGATTGTTAGCCTAGAGGGTCTGGAAGGCAGGGCTTCTGTCCAGTGGGTCTGGAAGGCAAAGAAGTTTATTTTCAAGCCTTAAGGTTTAATATTATTGCCCTGTTGGGTTTCAGATTTACTTGAAAGCAGTTAACCCTTCCTTTCTTCCTATTTCTCTCCCATTGAAATGGGAAAATCTTTTCTGCCTATTCCACCACCGCATCTGGGAAGCATATAAACTTGTTTAAGCTCATGGGTTCACATCTGGAGAAGAATGTGCCTCAGAATGAATTGTACCTTGAGTCTTATCTGAATCTGATGTAGGAGGTTTTTAGCTGAGGCTTTGGAGTTGACACCATGGGAGAATAACATGAATCCAGGGAAGAATGCTGTTGGCTGAATGTGTCCCCAAATCCACTTGTTGAAACCTGATTACTAGTAGCATGGTATTTAGAGAGGGGTCCTCTGGAATGTAGTTAGGTCTTTAGGGTGAACAATTCACAAATGAGATTATTGTACTTAGAAGGCCTTCACCCTTTCTTCCATGTGAAGTGACAGCAAGATGACAGTTATTTATAAACCAGGAGGAGGTTCATTGCAAGCCATCAGATCTCCTGGTGCCTTGTGACCTCGAGGTTCCAAAACTATGTGAAAAATAAATTTTTCTTGCTTATAAGCCATACAGTCTTTGGCAATTTATTATTGTAGCCCGAACAAACTGAGACATTTAATGTGTGTGGGAGGCAGAGGAAGTTCAAAGGGATGGAAGATTTGAGCATGAATGACTGAGAAAGAGAGTGGCTTTTCCTACAGTCAGGACTTATTAATGCAAAGGCTGGTGTGATGGAGGCTGCAGTCTGGGTTATGGTTTGATAGGACTTTTTTTCCTTCTGATCATTCAAATCAGCACCTAGAGGTAGAGTTGTGGCCCAAGTTCATCATTATCCCTGAAACCAAACTAAATGTCTCTGCTTTGAAGTTTTAACTAGAAATCATAAGATACATTTGCCAACAGTTCTATGGGTGTTACCAAAGTGCACACAGCCCACTAGCTCTCAATAACTTAGTTTTCAACTGATAATGTTAAAAAGAGGCACTTTTCTAAAACTTTTAAGTGATCTACAATCTTTCAGACTACTCTCCTAATGGACACTTTTTTCTTTTGACTAGATAGGTTATTTCTATTTTGGCCTCTGACCAAAGGGAATTTGAAGCTCTTCCATTTTACATAAATGCACATCTGAGCAGTGATTTTCTTTTTTGGTTTTAATCTTTGACACAGAGCTGCAAAATATCTTCTTTAGTTAGAGAAACCGCAGCCATCTTGGACAAAAAGTAATATGGTTTTTAATAATGTCTAAATGGCTCGACATCCTCTTCGACACATCAAAAGAGGCAAGCACAAAGGTCCATGTGACCCAGATATAAAATACTGCTCATAGCATAATGGTCAAAACATCATTATTCATAGACAAACCTATTGTGTTACTCAAAACATGGTTGAAAGTAGGAAAACCTAAAAATATAAAATAAGTTACTCTAACTAATGTCTCTGCTATATATTTCTGAATCATATCTGAAAACACTAGCTAAAGATTAGAAACTGTGTTTGCCATCTATACACTGATTATTGTGTAATATGTATCTCAGCCAATGATTCTATTAGAACTCTGCTAATTGGATGTCATGGATTCACAATTTATTTGTTTCCATTTCCTTGGCTGGTTGTGCTCCAACTGGCACATCATAAAATCTGTGACCCAAGCCTGCTTAGCATCATCGTTTGGCCAGCCTACTAAAAACATCATAGAGAAAATTATACTATACTAAGTGGGAGATCCCAAAACTTTAGTGTAACAACAAAGCTATATTTTATCCTTGGACGAGAGGAAGCATTTTATTATGGAAATAGAAAAACATTTGCAGACAGACCCCTGTAAATCCCAATTTCCTGTGAAACCTATGTAATACTACTTACCTCATAATACTGATTTACTAGGCAGATAAAATGAAATAAAAAGCCTTGCTTATATTAGCATTCCAGTAAAAGTTTGTAAACCCTGTGACTTTTGCTAAAGTTACTTAATCACTCTACATCAGTTTTCTCCTCTATAAAATGTCTATCGGAACTAAACATGGTGGAATATGCTTGTAATCCCAGTATACGGGAGGCTGAGATGGGAGGCTGGCAGGTTCGAAACCAGCCCCAGCTACTTGGTGAGGTCCCCTGCAACTTAGACCCTGTTTCAAAATAAAGAATAAAAACTAGAGCTGGGCGTGATGGCACATGCTTGTAATCCCAGCATTTGGGAGACTGAGACAGGAGGAACGAGGTTCACGAACAGCCTCAGTTACTTAGTAAGGCCATTTGCAACTCAGTGAGACTGTTTCAAAAATAAAAAATAAAAAATAAGGCTGGGGATGTATTTCAGAGGTAGGATGTCCCTGGGTTTCATCTCCAGTATAGCAAAATAAAATAAAATATAAAATGAGAACTAGGGTTGTAGCTTGTTGGTAAAATGCTTCTGGATTCCATCCCCAATACTGCAATAATAAACAAACAAACAAACAAACATAGCTATCTTGCTTCAGACCATTAAGTGAAGATTAAATGACTTTAAATGACTTGGTGAATGACAAGCTCTTAAAAAAAGTACCAGACGATAGTACTTGCTCAATAAATGCAGTGGGTTTTGCAATCATTATTATTCATCATTGGTGTGATAATAAAATATTCCACATGAAGAGATCAGCATGAACTATTTTTATTTCTACCTAAAATCTATCATGTATTTTTAGAGGTGTGGGGATGGGGTAGAACAGACTTGAGGTGTGAGCTCCGAAGGGTTTGGTACTACCAGAGAGTGCTAAGTGAGATCAGTCAGGCTTAGAAAGTCAAGGGTCTGTGTTTTCTCTCATACGTGGAAGCTCAAAGAGAAAACTGGAGCCAGATGTGGTGACATACTTACGCTTGTAATCCCAGCATTTGGGAGGCAGAAACCAGAGGATCGTGGTTCACAGACAGCTTCAGCTACTTAGTGAGGCCCTTCACAACTCAGTGAGACTTGTTTCAAAAAATAAAAAGACTGCCGGGCGTGGTGGCGCACGCTTGTAATCCCCGCGCTTGGGAGGCAGAGACAGGAGGATCGCGCAGGTTCGAAGCCAGCCCCGCGCGCTGGCTTAGGAGACCCTGTTTCCAAATAAAAATGTAAAAATAGGTCTGGGAGTGTCGCCCAGAGGTAGAAGGGCTTCCAGGAACCCCAGTACCACCAAAAAATAATAATAATAAATAAAAAATAAAAAGACTGAAAAAAACTAGGGCTGGAGGTAGAATGCACTGGGTTCTATCCCCAACACAGTAAGAGAGAGAGAGAGGAGAGAGAGGAGAGAGAGAGAGATATGGAGGGATAAACAGAGAGGGGGGAATTATGAAAATGAAATGAGGAGAGACCAGTGGAGCAGTGGGAAGATATGGGGAGAGAGGAGGGAAGGGACAGGGGTAATATAGGGAAGGAAACAGATCAAATAACGCATGTTTTTTTTTTTTTCTGTGTGATTGGACCACTACACAGCTCATCATCATGTGCCATTACATTACGCCAATAAAATGTTTTCAAAGAGTGCTCTGTGTAGAATTCCATTGTGTGCATTTCCCATATATTTGCAACCCATTTATCTGTTGATGGAGACCTAGGTTGGTTCCATATTTTGGCTGTTGAGAATTATGCTGCTATGAACATGGGTATGCATACATTACTGTAGTTCTCTGATTTCAAACCCTTTGGGAAGATACCCAGGAGTGGTAGAGCTGGATTATATGGTGGATCCATTCCCAGTTTTCTAAGGAATCTCCACATTCTACTCAGCAATAAAGAAGAACAAAATCATGTCATTTGCAAGAAGATGGAAAGATCTGGAAAACATGTTAAGTGAGATTAGCTAAGTACAGAAAGAGAAGAGACATATGTTTTCTCTAATATGCCAAAACTAGGGAGTATTAAGGATACCAGAGGGACTCCAGATAATGAAGGGGAAGCCTCAGCAAAGCCAGAGAACAGAGGTTGGGAAAGAAGAAGGATGGGTTTAATTAATGGAGGAGCTATATTCGAATATGTGCATAAATATGAATGTAGCATGGTCAACCTGGACACTCATTGTTGGTAGGGTGGGGAAGGGGAGGTAAGGGGAGGGCATCAAGTACTGTGTGATTATATGACATTGTCAACATGACCCATATCGTGATGTTAGACTTTAGTGCACCAATAAAATATAATTTGAAAAAAGAGTGCTGTGAAACTGATTAGCATTATTCATGAAGCAGTTTTGGTTTCTGCTGTGAGGGATCTTAACCAGTATATCAAGTTCCTGGTGTAATTATTGGAGAAGGTGGAAAGCCAGCAAAGACTTGTGTAGCAGGTCAAATGATCATGTCTGTTTCTGAATGATGATTCAAAGGGGTTGGGTGACTAATGAAGAAAGATTGATGAGAAGCAAGGGAAGGGGTTGGGAGTATTTCGAAAGTGATTGCAGAGTAGGGCACTTCTCAGCAAAGGCAGCAGCAGTGATGGAAAAGAGGAAGCAGCCACAGGTAATGATGGAGAGAAAAATCAATCAGTGGTCTAATTGGATGTGGGTGTGTTAAAGGAAATAGCTAAAGCTCTTGGGAGATTTCAAATGTGTGAAAGTGGTTATATGATGAGATCAAAATTCAGAAGTGTTCTCATGATGGAGCGAATTGAGATCTATGATGGGAATTAGTGTGAAGCATTGCCTAGAATTCTTTCTTAAAAATGAATAAAAGAGAACACAGCATGGGACATTGAGGAATTCTTACACTTAAAAAAGAGGTCAGCAAATCAAAGGTGTCAAAAAATAGCAGGGGGAGAGCAGAGAGTAGCAAATTGGAAAGACAGTTATGTATTTAAAGGGAACAAGAGGCCAGTGGTAGAGGCAAATCATCACTAGTCGAAGGCTTCCTAATACAGTGTTGATTTAATTCTGAAAATGATGCAGTCTCTCCATTTTTTTCATATACTTTCACCCTGCTTCTCCAACATCACATAGATATCTATAAACACCCGTGGCTTCCTTAGTTCTTTTCCAACCCCTTCCTATTTATTGTCAAAGGCAAAGCTAGAAACTAAGATGCAATTATTGCAGGTATATCTGAGTCTAATGACCCTTCTTGAAATGATTCAGAAGATATTTCTGTGTCATGTTGCATTTATGGATGAAATCTGATAATTCATTTCTGTAACTAGACATATTTCTTTTGAATGTGGTAGTGATATTTATTTTTCTTTTTTTTCTTTTCTGAGGATGGAACCCAGGTGCATTCTACCTCTGAGCTACACCCACAGCCCTATTTTATTCTTA
The DNA here is from genome assembly GCF_963383645.1 of Muscardinus avellanarius. Taxonomy (NCBI): domain Eukaryota; kingdom Metazoa; phylum Chordata; class Mammalia; order Rodentia; family Gliridae; genus Muscardinus; species Muscardinus avellanarius. The sequence continues at coordinate 20,463,662 of NC_137789.1, read as the reverse complement.
ATATTGAAACAGGGTCTCACTGAGTTACAAAGCTCCTCACTAAGTAGCTGAGGCTGTCCTCGAACTGTGACCCTCCTGTCTCAGCCTCCCAAAGGCTGCACCACCATTTTTGGCTCATGTTACTTTTCTTTAAGACACTGAATCCCTGAGTGAAATTGTTTCTATTGGAGTTTTGGGGCATGTAAATATGATCCTTAGGAAGAACTCCCAAATTGGAAGAAAAGAACAAAACAAATTTTGCATAGTCAATTCAAGGTACTAAAGGATTGGTACAATCTTATACCAGGATTGTGTGATTTCTTTATAAGTTGTTTTTCATGTAATTTGCTTAAAAATGTGACTATGCTTGAAATAATTTTATGAATATTTTGAAAATCATAAAGCCTATATATTCTAAATGTTCTCAATCTCTCCAAGTTTGGAATTCATATCTAAATTATAAACAGATATCAATAACCCAGAGTATATTAACTTAATCTGTACCACTAAATTACCTACCTTACTATAAAGGACCTGTTTTTTTCTTGTAGAAAACATGCAGGATTTACACAATTTTCCTCTTATTCCATTCTCCCAACTGTAAAGCCACCAGTCAATCCTTGGAATGCCAAGAAAAACTAGGTTCTAAGGTTAAGTGGGGAATGTGCTTTTTTCCCTTTCAGTGCCAAGATTCTTCAACAGCATAGTTTTCACCATTTTTTCTGAAACAGTCTTCTCAAGATAATATCTGCCTCATCTCTTGGCCAAAAATGTTCTAAATACTAGGGGAGCATTATAGTCATATAAGGTATTAGGAAAGGGCCAGAAACCATTATATATTTTTTCCTTTGTTATCCTTCTTTTTCATCTTCCTACCAACATTCTATGGTGTCATACCCAAATTCCTCTTATCCTGGATATTAAAAAAAATGATTTTGTCCAGGTGTGGTGGTGTAGACTTCTAATCCCAGCATTTGGGAGGCTGAGACACGAGGATCGCGGTTCGTGAACAGCCTTGGCTACTTAGTGAGGCCTTTGCCACTTAGTGAGACCCTGTTTCAAAATAAAGAAAAAAAAAAACTTGGGCTGGGAATGTAGCTTGGACATAGAATGCTCTTGGATTCCATCCCCAGTACTACATAAAAAAAGTTTTAACATTCTAGTCAATTAAAAATAATCTTTTGACTATGGCTCTTTACACTGAAAATGCCAATATCATAGTAATATGTGTGTATACACTGTTAAACTTGCATAAGTATAAATAGTTTACTACAAATTAGATATAGATATATCTTACTTTCTACTGAGGCATCAAAGGCCAAGAACAATTCCATGGCTGCCAAGACCAATCCCATAAAGCTGGGTGCGGGCACTCAACCACTTGTTCATAACATACTAAAATATTGCAAAACAAGCTCTGCTTAGACTCATGGCCCTCTTCAATTCCAGCTGCAAATCAAGAAATATGAATATATTGAAAAGTGAGCAAAAGGCACTATTTTCAAAAGCATCACTTCCCTGTTTTATTGCTTGCTGTTTTATCTCCCCCAAGGAAAACACATTCTTCCATTTTACCTTAAGCCAATGAACAGAGTGTTAAGGAGACCACTTGGAGTGATAAACACAAGCTGCTAGGAGTTTGCTGGAGTTGAGTATTATGAGTCAGGCTTGGAAGGTCTAAATGTCATAAACTATGACTGGAATATCCTAAGGGCAGGACCGAGAGTAAACTGTATTTCCACCATGGAAGTGAGATAACTTGGTTTAGCTGTCCCACTTGACTACCTGGAGTGTCCATGTGATGCCAACAGAATGGAGGAATGCTGGGCCCCCAGTTCTGTGAGGATTATTGCAAATCGCTACCTGGGTAATACTACCTCCTCCCAATATCAAAGCTGCTGTTTCCCCTAGCTAGGTTCATGGAGGAGGGGCATAATGCTATGGGCTTGAAGAGCTGCCCAATGGCCTTGGTGCTCTTTAACGGCAGGCACACAATTACTGGCTCTTTGCTTCATTAGGTGGCCTTATGGGCTCCTTAAATATCCTCCTTCAGTAGCTGTTTACAATACACCTGGGGATTGCAGGTGGAGGCTTCTAGGGGAGGATGCTTAGGACCCCACATGGAGCAAAGAGCCAGTAATTATTTACCTGCCATTAAAAAGCACCAATGCCATTATTCAAGTGTTCAGGTTCATAACATCATGCTGCTCTTCCATGAACCTGATTAGGTGAAAACCAACAGCTATTGATATTGAGAGGAAGTAATACAGAAGCGAATTGATATTATCTATAAATCTGACTCCTTGCCCACTCCAGAATTTTCAGGATTCTGGCAGAATTAATTAGGAAAATAGGAGGAAATAAAATCAAAAGTCAGTTAGGAACATTGAAAATGTATTCATAAGAAGTAATTTATCATGACTTGGTTTGTATCTATATTCATAGCCACACAATTCACAATTGCTAAACTATGGAAACAGCTAAGATGTCACATCAACAGACAAATGAAAAACTCTGGGATATGTATACAGTGGAATTTTACTCAGCCATAAAAAGAAAAAAATAAGTCATTTGCAGAGAAATGGATGGAACTGGAGAACATGGTGCTAAGTGAGATTAGTTAGTCACAAAAAATAAAAAATCAAATACTCTCCCTAATATGAGGAAGTTAGGAAGAAAGATGGTCATAGGAGGAACTTTACCCAAAGGAGAAATAATAGATAAGCAAATAAGATGAGCTGAGAGGGATGGGAGGGGAGAAGAGGGAAATTCCATGTACATGATGTACATATGTACATGATATACATATGTAAATGATGTAATTCACAAACATAGCAATCACTAAACCAAATATGAGAAGGAGGAAAGGGGAGGGAATTGGGTAAGGTCTGAGTGATATGAGCATGTGTGCCTCTACCATCTTGTACCCCATTAAGATACAATGCATTAATTAAAAAAAAACTACAAATAGCCAAATGTGGTAGCACAGGCTTGTAGTCACAGTATTTGGAAGGCCGAAACAGGAGCATCATGTACGCTCAAAGCCAGCCTCGGCTACTTAGTGAGGCTCTCAGCAACTTCTTGAGAACCTGTTTCCAAATAAAAATATGAAAATAGGCCTGGGAGTGTAGCCTGTAAGTAGAAAGCCCCTGGGTTCCATCCCCAGTACCACGCACACACAAAACTACAAATATAAAAAGAAGTAAATTTAAAATTACTTTGAATTACTAAGGAACTAGAAAAATCTATGTATCTTGCTTAAGATTTTAAGGGGAGGCAGAGTGGAAATACATGCATAGGATTGTCTGACAAAGAGATGTGGTAAACAGAATAATGGCCTCCCAAGGATTCTTGTAGTGTCCTTCATCCCTGAAAGCTGTGAATAGGTTGCATTGTATAGAAAAGAGGAATAAAGGTTTCAGATGGATTTATGGTTGTTAATAAAATGACCTTACAATAGTGAGAATATTCTGTATTATTTAGTTGGCCCAATGGAATAATGAGAGAACTTAAATGTAGGAAAGAGATGCCAAGGGTCCAGGTCACAGTGACATGTGTGAGAAAGACTCATTTGACCATTACTGGCTTTGAAGATGGAATGAAAAAAGGTACCAAGGGATGTGAACATCTTCTAGACACTGGAAAGGGCAAGAAAATGGATTCTCCTATAGAACCTCCAGAAAGACATGAAGCCCTGCCAATACAGTGAGACCCAGTTAAGACTTTTGACCTTCAGAGTATTAGACAATACATCTGAGTGACTTGTGCCAATGGTGGTAGGAAATGAATACAGGGGATAAAGAGAGAAAAAAAAATAACCAAAAGTAGGTTGCTGCTCTTCACTATAGAAGGAGACAAAGGAGAAATAATAGATAAGCAAATAAAATGACCTTAGAGAGATGGAAGGGGAGAAGAGGGAAATTCCATGTACATGATGTACATATGTACATGATATACATATATAAAAGATGTACATTCACAAACATAGCAATCACTAAACCAAATATGAGAAGGATTGAATGACTTATGCCAACTGTGTAAGAGAAAAAATATTTATAACTAGGTGTATCATTTATTAGATTTTAGCATACAGTGGGTCTGCTTGTCTTATAAGTAAGCCTCTTAATTCCAGATAAATAGATGGTGAGGTTTGCTTTAAATTTCAAAGTCCTATTAAGAAAGGGGGCCTCTTCCGAGACAGTCATGTTTATTCTGTCAAAACTTTCAAAATAGTTTTCCAAGCCAAAGGAAGAAATGAGAATGCCCATTATTAAATTGTTTTTGGAATGGTGTAATTCCTCTTTATGAGGTTGGCTGACTTTTGCTTATTTATAGAGGAGAATGTTGAGAAAATCTGAGCCCTGGGAACTAAAGTCAAGCAAACCTCTGGGTCCAGCTTTAATGGAGAAACATTTCACTAATTTGTAGTTTTGTTACTGTTGGTGGTGGTACTGTGATTTGCTTTTGCTTTGCTTTTCTTGAGAGAACAAACATAAAGGTAATTCCTAACACCAAAATCTCTGAAATGGTGTTGATTTGGTTGAAAACAGAAGATATTGCCTAGCCCTTCTTCTGATAATCCCAGTGTAGTGTTGCTACCAACAGAATAAGTGAGGAATGTTTTTTACATTGTGTTCTTGGAAAAATAATTATATGTGGCGACACAGTGAGAACTTTTCCATTCATGTACAAACTATTAGTTTGAAGAAGAATCTTCCTGATCCAGATTCATGCATTTATTTTATATATTTAGCCATATTTAGCATATATGCATAAGTCCTATCTACATGGTTAACATGGATCTACAGTCTCCATGAATGTCTTAACCATATAAAAATTCAGAGTTTTTATTATTCCCTACTTATTTACCATTTGTAGAACTCAATAGATGTTTCTCTCTGCTCTAGTTTTGTAACTCATGAAGCCACATTTCAGGTTAGAAACCTTTAACTATATAATATATTTGGCCATACACTTTGAACATAGTAGATATATAATATTTTTGATAACTTTATTCTTACAAATTCTTTACAAAGAGGAACTTCAATATCTTCTCCCTATACCTTTTTAAGTCACTGTTAAAATTTTTATCTCAGTTTAGTAGTATAATATATACTAGCCCAAGGGAGGCCCATTTCATATTCATATAGCAGTATTTCTAGTGCATAGACTATCTTCCACACGATTTAGAAACTTATACTTGTTCAATCTTGCCTCTAAGTTGTCTCGTTGGGCCTTGGAGATTTCTTCATTTACTTGTGAGGTGGTAAAGAGAAAGCAAAAAAGTGATGCTTACTTCTCATTCACCCTTCTTGAGTAGTGGCACATCTCTTTTATTTCCATTAACTTGGAAAGAACTAGTCACATGGTACCACCTAGATGCAAGGACAGTAGGAGAACCTAGTTCTTAGATGTGCAGCCACTTTCTAGTAATAACTCTATGAAGGGAAAAGCATAGCTCTTTAGAGCCTCTACCACAGATTTCAACTTACAATTGATGTAAATATGTATGTGTGATTGCACAAGCACATATCACAATAAAATCTTTTATATATATATTTTTTACTGCATATCACTTAGGGTAAAAAATGGTGTTTTATTTTACAGGCAACATATATAACCTTGAAGCTCATTCAAATCTCTAATTATCTGTAAAACTTTTCTTCAGTTCAGGATAAAAAATATTCTCACATCTGTTACAGATTGAATTATTGGCTTTGATTCTTCACGTGTTTGCCATGTTTCTCTATTGGAGGGATATACTTTTCTGCCCTTTTTCTCTGACCTAAGCCATGTAACTTCTTTGGCTAATGGGATGTTAGAAAACGTGATCCAAGTAGGAGCTTAAAATGTACTAATGCATTTGAATTTTCCCCTGACACCTCTAACACCACCATTCTATGAACATGTCACAGTCTGGTATTCCTGAAGGCATGAGAGATGTGTAGACCAAAATTAATACACAGACTCACAGATCCACAGTAAGAAGCACAGTGGCCTTTTTGAGTTTAATCTAGAGCAGCAAAACTCTAATGAACTCCTTTTTCAGCTCAATCTATATCAGGTGAAGGACTGGGGGTGTAGCTCAGATATAGAATGTCCCTGGGTTCAGTCTCCTGTACTATATACACACATTGAAACAAAACAGAACAAAAATCTTTAAGGCAAGTGAAGATCAAAATATCTCCATTTCCGCGGGCAAACTCCAAGGTACCAAACATGGCTTGAATGAGTAGAAGAATGAGTTTCTTAGTATTAAACTCTAAAAATAGCTGAGTTTATTTATGTGATACTCACTATGTGGGGCATGACTATAACAGAAAATGACAGAGAGAAAGACGAAGAAAAAGGCTGGACGATGACGTACAGGTTCTCCTTCGGACATGGTTCATCTGATCATCACTGGACTTTAGGCATCTATGAGAAGAACATGGAGAGAGGCCAAGAGTATTCTCTTTAGAATAAAAGGCTAAGAGGTTTCCCCTCCATCTCTTGGCCTACCTTCCCCCTGAGACAATAGCTCCTGGCTTTGTGGACATTGAGTGTGGGATCAGCTCTTCATTCTGACATCCCTACACATCCTTCACTCATTTACTTTACTTGTCTTGACTTTCTAGTATTTATTTGCAACCCTACATTTTAAAGGATGTCAGGTTCTCTCTCTCTCTCTCTCTCTCTCTCTCTCTCTCTCTCTCTCTCTCTCTCTCTGTGTGTGTGTGTGTGTGTGTGTGTGTGAATGATCATCACACTACACTACTGCTTAGAGAAGTATAATGATTCTAGTTCTAATATCTTGGTGCTAATGGGACCCAAGAGCCAAAGAGCAGAGCCTAGGGGTTTTGTGGGATTTGGTATAGGCAATGTAAGTGAACTGAGAAGAAAAGGATGCATAAGGATGATTATATTTAAAACTCAACATCAGCTGGACATGGCTGCATATGCTTGTAATTCCAGTACTTCAGAGGCTGAGACAGAAGGATTACAGATTCCAGGACAGCTTCATCAAGTAGTGACATTCTCAGCAACCTAGTGAGATCCTTTTTCAAAACAAAACAAAACAAAAAAAGAGCTGGGGATATAGCTGGGGTAGAATGCCCCTGTGTTCAATTTCCAATAACACACACACACACACACACACACACACACACACACACACCGAACAAACAAAACCAAACTCAAAATCTACACATGTAAGAATAATTGGCTAGAAATAGTATGCTGGAGAAGCACAAAACTTTTAGGCAGCAAGCAGCAAGCAGATGCGGAGGGTTTATAGCCTGCAACAGTGCTCCTCACTCGCGTCTCCTGGCCCCTTGCCTCACTGCAGCCTGATGGCCTCCCTGCTCACCTAGTTTGTGATTCTATTCTTTATGGCCTGAAAGCATAGGCACACAATAAATTTTTATTAAGTACATGAACAAAAAGTTAGAAAAGAAGTCATAATGAAGGGGTCATTTAGGATTAGTACTCAGGACATATTTTATCCATTAGAGATTATTGTTGATCTTATATAAGAAAGGGTTAGAAGTCGAAGCCAGATGACAGTATCTTGAATAAACTTCAATTTCTCCATAAATCCTTCCCTTCATCTAAACCCAAGCCTTCATCTATGATACCACACAATATATAAATATTTATCATGCTATATAATTTACTGTACAGGATAAATTATGATTACTTGTATATCAAAAACATATATGATCCTTACTCTTAAAAATTTATGTTTGAAGGGAAGAAGAGATACAGCATACAAGTAAACAGATGAACATATAAAACATGGCAGGTTCTTGTAAATGTTTTGAGGCAATGCTATAGACTGAATGTGCACTGATCCCAAATTCTAGTTCCCAATAGAACAGTACTTGACTTTTGGAAGGTGATTAGAGCATGAGGATGGATCCTTCAAGAATGAAAAAAAATGCCCATATTAAAGTGACCTCAGAGAGCTCCTTTGTCTCTTCCAGCATGTGAGGACACAAGAGGAAAATGATGATCTATGAACTACAAAGTGGGCTCTCATCAGACACTGAACCTACTAGTGTCCTGATCTTAGTCTTTCCAGCTTCCAGAACTGGGACAAATAAATGTATGTACTTTATAAGCAACCCAGTGCCCCAATGTGTGGCAATACAAGAAGTAGAATAAGAGAAAGTTTCAAACACAGGAATAACATCTAATGAATGCTCTGTTGAAAACAATTGGGTGCTCATTAAGAAACTATTGAAAAACATGAGGATGGCTTGGACCACCATTGACAGTAGTAGACATAGTGGCATAATGGGAATTGGTTAAATATTAAATATATATGTAATATAAATATATAGTTTTCCAAATCTGTGTGTGCATGTGTATATGGTAATGGGATTGGTAAATGTTTCATAGATGGTTTGAGAAAAGAGGGTGGTCAAGGATCCTAAATTATTTAGTCTGAGAGTATGGTTGAACGGATTGTCCAATTACTTAGTAGGGGGAGATTGTGAATGCAGCAAGTTTGGATGAGAGGAGCCACTATTTGGTAACTGATTGTGTTTGTGTCTGCTCTTTGTCTCATATTGTGAAGTCATCCCTGGCTGCAATATTGTCTTCATATCCACAATACCTAGTGTAGCATTTAACATACCAGACGTATTTATTTATTTCCTTATGATTTGGTGAGATAATGAATAGCTAGAAACAAGTAATTATTTATGCATATAATATCTCATCATATATGTATTTTTTTAAAAAAAGGCAGAAGAGCTCTCTTTAATTTTTATATTGAGGCAGAGTCTCACTAAGTTGCTTTGTACCCATATTAAACTTGCAGTCCTTTATTCTCAGCCTCCCAAATTTTGTAATTACAGGCAAGTGCCACTATACCTGACTAAGGTGGTATTTTTATCTCTATACTCTAAAGCTTCCTTTTTATCATTCTACTCTGAAACTTCCTTGATGGTAAGATTTTTTTTTTTTTTGTCACTGCTGAATCACCAGTCTTTAGAACAAAGATGGTGCAAAATTTTACAGAATAAGCAGATTCTTATTTTGTTCTTCCCACTGATATTTCTGGTCTCTATATCTGGTTCTGGTTAGTTTGAAGGAAATAAAAGAGAAAATTAGTATATGTTTCTGGCATCCTTTACATAATGGAAAGCTGAGCTGGAAAACAAAATACATGTTTCTTATTTCCAATTGATAGTTGTTAACACTGGCAAATCTAACAGTTTCATATACCAAATTTCTCCCTGAACTTTGGGTCATTCTTGTTTTTCTTTCTCTCTCTCTCTCTCTCTCTCTCTCTCTCTCTCTCTCTCTCTCTCTCTCTCTCTTCTTTTCCCTCCCTCTACTTTATTGGAATTTTATTTAGAAAGTCAATAGAATGTCAGGGAATACTTCCAGGCACTCAACTATGTTCTGGTTGTTCAAAAGAACAGATAGTTGGCTCTGTATTTAAATCTTATTAAGATGCTTAATAAATTATTTATTGAACTGGTTCTAATTTTAGATAGATTAAAATCACTTTTAAGCATTCATCTTTGTCCTGGAGAGTTGCCAACACTGGAAAATGCATCTTAGCTGGGGAATAAGTTGCCACTTTTCTCTTCTAATCCTTGTTCACACCGGAGACGGGCTCATACATGGCCAGGACTTTGAAGGTGAACCTGTCCTTGACACTTCCTTTTGTTCAAAGGTAGACTTTACTAAATTGCTCTTCTCAGAAAATCACAATCTGTGAAAATAAGTTTTGAAAATTGTATTATACTCCCTCTGTGAAATTAATAATGCATTTAAACCCCCCATAGTTAAAAGAAATAAACTTTAAACCTCATGCTTCCCTAACTCATATAACTATAGGATGCTTTTTATAACAGAATATCATTATGTACTGTAAAAAACAGTAAGTCACAAAACTCAGCTTTGTGAATGCCTTCCTAGAGACTTAGATGGGCTGAAACTGTAGGAGATACTCCTTTATGAATTCACATGGATGCCAAAGTACATAACTTGGTGTATTTTAGTAAATTTACAGAATTGTATACTCATCAGAACAATCTAATTTCAGGACATTTTTACCACATAAAGGAGGAATCAGGTGTCAATACAGTTACTTTTCTATTCTCCCTCCAACTAGCCACAGCCCACTATGAATTTATTTTCCGTTTCTTTGTATTACCCCTACTCTGAACACTTAATAGGAATAGAATCAAACAGCATGTTGTCTTTTGTGATAGATTTCTTACACTTATCATGATGTATTCAGAGGTCATACATAGTGCAGCATTTATTAACATTTCATTATTTTTAATTGACAATTATGGTCTCTTGTATGAATATATGACCTTTTGTTTATTCATCATCAACTGACAATGATATTTTTCTTTTTTGCAATTATAAATATATTGCTACAAACATGCATTAACAGATTTATGTGGACATGTGTTTTCATATATGTTTTAGTTTTTCTGGGTATATATTACAGAGTGCAATTGCTTAGTAAAATGGTAACTCTTGTTACCATGACAACATAATATATGTTGGATGTTTTGAAAAGTGCAAAACTGGTTTTCAAAATGGATAAATCGTAGTAAATTTCAACCAGTAATATACAAGAGTTTCAATTTATCCACATCTTCACCATGATTTATTATTGTTGGCCCTTTGATTATAGCCATCAGAGTAGATGTAAAATGATATGGTCTTGATTATATTTGTCTAATGACTATTGCTATTGAGCATCTCTTCATGTTTTTCTTTGTTACTTGTGTCTTCTCTGGAAAACCATCTATTCAGATAACATACCTTTTTAATTGTGTATTTTTCTTTTTAATATGAAGAAACTGAATTGTAAGAGTACTTTATATATTTTCTATATATTCTGAACATAATCCTCACTATTTGCAAATCCATGAACCTCTCTAGATTTCAATTTTATAACCCACACAAAGAAAACTTGAATTAGGTAACAGCAACCTTTCATTTTGATAATGTGATTGTCAAAGAAGATTCAGAAAATTTCTTTATTAAATCTGTGACTATTTCACAGTAGTTCTTCAATCTTTCATATAACTAATCTGTTGAATCACTTTTTCTGTAAATAGACTCACATGTGCAGTTTCATGAGAGAATTATAACATTTCTATATATTCTGAGTCAATGTCAGATTTTTGTTATATGATACAAATCAGTCACTATTTCAATTGCTGATTTATTATTTTTGCCTAACATTCTGGTATAAGGGATAGTCAAAATTTTTCTGTAAAGGGAAAGATAGTAAATACATGTGACTTGTGGGCTACACATTCTATGTATTAATTATTCAGTTCTACTGTAATACAAAAATATCCATAAAAAATACTTACATAAATGAGCATGAGTATAGTTGTAGTACAATAAAACATTATTTGAAAAATCAGGAAGCAGCCTAGACTTGGTCTATGAGGATTAATTTTCTAGTCTTTGTTCTTACAGGCTTGGAACCATGTGTCATTCATTTTTTTTTTTTGTTCTTTGAACTTAGCCCCAAATAATTTGAGCATATTGGAGACTCAATGAAAGTTATTTTATGTAAATGATTTAAAAACTTTTCACTAGGATACAGATTGATACAATCACTATGGAAGACAATTTAGCAATTGCCCTTAAAATCTAGCCAAGAAACCAAGCTTTCCAAGGAATGTGAATAAAAGTTTTTAATGTGGCGTTTTTGTAATAGAAAAAAATTAGAAATTACATTAATATCTCTCAATAGATTACTTAATTTCTGAATTTCTTAAGTGTAAAAACAGTGTATATACCACTAAAGTAGGATGTTATTTTGATATTTGAAAAGTATATATATACATATATATATTTAAATGTCCATAGAATTACATATTGTATATAATAAGATGTAATTTATTATTCTCTCAGTAAGAGAGTACTTAAATAATATCTTACCACTTTAATTAAAATGTAAAAATAGTATGTTATGTCCTACTTGAATTTTTGAAAATTACATATATAGAGATATATACATTTGGAATATATTTCCATAGAAATAATACATGTTTCTATGGAAATTAGAATGTCTATAAATTATCTGACCAATTAATTGGGTAATAACTGGTGGGCAGAAGTGAAAAATAGTTTTCATTTTATTTTTGTACTTTACCTTCTATGTTCATAAACTATTTAAAGTGTAATAATATTACTAAATTTCTCTATTGAAAAACTCTTTCATCATATAATTATCTTTACTGGTTCATTTGACTTTAAAATATTTACAACTTCTGTTTCAATAATTCTATAGCTGGAAGTCTACTTTAACTCTTAAATATATTATTAAAGTTTATGCTAATATATTTATTCATCACTATGATAATTAAAAATTCATGAAAATTGTAATGTACAAGAATAGGAGAGTGGCAAATAACAGCTTTACACCTACTTGATAAGTGTATTATAATATTTTAATTATACAGTCAATAGCTAACAATTTGAAAAATACTTGTTAGTAAAAGAATATGTTAAAATCATGCATACAACATCATGGCAAACCATATTAAAGAAACGAATATTGAAGAAAATATGACCAGAGCAAAAGACTGCTGAAATTTATAACTGGATATTTGATTAATATTTTGCAGGAAAAGAAGGAGGTTATTTACTTCAGAAATGTATAACTGTGGAATATATTTCCTCTTCTCTTTTCCACTTCTCTCTTCTATAATGAATATTCTGTCTCTACTATAGGAGTTACACAAATTGCTTGCTCACCCTAAGGAAAGAGTCAATTAAACATGACTATAACAGAGAGGTAGGCACTGAAGTTTAGAAGTGATTCTATCTAGGAAAAAAAATCTATGTCTTTAATTTGTTTAAGGCCATACTTATGGCCTTAATAGCAATAGTATAAATAAAATAAAGTGGAAAATCAATATGAAACTCTGTATGCTACTAGGCACAAGATGTTGGTGCAGAAGCAAGTATTATTAAAAAAAAAAAAAAAGAGGAAGACCAAGACCTACAGCCAGACCTGAATGGAATAGTTTGAACTGATCTCCAGATGTCAGTATCTATAACCATAGCATCCACTGAGTCGACTCATAGTGATTGAGTAGAGGACTGTATTTTGGAAATATGGAAGCATGTGGACTCTGACGGTTCCCAGAAGCAAGCTAGCCAACCAGTGGAACATATGCTATGGTTGGGTTGGGTTGGCCTGGGCTTACAATAAAAATTCCAAACTTAAATATTTCTCAAATTTACCCTTTTTCTTTCCATTTTTATTGAAATCATTCCAGACCAAACCACTATCTTTAGCCAATGGGACTATGAAGAAAGACTTCTTGGAGTAGAAGGAAAAAAATCACAAACCAAAATTATTGCCTCAAACCCTGAAGATACCTATTGATCTTCAAATAAAGCTTTCACTTGCTCTAACAGGTCGTACTCCTTCTCATAATTTCCTCTATTTTCAGCTCGTGTCATGTTCTTTCTTTCTTATTCTATGGCATGTCTCTTCAATTTCTCAACTGTTGAAATTTGCCTTGGTCTTTCCTCCAAATGACTACTTTCTCTGGTTAGTAAATGAGATTTTTGCCCAGAAATAGATAGGGAAAGAATGCTCTGAACCAAACCTAAACTTTCAAGCTACAACGACTATGTAGTCCAATAAAACTTTATATTTTTTTCTCTTCAATATAGTATTTCATTACTTCAGTATTTTTTATATTTTATTTTTCAGTGTCTTTCTTGCTATCTTTTATCTGTGTAAAGGGAGGTATGGCCAGGGCATAGCATGCAGTAGGTAGGGACTAAATAAAATACACCTTGATTAAAATAGATAAATCTTGACTATCATCAATTTCATATCCAACTATATATCATCCACAAAAGTCTTGATTCTACCTACTTGAACACGTATGGTGTATTTTATTAGTGTATCTGTATTTATTTGAACTGCATAATGTGAATGATCCTAGTGTCAGGCCTAATACATGGTGGATGTTTTATAATCATAGATTCATATTCATTTTTCAGTACTGTTGAAACAACATTATGTGCATTAAATTTTTTAAAAGTTTATTTGGACAGAAATTCATGAATATGACAGCTCCAGACGTCAAGTGGTTTAGACTCCACTGAAGCGATGTGAAGGGATATCTTTTACAAGGTCTTCATAGAAGCAAGACAAACAAACACAATATATATATTCCATTACTTCAGTATTTTTATATTTTATTATATATATATATATATATATATATGTACAATTTTGGATTGGCTGGTTTCTGATTGGCTAGTCTTGCCTCAGGTTAGTTGGTGGTTTCTGATTGACTAGTCTTTCCTTAAAGATTAGTTGGTGGTTTCTGATTGATTAGTCTTTCCTCAGAGGTTAGTCGGTGGTTTCTGATTGGCCGAGTTCAAATTTGGTTGGCTTAGGTTGTGATCATTCCTGCTGAGCTGGGTTTTGCTTTACTTTTATAAGGACTTGGGGTGCCAAAGTAACCTTAGTCTAAGGGCTTCCTGATTACTTATTTAACAATTCTGAGACACAAAATGCTTAGGATCTGAATGTTGCTGAGTTTGTAGCTTGCTGAGTTTTGTCCAGGAAGGCAAATGAGCCCCCTGAAGCTGCAGCTGAACAAAGAGTGGGGAACTTTGAAGGATGACTCACTGGCCAGGTTAGGAGACGCACTCTTATATAATCTAGGTAGTATTGATGACTGGTGTAGAGCTATGACGACTGCAAGGCAGCCTGGAACTTCCTTTGGACTTGGGATTAGGCAACATGTCTTCAGAGGAGCTGTAGAAAAGCTTTGACATGATGTGACTTTTGAAAGGTCCCCCTTCAAAAAACAAAGTTCCAGCAGCAGGAGATTCTTGGGCACTCTGGGATATCTAAACATTTATCTATTTTCTTAAAACTAAAATCTTATCCTGAGATTGCATTCAGTACTATAATAATAATATACCACTCTTGAGATTGCAAAGTAATCTTTGCAACATGTAGGCAAAAGTTGGGTACCCAGATATATTTTGTTTTTCCTGTACATTATTTTAAATTGCTACCCTTTCTTGAAAAAGGAGAATATGTCACACTGTGTCTTCTTTTCACAAGTATCTTACTCTCTGTCACAATACTTGGAACTCACTCAACAGATAGTGTATGACCTTTTTTTTTTTAAAAAAAAATCTTACCACAGTATTTCAAAGAAAAGAAAATAATCTCTTTCATTGGGATGGTTTGGGGAGAGGAGAAGAGAGATTAGATGAACTGACCACAGCAACAGAGCAAATAAGTGATGGATCTGGAATTAGACTCCCAGACCATTGCTCTTCCTACTCTGTGATATTGTGGGTATCTCTATTAAGAATCTGCTTTAGCTGGTGCAGTAGTGAAAGCCTATAATACTAGTACTTAGGAGGCTGAGACAGGAGGACCATAGGTTCATGGCCAGCCTCAGCAACTTAGCCAGGTCTTTTACAACTTAGTGAGAAAAATAAAATAGGGCTGAGGAAGTAGCTCAGAGGCAAAATGTCGTGGGTTCATTCCCTGGTACCATTAAAAATAAAGGATCTTCTGTGAGAAAGAAAAAATAGGGGCATGTAGAAAAGGCATACAGTTATCTCAGAGAGGGATTATGGACCTTCACTAAGGTTATACTACTTTTGAATGGACAGGAGCCACTGGTATTTTACTTCTTTCTGTGTTGTAAATAGTACCTAACTGTTCCAAGAAAGAGTAATTCATCAGCAATTAAATTGACTTGGATGGAATACGCTGTGTGAAGCTGCCTTATCAGAAAGTCTTCTTCCTATTTCCCCTTTTATTCTGTTACTCTGAATACAGCTAAACACATTAATCAGATGAAAAAGGTAATGCAGTGTTTTCACAGGAAATATTCCCTTCCTCTTTCAGTTTACTTAAAAGGATGGGAAGCGGGAGGGTGCTTGTCAGTGTATACACACACGTCAATGTATGTGTTTATACACCGTGCATATCCATACACCCATATGTCTGTAAGGCAGTATGTGCTTGCACAGCATCTGGCTTTCTGTGAAGTCCTGACCTCTTTTCCCTTACAGCTGGGTTGGCTCAGAGTTTAGATCAAGTTTTGCAAGACTCCCTGAAAAACATATGTTTCTAAGCAGTTTTCTGGTTCTCTATCTTTTTTTTTTTTTCCAAAAGGAGTTGTAAAAGGTTACTATCTAGGACTTTTTTTTTTCTGCTAGCCCTACTTCCCTGAAGAATTTCTCATGGTTGAAATAATTATTCACTAAAGACAGAGTTCTTGTGAAAAACCATGATCTGTAATCCCCTTTTCTCCCTACCTCCCCATAGGAATCAGAGAACCATTGGCAATGTTTTACATGGTAAAAGCATATGCTCTTCTTGCTTTGCTAGACAAAAGAAGCTGGCAGCCTTGAACAGGAATGAGCTTTGTAGCTTCTTTGTTTCAAAGTAACAGGTAAAAGAATCCAGGCAATCTAAGGTGTTCTGATTGAGCCTTAAAACCTGAACCCCTTCGCTTCTCTATGTTCTCTCTCTATAGACCTGGGTTTGGCCAGGGTGGATTTCAGAAGACCCACCCTCATTTAAAATGATCTGTTGGCTTTACTTGCCATATCTCCAACACACATGTAAAAATCTAACAGTAATATAAAATACAGAATACTACCGTTCATTTTGTGCTTTATTATGGGGGAAACATTAGGTACCTGGTGTTCTAAATAGTGACATAATTGAATGTCAGTGAGATGTTGTGGTTTAGAAAGGGATAGTGGAGCCTCTGGGTCTTATAACATTGTTGGGCTCCGTTAACATCCCTTGATAGTCGTTGGATATTGGATTCTACCAGGTGTCAGCAGGTCAGGATGACAAGGGAAGGAAGAGGAGGTAGTTCATCAATTCAGTAATCATAGCTTGAGGGGATTCCTCATGTTGGTGTACCTCCTTCAGCCTTCCCTGTCTTGTAAAAAACTTGTGAATGCCTTGATTTCCCTTTTTCTCAGAAACCATTGGTTCATTTAAAAATTCAGTTGATGTTTTCTACAAAATATAAGCAGGCTCTGGTGGCTCCTTAGGAACATTTTCACTCCCATAAGCCTCTTATCACAGGGCTGAAGAGTGAAAAATCTCTTAGCCTGGACTTCCTGCAATTGTATCCTTACTGATCTTGTTTCTAAACTATTCACTTAAAATCTGATCCTGAGTAATTAGAGGAATCCTCTGAAAATACTCTTCTCTTCTCCTCTTCTCTCTTCTGAACTCATCAGTGGTTTCCTACATCACTCCCTGCAGAAGCAATGATACCAACATTGTGGCTCACAAGGCTGTTGTATAGTGACACCTTTCACCTCACTTTCCAGGACTCCCTTGCTTCATTCAGGTTACTATTAAGACATCTCAGCAGAGAGCCCATCCCTGGCCCACTGACATAAAATTCACCTTGTTTCCTCTCCACATACACAATCTTGTCTTACCTTGTGTTCATAGCATTACTCACCATCAGACAGATTATTTCTTCTCTTGCCTATTTTTCAAGACTTTTTCCTCTTACACCAGAAATTATATTTAATAAGAGGAAGCACTTTGCTTAATTCAATGTTTTATACTCAGTTCTCTGTATGCTAACCAGTTCATATAGTAAATGCTTATGGATATGTATTGAATGGATGAATTGGGTTGACTGGGACTCATAATTGTAGACTCAAAGCAAAATGTAAATCAGGTGGAGCCTATGCAGGAGCCTCTCAACCTAAAGATGGAGAGGAAGAAAGTGGTAGATGGCTAATACTGACATCTGGAGCTAGCAAACTAGGATAAATTAGGTAACCAATTCAAGAAATGCAAGGTAGCAGCCAGAGGATAGCTTAAAATTCTTGTTATGAATAGGTAACTTTTATTGAGTACTTACTTTCCAGTTATATTAGTTTGCACAGGCTGCCATAAGAAATTGCCATAAACTTGACAGTTTAAAACAACACTGCCAGGCATGGTGGCACATGTTTGTAATCCCTGCGCTTGGGAGGCGGAGACGGGAGGATCGTGCAGGTTTGAAGCCAGCCTCCCTGGTTGAAGAGACCCTGTTTCCAAATAAAAATATAAAATAGGTCTGGGAGTGTAGCCTGGAGGTAGAAGGGTTTCCAGGAACCCCAGTACCACCAAAATAAATAAATAAATAAAATAAAATAAAACAAAATACTCTTTCATGGTTTTAGAGGCCAGGAGTCCAAAACCAGGGTATAAGCAGGGCTATGCTCCTTCTGTGGTTCTAGGGAAGATTCCTTCCTTACCTTTTCCAGCTTCTGGTAGCCCCAGGTGGTCTATGACTATGACAACATAACTCAAATCTCCACCTGTCTTCACGTGGCCTTCTCTGCATCTGTGAGTGCCTCGTCTTCCTCCTCCTCCTCCTTTTCTTCTTTCTTCACAGTGCTGGGAATTGGACCCAGGGGAAATTCTCCAAACTACCAACCCCCCAGCCCTATTTTTTAGTCTTTATTTTGAAACAAAGTCTCATTAAATTGTGGAGGGCCTCACTAAGTAGCTGAGACTGATCATGAATCCACAATCCTCCTGTCTCTGCCTCCAAAGTACTGGGATTACAAGTGTGCACCAGAATGCGTGGCTTCTTTCTTCTTATTTTTTATTTTTGGTATTGAGAATTGAACCTAGGGATTATTCTAACTGTGAGCTACACTCTCAGCCCTTTTTATTTATTATTTTGAAACAAGATCTCACTAAGTTTCTGAAGGGCTCAGTAATTTTCTGAAGGTGGCCTAGAATTTGTGATCCTCCTGCCTTGGCCTCCCAAGTACTGCTCGTCTCTTCTCAAAGGAAAAGCAGTCTTTGGATATAGGTCTCAGTATGAACTCATCTTACTTATATCTGCAAAGACCTAGTTTCCAAATAAGGCTGGATTTTGAAATTTTAGGTAGACATAATTTCTGGGGGAAACTCTTCAAGCCACTTTAATACTCAAGTTTCTTATACAGTGTATGTCCTCACACAACTCTCTGAGATAGGAACTGTTATTGGCAACACTTGACAGACACAGGGTCTGAGGGTCAAAGAACCTAAGTAAATTGTCTAAGGCCCCAGAGGTAGGAAGTGTATTTTAACATAAATATAGCACATCAATTTTGATACTTCGACTATACATGCTGACTCTAATCCTTATCTAGATTGTATATGATGGTTAAGGAAGTAGTTAACAGCCCTGTATTTTAAACCAAGTATCTGGCTCACATTACAAATACAACCAACACTTATAACTGCTCACAAGACATTTACAAGTTGCTCAACAAAAGCACAAATGTCTGGAACATGTGTAAAACCCAACCCCACGATTCTCTGAGCCTGAGGTCAATGTCTAGGGAAGCTATCAGTAGGTCCTTGGAAGGAAAGAAGAAGAGTTACAACAAGACACAGACCCCCAAAGAGGAGCAATTGCCAGAAGAGGTTTAGCCTTGGACAGAGTATGAAAACAAACACTCTCATCTAATGATCTAGGGCCACCCTGGGGGTCTGCTTTATGCTAGCTTCACTCCAAAGGAAAACCAAATTATCACAGCACAACACATCTCAGATCTGTTCAGAATGACGTAGTCACTATAGGTTTATTTGTAGTAAGAAGACAGAAAAATTACATCTTATCATGGTTTTGTTTCCTCATCCTTTAAATAATGAACAGTCTAACTTTCAAAGGAGATATTCCTGATTTTTCTTGTCAAATATCCTACAACTTTCTAGCATGGGAATATATTTATTTCTGTGATCTAAATACTCTCCCCAGTTTGTATTATCTTTTACCAAAACCTGTGGCCTATAATTTATCATTAGTGGAAAGCCAGCTGGTCAGCAGGAGGGTTGGAGAGTTTATGTCTTTGTTTAGTTTAGTTTTCCCTTTCTAGGAATTTATAAAATGAGAATGTGCCATGTGATATGCTGTCATCTATTTTTTTCCTTCTATAGCTTCTCCCTATTTTCTCCTCTAACTCTTCCACACGCCAAGCTCTTTCTCCTCCTTTCCCCCTCTATATCTATTTCCTCATCTTTCTGTTTTCTCTTTATAACTCTTTTTCCCACCCCAGGTCCCATCTCCCCACTTTGTCTATCTCCCTACTACCTCCAGCCTTTCTTAATCATTTTAATATATTTCATATCATTGAGGCCTTATTAAGCCAAACAATTAGTGTCTTTTGTTTGTGTGTGTGTCTAAGGTCTTAAAAATTATTTCCTTCTACTACCTAGCTTCTAATCTGTGTTGGTGCCAAGACTATCTACAATATTTATTCTGCTGAGAAAATTAATTGAGGTTTTCAGACACAAACTCTTCCAACTTCCTTCACAACTCCTCCGAACTTAGAGACATGTCCACACCCTTCTTATACCTCTGGCATCTAAGAGGCAAAGATGCCTGTTTCTGTCTTACTTCCTCAGTCACTCCTTCTTTAATGATTTCTTCCTCTCCATCTAGAAACATTTCCAAATATTTCTGACATAAAAAATTATCCATAGACCTTTCTTTTTTCTGCTTTTCTCTCACTACCATCATCCTCGCAAGAGCGGACAAGACTCTGCCCTGATTCTCCCATATCCATTTCACTCCCTGCAACAGGTACTGATTTTTGCTTCTTAGGTCTCACACCACTTATTCTTCTTCAAAAGTTGCTTCTGAAAAATTATCAGATCTGCTAACAAAAGATCTGGTTATCTTTTTTTAAGTTCCCCAGAGGTAACAACACATTTTCTAAAGTTTGATGCTATTTTTGACCTAATATTACAATTTTCTTAAAGTGGTTTCTTCCTTTAGCTTACACAGCACAATTTCCTGTTGGTTCTCTTGACTTTTTGTACTTTCTGACACTTTCTCAGGTTCCTACAGCACTTCATCGAATGAATATAATTTCCTAGCTTTGTATCTTTTTTTATGTTTTGCGGACTTGGGGATGGAACCCAGGGGCATTCGAGCTTCGAGCTATATCCCCTGTCCTTTTTTTTTTTTATTCTTTATTTTGAAACAGGGTCTCACTAAGTTGCAGAGGGCCTCGCTAGGTAGCTAAGGCTGGCCGTGAACCACGATCCTCCTGTCTCAGCCTCCCAGGTACTGGGATTACAAGTGTGCACCACCATGCCCAGCTTCCTAGCTTTATTTCTAATAGTGTTATTCTTGATCACCTCTCCTCTCTTTTTCTCCCCTGTTTGCTCCCTTCTCCTGTTTTTTCCCTCTTTTTTTTTTTCTCCCACTGATTTGTTCTTGTTTTCCCAGGGCTGCCATTAGAAGTATCTGGACTTTTGCTCTTCAAGAAAGTCTCAAGTTTGATTTTCTTTTGAAACTTAGTCCTTTATATTCATACTTTTACTTATGCATTAAATATCTTCACTGGGAATTTCATAGATACTTCCAGTGAACACAGTGTCATTTCAAACTAAACTCTATGATTCCCCCAACCTGCTTATCCTTAACTAATTCCTATTTCATAGAAAGAGAACCCTGGAACCCTTTTTTCCAAGATTAGAAAATTCTGACACCTTCTCCTGCGTTACCATCCTGAGATTGCTATATTTGAAATATCCAACAGACTATATCTGTGTCATCTTTTAAAAAAAAACTGGGCTGATTCAGGCTTTTGTACTGGTATTTTGAACTGTTCACAGCCTCCAGAATGGACCTCATTTTTCTTGAATGGACTTTCTATTCATCTTTCTCGTCCCTTTGACTCTTATGAAGTCAGTCACAGAAATGTGCGATGTAACTATTTCTGGAATCTGAGAGGTAATGTCTTCCATGACCATGTCCATTGCAATGGTTCTTCAGAGAAGCAGAAAACAAGGTGTATTTTTATACTTTTACTTATGCATTATAATTATAAATAACAGTGAGACTCAAAGCAATACAAATGTACATGGAAACGTTACTTAGCATAAGGTACTTTTTATTAGTGTATCACAAAACTAAGGAGCTTAGTACCATTAGAGAATCTTGGAGAATCAGAAGGAACATCATGCATTAAATATATGAGCAAGATTTTAGATAGTCATGCAGCAGCTCTAAGAATTTTGTTCAATTAGTTTTGTGGCTCAGTAAATAATTTTCAGCATTGACTAAATGCCAGTTGTAATAGTGAAGACAAAATAGCAAACAAGACATAGACTATTTTTTCAAGAAGCCCATAGAGTTGTCAGCTAAGTAGGCAAGTGTATAGGCCATCAAATGCCACCTGCCCATTACCATACATAGGTCAAGCACATTATATGAATGATATCTGGGACATTCAAGGGATGCTCCCAGAAGGGAAGAGTCCCCTGGTCAAGGCTATGCTTGCTCAGTGGGTTTCTAAAGTTGCCTTGTGAGACCCAGCTATTCTATCTTGTCACTTTTGACTCCTTGCTTCATTCACATGTGCCGTTCATGACTCACCAAGGGCTGTGCCGTGCTCTTTTCCCCCATGATTCTTAGCCTCACAGCATTGCTGTGATGTGGTTATTGAGCATTGGCAAATTTCTTGCTATTGTAGTTCTGAGCTTTAAAGAGAATTCAGGAATCTCAAATCGTTTATGAAACCTCAAGCTTTTCCAAGGTGGAAATAATTTCAAGATTTGAAAATAAATTTATTGTGAGAGCCAAACACCATTATATGACCTGTGGCCCAGCTGCTTGTACACTTTGTTCTAGATTTTGAAATAACAGACATATGTAAGTGGTGAGAAGGAACATCACTTTTCACTGTCTCTTATGTACTATCAATTATTTAGTAATTCCTAAAAATATATTTATGAGATATTAAGTCTAAATCATTATTGAAATATACCAGAAACAACCCAAGGGCCAGGAAATTCAAGTTTCTCAAAGTCAAATTAGCAAAGGTCTTTGTCCTTAGTTTAAGAATACTGAGGAAGGTAAAAAACATGAGGAAAAACAAGAGGAAAGGGTAGTTAGCATTTTTTAATAGTTTGATCCCTGGCTCTAGATTTATGTACAAGCCCTGGAAGAGGGAATAGCCAATTGGTTCAACACAATGGACTCTCTGAGATATGGTGACAAAACACACCAGTGTCGATAGTTTAAGGCAGAAATTCTGATGGCTGACTATTCAAACAAACAAACATACATCAGTATATAAAGTAAAATTTTAAAAAGTTTTCTGTTACTCCCTTAGGAAATATGGATAACTGGAACTTTACATATGAACATTTTCTCTAAGTTTTACTCAATTCTAACTTCTTTCAGGCACTTAGACTCAGATGTAGGTACTAATTTAAGGGCAGCTCTAGTGAAAGGACCTTAGCTGGGTACTCTCAAGTGTGTTGCATATTCATACTGAGAGCTACTTTGAGAGGCAGTCACTATATGGAGAATCACAAATTCAATCTTAGAATATCAGATGATATAGCCAAAAGACAGCTGGTTTTAAAACTAGAGAAACTTGGTTCTAGTCTCACATTGACCTCTCACAACCTATTATGTTTGGGTGATTTCATCTCTTGTCTGTCTCAATATCTTTGTCTACAAATTCAAGGGGAAATATCATTTGAAAGTCCATACCTCAAAGTTATGGGAGTAAATGAAGTGTGAATTAATATGTAAGTAATAGCAACAGAGACCCTGTATCCATGAGGATACTTTCTAAGTCCTTCAAGTGATGTCTAAAATTTTGTATAGTACCAACCCTACTGTTCCAGTCTGTTTTGTGTTGACACTGAGTGATTTACAAGAAAAGGAGACTTCTTTGGCTCATGATTCTGGTGTTTGGAGAGTCTAAATAGCTTAGTACTAGAGTTTTGACAGGGTCCTACTGGCTGCACCACTATGGCAGAAAAGTGGAGGAAGCTGATATGTACAAAAAAGACCAAGCACTTGACTTGGGATGACCCTGCTTTATAACAACTACCTCTCAGAATAATTATTCAGTCTTTCAAAACTTGACCCATTCCTGAGATTCAAGTATTATTTCCTAAAACTCAGTAATAAAAAAGACAAATAATACACCCATGTGAATTTAGCTAATATATAAAATATTTTAAAAATATATTCACTTATATACAGATATATATGTGCATATACACATAACTATATATGTATGAGTGGCTAATAAACACATAGAAATGTCCTTGCCATAAATATTTATTAGAGAAAAACAAATTAAAATCACAATGATTTAGATGCCTACAAGAATGGATAAAATGAAAAAGACAACACCAGTGTTGTCATTAATATGGACATAGATATTCATATATGGCTGAGAGAAGTGAAAAATGGCACCATCATTTTGGAAAATTATTTAGTAATTTCTCAAAAAAAGCAGTTAAGCTTTAGCAAGTTTAACTTTTGCAATTAAACCTACATCTACAGTAAGAGATGCCAAATCATCTAAGTATTCATACTCAAGACTGAGAAAACCATATGTTCATAAAATATTGTGCAAGATTGTTCAAAACAACTTTATTTATAATACCAAAACCATCCAAAATCTTTGTTTTAAACAAACTGTAAAGTATTCAGATAAATGAAAACATCTTAGGAATAATAAATATAGTTTCTGATATACCTAACAGAATGAATCTTAAAAACATTACACTATATAAAAAAAGCAAAATATAAAAAGTATATTTACTTATATACTTACTGCATGATTCCACTTGCAGTTGTAGATTAGAAAAAACAAATGCACAGTGCTAGAGGCAAGAGCATTGGCTGCACCTATGTGAGAGTAGAATGCAAATGTGGAATTGATGGTGAAAGAAGCTGAATAAATCTTCAGGGGGTGATGGAAACAACCCACAATTTTATAGAGGTTTGGGATAAATGGGTATTCATCCATATTTGCCATAGCTAATGGAACATTTAAGACCTATTTATTTATTTTTTAAAAAATACACATGAATCTTAGAAATATTGAGTGTTAATGTAGGTCGTTGATGAGTTTGGAGCAGAGAGTGGTGTGTGTGTGTGTGTGTGTGTGTGTGTGTGTGTGTTGTGTATGTGCATGTATACACACTTAGACAGAAGGAGAGCTTATCTTGGCAACTACATGAGATACATTACAGTGATTATATAGTAATGCTCATTGGGAGGAATAATAAAGGAAGATAAAAGGAACTAAAAGAATTCTCTTATGTTCAAATTTGTCATAAAAATCCCTTGGAAACATAAGATGTTTTTACTACCCTAAGAGCACATAAAAACAGCATTATAGGGTTTCACTTCAATCTAGATCAAATGTAATAAACATAACCACATCTCTCTACATTTTTGGGGAGTAACTTGTTCTGTAATCATTGAAAAAATTTAAATATTCCAAATATTGTGACCCTACTAAGCCCCAAATGTCAATACTATCTGGCTATCTTGTGGCAATAAAACAAAAAATATATAAAATTTATTGATATTAATTTGATCAAAATCATGTAGAGATGCTATGTTCTTTGTGTGTATATTCAGCCCACTTATTTTATTGGCCAATGTAGACATAATGTAGTTGGCTAAAACGTTATGTATAATAAGTTATATTCCGAAGACCTCTTTATTTCTTTTATTCAGAGTACTAAGATCCAGGGCTGGCATGAAGTTACTTCTGTTCTTGTATTGATACTGGTGGTTTGCCATTAATGGGAGCATTCACATGTGTGTGGTGGACAGAGGGAGGATGGCAATAGATAATATGTGGTTAGTAAAACAAAGCCAGATACTGTTCAGTAGAAACCCAAAATAGAGCCTTCCATGGGAAAAGTGGGTTTCGTAAGCCTCAGCTGTTATGTTCAGTCTTGTTCTGCAAGATATCAAGGAATAATGCTTAGATATATTTGGCTGTGGTGGGCATTTGTGGCATTTTTTTCTAGCTAAAGACATAATTTCTTTTGGTACTGGCCTACTATCATTATGAGCTCAATTAACTGTGGGTTCCAGTTGAAGAACCAGAATGTAAGTAGAACAGGAACTTTAAATGGTAAGCAACCAAGCAGGACATGTATTAGAGTTTAGTAGTTTACATATTGAGTGTTATTTTTAAGTAGCCATGAGACCAAGATCAATAGTTTTATGGTTTAGTTAAAGTCTTTTCATTGAATTATGGCATTTGGAATATCTCTGGACTATGAAGTTGAAGAAAACGGAATTAGACATAATTTTGAATATGCTAGTGGTTGCTCTGTCCATATTCATTATTAGGTGAAGAACAATATATTCTATATATCATTTTATCATCACAGCAATAGTCTACACATTTTAGGTATCATGTACATGGAAGAAGATAAAGTCCTAATTGATTCATGCTATATTGTACATCTAGAAAGCAACAGATTCGAGATTTAGCCTTAACATTGATTATTAATTCCACAATGTATGATATAGTGAAAAGCAATTCACTGAAAATTGTAGCTTGCTGATGGCAATATAGTTGCTTGATCTGCATACATACAAAGCAATTACTGAATTTATAGTTCTCATCAAAGAATAACTGCACTATATACTAACTAAAAATAATTCAGTAAGAACAGATCAATTAACTTCATCATTTTGTCATAGCTATTAATTTTCAAAGAAATTTACCTTTGGATAGCTTTGGTAAGTGATAATTTCTGTTAACTGTGATAGCTTCCTAAGATCATAAAAAAGTGGCAGTTAGAACTCAAAATAAATTGGTCTCACCCTCCTCTCTACAGTGTACTTTTTCCCCCCTTTGGTACTGGGGATGAAACCCAGAAGCATTCTACCTCTGAGATACACCTTTGTCCCTATTTTATTATTTTTTGTTTGAAATGGGGACTCACTAAGTTGTAGAGGGCCTTACTAAATTTCTGAGGCTGACCTCAAACCTGGTGTACTCTGTTTCAGCCTCACAAGTACTGGGATTACAAGCATATGCCACCATGTCCAGCTACAGTGTACATTTTTTTGTGTGTATATGGTTCTAGAGATTGAACTCAAAGGCATTCTATCTCCGAGGTATACCTCCAGCCCTATTTTATTCTAATTTTGAAACAGGGTCTTACTAAGTTGATGAGTCTAACTACTTCCTCCTCTCCTGGAATCTGTGATCTTTCTGTTTCAACTTCCCAAGTACTGAGATTACAACTGTATACTGCCACACCTAACTCCAGTGTACCTTTTTAAAAAGACAATTATCTACAAATACTCTGTTTTTTTTTTTTTTTTTTTTTTTTTTTGCAGTACTGGGGATGGAACCCCAGAGAACTATATAGATTATCCCCATATTAGCTTTTAAAAAAATGAATGAGCCCCAATCCAGGATATTTCCCGGATATTAACCTTATTAACAGTGCTAGGAAATTGGGAAACTTCTTTCTTGCTTTCTTGAATTTGGTTCTGGCAAACATTATAAGGGGGAAACATCAATTTAGTTAAACATTCATTGAGATACAGTTGGCTCAGAAAATAACATTTCACAAATATCCCCTTTAGGAAAAGTAAAATGAATTGAAAGTTGTGTTTTCAATCAGTCAAGATAGTAAGCATTCTAATAAGAAGAATAATAGAGATTCTGCCCCTGTGCTTACATGGTCTCCTATGTAGGTGTCTACGTGCCGATTCTCCCTCTGCCGTACTCCTGCAGTAACACTTGTTGGAATTTTGCACCATTCAGATAATCCAGTATGATCTCCTCGTATCGAGATCCTTCTCTGAATTATTCTAGCCAAGTCCCTTTTCCTAATTAAGGTAGTTTTCATAGATGTATCTTGCTGGGACCACTGTTTAAAAAAAAAAAAGCTACACGGAATTTTTTGTGCCTATTGGCTCTGTCCTATGACTCTGGATTTGTTGCTTGTGGACATATAGACCATAAACTTGGAAAGAGATACAGTATGCACTGCTAAGTTCACAAATGCTGTAATTAAGAAATAAATGTTCGATTTGCAATTTTGATACATACAAGCTGAATGTAACTGGTTTATGTTAACTTCCCAAGGCCTCCGTGTCTTATTCATAGTAGTCATTATTGTAATGCCTATTCATTATGCAAACATGACATACATCATATTTAATATGAAGAGAAATCCTTAGAAGCAGGTATTGTCATTGTCTTCATCTTACTGATAAACAAACTGACACACTAGAGAAATTAAGTAGAATGTCTAGAGCCAGAGCATGTAAGTGGGTGGCATTAATCTCTGTGTGGCAACTGTCTTTAATTAGGTTACAGCATTATCTCACTTAGAAGATGTTTGAAGACACTAAGAGAGACCTCGGGGATACACAATCTGGTAAATATGATATCCTCTTAGCAAATAGTCATTCCTAAAACTAAAACATAATAGAACGTGTGCATGAATCAAATTTTTAAAGAGAGAAATTATTCTTCCTCTATTTAGTGCCCTTATCGTGTCTGAGATTTCCCAGTTTTCTGGTGAGCGCATGGATGTCCTCACTCTTACAAAGTGTGTTTGGCTGCATATCAGCGATTCTCTTCGTAACTGAAAAACCATCAATTATATGCTGCACAGATTTGTAAAAGCCACAAGCGAAAACCACATTCGTTCATAGGAAAAATTGCACAGCCAGAGTTTACTTCAACAAAAGTGGCAGTATACAATAGAGAGCAACTTTTCCCATTCCTTCTCAACGCCTGTGACCTCTTGGCACATTGCACGTTTGTGTGATTTCAGTTGTCTTAGTAATTCCTTGTGTTTGTGTAAGAACTGCATGATGTTTATCACTAAGTATAGGTTACTGAGTTGAGTGAATATGCCATTATTTTGTGCTGATATAACTTAAAAATAGAACATGTAAGTAAAACATAATGGTTTGAGGAAAGTTCTTTTACCCATAGGAGACTATTGTGCAGCCATTTATGCATTTCATGAGAGAACTGACTCAGTTACTATCCCATTTATTCATAAAATATTTGATTAGAACATAAAATTCTCATGGGCTGGGGATATAGTTAAGGGGTATAATGCTTATATAATAGGCATGAGGTCTTCTTGGGTTTGATCTTTAGCACTGCAAAAGAAGAAAAAAAAATCTAAGAAAAAATAATATTTCCAATATGTTCAGAAGTTTTAAAGTTATCAATAAGTTCAGCTCTATTTTGTAGGACTAGAGAACTCTGGGTTGTGATATTAGCTTTACTTCTTGCTAGTTGCCTTATTCCAAATAATTTCTCTGAGTCTCAGTTCCTTTCTCTGTAAGATGGAATTGCTTATAAATCAAACTCACACTTACACCAGAGAACAACCACAACATATGGATGAAATGCAAAAGACAAAACAAAATAATAACACACTGTAGATATGAGAGGGAAACAAAGGCACTCAAAACTCCAGGGTCAAGTTGACAGCACTAGTGTGAGCCCCATAGTTTCTCCTGCTTTATGAGATGGTGGCTCATTTGTTGAAAGTAGGAATCTCAGTGGAAGGAAGCAGCTAATCATCATACTCTAAGGGATTGAGGCAGTGATCATGGACAACATGTAGAACATTTGGCCTGGAGTGGAAACACAGTTAAGTACTCAATACATGTACAGAAAGACACAGGACAGAGAGTCTTGGGTTGAGTATAGATGTTTTACCCATAGAAGACTATGTTTAAAGCACTTTTGCATTTTTTTTTTTGGTGGTGCTGAGGTTCCTGGAAGCCCTTCTACCTCCGTGATACACTCCCAGACCTATTTTTTACGTTTTTATTTGGAAACAGGGTCTCCTAAGCCAGCGCGTGTGGCTGGCTTTGAACCTGCGCGATTTTCCTGTCTCTGCCTCCCAAGCGTGGGGATTACAAGCGTTGCCACCATGCCCGACAGCACCTTTGCATTTTAAGAGAGAACTGAATAAACTACTGGCCTATTTTTTTCCACTACCTTTTCTCTTTGTCTCCCTTTGTTTTCTATTAACTCACCTCATGAGCTTAGACTAGATAACACAAAGCATCACAAAGACAAAGTTCTCATGAGGGTGGTGGAAAAATGAGGATTTCTGAGAGACAAAACTTGAACTTGCATGCAATTGTAACAAAGGCCTCCACCAGTCCCAGGTGGAACTCATTCAACAGAGGGCTGTGACCTGGAGCACGTTTAGGGCAATCCCTGGGCAGGGACTCAGCCACCATCTCTCTCAGCGGCTGGACTCATTCCGAGGTGGGGGCCTGGATGGGGAGAGAGCATCAGATGTACAGCAGCAGGAGTTATTTCCCATGTGTTTCCTATCGCCCTCCTCCTCTTTCTTCAGGATATATTTCATTGGCCCAATTTACAAGTCTGTCCAGTCCACAAAGGTGGTATAGTTAAGATTTCAGTAAAAATTTGATACTCTCTGCTTCTCACCTCCTTGCAAATCTTGCTTCTCATTAATTAAGATCATTTGATTTTCTGTTCCTACAGCTTTTGCAGCATCTGTCATAAGCTGTGTCCTGTGTCAGGCACTTCATAGGAGACCTAATGTATTCCTCAGCTTGGCAAGAAGCACAAACCTTTATTTTCTCTGCTACTAGTCCCTCATAAGCCCTGCTGGGAAATGCTTATGGAAGTCAGCCAGAAGAAGGATGTCACTGATGTATAGAGCAAAATAGCTTGATATTAGCACTTGTTGAAGCTTCATCACTTGACCCTCAGGGATCAGGAATCCTATTTTTAGCTTTGGTCTAATTTAGTTTAACTCCATTTCTTTTTCTTTTTTTTTTTTTTTTTTTTTTTTTTGGTGGTACTGGGGATGAAACCCAGGGAGCTTCTACCTCCGGGCTACACTCCCAGACCTATTTTATATTTTATTTGGAAACAGGGTCTCTTAAGCCAGCTGAGGCTGGCTTCGAACCTGCCCGATCCTCCTGTCTCAGCCTCCCAAGCGTGGGGATTACAAGCGTGCACCACCAAGCCCGGCTACCTCCATTTCATTTTATTAGATTCATTTAACTTAAAATTCTTAGTGCTTATGCTATAAGACTTGAGGTTAATACAACAGAAATCCTTCATTTAAAGTGTTTACAACACTGCCTGACTTTCTTTCTTCCTGAAGGTTAGAGAAGCCTGCCCTTCCTCCCTCCCTCCCTTCCTCCCTTCCTTCCTTCCTTCTTCCTTCCTTCCTTCCTTTGTTTTTCCCTTATTTTCTTTCTTCCTTCTTCATCTCTAGAATACTGTACCCTGTCTAGAATACTTTACCCTGTCTAGAATACTGTTCCTTCCCCAGTCTGTATCTGGAGGGCAGCACATGAGTGCCTCTGTGTAGGACCATCAGCAGTATTTCTTTCCTCTGCTCTTTTATCACTATTATTAGAAGATAAAGAAGTCTTGCCCTGCTAGATCCTCAGATCCCAAATATCTGCTGCTGTCTCTTTATTCCTCCAGGTTCTAATTCTAGAAGTTTAAAGCATGCCAGGAAATGTTTACATGTTTTTTATTGGCACATATATTAATTATTCAAAATATTGGGATTCATTGTGGCATATTTGTACATATACATAATAATTTAATAGATTTCACTTTCTGAAACCTCTCCCTTCCCTACTCTCCTTCCTCCCCTGATTGTCTTTCTCTATATTATAGCATTTGTTATACTTTCATGAGATTTCTATTTTTTCTTTTCCCCCCTGTCTAGCTTCTACTTATGAGAGAAAAACATATAACCCTTGTCTTTCTGAGTCTAGCTTATTTCAATTATCATGATGCTCTCCAGTTTCATCTATTTTCCTGAAAATGATATAATTTCATTCTATTTTATGGCTGAGTAAAACTCCATTGTGTGTATATAATATACTTTTATACATTCACCTGTTGACAGATATCCAGCTGGTTCCATAACTTGTCTATTGTTAATTGTGCTGCCATAAACATGGGAAGCATGTATCTCAAATGTGTGTTTTAAATTCTTTTGGATACTGAATAGTGTTGTAGCTGGGTGATATATTGGTTTCATTTATAGTTTTTTTTAAAGCTTCATATTTCTACAGTGGTTGTCTGTTTTAAACTCTAAAATTATGAGACATGAGCTAACAATTGCTTCAGTGATTTACTAGAGAAAATGGGCCAAAATATGAGGGATAAGAGAATTTATATTTTAAAAACATAAAAACACATGATGAGTTGGAACACTTTCTTCTTTTTTGTTGTTAAACTTTTTTCTTAGCTTAGCTAGGCGTTTAGGGAAGGACTAAAATTTTATAATCCATTAAACTGTTTTGTAACAGGGCTTACCAAACATTTAACACTAGATTTGGGAGTAGAGTTAAGCAATCCCCATGAATGCAACTTAAAAGTTCTAAATTATGTTTGCAAATTCTTTGGCACTTTACCAATTGAGAGGTGAGGTCTATGTCCCCTTCTGTTCAACTTGGGCTGATCTAAGTGACTTGCTTGCCATGAATACAATGCAGGAAGAATGACCCTAACTCTCAGGGTCAGAAAGTGCAATACCATTTTCACCTGATTGTCTTGGAACACTCACCTCTGGAACTTCAAACCAGAATGTAAGACGTCTTCTACCATGAGGTTATCGTGCCGTGAAAGGCTGCCTTCTCAAGCACAAGAGAAGCCACTGGTAGATTCTTCAACTAACACTGCAACTAAGGTCCCAGCCAACAGTGAGAATCAGCTAACAGGTTTGTGAGTTCAGATACCTCCTGATAATTCCAGATCCAACTGTCCAGTTCTCCCCAATCATTGAGTTCCTTCAGCTGAGGCCGCAGGCATGTGAACCTTTCTCTGAAACCTGACACAATATTAAACTTAATTAAAGCATCATTTTTACATCAAAATGCTCTGGGGTGGTTTGTTATGAAACTGTTAATAAAACAGTTATCAAAACCTCTTCTTGCTAATAACTCATATTAATAATAGTAAGACTTTTGTCTTAATAATCACTTCCTAGGGAAGCAATTGAATTATTATAACCAGGGGTCAAGTAAACTCTTCAGAGTAGACCTTCAATTAGGTTCAGTCAATGACATGAATGGTACCATGAAGTGATAGTAGATTTAAGAGCTATGAAGAAAAAGGAAGATATTTTTTTAATAGTTGGGTCACAATTTTCCTCTCTACCACATATTCTGCCAGCAACCTCATCCACACAAGTATCAGTGCAAACACTTCATTTGACTATATTCCAAGAGTCATCTTTCTTGAAACATTTGTTTTAGTTACCCATATCATTAACTGTCACTGGAGTTTGTCTGCATCAATTTCTCCCATTCTCCACAACTACTACAATTCTGTCTCAAACAACCACATATTTCTGGTCTCTCCATTTTCTTTTCTGTCTCCTCTTGGCTTCAGTTGATTCCCCACCCAGCCTACACTTCATGGTTGATTACTGCCACAATTCAAGAATCAGCATTGTCAACTCCTGCTCTCCTCTTCTAAAGCACCTTCCTGGCAAGTCTGTCACCTAGATCAATCTGTCACTTGCCATTTTACCTTTTATCAAGAAAACTGGAAAAAAATCCCTATGTTATATGAATTGATGCCACTATTAATGCTGACTTTTCAGTTCAAGCAGGCATTGATATAAGACATAACCCTCCTGTTTAATTATCCTTATAATGATCCTTTTCCTTCTCCTTCTTTTCAAAAAATGTTCCTAAGTTCACTCCTTTCCAAAACAAAGCACTTGCATTCCCTTCCTCAGAGAGTCTCACCTTCTACACCACAAAAGCAGTAGACATATCTTCACTTTTGACCCTTAATCTCTTTTTATCTCATTTGAACATCCTTCTTTAAAGAATTAAAAAAGGAATTGTTACTGTGCCAAGACTCCATCCTACTTTTGATCTCTCCTCTGTACCCTTTGGGACTGGTTCTACATACTATTTCCTTTTCTTCTATATCCATACTATCATGCTTCCTTTCATACTCTTGCTTATCTTAGCTTAAAAAAAATTCTTAAGACTTCCATTAACTCTGAGTCCCTCAGTATAAAGCCACCAATTTCTCTATTTTAGAATGCTAAGCTTTATGTATCTTCTACCATCATCCCTATTACTTTTTTTTTTTTTGGTGGTACTGGGGTTCCTGGAAGCCCTTCTACCTCCAGACTGCACTCCCAGACCTATTTTATATATTTTTAAATTTGGAAACAGGCTCTCTTAAGCCAGCAAGGCTGGCTCTGAACCAGCGTGATCCTCCAGTCTCCATCTCCCAAGCACAGGGATTACAAGCGTGCGCCACCACGCCCGGCCATCAGCCCTATTTCATCTTGCCTTCATTTCTTCACAAGTTTCCATTGGTACATAAACAAGCTATTTTGTCATATCTTAAAACACAAACTTTTCTTTATCCTACTTCCTTATAAGCCAGCTCAATTTCTTTATACACATTTATGTGAACATTGCTTAAAATTATTGTTTTCAATCAGCTCCTTTGCACCAGCATTCCATGGAGACTTTTGTTAGGGCCATTGATTACTTCCTTATTGTGTATTTTTAGACTACACCTTGATCTCTCTGTAGCATTTGGCATAGTGGACCATTTTATCCCTTTTTCAATATGTACTGTGTATAATCAGACTCTAGGCAGCCACAGAATTTTTGTTTCCCTCCTTAGTGGGCCACTCTTTTTATTATTACTTGTTTCACTTCTCCCCAAACCCTTATTGATGGAGCATTTCAGGCCTCGGTCAGTAGTCCTTTTCTGACCTCTGTGTTGTACTGTTGATCTCAGCCAATCACAGAGTATTAAGCTTCCTCTATATGCCAACAACTCTCAAGTTTACGGTCTCTAGCATAGGCCCATCTCCCAAACAGCAGACTCACATAATAAATCTCCTTTGAAGTATACAAGTTTTATCTCAATCTTAACATTTTCAAATCTGAATTATTTATTTTCACTGGAAATCAGCTCTGCCCACAGCTTGTTCCTTTTCATCTGATGGACATGCTGTCCTTGACGTACTTGGAGTAAGTCTCAACTATTCTTTTTCTGTTATGCTCTGCATTTGATCCACAAGGAGATGCTACTGGTTCTATTTTCAAGATACACTCACAATCTAAGCACTGTTCACCTCCTCTGGTCTAAACTATCATAATTACACATTCAGTAGTGTTTAAGTTGTTACTGTGCATCTTCCCTTCCTGAAATTCTGTTTCAAACATAGTTCTCACAGTTTTTCATTTCTTTCCTGAAAACACCGTGATAGTATCCTAGTTTTCTGAGAGCAAAAGCTGGTCATAAACTTCACACATCTTTACAAAGCACACCTCATTCTCAGGTGCTAGTGAAAACATGAATGCATTAAGGATATTATTTATATATCACAACTAACATAGGAAACACATAATATATTATGCCTCCGAATGATCTGAGAAAAAGTAATTATTTTACTTTTTTAGAAGTAACTCTGAAGAATTAAGAATAATAGACTTATTCCATATTCCCTGCTTAGAGTAGTATGCATGGAATATTGGGATCCTGTGGGACAATAGATCGTTGAAACAACAGGAATAAACCTCTATGATGAAAAAACTTTAGGTAACAGGCAACTATTACACATGGGAAAGGAAACATTAGAGTATTGTTCCTCACAACATAGGACTTAATTCCACTTCTGAGGGTGTAGAATTGAAAACTACCAAAGGTTAAAATAAGCAGCAATGAAGTAAATTTGAATATGTTTGAAAAATAATCTTAGACCCCATTTTTTATTTTTTTCATTCATATCCTCTGATATCCACCACTCAAGTTACTGTATTTTGTCTCATATCCATGTGTCTTCCATACTCATATTGTTTTAATCACCACACCAACACACCTGGGTCTTCCCTGAAACATTGCGATAATCTCTAATGTATTTCCCTTTTTTAATTTCTGTAATCTGCTCTAATCTATCCACAATATGCCCCCCAAAATAATTTGGGGAATCTGGAAGTGTATACCTGTATTCCAAGCTACTGGAAAGGCTGTGGCAAGAGGAACACAAGTTTGATGCCATCTTGGGTAACTTAGAAAGACCCTGGGTCAAAATAAAATGAAAAAGTCTGGAGCTGTATCTCATTGGCAGAGTGCTTCTTTAGTATACACAGGACTCATCATTCAATCCCCAGTACTCCAAACTGCTTCTACTAATAATCAGTTCTTCTAAAATGCATCTCTGATAAGATCAAGATTTATCCAAAGATTTCTCATGATGTAAACTGTAGATTAAATCCCTCGGATCAGGAACATTTGCTCTCTGTCCTGATTTGTCATTTCCTATACCATGTCCATCCTTGCTCCTTCATGCACTTTCCACTTCAGCCAGGATGTCTGCTTTAGAGGTCTGGGGCTGTGCTGGACTTCTCATTTGGGGGACTATGTAAATTCATCCAGATGACTCATAATTCCTCCTCTCTCCTTTCCTGCTATCCTCATTCCCTTGCCATAATTCGCATCAAGCATTTTTACTTTTGTAACTCCAAATTCCTGCCTAGATGTGCTTTGTACTCTTACAGAATCTTGTACTGTGTGTGTGTGTGTGTGTGTGTGTGTGTGTGTGTGTGTGTGTGTTACTAGAGATTGAACTCAGGGGCACTCTACCACTAATCTTCACCCATTTTTGGTTTTTGAATGTGGTCTCACTAAGTTCAGAGTACCTCACTAAGTTGCTGAGGCTGGTTGTGAACCTGTGATCCTCCTGTCTCAGCTTCCCAAGTACTGGGATTACAAGCATGTGCCATGTGACCCAGCCAGCTTACATGTTTTTAATTTTAGCATATGTTGCTCAACTATACTGTTGTGTATTGTTTTATTTTAATACTTCCAAACTGAAATCTACTTGAATTTAGAGGTTGTCTTTTTTAAATCTCTGAACAAATAATCTTTGGTACTGTTATATCCTAATAAATATAGATGTATTAATTCTATGTTACTTATATATGATTAATATATGTTCATGAGGAAAGGCAGGAATTCACAAAGATGAGAAGGTTGGAAGAAAGTAAAGAAGGATGCCGGGTGTGGTGGCGCATACTTGTAATCCCTGCGCTTGGGAGGCAGAGGCAGGAGGATCGAGGCCAGCCGTGCTGGCTTAAGAGACCCTGTTTCAAAAATACATAAAATAGGTTTGGGAGTGTATCCCAGAGGTAGAAGGGCTTCCAGGAACCCCAGTACCACCAAAAAAAAAAAAAGAAGGAAGAAAGGAAGGAAATGTTTTATTATAAAGGTAATCATGGAAATGAAATCTTCAAGCTGGGATTTTCCTTTCTCAGATATTTTAGATTTTTGTTGCTTTACTACTTTGGAATGAAGGTCCTCATTGGGACATTGAAGCAGCTGCAAAAATTTTGTGGCTTTAGTGATTGTGGTTCTCTTGTTCTGAACTAACAGAGGAGCAGGGTCAGCTAGCTGCTGCCTGTAGTGTCCGCTGTCCCATTTGAAGTCCCTAATGAGGAGACAGCTGGATGCCACAGTGGCAATTTGGGGGCCACAAAGAATTGTTAACTGAACTGGATGTTCCAGTTGGCAAGTTGAAAGCATATTCTCCTGCCACAAAGTCAATGGCATTATAATGACATCATTCCACAGCCCTGCCATTACCACAGAGGGACTCTTTAATGGTAAGAAGCCATATGCAGCTTCATTACAAATACAGTTTTGTTGAACTAACGTCTCCTCCTCTTGCATTCAAAGTGATTAAACTGTGGAAGTGCTGACATTTTTGAGAAATTCATTTCAATTGAGACTATTTTTTTCTAGGTTTTATATAACTATCTTCATATCTGCTTAAAGAAGGAAGCATTGATTTCCCCAAATCAGCCTCTTACTTATGGATACATAGTAGATTTAAAATAATTTCATTGTAATAAATACTTTAGTGGTATGAGATATTTAACAACACTATTTCTTATATTTTTTATTTATTTTGTTGGTACTAGGAGTGGAACCCAGAGGCTTTCTACCTCTGGGCTACAATCCCAGGCCTATTTTATATTTTATTTGGAAACAGGGTCTCACTAAGTTGCTGAGAGCCTCACTAAGTAGCTGAGGCTGGCTTTGAACCTACACGATCCTCCTGTCTTAGCCTCCCAAGTGCGGGAATTACAAGCGTGTGCCACCACACCCGGCTATTTCTTATATTTAGAGTGAGCAAGCAGAAAGGAATTTTAGATATTGCCTAATTTAAACACTTCATTTTACAGTAGTTCTCTCTTACCAAAGGTTCCTTTCTATGTTTTCAGAAAATCACAACTTCTTTTTAAAAATATTAAATGATGTATTATTCTCTTGATATAGTTTTGAATGCATATAGCTAGTATTTTGTTTAGAATTTTTGCATCTATGTTCATTAAGGATATTGGTCTGTAGTTTTCCTTTCTTGAGGTATCTTTATTTGGTTTGGGGATTAATGTGATACTGGCCTCATAGAAGGAATTTGGAAGAGTTCCTTCTCTTTCAATTTCCCGGAACATGTTATGAAGTATTGGTATTAGTTGTTCACTGAAGGTTTTGTAGAATTCAGCTGGGAACCCATCTTGGTGGAAGAATTTTTATTGCCATTTCTATTTCTTTGGTTGTTATTGGTTGGTTTAGGCTTGCTATGTCCTCTTGGCTGAGTGTAGGAAGGTTAACTGTGCTTAGAAATCTATCAATTTCTTCCAGGTTTTCAAGTCTATTGGAGTATAAATTTTTAAAGTAGTTTCTGATAATATTTTGAATTTCTTCACTATCTGTGGTGATATCTCCTTTTTCATTTCTAATTTTGATAATTTGAGTTGATTCTCTTCTTCTTTTGGTTAGGTTGGCCAGGGGTTTATCAATTCTATTAATCTTTTCAAAGAACCAACTTTTTGTTTTATTGATTCTTTGAATTATTTTTTTGTTCTCTATTTCATTTATTTCTGCTCTAATTTTGATGATTTCTTGCCTTCTGCTGGCTTTGGGAATAGACTGTTGCAGAATTCCTAGGTCTTTGAGTTGTGTCATTAGGTTCTTTACTTGGTGGTTCTCTGTCCTTCTTATGTGACAAGACTGGTTCAACATATGCAAATAAATACATGTAATTCACCACATAAATAGAACCAAGAACAAAAACCACATCATCATAGCAATAGATGCTGAAAAAGCATTCGAAAAAATCCAACACCCATTTATGTTAAAAACACTGCAGGAAATTGGGATAGAAGGAAAGTACTTCAACATCATTAAGGCAATATACTGTAAACCCAAAGCCAACATTATATTGAATGGGAAAAAACTGCAAAAATTTCCGCTAAAGTCAGGAATAAGACAAGGATGCCCACTATCACCACTCCTTTTCAATATAGTCCTTGAGACTCTTGCTGCAGCAATCAGACAAGAGAAGGAAATCAAAGGAATTCACATAGGAAGAGAGGAATTAAAATTATCCTTATTTGCAGATGACATGATCCTTTATCTGGAAGACCCAAAGAACTCAACCAAAAGACTTCTGGAGCTGATTGACAAATTCAGCAAAGTCGCAGGTTACAAAATCAACCTAAAGAAATCAGTGGCTTTTCTTTATACCAACAATGAATCCACAATGAAAGAAACAAAGAAAACAATTCCATTCACTATAACCTCAAAACCAATAAAATATCTAGGAATAAACCTAACCCAAGATGTAAAAGACATCTACAACAAAAACTATAAAACATTAAAGAAAGAAATTGAAGAAGACCTTGGAAGATGGAAAGATCTCCTGTGCTCATGGATTGGCAGAATAAATATCATCAAAATGGTCATTCTGCCAAAATTGATCTATAGATTAAATGCAATTCCCATTAAAATACCAATGACATTCTTCAGAGACCTAGAAAAATCAATCATGAATTTCATATGGAGAAAGAAAAGACCTAGAATAGCCAAAGCAATTCTCAACAATAAGGAACATGCAGGAGACATTACA
Organism: Muscardinus avellanarius; assembly: GCF_963383645.1. Taxonomy (NCBI): domain Eukaryota; kingdom Metazoa; phylum Chordata; class Mammalia; order Rodentia; family Gliridae; genus Muscardinus; species Muscardinus avellanarius. The sequence goes on along the minus strand of NC_137789.1, from coordinate 20,423,935 downwards.
ATCCCAGACTTCAAACTATACTATAGATCAATAGTAGTAAAAACAGCATGCTACTGGCACAATAACAGATATACTGACAAGAGGATTAGAATAGAAGATACAGAAACAAGCCCACACATCTTTAGTCAATTAATCTTTGACAAAGGGGCCAAACACATATGCTGGAGAAAAGACAGCCTTTTCAACAAATGGTGCTGGGAGAACTGTCTAACCATTTGTAAAAAGATGAATCTAAACCCCTATATCTCACCAAACACAGGAATCAAGTCAAGATGGATCAAAGACTTAGAAATTAGACCTGAGACTGTGAAGCTAGTAGAGGAGAGCATAGGTTCAACACTACAACATATTGGCACAGGCAGTAACTTTCTCAACAAAACCCCCAAAGCTCAGGAAATTAAAGCAAGAATAAACAAGTGGGATAACATCAAACTAAAAAGTTTCTTCTCATCAAAGGAAACTATCAATAACCTAAAGAGGAAGCCTACAGAATGGGAAAGGATCTTTACCAACCACCATTCTGATAGGGGGCTAATATCCAGAATATACAAAGAGCTCAAAAGACTCTACACTAGCAAAACAAACAATCCAACAAGAAATGGGCAAATGAACTAAATAGACACTTCACAAAAGAAGAGATACAAAGGGCCAATAGATACATGAAAAGATGTTCTTCATTACTGGCCATCAGGGAGATGCAAATCAAAAATACACTGAGATTCCATCTAACCCCAGTCAGAGTGCCAAGCATAAAGAAATCAAACAACAACAAATGCTGGCGAGGATGTGGGGAAAGAGGAACTCTTTTACACTGTTGGTGGGAGTGCAAACTAGTTCAGCCACTATGGAGATCTGTTTGGAGATTCCTAAGAAAGGTGGGAATAGATCCACCATATGATCCAGCTATACCACTCCTGGGTATCTTTCCAAAGGGGTTGAATTCAGAGAACTATAGCAACATATGCATACCTATGTTCATAACAGCACAATTTGTAATAGCCAAAATATGGAACCAACCCAGATCACCATCAACAGATGAATGGATAGCAAAACTTTGGGAAATACACAGAATGAAATTCTATTGAGCCATATAGAAGAACAAAATTATATCATTTGCAAGAAGATGGAAAGCCCTGGAGAACATTATGTTAAGTGAGATCAGCCAAGCTCAGAAGGAGAAGGTACATATGTTTCCTCTAATATGCCCAAACTATTAAACACAAAGGATATCAGTGGGACTCCTGATAATGGAGGGGAAATACCAGCAAAGTTTGAATGGAAAGATAGGAGAGGAGGAAGGCTGATCTTGATTAATGAGGGTCTACATCTGAACATGTGTAAAATTATGAATAAGACATGGTTAACCTGGACAACCATTGGTGGGAGGGGGGAAGGGAAAACAGGGGCGGGGGGGAGAGGGCACCAAATATAGTTTAAATGTATACTATTTATGTTCAATAAAAAATTGTTAAAAGAAAAAAAATAATAAAATAATAAAAATATTAATTGAAAATTTTTAGAAATAATCCATAAATTTATAAGTGTATGCTTCTCTGGTAGCATGATACAATCTTGTGTTATCCCACTCCTTCACACTACCACGTGAATAATCACATTGTTCAATGTATCCACACTGTATACACTACCTTCCAGTCACTCATGTAGTAGGTGCCAAAGTTATAAGATCAAATTTCATAGTATCATAATTCTTGTGTTTAGGCAACCCTTATTTTATTTAACCCTTATTTTATTTAAACCCTTATTTTATTTATTTATTGGTCTCCAAAGAGCAATATTTCCATAAGTCTGATAATTTTATAACAACTCAAGGAAAAGGGCTAATACAGTACAGTAAGATATTTTTAAAGAAATCACATTCATGTAACATTTACTAGAGCATTTTCTTATAATTGTTTCATTTTCTTATTGTTAATCTCTCACTGTTTGTGTATAAATTATACTTTATCATATATATGTATGCATAAGAAAACATACATACACACATATAGGATTTGGTAGTGTACATAGTTTCAGACATCCACTAGAGGTCTTAGAATGGGTCACCCATGGCTGAGATAGGACGGTCTCTGTAGTTTTAAGATAGGTGGGAAAACACACTGGTTAAATGATTTGTCATAGTCATATATAAATTAGTTGTCAGCAGAATTAAGATTATACTTCCCAAGCCAATGCTATTTCAGTCCATTGTGTTGTAGCCAAATCTTGTCTAAAGTAGTAAATATTTTCTTCTATTATGTCAAAAACAAAGGAGGTGGGACTTCCAGGAAAATGGCAACTGAGGGAAGCAGCACATCTCAGTACTGCTTACACTTGATCTCTATCACTATGAAAAAACAGCATCTTGATAAGATTAAAAAAAAATTGAACATAGCAATGACAATTCAAAAGCAGAAAAAAAATCTAGCAGGCAGAACAGAAGACAAAAATGAACCCTGCCTGCCTTCAACGGCTGCAACCCAGAGACTGTGGAGGAGTCATCTTGCCTAACCATGCCATAACTGCTCGAACTGTGACCTCCAGAGACATCTAGAATAAAAGCCAGTGACTTGAAGCAAAGTGGCTCCAGTGTACCAGAATTATAAGTGGTCTATTCCTCATCCTATGCTCCAAAGAGGTACTACTGTCACGACTCTCAGCTAGAACCTGAGACAGTGGTAACTAAGTCAAAATCCTTTTTCAGAGATCCAGAATGTCACTCAACAAGACCTCATGTGAACATGCCTTCCCTGAGGAGACAGCCCAGTGTGGTCCAGGGACTCACACAGCAAGTGTGGTGATTAAAATACCAGAATTTGGAAGGCAGAGACTGGAGGATTGTGTTTGCAGACAGCCTCAGCTACTTAGTGAGGCACTTCACAGCTCAATGTGACCCTGTTTCAAAAATAAAAAGACTAAAAAATAGGGCTAGAGGTGTAGCTTGGAGGTACAATGCCCCTGGTTTCCATCTCTGGTACTGAAAAAAAAGTGTCATTTAAATTTTTTTTTCCATATTCTCCACATTATTTGTGTGTGTGTGTGTGTGTGTGTGTGTGTGTGTGTGTGTGTGTATGTGTGTTACTAGGGATTGAACTCAGGGGCATTCTACCTCCCCAGCCTTATTTTTTACTCTTTATTTTGAGACAGGATCTCACTGGGTTGCAAATGGCCTCACTAAGTAGGGGAGGCAGTCCTTGAACCACCCTCCTATCTCAGCCTCCTAAATGCTAGGATTATAAGTATTGGCCACCACACCCAGCTTTATTTGCCACCTTTCTGTATAGCTTTCATCTCACTATTTCACAAACTTAAGGCTAGTTCTTAAAGGCTTTTGATTTTTTTAGCACTTTTTTTTTCGTATTCTCAACCTTTTTTTTTTTTTTTTGGTACTGAGATTTGAACCCAGGGCATTCTTCCTCTGAGCTAAATTCTCAGCCCTATTTTTTATTCTTTATTTTGAAACAGGGTCTCACTGAGTTGCAAAGGCCCTCACTATGTAGCTGAGCCTGTTCACGAACCGCAATCCTCCTGTTTCAGCCTCCCAAATGCTGAGATTACAAGCATGGGCCACCATACCCAGCTCAAAAGCTTTTGATTTTTGAAAATTTCTTTTAGAATGTAATTCCATTTTTAACACTCTTCTTTGTAAGCAATTGATTTTATATTTTAGTACAAAATATATTAATTTTTACAATTATTTCCACATAAAATTATTCCAACTTCATATTTATACTAATCAAGCAGTTAAAAACTAAAGAGAAATATATGCTCTCTTTAGTAGAATAAACCAAAATCCATGAGCAAAAGTAGCTTGGATATTTTTTGCAAGTTAATGGGTAAAAAAAAGCAAGTGATGACTACAGCACTTTTATTTAAATTATTTTTGTGCATGAATTTTACATGATCAAATTTAATTATGGTAGTAGCTTTGGGGAATTAAATTAATTTCAATAATTCTGTTTTAGAAGTTTATTTTACTTAGTTCTTGCCATATTGTCAATTAGTATCTAAATCTCCTCTGGCCCAAATACAGCAATTCTATATTGATTTATTTGAGAGTTGATCTTTCTAAATTCTTGGCTGCTGAAATCATTTTAATAATAAAGGATTGCCTAGAAATGTTTTGGTATATTGAGGGTATTTTGTTAGTTATTTTTATTTAGAAATATTTTCTAGATCAATGAACCATAGAATAATCAGGTGACCTGCATCTTTAATGAAAAACAAAATGCTTCCAGATGGTGTTAGACACATGGAGAAGGATGTGTTAGCCAGCCTAACCAGAATGTTCCTACATAGCCAAATCTGGTTTTTGCAAGACTGTGTTGCCAAGGTTGCTGTTTGTTCTAAGTTTAAAGGGAATAGACTTACAAGGTATGAAGTATATAAGTATTAGGAACAGCTGGGGCTAACTGGATGCTGTTAACAGAACAGATTAATCAGACCCGTGTAGAAGAAGTCCATTGCAAGAACAGATTAACCAATTCATAAATCAAAGTGTGGAGAACCAGGTGTATATCTCAGTGCTGAGAGGCTCTTGCTGTCAAGGATATCAATTTCTTTCATTTATTTTTATTTTTTAATTTTTTTTTTTTTGGTGGGTCTGGGATGGAACCCAGGGGCATTCTACCTCCAACCTACACTCCCTGGCCTATTTTTTATTATTTTGAAAGAGTCTCACTTAGTTTTAGAGGGCCTCACTAAGTAGCTGAGGCTGTCCATAAACCCTGATACTCCAGTCTCAGCCTCCCGAATGCTGGGATAACAAGTGTGCGCCACCACGCTCAGCCCAATTTCTTTTATACAAGTGTCCATGATCTTTATCCTTCTTTCAGATACCTGGAACAATCTTTCTTCTATAACACTACTAGAGATAAAATACAAAAATAACTTTTTAGGAAGATTAAATAAAATATATATTACCAGATGTTGACTAAATAGGCAAATTAAGTGGTCTGAATTGCTACAAGTGTGAATTAAGTCCTATGAATTTATGTCCTCTGACCTGTCCCTATTTGTTAAAGATTACACTCAGTTTAAATATGGTTCAGTTTTAGTCTGATTCTTGATAGATTTTTGACCTTCTTAATGCCTTCTAAGATCTCTCAACCACACCTTCTTGTTTAAATTCTTACAACACGCCTTGGACTTATTTTACAATTCTTCCTGATTCTCACCTGTAACCTCTCTCACTATAACCTGCACTGAGTACTTTTATTCCAAACCATTCTGAAGAAATCCTTTTGCCCAGCCTTGTCCCTAGGACTCTGATTAACTCTGGCCTCATAACTAAATCAGGGTTTTTGCTATCGAGGTCACATTCAGGCTACTGAAGGCTGAGATCACACAGGAGATTACTAGACTTCTCTAAGCCCAAACCTGTAGAACCCTTGTGCACCGTTCCTGCTGCTGGTGAAGATCACAGTGCAGGCTTCTTCCTGTAACTCTCTGTAGGTCATGTCTCCCTCCATAGGCCACTATAACCCCTGCCCTGGGCCACTCTCTGGGGATTTGGCATGGTCTTCCTGGTTTCCTGTGTTGTCTTCTTCTCTGTGCATGACTCATGCATTATTTTATAAGAAAAAATAATTATATCTTTAATAGTCAATGAATTGAATATTCAGCAAATCTTTCAGCTTTCATCTACAGAAAGAGGAAGAGGATTCTCTTGAGCAGCTGTCCTAAATCTTTGTATCTTTTAAGTTGGCCAACCAGTTACAGAAAATGCTATGACTCCTCAAATACTTCCTAACTTTCCAGATTCAGTGCTCATTTTCTTAGGTTATATTTACTACTAGATTTTTTTCTCTCAAGTAGAATCAATGATCATTCAACCCAAACTTATATATCCTTCCATTCACTCTAGCATAGATTTTAACAACAAAGAAAGTTATTAATAAATTTAGACAGTGAACTCATGATTATTATCTATTTCTCACTGTGATATATGAGAGGACAGAAAAAAAGACTGGGGACTCTTGTACAGTCACTGATGAAGCAGCCATCTAAATGTTAAGTTCACTGGATTTATTTGTGAAGAGTTTATCTTGACAAAATAGGTGATCAGGAATCTGTGCTAGGATGGGTTAGATGGTATATATCTGTAATTCAAGTGCTTGGGAGGTTGAGACAAGAGGGTTGAAGGTTTGAGCCAGCCTCAGTGATTTAGGGAGACCCTCAGCAACTTAGCAAGAACTTATTTTAAAATAACACAGATAAACAAAAGTAAAAAGGCCTGGGAGTAAGCCCTGAGAAAGAATTTCCCTGGGTTCAATCCCCAGTCTACCCCTTCCCACCAAATACTCATAAGGGTTTCTAGAGTAAGGGTGGAATGCTATAGCATTCACGAGAATCCCCTCTCTAAAAGAGTTGGAATGTGAGCAGGGATTACATTTTTTCTTAAAATAGACCAGGGAATAAATATTTTAAGCTTTGCAAAACATTCAGTTTGGTCTCAAATACTCAATCTGCCCTTTTAGCAGCAGCAAAGCATCTATAAACTGTACATACGTGAATGGAATCCTATCCTAATAACATTTTATTTTTTTATTTTTATTTTTTGGTGGTACTTGGGTTCCTGGAAACCCTTCTACCTCCGGGCTACATTCCCAGACCAATTTTTATATTTTTATTTGGAAACAGATCTCTTACGCCAGTAAGGTTCGCGAACCTGCGGGATCCCCCGTCTCTGCCTACCAAGAATGGAGATTGCAAGCATGCGCCACCACACCTGGCCCTATTTTATTTTTAAAAAAAGTTGGGTTATATTTGGTCCATGAGAAGATCTAATAAAATGTGGTTTATAATTCGTTTATGCTTTTTTTAAGTCAACCCCTAAGCAATATATTGATATAACCAATCAACTAAGTTGACTTGTTATAATTATCTACTTCAATATTTCAGGACTGCATTATGATTCCACTAACCAAAAAAAAAAAAATGAAGCTGGCTCAAAAAGGCAAAATACCTAGACCAAGGTGACAGTAATTGATAAATTCAGATCTTTCTGAATTCAGTATCATATCATAACTGCTTTCCAACCAATATATATACCTTCTGTAATATGCAATAAATGTTTACAAGCTAGAACAGCTTTGGTACAATGCATTTGGACAAAAATTTCTACACAAAATTATGCCAGGACCTATGAGAAAATTCTTCTATGAATAACATATACAGGTATGTCTTCATTGTCTTTAGAAAGGTTTGTATTGATTTTAATAAAATTGCATTAGATTCCTATTTATTTTGGTAAAATTTTTAAAATAAATTTAAAGAAACAATTTTAACACATTTAGTATGCCTTTTAATTCCTTCTAATAATGCCACAGTAACTTTTTTTGAAATAAATAACTTGACCATTTTTACTTAATTATTAGAACACAGTATAGAATTTAAGGATTATATAAGGTAAACATAGTGCAGTTTTCCAAAATGTTAAAATTATGGAATCTTGACATTATATTCTACCTGAGCCAAGTATTATACATTGAGTCTAAGTCTTCTATTTACTTATAAATTTAAAGGTCAAGTACTTTGGATTGTTACTAGGTTTTTTTTACTTCCCATAACACTTCGTTCTTCCTGATAAAATATCCTCTGTCTTTTAGGAATCTTCCTTTCTCACAATGCATATAGCCCTGGTGAGACCATTAACCCTTCCGTTCAGGCCTCAGGGCAAGGATTTCATGACTATGAGGCTAAGTTAGTCATTGCACCTCATTCTAACACAACAATTGCCCAGTGGGGTAGGAATGTAAGCTTAGCAAGTCAACTCAGGTGTCTTTTGAAGGCTTGTTAAATGGCACTGGAAAGAGGATTTTTTGCTGGTATTGCTACTTGGAGAAACAAGGATGTTGGGTACTAGTTACCATTCTGAATATTTGAATGAAGTTAAGCACAGACGGTTAAATATGATGGAGTGAAAGTGAGAGAATTCTGGGGATCTGAGTCTCCTGAAAGCAAGCTGCTCTTTGAATCTCTGTGATGCTCTGTTATTCTTCCCATAATATGAGTCAATATATCCCCCTGCTTGCTTCAAACTTGTCTTATTTGAGTTTCTGTCACTTGAAAATGAACATCTTGACTTTCAAGAGGAGAGATGATTGTAAGAGATGTGTTTATAAAAGGGGGGAGTGTAAGGTTCTTCCTCAATAAAGATTCAATCTATAGAAAGATTTCTTCATTGCTTTCTCTGTTGAGATATAAATGACGATGGATACACTTTGGTAAGATATATTATTATGCACCAGTTCCAGGTAAAATAGTTGTCATTCTACCTCTTTTGTTCCCATTCTCCATTACAGTGCTCATGTTCCGATCATCTACTGTTATAAAAAATACCCATAAACCAAGAATTATAAACATTTTACAAGGCATGTCTTCATGTCTGGGGACTCAGCTGACATGACTCAGTTGTCCAGGTGGGGTGACTTGCATGGCTAAAACCTGGTATCATTTAGCAGCTTCTTGGCAGTTAGAGCGACAAGAAGAAAGTTCTCTGAGACTGATGACTGTAGTGTGGACACTGCTTTTCATTGTGTGGTTTCAAGGTAGTGAGACTTCTTACATGGCAAATTAGAACTCCCAGAGAGGGTGCTGCAGTGAGCCAGGGGGCAGGCACATGTCCTTCTAAGACCCAGCCTTGGATGTGACATAACCACATATCTGCCATATTCCATTGGTGAATGCATTCACAAGTCTACTTAGAATGCAAAGAGAAGGAATATAAACTGCATTTCTCAGTGGAAACAATGTAAAACATTTGCAGTTAAGTTTTAACATTTCTATAGCTAAACTGGTCATGGTGGCACATACCTGTAATGAAGGTACTTAGGATGCTGAGACAGGAGGATAACAGGTTTGAGATCAGCCTCAGCAAATTACTGAGACTCTCAGAAACCTAGTAAGACCTTGTTTTCAAAAAATAAATACAAAATGGGTATGTATTATGGAGGTAGAATGCCTCTGGGTTCAATCCTCAACACACACACACACACACACACACACACACACACACACACACAATTCTACAGCTTATAGAATTGAAAGGTCACTAATATAGGAATGATTTGGAAGTTGTTTATACATATGACTATATATTTAAATATACTATTAGAAGAATTATATTATTTTAAAAACTCACATTTCAGGAATGTTGCCATATTAATACCAGAATGTTCTTGTATTAATGATAAAGGAACATGGTTAACATGTAGAGAGCACTCATTAAACATCAGGAGTTTTACTAAGGTCTCCTCATGTATTGTCTCCTCGGATCTTCATGAAACTCTATGAAATGGGCAAAAGACTTAGCCTCACATGGTAAAGAAACAAAATGACATATTCCAATATTAAAGAACTTCTTAGCCAGGCATGATGGAGCACATTTGTAATCCTAGTAGCTGGGAGGTTGAGACAGAAGGATCGCAGGTTCATGGCCAGCCTCAGCTACTTAGTGAGGCCCTCTGCAACTTAGTGAGACTCTGTTTCCAAATAAAGAATAAAAAATACGTATGGAGGTGTATCTCAGAGGTATAATTTACTGGGTCCTATCCCCAAAACCGCAAAATAAATAGATAAATAAATAAACTTTTTAACACTTGAAACTTATATTTTTAAAAATTCTTATTGGTGCATTGTAGTCATACACTTAATGTGATAAAAGATTTGTGGAGATATACATGCACACATCACCCAATTAGCCCATACCTGATTCTCACCCTGTTCCCTCCCTATCCCTCCTTCCCATGCTTGGCTTAGTGATTGACTTTGATATGTTTAAGTACATCATGTGCTTTCGAGAGTTTACCTCTTCCCTTCTCCCATCCCCTCAGTTAGGTCACCTTATTTGCTTCTCTATAGGATCTCCTTCTTCACCTAGAGTTCCTCCTGTTACCCATTTCTCTCTAGCTTTGTCATATTAGGGAAAGCATCCAATTTCTTATTTTTTATGACTGACTAATCTCACTTGGCATAACGTCCACCAGTTCAAAACTCATATTTTGAAACACTACAAACTTGTGTCCTGAAATTATGAGTGAATGTGGAATGTAGGTAACTATCGATATAGGTAGAGCAAGAATGGGAATGAAAAGCTGCAGTTGAACGCGGTCAATGAGATAAGGCGAATACTGAGGCCAAGGTTGACAGACATCCTAATTTTTTCAGACTTTTCTCTAATTAATAGGATTTCTCTTTCCACATGCGGATCCCTTTGGTTTCAGCTGAAATATTGAGAGACATTATCTGTGGGCAGAAAGCTCTGTCATGCACCCCATCCAGATAGAGATAGTATGTAGTTCTTTGGTCAAGGTCAGCCAAGATCCTTGAAAAAATACAAGAGAGAATGCTTTACTCGAGCCATCCTTCTATGTCCCTGTCACAGTTAGTTTTCTAATTCATTCTTAGAGACTGAAAGTTCCTTATTTCCTGTAGATTATCTGTGGAAAAATATGTCTTCTTTCAGGTTCATATGATATTCATCTTCTCCAACTTAACCCATTTGCTAGTTTTTATTGTCCACTCAATCTCCAGTATTGACATTCAGTATGACAACTCCAAACTGCTTTGGAGATGCTACTTTATCAATGTGCTGGCTTCCAGGGAAAGTCTAAGGATGGCTGAATCACTGTCCTTGAGAGTGGTGAAGTATGAAGACTTATGTTCAAATCTCACAACCAACTGGTACCAGTCATGTAACTCCCGGCCAAGTCATGCACTTCCTGTGATTCTTAGCTTCTACAGAGCCCAGCATTAAAACACAGCAAACTAACTCAGAATTTTGTTTGATAAAATATGAGCTCAAGCTTGTCATAGTGGTGATTTCCTGTAATCCCAGTACTTGGGAGGTTGAGATGGAAGGATTTCAGGTTTGAGGATATAGCCCATAGGTAGAATGCCCTTAGGTTCAATTCCCAGTACAAAATAAATGGGTGCAAAGTTACTGTATAGTAGAAAACTCAGGACTTTTTTTTTTTTTTTTTTGGTGGTACTGGGGTTCCTGGAAGCCCTTCTATCTCCGGGCTACACTCCCAGACCTATTTTTACATTTTTATTTGGAAACAGGGTCTCCTAAGCCAGCGTGCGCGGCTGGCTTCGAACCTGCATGATCCTCCTGTCTCTGCCTCCCAAGCGCGGGGATTACAAGTGTGCGCCACCACGCCAAGCTAAGTATAATTGTTTTATTACTAAGTTGCCTAACACAGATCAAAATCCGAAGGTCTGTGTCTGTAAAAGAAACATAAAGTTATATTTTTGACAAATTTTTTAATAAATAAATTATTATAATAAATAAATAAAACACAGCAAATGAGCTGGATGTGGTGGTGCATGCCTCTAATTCAAGTAATTGGGAGTTTGAGATAGGAGGATCTCATGTTCAAGATCAGCCTTAGCAACTTAGCAATATCCTCAGCAAATTAAAAAGATCCTGTTTCAAAAATAAAAGAAAAAAGAAAAGAAAGGAAGATCATGTAGAACAAAGAGAATTGAGGAATTGAATGAAAATCCACCACTTAAACTGATGTAGCCTTCCCAACCTAGTGCTTCTATGTCTTATCAATTGGATAGTGTACTAGTGTCTACTTAGGATCCTTAGAATTATGTGAGATCATAGTCTAAGCTCAGCATTTGCAATACCAAGTACTTCTCCTCCTTTATCCCCTTCTTCTTCAATCAGTTTTATAAATAGCAGGAGACCTCATTATTTATTTATCTCATAAATGGGTTTGTTATGTTTCTGATCATTAAATTTCTGTTGATTTCTTTCTTGAGGGAGTTTGATCTGAGCATCATGTTGTATGCCAGGAAGGAGTAACAGAAGGACAGAATTTTACACAAGAAGGAGATAATTTCTTGTGCACTATTATGCTCAGAATCTCTGTTAACATGTGAAATTTTGTCATTGCTTTAAGGAGGGTGGTAATGTCATGTTGCTTTGATTTTAACAAGATTTTTTCTGAATGCAGGACCCTTTGAGGGTGCCTTTATTAAACACCAACCCCAGCTGTTTTACATTCTGCAGGTGCTATGTAAATGTCAAATATTAATGTTTTACTATCTAGTAAAAGAGATGAAATAAGATTTTTGTTGCTGCTTGTTTCATAAGCTGCAAATAAGACTGGGTCATTGTCCTTTTGATTATTCAGCTGTGAAGTTACTTTGCTTTAAAAATCATACAGGGAAAATAAATGCCAGGAATGTTGTCATATTAGTAATAAACATTAGCATGGTTAGCTTATAGAAAACACTTATTAAACACCAGGAGTTGGACTTAGGTCTCTTAGTGTATTTTCTCCTTATATCTTCACAAAACTCCCTGACATGGGCAAAAGCCCTAGCTTCACATGGTAGAGAAAGAAACTGATATTTCCAGGTACTAAAGAACTTCCATGGGTCTACAAGCTAGTACACTGTTGAACGGAAAATTGAATTGAAGCAGGTTAGATACTGCAGTTCATGTTGGTAGGTGAGAGAGTTGTACAGATGCTAGAACCTGTGGAAAACCAGAAATTCTGACCATCCAGATGGGGCAGCTACTATGACCACAGTTACTACTGTCACACAAGGATGTTACTACTGTCACACAAGGATGCCAACCCAATGTTGGGGATTACAATTTTTTTTTTTATAATTTACAAAGTGTATAGAAAATGGGTAAAGGATTTGAATATACATTTCCCAACAGAAGACATATAAGTGGTCAACAAATACTTGAAGAAATGCTCAACATTACATTAGGAAAATGCAAATCAAAACTAAAATGAGATGCAACCTCATGCCTTTTAGAATGGATATTATAAGAAGAGATGAAATGTAAGTGTTGCAGAAAAGGTGAAGGAAAGGGAATACTTGCATACTGTTGGTAAAAATGCACATTAGTAGAAACATTGTGAAAAATAGCACTGAAGTTCCTAAAAATTTAACAATAGAACTAGCATATAATCCAGAAATTCCATTTTAATGCATATTCAAATGATATGAATGCAGTATGTTGAAGAAGTACATGCACTTCCATGTTTATTGCAGAATTATGCCGAAATATTGTATCAGCCTCAGTATACATATATATGAATGAGTAAATAAATAAAAAGTGGTTATATATATATATATATGTATACACACACACACACACACATATATATATATATACACATATAATGGGATATTATTCAGATCCATTGTATACACATACACACACATACACACACACATATATATGTATATATATGTTTATATGTATACACACACACACACACACACACATATATATATATATTGGGATACTATTCAGACTTATGAAAATGTGAATCCTATAATTTTTGATGACATGGTCTTGTGAACCTGAAGGGCATTATGTTAAGTGAAATAATGCAGGTGCAGAAAGACAAATACTCTGATCTAATCTGTATGTAAAATATAAAAATTGAGTCTATGGCAATTGAGAGTAGGATGTTGGTTCTGGGGGTGGGAGTCGTAGAAAGAAAACATAAATTCAAGAGCACCATTGTACAATATATGAGTATAGTTAATACCAAAGTATTGTTTTTTCCTGAAAATTTCTGAAATAGATTTTTAGTGTTCTCCTCATAAAAATCAGTATGTGAAGTAATGCACTTGTTAATTTTCTTGATTTAGCCATTTCACAGTGCATACATATTTCAAAACAACATGTGCATAATAACTAGATAAGTGTTTGATTTGTCAACTGAAAAGAATAAAATAAACAGGAAAGAATCCAGATTTTCATGCACTCTTCTGAGTGTGTGTGTGTGTGTGGGGGGGGGTACAGGGGATTTAACCCAAGGCATTCTACCTCCAAGCTACACTCCCAGCCCTATTTTTTATTCTTTTTTTTTTTGTGTGTGTGTGTGTGTTTGGGTCTGAGGATGGAACCCAGAGGCATTTGACCTTCGAGCTACACCCCTGCCTTATTTTTTATTCTTTTTTTTTGAAACAGAGTCTCACTAAGTTGTGGAGAGTTTCGCTAAGTAGTTGAGGCTGTCCCCGAACAGCGATCCTCCTGTCTCAGTCTCCCAAATGCTAGGATTACAAGCGTGCGCCACCACACCAGGCTTAGGTTTTATTCTTGATCTTGAAACAGGGTCTCACTAAATTTCAGAGAGGCTTATTAAGTAGCCTGAGGCTGGCCATGAACCCACGATCCTTCTGTTTCAGCTTCCCAAGTACTGGAATTACAAGCATGTGCCCCCATACCTGGCTTCTTTTCTGATTTTTTAAAATGTCTACAAAACATACAATATTTTTAGCTCTGCTAAGTCAAAATATCTTAGGAACAACTCAGGCTAAAAGGGCCTCAATTTGCTTTTCTGAACATGGACATGAGAACTTTAAAGTCAGTTGGGTCCAGACTATAAAAAATACGAAATACGAAGCCAGAGACTGTTCCTAAATATTTATGCAGGGAGAGAAGCAGCACATGAGGGTTTTTTTTTTTCTGTAGTAGGATGGTGGGTACTGTGCGCAAGGATGACTAAGTTTTTTGGAACCCAAGTGATTTGGGGGGTGAAGGAACAATAGGCAAGATGGCGAAGGTGGCAACAACTGCACTCATTAGGAGAGCAGACTGGAAGTGAGACATGGATTACTGGGATCTGTACAAATAATTGCGACCTATCACTGTTAATGAACTCTTTAATTCTGCTGTTCACAAGAGTTAAGAATGAACAGCCGCATCCCACTTTGTGGGATCCTTCCTAACCTTAACTAAATAATGGCTTTAAAATGAACATGGATGTCCTAATCTAAAGGTTTTATGACACATTCCTATCTCCTTGCCTTGCTGTGGCCTGAAGTGCCTTCAGAGCTATGTTGTGCTTTCAAGCAGTGTTTGGGCACTGCTGCCTTAGCCAGCCAGTGGAAATTGCTATGAGAAGGAGCCATTCCCTTGACCTAGAATTCTCTATAAAAAACGAATGTGAAAGGAAAGTGAAAAGGATGGTTATCCATAGCATATTGTTCTACAGAGAGGATTGAATGAGATTTTAAAACTAGATCCAGAAATTTTATGTATTTAATACAGAATTTGTCACATTCATTCATGCAATGTATATTTTTATTGTGTACCTATATTGTCCTGTACATTGTGAAAAATTAAAATATAAACCAAGAAGATTCTACTTCACAAAGAGTATAATAATTATTTTCTTGATTATTGGGGAACTTATGATATGGAAATGAAGTAATACAATGCAAAGTAAAAATGATAAATTTTATAATGGAAACATAAAAGCCAGATTTTATATTCTTCAGTGGAAGGAGAAGTTAATATGTTTAGGATAATTAGGGGAAAGTTTAAAGGAATCTATTTGAGATAAACTGAGTAAAAAGTAGGATTAATTCATTATGAGGTGAGGGTAACTGGTATTCCTGGTAGAAAGTATAAAAATGAGCTTAGTGGGGCAAGCTTATTAGAGCATGTTCAGCTTATCAGGAGCCTAGGACAAAAGATCAAGTACTGTGAATTATAATTGGAAGGAGGAGTTGGGCCCCCAGAACTGCATCTTTCAATTTATAGAAATAATTGACTCTGTTTGATTACTCTACTTAAGAGGCAATTTGATGGAAGCTTGGATTTTGGAAAATTAACTTCATACAATACTAAAGATATCCCAAAGTGTGTGAGTACTATTAGAGGCATATAAGAAGTAGAAGTGCTTTGTAAATACATGCTTATTTAATCATTGCATATAATTTTATATGTTAAATTCACAGAAATGCTAGAGCATTTTTATGAGAAATAATGGGATTCTGAGAGTTGACATGGTTAGTTCATAGAGGCATAGGGATGCGGAGAACCTTAAAATTAAAATCCCTATTGAATAATTTTGACTTATATCCCTTTACGTAAAGAAATAGTTTCATGCTTGCAAGAAAAAACTGCCTCTCTTTTCTGAAAAAAAAAAGGCTTTTCCTCATCTTTTATTACTATTTCACATATACTGATAAGATCAGCTTTTACTATTTATTAGGTAACAGGATAGATTTTTGGGTGAGCAAAACCAATTATATGTTCATGGAGCTTCCAGTTTTTTAGGGAAGACATACAAAAGTAATAAAGAATTGCCACAGTATATGACCCACAGTGATTTTTACATAGGACAATTTATGTTAGTCCCAGAGACTGAAAATTCTTCTTGAGGAAATGACTTTAAACTGAGTTCTAAAATCTAAAAATAAAGTGGAAATGTGGGAGAAGATGCCTCAGACCATTCCTTGTAGGGAAAACAACCTATGAAGATATGATGGTGATGGTCTAGAATAATGAAGAACGAAAGAGTGTTCACTGTAGGTGGAAAGTAAGAAAGTGTTTGGGGAAGGTTAAAGAGAAAGATAGTAGAGTGTTCCACAGGTTTTTAAATTTACCTAGGAGTTTTTTAGTCTTTATTTAATACATTAATTTTG
Organism: Muscardinus avellanarius; assembly: GCF_963383645.1. Lineage (NCBI taxonomy): Eukaryota > Metazoa > Chordata > Mammalia > Rodentia > Gliridae > Muscardinus > Muscardinus avellanarius. The sequence continues at coordinate 20,407,513 of NC_137789.1, read as the reverse complement.
CTTAATTTTTAAAATTTAGAGCAATTCTTTTCCTATTTTATTATTTGCTGTACTTTCATTTATGATTTTACTTTTATGATTATGAAAAGTTGCTTTAAATAAATTTATGCCCTTCAAATGATGACTTTATTTAAATAAAAATAGTGAATTTGTAAAATAACTGCAAATGACATATGAGTAATTGCTGTATGAGAAACATGAAACTGTGACTCACCTGTCTTATCAAATGATGATGCATCTCAACTGTTGTGCCCAAAGTCTGGAGAATATATCTTACCAGGCCAGTCCTAATCCTGGAGACTGTTTAGTCTAGCAAGAGACTCTTCTAAACAATGTTATCTGCCATTTAGCAAAGTGAACTCATATATTAAACCCTTACGTTCCAAGTACAATGGTCGATCTTACTTTGTTTCAAACATAGTGGCCAAGTTGCACCATGGGTGGTCATCAGTGTCTTGGCTCTTCCTGGAGCATGGAAGTAGTTCATTGCTACATGTGGAGATAGATATAAGATTAGGTATCAGAACAGTGTTTCAGATATTATTATGTTGATAGAAATTATGTCACAACCAAGAAATTATGATGTTTACATTGGCAGCTCAGAAACTTCCCTTAACGATGTGGCTTTGCCATAAAGAATAATTTTATGAAAATTTTTGCTTGTTAATGTATGGAATATAGGAACTGGAGAAAAAGTTGAAGTTCATTTAATTTCAGCTCATTCAACTTATACATGAAACACCCACCTGAGTTTCAGGAAAAATGATTTATCTACAGTCACCTAGAGAGCTCATGTTCTGGATCAATCTTCCATTTTGCACTGTCAGTCAAGAAGAAATTTGGCTGACCCTGGGAAGGAGGATTGGAATGCACATTAAGATGAAACTTGACTGAAACTGTCATCACCATCCTTTCCTTCTTGATTGGATTCTGTGCTCCAGAACATACAAATCTTGCAATTAGTCTACCCTAGAAAGTATTGAAATATTGGAACAACTCTCTATCTCACAAAAAAATGAATGGAAACAGGACCCTACAGAAGTTAGAGGTTCATTTATTTCTAATGTTGAATCATGTGCATGTGTGACCATCTTCACCACTCACCTGATGCCATTCAAACTGAATTTTACCTTGGAATAAGATGAGCTGTAGGAAACCATCTGGGTGTACTCATTAAATATGGAGAGTTCCTTTAAGAAATCATATTTGGCTTTGGAATGAAACTCTGTTTGCTTCTCAAGATGCAAATGATGGGGTCATTTAGGCTAAAAAGAAAAAATATGTTTCCTGTTTTAAAAAGTGGAGCAAAAGAGAAGGTCCTTTGAGACCCTTTTCCTCTATAAATAATTCAGATCACTTATCTCTTGAATTATGATACATACACAGCCAGAACTAGCAGGAAAGAACTAGCAATGGTTTTTCCCAAGAGCAGTCTTTTTATCCAGGGACAGAGATAGTAGTAGCTTTATTACAGTGTCAATTATTTAATTCTTATAATGAGGGTTCTTTTTTATTAAACAGGAAATTTCTGAGGCATAATCGTACTCTGATGAAGTATGCAACCAGAAAAAAACACCGTAGTGATGCAGGATAATAGAAAAGAAACATTTCTTTGTAGTAATTTGAAATACAGTTAATAAAGCTGATAATTAGTTGCATTAGAAAAGAATTCTTTGTCTAACTGGTGAAATCAATGTTTCCTCTTAATTTGTAAGATTTCCTACTGCATTAAAAAGAGACTGTAATATTCCAACTCTTTTTTTTACAGGCAACTCTGTATCCAAGGAGGCAATAATAGGGAGATTTTTATACTTTCCTATTTGCATGAAAGCATACTGGTTTCTCCAGGTCTCTGCCTCCTCAAGTCCTAGAGCCAGGAGGACTGCCACCTGACTGGTTGGCAGGTTCAAACATGGAAGATATCTCTTCCCTATCAGCCTCTTCTTTCTCATTGCCCCTGCAGGAGGAGATACACATTTTATGATGCACGCTTTGTTCTTGAAGCTTCTCCAAGAGGAAAGGCAGGGAGATTAGATGGAGAGCTGACATCTTTTATTTTTTATTGGTGGATTGTAGTCATACATTTAATGGGATAAAAGACTTGTGTAGACATACATGCACACATCCCCCAATTAGCCCTTACCAAATCCCACCCCATTCCCTCCCATCTCTCCTTCCCATGCTTGTCTTAGTGATTGATATGTTTGTTTAAGTACATCATGTGCTTTAGAGTTTCCCTCTTTCCCCCTCCCATCCCCTCATTTGGGTCACCTTATTTTGCTCCTTTATGGAATCTTCTTATTCATCTAGAGTTCCTCCTGTTACACTTTTCTCCCTAGTTTTCGCATATTAGGGAAAGCATTTGATTTCTTATTTTTTGTGACTGACCTATCTCACTTAGCATAATGTCCTCCAGGTCCATTCATTTCCCTGTAAATGATGTAATTGTGACAGCTGACATTTTTGAAGCTCATTTTCTTTTTCTTTTTGGAACCTGGAAGAGAGTATCATTTCCAGGGGTTACAGTGATGAATTTGGTCTTTGCTTCTAGTCATACGTGGATCAAAATCTTGTCTGTCAATTTCATTAGTTATACAATCATGGGTAACACAATATCTCTGAGCCTCCATGTTTTTCATTTATAAAAAGAGAAAAAAATGCTTTTTTGTTGCATTTTTCTGAAATTTAAAATGAAACAAAATAATGAATGAACATGGAGAAAAGTTCTGGAATATAATTGGTATGTAACAATTGGTCATTACTATTTCTGTTTTTACAGTTTCTTATGGCATAATATTTGTATATCTTTATGAATTATATTATGATAAATCATTACATATATAAAATGTATAATAATTGAATCAGAGTAATAAGCCTTTCTATCTCTTGAACCACTAATCTTTTTTACATGTTAGGAATTTTGCAGTTACTATTTTAATTTAAACAATTGTTTTCTAATCATAAAATTTTCACTCTGGATAACAATCATTGAGTTCCGTATTCTCTGCAGCACCGAACAAAGTACTTTTCTACAAAATTGTGGCTCAATGAGCATTTGTTGCCTTCAGTTCAATCCTCAAGTCTGAACATGCAATAAAACGGACATGTGACCTGTCTGCCAGGAAACACATCGGCAAAGCTCAGACTGTTCACGTGTGTTATGGTCACAGATGTGGAGTGTGGCCTAGCAGGGGAGAGAAGCCAGGCCTTTTAAATAGCACTTGGAAGCTTTCCAGCTCTCAGCTCCACTTATCTTGCAGAAAAGCACAGGGCAGGAGACCCTGACAGTAAGTCGTTCAGTAGCCTTCACTAAAACCAACGGCTAGCGTCTGGTCCAGAGTCTTCTGTAGAGTGCTGGGACTTGTGAGTCTAATTGTTCTCATTGTGAGTAAAGAAGGCAGAGTTGAGAAAGGTACTCCCTTATAGTGAAATAATATTCACTATGAAGAAATACTATAAAGAAGGAAAACAATGAAATTTTGTACATAAGAAAGAACACATGGTAGGAAAGAAATAGTACTCTCAAACTAAGAGGGTTTAAAAGGGAATGGGGGAAGCTCAAGTTGTTGCATGGTTTCCCCAGTGGAGTACCTCCTGGAGGGCAGTTATCACCATAAGTGCTGACCTGCTGCCAGTGTTGATACTAGGAGGAAAACAGCAAAGATGCCCACTGATGTCCACACAGGGGCACCGATTATGAGGGAGACATGGGGTACGGGTGGGAAGGAGCAAATGATTTGAGTCATCTTTCAAAGTAGAAACACCACCAGTGAATGCAGAGTGGCTTGGGAGTTAACAACTCCCCTCTAAAGTGACAGTACACAAATGAGCAGTTCTAGAAGGTGTTTTTTTCTTCAACTTCCAGAAGAAGGTGTACAATAACAACTGACTTGGAGGTTGAAAAGAATGGCGAGTTGCTTTTCGTTTTTCTTACTTAATTCCTGCTCAGTAACCGATTATTATCATCCATACTTAGGTGGCGAAAGGGAACCCCTTTCTCATATAAGATACTATCATTTCTATATTCCTGTACATGAAATAGATATCCACTTGCCCATACTCTCCCTCCTTTTTACACATGAACCTAAACTCAGATAAATGGAAATAGACCATGAAATAGAAAATCACTTCAGTAATTGGATAGAATGTCACACACACACACACACACACACACACACACACACGCACAATTTTTTTTTTTGGTGCTGAGACTAAGAGCATTCTACCTCTGAGCATTATCCTCAAGCCATTTTATTTTTATTTCAAAACAAGGTCTCTCTACCTTTCTGAGAGTCTCACTAAATTGCTGAGGCTATCCTCCAGCCTTCAATCCTCCAGTTTTAGCATCCTAAGTACTGGAATTTCTGGCATATGCCACTGTGCCAGACTTAAAATATGGTTTAAATACATAGTCAATCTTTGAAATGCAGTATATTAAAAATAATATTTCTATAGTCTGTTAGCATTTTCATATTATTTTTGCTGCATTTCTATAACATGGCATCCTAAACTCAGAGAGAGCCCCAAAGCCACAGAACCCCTATATAGAAGAGTGAAGACTTTAAGCCTCATGGAATACATGCACACCTTGAACTATTTCTTCTGCAGTGTATCAGTGCACATGGTGTGGACTGACAATGGCTAGGTGTCTTTTGCAGTCCCCAGTATCTCTTAGCTGTATGTGTCGACTTCCATATTGCTTTGAAATAAGGTGTTAAGATTTTCTGTTAAACCACAATGCTATAAGGGAAAGGAGACCTTGCATGGATGATTACTAGTTTATCAAGTTTGTTTTCCCATAACCTTTTACAGAAGAAATGGGACACAGGAATGCTACATTTGCATGGAAGTGAATATTAAAGGTGGTTGGGAAGGCAATGAGCATCCATGGGACAGTTATACATCCAGGAATCCTGGGGAGCTTTCATCAGTATACCAAAGGTAAACAGCCATTGCCAGTCTCCGTGGGACTTTCGAGGTGTTAGCATTAAAAATTCTACATCCTGGAAACTCCCTCAGATCTGAGTAAGTATCAATGGATATTCAACCTAAAGTTAAGCCTTACCTTATTCATTATTTGGAAAACCTTACTTCCATGAGAGAATAAGCCACCTGTGCTTAGATGTACTTGGGCCAAAATACATCATGTGAACATTTTTGTCTTAATAGGAACAGCAAAATTGGGACATTTAGTCAAAAGTAATATATTCCACCATGACCAGAAATTTGTATATTCAGTGATTCAACCTAGAGGGAGTCTGGGGGAAGCATGAGGAAACTCTTATGTCTCCACCTTCAACTCCTCATGGAGCCTCAAGACACTAGTTGTCTGCATTCCTCAACTTTTTACCAAAATTGAGATTTAGATTTTATAACTGAAAAGAATTTCATATAACATCTGATTTTGTCCCGACTTTGGGTCTAAATAGTGTTACTATCTTTGTCTTAAAGGTGAGGCATTTAATGCTCCAATCGATAGGTCCCATGGTGTTGTATATGAGAAAACAGGGAAAGGCAGTGCCCCATTCCTTCTGCCCTATAATCCTTCCTTTCCTCTTCATTGACCCCATGGCTGAGAATTTGGCTCAACATCCTCTTGTTATGTCTCCAATTATTACTTAATATTTTCCACTTTTAAAGTGGGCCCAGCAACATCAATTCTCATAAAAGTAAATACTTCGAATTATAGCACTACAAGCAAAACTTTATTTTCTTGGCTTACTTTTCTTATCGTGGTAGTTTTACACATGAAAAAATGATTATATCACTGGGTTCATCTCCTTACAAGTGTAGAAAGAATTACTCCCAAGGAAATAGTATCAACTATTGCTTTAATGCCACAATTGCTCTTAGACATAAACTTGATTATTGAAAACTGAATGAACGTCTTGTTTAAGTTTCTTCACATTCTTAAAATAATCTCCAAGTTATACTATATTGCATTAGTTCTAGAGGAGTAATGAGAAACTCAGGGGTGGTCAGGGTATATGTTTCAAAAGATAGATTTGAGTGAATTTAAAAGGTGAAGGCCACAGATAAAAGCCATTCCTGCATTCTGTTAACTGGATCCACAAACCAAAGTAAATGACATGGTTAGATATTTGGCCTTCATCCTCATCTAAGTAAAATGAAAAATGTTTTTAAAGAGAATAGCTATGATCCATGCCATTCGAAAACTAAATTATTTCCTTTCATTTTGAATGTTAGAGAGAGACAGCAAGAATAAGTGACAAGCCATACACTAACACCACCAGTCTTCTGGCTTGCTCGCACATTCCTATTTCTCACATGCTTCTATTTGCTCCAGTCTATTCTCCATATTACTCTTCTTAAAAACTTTCCTTGCCAAAGAATGGCGCTCTACTTCACTGCACCATAAGAATATTCTGTAGGCTTTGAAACCCTCACAGCTGAATCCTACCCTACTTACTATTGTTTTCTTTGGTGTAGAAGTGTGTGTGCGTGTGTGCATGTGTGTGTGTGTTTGTGTGTGTGTGTGTGTGTGTAAAAGAGAGTGATGTATTAGATAGTCTGTGTTTTGGTTCACCTACTAGTTGTTCCCATTGCCTCATCTCTTATTCCTCCACACTGAAATATTGGCTTACTGATTTGGTAGATTATGGATGTCTGGCATTTAATGGACCATTTGTTGTAGCAGCTGAACTATTGCATTGAAATATGTAGGGCTCTCAGCCAGGTGTGGTGGCACATGCTTGTAATCCCAATACTTGGGAGGATGAGACAAGAGGATCACAGGTTCGAAGTCAGCCTCGACAATTTAGTGAGACCCTGTTTCCAAATAAAAATAAAATCGGCCTGGGGGTTTAGCTTGGAGGTAGAATGTCTCTGGGTTCAATTTCCAGTGCCCTCCCACATAAAGAAATATGTAGGTCTCTCTTTTTTCTCTTCTTACTTTTAAGTCTTCAAACATAAGTACCCTCTCTCTTCTTCGACTTACTACCTTCTTGCAGCGTGTACATTGGGTTTGTGTATTACCTTGTCAGGGAAGTACTAATATTCTAACATGAATAGACGTATAAATTCAAATTGATTAGAAAAATAGGAAACCTAGCTATGCTCTCAAATCCTACCCTTGCTGGAGATCGTATATGGAGATGATTCTAAATAACACTGGGTCCATTCTGAGGAAATAAAGGAGGGAAGTAAAACTCAAAGGTATAACATATATCTTCAAATACAAGGTACATGTTTGACTAAATGGATCTTTTCTCAGTTTTAAAAAGATCACTAGGGCACTGAAAATGAAGAAAAGTAAATCACAGGCAGGGTTTAACTGTATGAAGTCCTGAGACCCTGAGGAGGACTATTAATTACTTGTTGAAGGCCTTTGAACATAGAATTATGAGAAGCTGCACTCGTACAAGGTATATCACTCCACCAAAATCCAGGGTATTACCTGCATCATAAATCATGGTACTTAGTCAACAGCAATTTCCTTATTGCTTACATGGACTTTCATTGAACTTCTTTTGTTTCATAATTTTTTTTTCTTTTCCTTCCTCCTGAGAATCATTTCCATATTTTATTGATGCTGTTGTCTTTTCCTGAACATATTTTTTCCACGGTCTCAAAAAAGCCACTATTAATTTGAGAAAGGTAACATACAAGCTAAAAGAGAAGAAGGAAATAATGGCCACACTCTAGAAGAAAACTTCTGCTTGGTTACTGGCACTTAGACCTGATCAAACCGCAGGACTGGCCTCAAAAACCACTGACTATAATAAAACCTTGGGCTTTATAAGCCTTTAGAAGTGGGACAGCTCTGAAAGCTATGCATTTCTCAATGGTTCCTGTGATCTGTGAAAAGCCATGCTTAGCTAATCATATCTAATAGTAGAAGCCTCAGGAATTCTGGAGAAAATAATGGTAGCACTGCAACAGAACACATAGAGACATAAGTTTATTTTATTTTGCAGATAAAACTATGGAATAATACAAGACCCTGAGGTGGCTTTATGTTTTATATTGTTCTTTGCTGATGTTTTAGTCACAAAGAATACAATATACCAAAACAATGATTCAGATAGCCTATTTTTCCCCATAACTCTAAATAACACAAGTACTTCTTGAATGACTGTGGAACTAGAAATTCCCCTTTCTTTTTTAAAATATACCTTCCCAAGCTCATTATTAATATATTATGTATCTTATTAGATTTTCTGAGAAATCAACTCTAAACATAACAAGTCCTCTTGTTGCTTTCATTCGGAATTGCTCAACCACCACATTTCCCTAAAGTTATGGGAAATATTTTAGAGATTTTATTTTATTTTTTCACATCAGATGGATTAAATTGTTTTAGTGCTTGGTTGCCATATGTAATCCCACATGTAGATATAAATATTTTACAAGTAGAATTATGCACTCCAGGATATGTTCATGGTGATAAGTTATATGTGGTTCTTGGTTGTACCCTGCCAACAACAGCAGACATCTATAAATATCTCAACAGTTTTGCATGTCCCCTGCAAATTTTTGCAGTATTTATTCTGTTCAATTCCTCAGATGGAAAGTTTACTTCTACCATTCTTATGTTTTCTTGAGGCTCTCTGTGAGCCTTGGTTTCCCTGTTTGTAAAATGAAGATATTAAGACATATCTCTGAGCTTGAGATCCAGTACACATGCCATTTTTATCCCAATTCCAAGTATGGTCATATGAGCTTGGTACATGGTAGCTACTATACTTTCCCATGCAAAGGCTCAGAACATGGCACAGAAGGCCACTTAAGTACAGGGACTGTGTTTCAGATTATGATTTTTCTGCATATTATCTTCAGATATTAATAGAAATACTTATTATATTATGGCCCAGTCTTTTCTGTGAGGCAGGCACAATGAAATCAATGTAATGGGTTGTCATGAAACTAAATAATATATTTTTTATAAAATTAAGTGCATTAGCATACAGATTTGGTTTATAGAAAGTGTTCATTATGTGGTAACTATATGTTAACATATTACATATATATTAAAATCATGCATATATATGTGTACATTCATACTTCTCTACATATGATTATATATATCCTTAAAATTTACATTGCTTAGCCAGGTCGCTATTTTGTCAATGACTCTTCTTCTAGTAATATCTGCTGATACGTCCTATTTGTCTATATTTCTTTATTCATGTCATTGACTCACATCTGTTCTAATAAATTAATGTTCCTATTTTAACTGGTTCATTTGGTCAAATAGAGTTCCTATACTCACATAACCCTTTTGGAATCTTAATAAAACATATCAGTGTTTCTTTCATCTATGTGAACATAATTATTTTACACATTATTCAGTTCTGAGCTCTTTGATTCTCCCTTTCCTCCCACATAGCTCTAATTGTTCCACAAATGGAACAGTATTTTACATACTGTTCAGAGACAGTATGTAAAAGTCCTACTTACGCAGTCATACTTTATTTAAAATATTCAAAATATTAAAATATTTTGACTTAGAAAGTAAAAAACAACTCATAGGTGTGAAAAAATAAGTGTTACGGTAGCTTAAAAGTAATATTAGGCATCAAGCCACATTCCCAATATAACCTTGCCTTGTGTGTCTGAATCCACGTCCTCTTCCTTGCGACTTCACTTCCTTCAGCCTCGGTAGTCTACAGGGTCTCTGGCAAGTGGTTTCAACTCCAATTACTTTTGCAGAAAGTAACCTGTCTGAAATTGCCTTGAACCGAATTATTTTAACCAAAACCCAAAAGCACCTCAACTCATTTTTATTGTGTGACTTCAGCACTCTGTGGTGCTAAAGTAGAGATATTATTAAGCCTGCTTGTGTTCATGTGGGCAACCTGGAAATCCAAGGCATTCAAGCCCTTCCTGGCAACAAAGTAGACAGGGCTTCTCTCAGTTCTGCCATAGGGGAATTCATATTAAAAGCCACAGAAGTTATAATGACAGCAGTAGTATCAACTCACATTTTCTTTCTGGGTTTTTTTTTTTTTTTTCCTGGGTGGAACCCAGGAACTTTTCTACCTCCGGGCTATACTCCCAGACCTTTTATTTATTTATTTATTTATTTATTTATTTATTTATTTATTGTGGGTCTGGGGATGGAACACAGAGGCATTTGACCTCCGAGCTACATCCCCTGCCTTATATTTTATTCTTTATTTTGAAACAAAACAGGGTCTCACTAAGTTGTAGAGAGCCTCATTAAGTAGCTGAGGCTGTCCACGAACTACAATCCTTCAGTCTCAGCCTCCTCAATGCTGGGATTACAAGTGTACGCCACCACACCCAGCTATATTTTATTTGGAAACAGGGTCTCACTAAGTAGCTGAGCCTGGCTTCGAACCTGTGCGATCCTCCTGTCTCAGCCTCCCAAGTGCTGGGATTACAAGCGTGTGCCATCACGCCTGGCCTTCAGCTCACATTTAAGTGACCAGCATGTGCCAGTTGCATTTTTCCTATGTGATCACAAACACTTATTTCCCTTCAGCCTCAGTGTTTTTTAATCCATAAAATAGAGATTATATCATAGCTAATCTCAAAGGCTAACAAGGCAATTTCTGTGAAGCATATATTCCAGTGCCTCATTTATAATAAATCCTTAGTTAATATTACTTTTATTATTGCTATTATAATTTTTTCACTTTCTGAAGGGCTGACACAGAAAAGATAAAATTCTTATATTTTTTATTCAGATACTAAAATAGAATGCATGAGTGAAAAAACACAAAAAAATTACAGCTCTATAAATATAAAAATCCTTTCAACAAGTAGAGCCATTTTATGGAATAGGCTGTCAACATAATCACCGAGCGACTCACTGGAGGGAGTCAAGGATGACTGAGTTTCTACTTGGAATACTCTAAACCAGCATGGCCAATAGACATATAATAGGAGAGCATATAAAACTTTAATTTTCCAGTAGCAACATTTAGAAAGAAATAGAGTGAAATTAATTTTAATAACTCAGTATTAAATCACTCATCTCTAAAATATCGCTTCAACATGTCATCAACAAAGACATTTTAATAATTTAGCCTGTTTGCCTGTTGTACTAAAGTTTCAAAACCCAATGTTTGCATTTATGTTACATCTCCAGTAGGATGATAAATTTTATCACAAGTTCTTGATCTATGTTTGAAGGCTATAAAATTCACAGATGAAAATATCTATGCTAGCCGGGTGTCGTGGTGTATGCTTGTAATCCCGGCATTTGGGAGGCTGAGACAGAAGGATCATGGTTTGCAGAAAGCTTCAGCTACTTAGTGAGTCCCTTTGCCACTCAGTGAGACCCTGTTTCAAAATAAGGAAAAAAGAAAATAGGGCTGGAGTGTAGTTCAGAGGTAGAATGCCCCTGGGTTCAATCCCCAGTACCACACAATATATATTCTTATATGTATATTTTCTTTTTTTTTTTTGTTTTGCGGGTCTTGGGATGGAACCCAGGGGTATTCAACCTCCAAGCTACACCCTCTGCCCTATTTTTTATTCTATATTTTGAAACAGGGTCTCACTAAGTTGCAGAGGGCCTCACTAAGTAGTTGAGGCTGTCTGCGAACCACGATTCTTTGGTCTCAGCCTCCTGAATGCTGGGTTTACAAGTGTGCACCACTATGCCTGGCTTATATGTATATTTTTCAAAACATGTTTAAAACATTTTCAGTAATAGAAGCATTAATTTTTAAATTTACATAAAAATTCAAATTCAATAAAACTAAAAATTTACTTCTTCAATCTAGACATACTTCAAATGCTTAGGAGCTATGTGTCCCTAGTGGCTACCATATTCAATAGTAAAGCAGTAAAACACAGTTGTCAATTAATGAATGGAAAATTAAATTAAATAATCCCTAAATTTCTACCCATCCTAATGATTATATGGTTATAGTAATACAACATGTATACATATATGTTATACACACATACATACACACACTTTGATTTCAGTACAGATATTATTTTAAATTTTATTTTAAGTATTTTATGGAATTCAATGATGAGAAAAGTCATTGGACAAATAAGTTAATGTCATTACGAAAGGTTGATTTGAAGAGGTATCTAGGTGATTTGGGAAAAGATTCCTGATTGAACTGAAGGTAACATTAATTAATAAATGAGTAGGTTGGAGGTGAAAGGAAATCTTTCCTCCCTTGAACTGTAGGCAAAGCATGTGCAGAAGAAGCCAAGGCAAAGTAGTTAGGCTGGGCCGCACAAGTTCTCTGCTCTTTTGAGTGATGGAATCACACAATTACCTACCATGCCCATTTTTGTATGCCTTACCTTATTTCCATTGGTTTAGAAAAATTCTAAATAAATTTTCAAGGATCATAATTAAGTCCTCATGGTTTTCCAATGTTGTCATTTGGATATAGAATGTCCCCTAAAGAGCTTATGTATTAATGTTCAGAAGTAAAACTATTGAATTATCAAAGTTCTAACCTAGTCAATGGATAAATTCATTGTAATAGATTGTAATGGGTTTATTGGGTGGAAACCTAGGCAGGTAGAATGTGACTGGGGAAGGAAGGTCACTGTCGATGTGGTCTTGGGGGCTATGTATATGCTCGTGGACCCTGGTCCCTCCAGCTCTGTGCTTCCAGTCTCCATGATGTGAGAGAGCAGAGTCCCTCTGCTTGTGCTAGCTCTCTCTTTTCATGATCATCCCCTAAGCCCCGCGAACTTGGCCTAACATGGAATGAAACCTCGGAAATCTCTTGGAGGTATTTGTTTAATTTCTCCTTATTTTGTAGCTGAGGATATTGAGGCTTAGGGAGGATATGTGACTTTAACTAGATGACTCAAAGATAAGAGATTAGGTTGAACCTAGGGATTCACGTTCTATTCATTGGTTTAAGAAATGCTTGGATCTTGAGGGATGCAGCTTTCTGAAACTTGATTTATTTTAGAAATTCACTGCCAAATCTGAATTGAAGGTATTAGGGAACATTAAAACAAGAAGGCAATGCTTCCAAGCCACAAACATTTTTCTCTTTATTTAATCCAACAATATTATATCTCAAACTAAGGGTACATGGTTGGAAAACAACATTAAATGATAGGTGAACATATTAAAACAATATGAAAAATATCTGTAATGGTTTTATTGTCATTTTATTTATTGTATCAGTTGCTTTCTTTTACTTTTAGAGAAATCATTGTTCTATCTAACACCTTATATCTGTTTGATTGAAACAGCTGCAATACATGTTAAGTTTATTCCCCAAGATTTGGCCAAGTCCTAATACTATAAATTCTACAGATAGGACATTGCCATTTTAAATAGGCTAAGATCAAGATTATATAACAGTGGCTCTGACCCAGTCTCCAGGTACATGTCCTTAATGGATGATTCTGCTCTGATAACTTTTCTTACTACTCTGTGGAGATCAATTCTATCTTGAACAAGTATAAGGTGACCTAACAAAACAAGTCTTTTTCTGACTTTCTTGATATTCTATAATAAGTTCAAGACATTGCAAATGAAATAGGATTGCTGTGACTTTTGTGCTACCAGAGTAAATTATTAGTGTTGTTGTTATTGTTACTCTTATTACTACAGAATCTTGCGTTTGCTATTGTGAGTACCAACATTTTACGTCGTGATGAAATTCAGCATAATAGAGACACACATGCATACAACATTTGGTGAGCTTCTTCCCCTACCCCTGGCTCCCATCCACTACCTCCTCTTTTCTATACATGATATCGTATATGTGCATCATATCAATAAAAGCGTTTCCATAATCACTTTAAAGTGGCCCATTTTGATTGGAAATATCATAAAAGTGTTTTACGACAATAAATTCTCATTTTCATAAAGTTCTTTTAATTCAATAAATATTCACTTAGAACATATCTTAAAAATTTCTGCATAGAAAATATCTGAGATTTGCATTTCTCTTTACCCTTCTCTCTAATTATATATTGAAAATTATAGGCAATTTATCCTACTAGCTAAATAGCTGCTATGGATCCAGAATGACAAATACAAATTTTGACTTCACCACTAATAAGATGTATGAATTAGGCCAATGATACAACAATCCTGGTTCATAAACCCTCTTCTGTAAATAGATAATAATTCTTGCCTATCTGAAAGGGTTGTTGTACAGATCAAATGAGTTAATACAAGTAAAGTACCTAATAAATAATAAGTGTTTGATAAATATCACTTATTATCTTCAATTCAAAATTAAAATATGAAACTTGATAATTTTTTGAAAGTTTGCTTAAAAATATTTGCAAACATATACTTTGCACTTGGGTTGATTTTATTCAGTAGTTATTTCTTTGAATTTTTATTCACAAAATCAATGAGAAATTGGCCAACAAAGAGTAACAAAAAATTACTCCTTGTTTTTTATGTTCTTACCATTCTGTCAAAGTCTTTCCCTTAGGAAATAAAAGTTCAGATTTAGTGTGCAAAATAATAAAATTCCCAGGAGTCATAATGTAGAAGATAGAAGAAAAGAGAAGGTTAACCTGTTTCTTGGATGAAAAACCACCACATCACTTGGTGGATACAAATAAGAGATAAATGTGTTCTCTAAAGTAAGTTTTACTGCATAAATGAGAATTTTACTGCTGAGTCACACCTCATCAATAAGGCTCTAATAATTCTCTATATAATTTATCATGAGTTTAACCTGTGCAAAAAAACCTGTGCAATTAATTTATAATATTTATTTTATGACATCCTTTCAAAAAACCCATGTTGATGGAATTGTTAACTTGATTTTACAGATTATATAAGCAGAAAATCAGAGAAGTGAAGAGAGTTGGCCAAGCTCACATAATGAGTTGATTGGAAAAGTGCTGAGGATTGAATCCAGGGAGATTCTACTTCCTAGCTATGCCCCAGACCTATTTAATTATTTATTGGCTTTTTTGTTTTTTGTTTGTTTGTTTATATTTATTTGGAAATAAGGTTTTGCTAAGATTCTTAGACTGGCCTCCAAACTTGATCTTTCTCAATCCCTCAAGTACTGGGATTATAGGTGGGCAACATCCTGTCTGCCTCCTTCCTTTTTCTTAAATTCATATCACATATAGAAGAAGTCACTGAAAAAAGAGATTGATTTCCATATTTGGATCATCTTAGAAGGCCTTGTCAACTTGGTGTCCAGGTTTATAAGGGAGGTCAGTCCTGCACATCTAAATTTTGCCAGGGCTTTTCCTGAAGGGAAATGGAGGGCATAGGACACAGCTCTGAGAATTTTCTTCAAAAGACAAACAACTGGAAAAAAAATTTAAAATGGTTTTCAACTACCTACCTGCCTAACTTAAGTCATTTGAAGGTATAATTTGCTTGCAAACCAAATTAAGTTATAAAAACAGTCAGAGAGTACAAAAATTGCCATTGTAAAAATTGACTCAAAAAATGAGCTATTAAAATCTCACTACAGGTAATTCTTAAAGCACATGTAATTTTACCCTTTGTAATCCTATCTTTTATATTTTTAAGGAAAACAGAAGTATTAGTCTATAGGGCAATGCCATACATTGGCTACACTGAAGGAATATGGTTGTACTTTTAATTCCATTGGAGTTTCAGACTTCCTGCTAACCTTTTCCATTTGAGACTTGAAGACTCAAGGAAAAAAAAAAAAGAAGAGGAAAAATTACTGAACTTCAATGATTAAATGCCACACACTAGTCTTGATCTAATTTAATGCAACACTGTAAAGGGAAAAGGCAGGTGTTTGCAACCAATAGGCCTATGCTATTTTAAATTGAAAATTCTGGAATTTTTTTTACCTGCAATATCATTGGTAGTTCACTTAACTTCTCTAACTCTTTTTCTATTCTTACATAAGAGTAAGATACACTTGAGAAAATTCTCTTACACTTGATGTTTTTAGAAATCTGTTTGTTTGTTTGTTATTTGTTTGTTTTGAAGAAGTACCAGGGATAGAATTCAAGGGCACTCTACCTCTGTGCTACATCCCCAACCTATTTTATTGTTTTATTTTGAAACACGTTATCACTAAGCTGGTGAGAGTCCTGCCAAATTGCTGAGGCTGGGCTCAAAAACCTGTGATCCTGCTGTCTCAGTCTCCCAAGTACTGAGATTATAGACATGCACCACCAAGCCTAGTCCCAGGAGTTCTTTGCATCACGCGTTTGTTTGGTATTCTAGGATTTTACATCCCTGAACAGTGTCTCCAAGAAAGATCCAAATTTGGGAATACATGCTTTTTCTGTAAGGGAAGCAAAAGCTAACTGTGAAAGAAATGTGGACATGGTAAGCTGCCAAACCCTGAATGTCTCTTTGGGCATGGCAGGGTAAACTCTAAGAGTACAGGCTGACAGGCAACACGGAATGCGATTCTGTCACAACTTGTCTTGCTGAGGCTCATTCTGGGAAGTCCTCATGGTCCCCAAAGAGTGCTCACATGAAGACAATGGACTTCTTGTCCTGTGTCACACAGGTATGCCATTATTTGGCCAGAAGAACTGACTAGAAATGAAAGTACAAGATATAAACCAATGGAACTCACTCTTTGCAGGCTCCTAAATCTCCTAGATGTTTCAGACATGGATCAAATGCTGAGATTCATAGATCAGTGCACTATCACAACATGCCTTTAGTTTTGAAAATGGGAGTCCAACACTTTCTTAGCAAGGCCCCAGAAAAGAAAAAAAAATATGCTGACATCCTTAAACATTCCCTTGTGAGCAGAGAGACACTTGGGGAACAAGAAACGCTAGTTCCCTTGGTGATTTCTAAGGATCCAACCAATCCCTTGATGGTTGCTTAAAAAGAATTTTGGGTCCTGTGTTTTTGTAAACTGCAAATAAGTAATACCCACCTTGACGTTTGCTATGTTCTTTTTATCCTACTCCTGGGTTAAAAAAGTAAGTGGTAACTGGGAGTTAAACAAGCTAATTATTCAGGATATTTAGAGTCAGGTACTGGTGTATGACTGCTGGAACATGGACTTCTATATGCTCATACTCTTAATTCAGACGTGTTTAGTTTTAGCTAGTTATTGAGGAATATGTGGAACTGATGAGACTTTTTATTTTGAACAGATACCCTAGGGTATAAGATTAGGATTGCTATTTGACTTCTACAGTTTTCATTTTCTTCCACAAGGATAGAAAGATAATAAAAGCAGTGAAGATTCTATGGTTTTTTTGTGGACATTGAAAAATATAAATAAGGGGTTAAATATACTTTCTAGCAAGTAGCACCAGTTCCCTGCATTATTATTGTTGGTAAAAAAAATTAGATTCAACATCTCTGAATTTCATGGAAAATATAGAAGAGTATTTTATAAGTTGACATAACATTTCTGCAGAATGTTATGTATCCCAACCTCTTTCCCTCCCAGGCAGCATCAATATAATGGGTGAAACATCAGCAAAACTATAACCTAACAGGGAAAAGCTGAGGCCATTAGGCAAATGCCAGATATTCCAGGCCTGCCATAGAATAATTTGCTTCTGTGAATGAGATTAATCATCTGACAATAAGATATTGCTTTTTGTTTCTGGCCCTACTCAAAAAGATTCTCAAATAAAGATATAAGAGATAAGATTATGTATAAAGAAATCTTTTGTGGATAGGAAGAAGATATATGTCATGTCAGCTAAATAACCTAAATACCTGCCTCATTTTTTCTAGCTCCATAAATTTTAAAAAAAATATATATATATTTTAAAGCACTTGTTGGAAATGTTGATGTAATAGAATTCCTCTAATTGGGTGGTCATCTCTACTTGCCCGTCTGTAACTTTTCATCTCAATTGTTGAAACTCCTTTTGCTGAAGCTTATGATAAGACTCTCAGAGGACTAGTACCATTTAATAAGACATTCATTTTAAAATAATAATAGATATGAATAAATAATAGCATAGGATAACTAAAAGTCTAATAAAATAGCAATAACTGCCATACTGCACTGTTGCTCTGTGGTTCTGTAGCAAAGCCTCGTCTTAAAGAGAATGATTAACAAATTATGCATTAAAATACTCATCAGAACTTGAAAACTTGAACAATTGGATCCAATAGTTTCCTTGGAATGTGTGAAGTGTTAAAAATGCTGCCTAATTCTTTTTGAAGCTCAAGGCAAAGGCAAAAAATCTTGTAACATACTGGAATGATTTGAATGATTGTACCATAAAATGGCTTGGATTTGCTCATCTGGCTTCAAGTTCTGAGGAATGACCAACAAGCTTACTTATGTTCTCAGCAGTGTAGACTCTGAAGGGCCTGAACAGATGTTGAAGGCTTACTCCAGGCCAATGCATGAGGTTTTTTTGTGGTTTCTCTTAAGTGTTTGCTAATATCTACCACATTGCACACTCAATGTCCCTTTTCAACTGGCCCTGCCTGCTCATAATACAACACAGATGATTTCATCTTTCTCAGAGCCCTTTTTGCCACAGTGGACTGAAGTCTGCAGGGCTCAGACTTCTTAATAACATCCATGTTTCTTGAAGAACAGGAAAATCCCTTCCCTTTAAAGGGTTTGCTCCTCAGTTTGAGTTCCATGATACAACAATATCACATGTAAACTCTGTTTAAATAATGCTGGACTTTTTCTCTAAATCTTTGTGTAGACTTCTGCTGTATTATGTTCTTAAAATATTCTGTACCTTTGGTAAACACAAAATGCCTTCTCAGTTAGAAGACAATAACATCTCTCATATGAGTTAGGGATGCTTCATTTAAAGTAAACAGAACAGAAAGGCTCTCCTTATTTGGTGTTAAATGCAAAATAAATAATTTTTCAATACACACAATGAAAAGTGTGTATATTTTTGTACCCTTATAGAGAAAAAAAAAAGAAAAAAGAAAAGTCATGGACACTATTTGCCTCAGTTCTGAACTTGCCTGATTTTCATTATCTTTTACCCTTTTCTCATGGAGAACAGAATCATAATCACTTGATAGATTATGTGTGCTTCCAGATTATGTGTACTCGTGTGCTTCTGTCTCTTCCAGGTTTAAAGGCTTAGTTGAAGTAGTTATTGCCTTTAATTGTAAGACCTTAAAGAGTCTGAGAGGGTTCTGGTAATACATTATAAACACTGAATTTTAGATTTTCACCAAGATTAGAAGAAAAGCACCATTAAAATCTATAAAAACAAACTCCTCTGTTCTATTCAACCTATGGTACTGTAAACCTGGATAATTGTAAGTGTACTAGCAAAGGACCCTCAGATCTATCCTTCTTCTGCAACGCACTTAAGAAAATATGTATAATGTGGTGTTAAATTTGGCTTTTCAGTTTTAGAAGTATTTGAAGGGGGACTAAAAGCTTGGAAATATATTCTTGGTGACAGATAACCTTTCACCCTGCAGCAAATTACTATAGCTGTGTGTCAAGACCTGTCTGCCCAAACCATAAATTTAGTATTCTCTTTATTTCATGCTTTCTGCCCCTGGTAAAGAGAGAGTGCCCAAATGGAGGACACCAAATGACCATGCAACCAGAACTATCTATCATGATCAGAATTCAGACCATCTAACACATCACAATGTCAGATAGGGCCATCAATAGTCCAGGCTAAATGGATCTAGTACACCAGGAAACCCACAAGAGTAGGGCCACATGGTTTCACTGGTAGAATTAATTTTTGACAAAGGGGACATAAACATACAAAATGATAGTCTTTTCAACAAATAGTGTTGGCAATCATAAGCCATATGCATAAAAATGGAAATAAATCACACTTTATTACCCAGCAAAAGAGTAGAATTTAAGTTGGACTGCAGATCTTCAATTTAGACTAGAAATCTCGCAATTACTTGAAGATGGTATAGGACCAACACTCCAACATATAGGCATGGGTAAAAACTTTCCCAATAAGATCTCCTAAAGCACAAGAAATTAAGATGAGTATTAATACTGAAGAGCTTTTGTGCAGCAAAGGAAACTATCCTGAACCTCAAAAGAGAACCAACAGAATGGGAGATTTTTTCTAGATACTCCTTTGATAGAGGAATAATATATAGAATATATAGATAACTCAAGAAACTCGCTACCAAAAAAACAAAGAACCTAATTAAAAAATGGGCAGCTGAACTAAATTGACACTTCAGAAAAGAAGAAATACAAATGTCCAATAAATATATGAAAAACTGTTCAATATCATTAGCAATCAGAGATGCAAATACCCTGAGATTTCACCTAACCCCAATTATAATGGGAATAATTAAACAAAACAAGCAATAATAAATGCTGATGAGGATGTGGAAAAGTAGAAATCTGATAAACTTTTGGTGTTGTTGAAGATTAGCACAACCACTTTGGGAAACAATGTGAAAGGCCCTCAGATGAATGAAATGAACCTGCCACATCCCCCTGCTACATCACTCCTGAATATCTACCAAAATAATTGAAGCTGGACTACCATTGTAATAATACATATCTATGTTTATAGCTGCCCAACTCATAATCCCCAAACTATAGAACCAGCCAAGATGTTCATCAGCAGATGAATCGATGACAAAACCGTGAGATATGTACACAATGGAATTCTACTCATACAGAAGAACAAAATTACATCATTTGCAGGGAAATGGATGAAACTGGAGAATATTATGCTAAGTGAGATTAGTCAGTCACAAAAAGTGAAGGGTTAGATGTCCCCCCTCATATGTGGAAGCTAGGGAAAAATTGGGACACAGGAGAGACTCCAGACAGAGGAGAAACCTTAGTGGAGTGAAGGAGGGGACCCAGCTGAGGGAGATGGGAGTGGAAAAGAAGACTTAAAAAGGGAAACATTTCAATGGTCATGATGCACATACACAAACTTAACAAAGCTAATCAAGGTGGTAAGCATGGGAAAGTGGGAAAGGAGAGGGAGTGGGGTAGGAACTGGGAGAGGGCTCAAAAAGTGCTGTTCACATATGCCTCTATAACCCTGAATCAAGATGTAATGATTACAATGCACCAATAAATGAGAGAAAGAAAGATTTGCTAGCAGGAAGGCCCAACTCAGGTCTTCATGACATCCACTCATGACATATCAGCCCTCTTCCTTGGCTCATACCTAGGACCAGGTGTTAGAAAAAATTAAGATTATGTTATTAATGGGCCAGCAGAGTATATACATGCAAATTGGAGAGGGGCTGAGCTGCGCTACGTCACACTCAGGAGTGACACTGAAAATATTATGAGACATTGTTCCAATAGCCAGAACTCAAAATGGTGCATCTGGCCTTCTACCTTGTATGGAAAAAGAGCCCAAGGTTATAATAATACAGACACAGGGCAGTAAAAAATTCTCTTGAATTATTAATTAGAAAGCTAGAAGAGGAAAGAAGACTGGTGACCAGAATTTCTGGAGATGAGCCATTTGAATAACCCATTGGGAGCAGATTTGATGCATGATGGATGTTTCCTGTTTATTAATGCCAAGGAGAGAAGAAATACCATAGAAGAGCCACTAAAGAATTAAGTAGATTGAAGAACTCAGCTGTTACCAACCACCCTAAAACTGGCATACTGAACTTGTGGAGAGAATAGACTTGGTGATAGGGATGGTAGTAATAGACTGATAAAACTTCATGGATTCTCATTCACCATGGCTGATACAGTTACTGTCTTGAAAAACTCTTAGAAGCATATTAGCAGCAGAGACCAATTCTAAGCCCCCAAATGGCATCATCATCCCTTAAGGAAACCATATGGATTTTATCCAGAATATCTCCTAAAGTCCCATGTGTTCAGAGATGGGGCTATGAGACAAGGTTTGAATCATGGGAGCGCTCACCTCAGTAGTGGATTAGTCCATCTGGTAGTTAAAAGGATTGTTAGGAGTCAGGACCTAGTTGGAAGAGAAGAGTTAGTGAGGATGTGCCCTGGAAGAGTTTATATCCTTCCTAGCATGCCTGACTCACTTCATCTCGCTCTTGCTCTCACTCTCCCTCTCCCTCTCCTTCTCCCTCTCCCTCTCCTTCTCCCTCTCCCTCTCCCTCTCCCTCTTATCCCCAGCAACCATGAACGGAACAGCTTTCCTATACTTGCCCTTCAGACATGATGTTTCTGCCTTAAAGCCAGCTAACCATGGACCGAATCTTTTGAAACTATGAACCAACATAAATGTGTTTCTTCTATAAGTTGTCCTTGTCAGATATTTTGGTCACAGCAACAAAAATCTGACAAACACAGAAATCAGCCAGACCCTTGGTGGCAAATTGATTATATATAGGGCCCTTTCACCATGGGAACCCACACTTTTCGGGCTTGCTCTTTCTGCGAGTATGGTTCATCCAGTAACATAATTAAGACATTTAGAGAGTGTACTGGATCCATTGACATGCAATTCCATATAAAATGACCTAGGTACTCACAGCACTGTAGGACAGTAGGTAGGTTTGTAATCAGTTTATCTCTATGGGATTCACTGATTCTAATGCATGCCAGTTCTCTGAGGAGCTGTCAGTCTTAAAGAAAACAACAAACAATGATGTATCCTGTAAAATGAACATCTAAGATACTTGTTTGTAGAGGACACTTTGGGAACACTGACTTAAACAAATAATCACATATGATGCTATGTCCCTAGTTGATAGAACACACGTGTCCTGGGTATATGCAGTGAAAAAAGAAGTACTTTGTTTTGTCATCATTCCTGGTGACCCACATAGGGGCCTGGTGTTTCTCACTGTGATAACTCTGAGTTCAGAGGTCTTGGTTATCAGAGGGAGAGAGCTTCGACCTGGGTACACAGCAAGTACCCAACAAAACTCAATCTTTAACAACTTGCCTTCAGTCTCTGTAAGCTTCTTTAGTAATGAGAAAGGTGTATAAGGAAAGGAGTCGCCAACCTGGCAAGTGATTCTGATTATCAAGAGGAAATTTTGCTCTTACTGGGTAGCTAATAATAATTTATCATTCATGTGATCCTTTGGAAACATTCTCAATACTCCTTTTAAAAAAATTTTGACAGTAAGTGGACAAGCTCAACATCCGAAGCTTGAGAATAGCACAAGGACCCTTCAGAGATGGAGCTCTGGATCCCTGCACGGGGTAAGGCTTTGAGAGTATCAGAGGTGTCTGCAGAGGATGAAGAAAATCTTGAATGGGTGTTCAAGGAGGAATATGGTGAATATCAGGCATAGATTCCACACTAGCTTCATGATTGTCCCATTTACCCTCTTCTTGTAGGCATCTTCCAGAAATGATACAACTGCTTCTGAGACTGGTGATATTTAAGCGTCTGAATGGCACACACAGGAGTAGACCATTACAGACTCTGTATTGTTTTCCTATAGCACAGGCCAAGACTGAAAATTAAAAATTTCTCATCTTCTTGAAGTGTTGGTGTCTGATAACCACTCATCTAAGTTTCTCCCTGCCACTGTCCTATAGACAGCCAGCTTCCTTGAGGCTACTCTAGTTTTCTGAAGTTGATGTGGGAGAATAAAACCTTTATTCCCTTCCTCTATAGGAGGCAACTATGGAGGACCATGCTAAATACAGACACCCCCATGGGCTCTGCTGAGGCTTTTGCTACGAGTTCCCATACATCAACTTCTTTCTCATTGGACTGATTCCTTCCTTTCCCTACAGGTGTTAATCATCAGGACACCTCAAAATGCTTCTGCAAGCCCTCCCACCCCCATCTGCTTCCTCGGGAACACGGCCTTGCAGCATTCTCTTGTAAACTTAGGGTGCTATATCAGTCAATAAATCTTATTACTTCTATTAAAGTTTTATCTTTTTATATTATAAGATTGTGTGGGTGAGCCTGTGCATGTGCACTATTTGGAAGTGACTGCAGAAACAATTTAATTAGATGGAAATTGAATTTGTGGGGGAAAAAGTGCTTGAAGGATCTATGGGAGAGAGAGATCTGGAGAGACATGGTCAACATTTCATCTGGTGGTGACTTTAACACAAAGGGTCTGTGAAACACTAGCCTTCCACCATGTTAAAAAAAAAATTCAGTTCTTCTTTCTGGTCTAAAATTTTCTGATCAAACAACTTGATTTCCTGCAAAAATGATTCTTAGTAGTTGATTGTAGCTCCCTGCTATAATCACAGTAGGGCCCCTCTTACCTCTATGCTGTTCTTTGTGATTTACATACAAGATTTCATACCAATCCAGGGACTGAGGCAAGACAGTCCTGATTTTTTCCTCTTCCACAAGGTGTAACTGGGCTGTAAGGCAATTAGCTATGTTTCTCAAGTTTACAAAGTGAATAAGTGATGATGAGTCTTCTCAGAGGCTTGGAACAGTGTGACCTCCTCAAAAAAGACTTTGTCTTTAAAAATGTAAAACAAAGAGATTTAATCAACATTAGAAAACTGCAGTGTACTGTTCAGATTTAATTATAATACATTTTCCATGCCAAAGTAAAAGGGGCATATTATGCTGAAACATGTATTAATTAACTTGGAGATATTCTCATTGTATAACTCTTTTTGAAGGTGACAAATTATTTGTTTGTATCACTTTTAAAAATTGTGGTCCTGATCAAATTCCCTCCAAGCACTCCCACCTTTGTCGCCTCCATGTATACTAGCTCTGAGCCAAATGCAGTGCACTTTCTATGATATACTTTTCTAAATTAAACTAAGGGTTTCTTAAACTTTGGTTACCAATTTCACTTAAGTTTATTTTCTTAAAAGAGGATTTATTTATTATTGGTGTTGTGTTTTCTTTCATTCACTGAAATATCCATTTTCCTTCCTCTACTTTGTGAGAAAATGAGTCCTTCAGTTTCTTTATTCCCTCACCCCCATATTATTTCTACACAAGCACACACACACACACACACACACACACACACACACACTTTTCTATTTTGAGTAGATTTATTTTTTAGAATGGCTTTAGCTATGATGAACTTTACTGAAGACATTAATAATTTCTGACAAGGGCTTCTTTTGTGTTTTAGCTTTGAAAGGAAACTTGCTGTACATAATTGCCCCATTCTTAACTGTGCTATAGATTGAAAGCAGCAGAAGCTGATACCAAACAGCTTTATCTCAAATATATAAACCTCAAGTCTGCCTGTTTTCTCCACAGGATTTAGATTTTACCTATACATAAAGAAATTTCAAGAAAATTAAGCTTAGGAATGGCTGAGAGAAAGGAGAAGAGAGACCACTGAAATCTAGATTTGAATTCTTGAGAATTAAATATAGATTTTCTTCTATTAAAAATAAATTAGGTGCTAGTAAACAAACATTACATATTAACTAAAAAATTAATTAAAAACACTCAGAAACCCAACTTTGACAATTTGCACTTTGGATTACTATATGAGTTGAGTGTGTGAATTAGTATTTTAATATCTAGCCAGAATTTCTTTCAGAGAGAAAATGGGCTTTGTTTAAAATGAAATGTAATGCATGTGTCTATAAAGATGGAACATTCTTGGAATACAAGAGATGATTCAATAGTAGAGATAATGATATTAACATATTAATGAATCAATAGACATTTATGAGAATTTTGAGACTGGAGAAAATGGAATAGAGAAGGGAAAGAGAAAGGAGAGGGAGAGGAGGGCTGAACAACAATCCTGAGGACCTGGGCAGAAATACCATCCAGGGAGTGATTTCAGGGCCAAGTGGGACTTGCAAGTTCACAGAAGTGGAAGCGTTTGTGGAAGACTGGACTTTCCTGAGATGGCTGAAGCAGTATTTTTTCTTTATTTGCTCTCCCACAATGTAATCCTGTCAATGCCAGCACCTGAACTGATGCTGCACAACTTCTGGCATATTACAGGAGGTAGAAACCCTTCTACCTGCGGGCTGCATTCCCAGACACCTATTTTTTACATTTTTATTTGGAAACAGGGTCTCTTAAGCCAGCGAGGCTGGCTTCGAACGTGCGTGCTCCTCCTGTCTCTGCCTCCCAAGTGCGGGGATTACAAGCATGTGCCACCATGCTCAGGTCACTTTTTTTATTTTTACATATTTTTGTTGCTGAATTATAGTCTCACATCATAATGTAGATAATGTTGACAATGACATATATTCACACAGTACTTTGTTCCCTCCCTCTCCACCTCCCCATTTCCTCCCTTTTGAGTGTGCAGGTTAACAGTGTCATATTCACATGTATACATATAGTCCCAGGTATCATTTCTATTAATGAACCTGAGCTTTCTTCCTCCCCTCCACTTCCTTTGTGTCTCCACTGAGGATATCTTCCATTATCTGAAGTCACTCTGAAATTCCAAATACTCCTTAGCTCGAGTATATTAGAGAAAACATATGTCCTTTCTCTCTCTGTGCTTGGCTAATACCACTTAACATACTGTTCTCCAGGTCTTTCCATTTTCTTAAGAGTGATATAACTTTGTTTTTTATTGTTGAGTAAAATTCCATTGTTTGTATTTTCCATAATTTTGTAATCCATTTACATCTGTTGACGAACACCTAGGTTGGTTCCATAATTTGGCCATTATGAATTGTGCTGCTATGAACATGGGTATGCATATGATACTGCAGTTCTCTGATCTCAACTCCTTTGGAAAGATACCCAGTCCTGGTATAACCAAATCATATGGTGGATCCATTCTCAGTTTTCTAAGAAATCTCTACACTGATCGCCATTGCAGCTGAACTAGTTTGCACTCCCAACAACAGTGTAGAAGAGTTTCTATTTTCCCACATCCTTACCAACATTTATTTTATTCGACTTCTCTATGCTGACACTCTGATTGGGGTTAGATGGAATCTCAGTGTAGTTTTGATTTTCATCTCCCTGATTGCTAATGATGTTGAAAATTTTTCATTTAATTGTTGACCATTTGTACTTTAGTATTTATGGTATTTTTAATGTGGTACATTGTTATATGGAATCTGTTGTCCAGTATATTCAGCAAGGTCTAACATATAGACTAATGTGAAAAATGTACTGGAAAAAATATTCCAAAGATATATAAATATTTGAATTGGCCTGAGACAAGCTGAAAAATGTCCTTGGATGTAAGAATCAAGTAGAAAAAGATTAATGGAATAATAAATTGAAATTCTGGTAAGTCCAGAGAAAGCCACTGAGCTCAAGATAAAAGACTGAAGCTTACTTTAAGTTATGCGGTTGGTAGTGGCTTCAGGTGATAGTTAAGTAATACTTGGAATTACCAATGTGGTTAATGTCAGGTAGCTAGTTATTTTAAAAATAGAAATAAAGGCAAAGTGTCATTGATCACTTAGAAAAATGATACAGTGCTGGTCATGGTGGTGCATGCTTGTAATCCTAGTACTTTGGAGACTGAGACAGGAGTAATGCACAGATTTGAGGCCAGCATCAGCTACTTAGTGAGGCTCTCAGCAACTTAGTGAGACCCTGTTCTCAAATAAAATTCAAAAATAGGTCTGGGAGTATATCCTGGAGGTAGAAGAACCCTGTTCCATCCTTAGTACCACAAAAAAAAAAAAGAAAGAAAGGAAAATGATACTGTGGTGTGATAAAATTCAAATGCTCAGAGAAAAGAACCTGACATACAGCTTGCTTTCCATAAAATTGAAGATATGAATGAATGAGATGTGCTGGACGTTTTCTAACTAGTGAAGTAAAATTAATAACTTTTTCCCTGTTTCCTCGTGGAAGAGACTGGTCTCACTTGAATTTATACTTTGCTAGAGGAATCAGTGGACCTCCCGTCTTCTGCTTTTAGTCTCTGCTGCTATCCTTGTTCAATACCTCCGTTAATACATGGATGATGATTTTGGGAATATTCAAATTAAATTTTTCCTTTCACTGTTTTTTGTCTCAAATCCCTTTTTTCTATTTTAATTTAATATATTAACCATTAACCACAAGCTAAGCTAAAGGACTCTTGTTTTGAGCACTCAAAAGATGCTATATCAAATTTTACTCTAACAATGACTTAAGCTTAAGATTTATCCACATTGAAAGTAGATACTATGCTTTAATTGTTTGAGATATCCAGACCTAGAATAGTGCTACACAAGTGGCAATTCTTCAGTAATAAATTATTTAATTATAGATTTTAAAACCATCACCACTACCCATGTCAATCAAACGTTGCTATTTCTTCATTTCAAACATTGCTATTTCTTTTTAGCCATTACTAATTTTTACTAATAAACATACATCTTGAGGTCAGTGGTGACCCCTTAGGTCCTTAATTTCCAACAACACTTTACAAGACTCTTTACTAAGGTTAGGTGACACATGAGCAGAGAAACTAAATGAGAGAAATAAAAAAAACACTAAGAAGACAAGGATAAGGCTCTGAGGACCTACCTTCTTACTTAAGATTATTTGAAGTTGAATGGTAGGCTATCTAAAAAACACCTTGGTGTATTGGTAAGTGTCATTTGACATTTTTACAAAAAATCATCCCTGTTCAAATACTAGGTCAATAATGAAATGGAATGGCGAGATAGTAAGTTTCTTTGGGTTGGGTTCAGACATAAACCACATAATCTTAATAGGGAAACTGAGTCCAAGTAGGGGTTACAGCTCAGCTGAAATTGCTTCAGTCTTGGGACACCCTGCCCTGAAGAAACACTGTATGAGCTGACTTTGGTAGGAGCTCTGTACTTAACTCCTTACCTTCCCGTACAGCCCTGTACATCTCAGTGTTGACCATCCTGACTACTCCTTGGCCCCCAACTGCTACCCGGCAACAGTCAGTAGTGGACACTTTCCTCTCCCTTATGTGTTCTCCTAAACCCTATCAGCTAGGTTTTTTAAGTTGAAATTGAAGTAGAAATACATATAAGCATATGTGTCTGACTGGCTCTTATTTAGTTTTTTATTTTCATGCATGGATGTATTTGTTTTTTGGTGTGCTGAAAGTTGTATCTCGTTGTGCTCATTTTCAAAGAGCTGTAAATGGGTTTGAGGCTCGTCACCCTGATTTTATCATGCATCAGTTTCTTTGTTTTGTTTTGTTTTGTTTGCGGGTCTGGGGATGGAACTCAGAGGCATTTTTTCTCCGAGCTACAACCCCTGTCCAATTTTTTATTCTTTATTTTGAAACAGGGTCTCACTGATTTGCAGAGGGTCTCACTAAATAGCTGAGGCTGTCCGTGAACCGTGATCCTCTGGTCTCAGCCTCCCGAATGCTGGGATTACAAGCCTGTGCCACCACGCCTGGCTATGCATCAGTTTTTACAGGCCCACCCTCTTCTTTTCTCTGGTGAGGCAAATGAAGCCCAAATTATAAATTATATCATTTAGAGCTTGTGAAAAGCACGGAATTAAAAATTTTGCTCTGACTTCTAATACAGAGCCATTCTCCTTTCACACCTATATTCTTGATTATACCACAAGTAATCCTTGATAGCCAATGGAAAACCACTCTTGCTCCTGCTGGATTTTAGAAAAGTTCTTCAGAGAGTTTGGTGTAATGATTAGTTGGACTATGTGGGTGGGTTTTCATTTCTACTTCTCTGATTAAATTTAATGCCTTCTAATCTGTGTGTGTGTGTGTGTGTGTGTGTGTGTGTGTGAATGTATGCATGAACAGAAATAGTGTTCTGTAGTAATGTGAACTTTGTAAATACTATACAGTAAAATTCACAAGCGCCCAGAAAGATCATAAAATTCAATACAGAATTGTGAATCTAAAACCCAGAGAAAGACATTACATCTGACCAGCAAATCACCTGTGTAATTTTAAGAGCCATACTCATGAGAAATAATGGCACAATTATAAACTTTAGACATGTTTCTTAGATGATTTTTATTGTAAACTGGTGGTATAATTTTTTATAAAAGAAATATTTAGGTTGTAAATTCTCTGTGTTTTATCTTTGTTGCCATAGCAATTGGGATGTTTAAAAATCACATTTCCTAAAGCTTTATCTGATTTAAAGTTTACTAACCTCTTCTAGGTAATAGTAGGCAACATTTTGAGGGAGACTCTTCTCTCGGTCACACATGTAAGGAGATATGAACACTAGATAAAAAGGCCCTTATACAGTTTTATCAACCATATATCACAAAGAGCAGAGGCACTTTCCCTAAAATGCCTAACTCCTGGAAGAAAGGCCTACAATGCTGTTGATGAAGACATAAAACCAATTTTTGTCTGGATTTTACTTTTATTTTAAGAAACAGCCTCTCAGTGGGTCTGATGGATTGTAAGAACACAGACTTGCAAATAGTTCCTGATCTGGACCACCTGTTCCCCCTCCTCATGAGAGGCTCCTAGGAGAGTCTTCACATCCATGCTGTTGTTCATTATGTGGTGGTGGCTGTGCCCAGGAGCAACAGTGAATATCTTCCCCAATTGGCACTTCCTGTTTTAATTGTCTGGGTCTTTCCTTTACTAGCTGGGGAGAGTTTTATAAGCTTCTCCCAGGGTGGTCAAATGTAACCGTTTTTCCTAGGGAAACACAATCCCTGCTGAGCGAGGCCTCTCCACTACCAGTTCCCTAACTCTAGACAAAAAAAAAAACTCTCTAAAGTACAGTGTACTAAAATCTTGCTTCATATTACTTGGCTAGAAATACTTGATAATTTCAATGTCAGGCTTACTCCATCTTCTTTTGTCTTTTCACATATAATGCTCCATTTTACTTAACTGGAAGTTTCATTAAATGCATTATTGATAGCTAACCCTGTTTCAAAATAAAGAATAAAAAGTAGGGCTGGAGGTATAGCTCAGAGGTAGAATGCCCCTGAGTTCAATGTACAGTACTGTAAAAAAGAAATGCCATTATTCTTCAAGATTCAACTTCAAGTATGAGCTATAAAAATCTCATATGAATTTTAAGTTATAGCCTGAAATAAACATAATTATTAAGATAGAGGCCAGCATAATTTTTTCTGCCTGTTAAAAACTATATAATAAATTTAGTATTTCTCTTGGAAATAATCTCTAAGAAGTATAGGGCTATTATTTTTCCCTTTTAAATGTCTTATTTCAGAATTGTGGTGCAATCAGTGATATTTCAATTTATTCATTAGTCAGGATTCTTCACATCTTCTGAGTCACAGAAATCTTAGGGAATTTAAAGAAAGCTATGCAATCCCGGAACTCTGTGCATATGAATATAGATTTATTCAAGAACTTCTAACTTTCTTCCACAGAACCTGGAGTTCTGCATATTTTCTGATATTTCTAATTATAATTTTATTGGCACATTTTAACTATACATCATAATGAAGTCTAGACTGGTAGAAGCATACATGCAGCCAGCACTTGCTGATGCTCCTTCCCTCCCCAGCTCTCTCCCAACTCCCTCACCCTCCCCATGCACAACACTGATTTGGCACTGATAAATTTGTGTATGAATATCTTATTCATTGAAATGTATACATAATTTTAATTTTTCCTATTATGTAGAAAAAATTTAATAGAGTATTCACATTTCTTTGTGGCAATACTAAATTTTGAATAAGTAGGAAAGTTTGTTTGAAAGTAAAAAATAGCCAGGCATGGTGGTACACACTTGTAATCCCCGCGCTTGGAAGGTGGAGACAGGAGGATCGTGCAGGTTTGAAGTCAGCCACACTGGCTTAAGAGACCCTGTTTCCAAATAAAAAGTATAAAATAGGTCTGGGAGTGTAGCCCGGAGGTAGAAGGGCTTCCAGGAACCTCAGTACCACAAAAAAAAGAAAGTAAAAAATAAACATTTTAAAGAATCCACTCAAAAATTAAACCTAGACAAACTGTTATGAGCATATAAATAGATATAACTGCTTTGAAATTAAGTTGGCAACGTTTTATAAAACAATTCCACATTAGATTCTTATTTAGGATATAAACCCCAAAATAAGAAACTCCCTCATGTTTCTACCAGGTATGTTTAAAAAGGGGTGTGTGTGTGTGTGTGTGTGTGTGTGTGTGTTCTTGTTTTTCACAGTAGTCATGTTCTATATAGTTGCTGTGATTTCTGGATTAGCAATGCTGAATCATTGCTTCTAGAAAAAATATAAGCTGAGTTTGGCTGCGTCTCTCTGGTCACAATATTTTCATCAGTTGATTGAATGCATTGTTTCTATGACTTGGTAAGTGTCCCCCAAAGGCCCATGTGTTTGAGGCTTTGTGACCAGCCTATGGTGCTATCAAGAGGTGGTGGAACCTTTATGAGGTGGGGCTTAGTGAGAGGCAGTTAGATTTCTTAAGTTGTATCTTGAAGGGGATCTTGAGTCTCAGCCTCTTCCTTTCTCTCTCTGCCAAGAGATGAGCAGCTTTTTCTACAACACTTTCCCACCATGGTGCTCTGCCTCACCAGAGGTAATAAAACAAGAAACCATATAACTATGAGTCAAAACCTCTGAAACTATGAGCCAGCCTTTTCTCTTATTCAGTTGATTTATTTCTGATTTTGTTATAGTAACAAGAGGCTGACTAATAAAATAACCTTATCTGTGTTTGAGCTTAAAAATATTTAACATAGCCGGGCGTGGTGGCGCACGCTTGTAATCCCCGCGCTTGGGAGGCAGAAACAGGAGGATCGCGCAGGTTCGAAGCCAGCCCCGCGCGCTGGCTTAGGAGACCCTGTTTCCAAATAAAAATGTAAAAATAGGTCTGGGAGTGTAGCCCGGAGATAGAAGGGCTTCCAGGAACCCCAGTACCACCAAAAAAATAAAAAAATAAAAAAATAAAATAAAAATATTTAACATATTGTTGATTCATTAATATTGAAATCATAGTCAATGGTGCTATAACTCATGATGGAATGAAACTTAGATATCACATATATTGTGTTCATAGTTTCTTTGTAAGGCATATCATAACATTTTTTGTTGTTAGAAACACAACATAGTACTTTAGCATTATACTCAGGATTATTTTGAACAGTAAAATAACCAACAGACACAAGGAAAATGTGAAAAATGTGGCATTGGTTCCAGTCTCTATTAGTTAAGGAATTGTTCCTGAGATGTTAACTCTCCCATATTTCTGGGTGCATTGGGAAGAGATCAAATTGGCTCTCATAGCATCCAAGATGGTTATTAGGAGAAAGTATGGGTCAGGAAGGAGTCTGAGGACTGGCATCATCACAAAGTACAAATGTAAAAATGTCCCCATGAGCTGCAGCTGAAAGATTATGACTTGAGACACTGAAGACACCTGCTGAGAGTAGAAAAGATGCTTCAAGTGTTCAGCATTGGAAGCAAGGAAATAAATTAGAGTATTAAAGTAATAAAACATGCAGCCCTCTATGTTGTTTAACCTTTTCTATAACCGAAAACTTTTCATTTTTCTTCCTCAGTGTTTGTGTAAGCTCCACCCTTCATCAAAGCCCAAGTAACTGGTAATAGGAATGGACTACAGCAGTGCCTTGGGCTCAGAAAGTGTTCAGTGTTATCTTCTGAAAAAAGTGAGCATACATATTATGATCTAAAATTTACAAAGTCATTGAATTTAATGCAAAACACACATACACACACACACACACATTTCCATTTTCTATATATGTTCATTCATTAGTTCTACAAAGCTTTCTGAATATCAGACACTGTGTCAAATTATAGAAACTTGTAAGGAAATCAGTCTCCAGGAAGGCTAAATCCTTTGCCAAAAATCTCATTTCATTAGGAAGGAAGTGAGTTCAGGGATACATTTTCGTACCCAAGCTTTCTTTGTTCTTCTATTCTGTAATTTCCCCTGTTGAGTGTTTTTATTTCTCCTCAGATATCTCATTATCTTTAATTCTGTAACAACTGAGAATTTTTTTTTTGTCAGAGTGCATGTGTCATTCCTTTTTAAACTTCTTAGAGAAATGATGGTGCTTTCAGGCTTCATCTTATTTCTTAATTTCAGAGCCTAGAGATTATATGTGACTTGATGTGGCCTCTCCTTTCCCTCATGCTGTGGAGTTCTTGGTGTCTGCTGGATAAGATCAGGAAAAACCCAGAAAACAGATGGGCAAGGGGTAAAATCTAGTGCCTTCACTTTCCCAGTTCTGTGTTTCTGAACATTTTGTTTACATTTCTCTAAACCTTTGAGCATTTGGGTAAATATTTGCAAATGTTCTTATTTGTAAAGCAAATACATCCCTGTTGTTCTTTACTCTTACAGGTATCTTGCATCCAATTGTTTTCAAACCCTAACATCTTATTCAAGAAAATATCAACTCTTTTTATGAATTACCTAAAACCCTAGACTTTTCCGTGACCTATGTACCCTCAGCTGCATGCCTTCCTCTATCATAGTCAGAAGTCATTTGTCAAACACTTATCTGCTTTTTACAGAATGTGAATGGCATTCTTTTCTTTTTTCTTTTA
This sequence comes from Muscardinus avellanarius, assembly GCF_963383645.1. Classification (NCBI taxonomy): domain Eukaryota; kingdom Metazoa; phylum Chordata; class Mammalia; order Rodentia; family Gliridae; genus Muscardinus; species Muscardinus avellanarius. Next base: position 20,373,397 of record NC_137789.1, on the reverse strand, counting down.
TTTTAGATGGACTATTTGTGTGTCCTCTGGATGGGCTTTAATTTTATCTTGAAGTAGGTGTCAGAGATCCACACATCAGTTCAACGCAATTGGCTGTTCTTTGACATTTTTCTTTCATCTTGAGCAGCATGATCAGTTTCAAGAGAAGCAACATTGTTTAAAGTCTGTTTTTAACTCTTTAACTTTGACTAACACATCCTTTTAAAAGCTCATAGAAATTAGCCACTCAGCCTACTAATTACAAAACATACAGTGCTATTGTTATATTTTAGGAGAGAAGAGTCTATGTAGATGCACACCACACCAAAATTATATTATTTCACTCATCTTCCGGGATTGTGCCCTGGTCACAAACACTTCACCTCCTTTGGTCTCACTTTCTTCTTCCTCAGTTTGATTCATCCTCTGCTGGACATGTTGCATGTCTGCCAAACTCATTTCTTGACCTTCTTCAATCAAATTTTAATGTTTACCAGTGCCTTCCATCAAGCCTTTCTTGATTACATTCTTTCCCTCTGGTTTATTTTGTTTTAAATAACATTATTTCATGCCCATTTGCCTGATTCAAATCTTCCATGCATGACACCATCCCCAAATCAAGCCCTTTAACTGTTACTTTACTACCAAGTTCTTATCACACATCTCCAAATACTCTTTTTAAACAATTTCAATACACTGATGGGGAAGCTACATTGCACTCTTCTTAAGAATTTCCAAATGCCTACAGTGTATGCCCAAGTGAATGATAAAATTTCAAAGGGCAGAGATTGTATTTTTTAATTTTTTCCCTTTTCTTTCTTGCAGTATGAGCAATGCCTGGGAGACTGTTTTACTCAGCATGAGAAATTATTATTATTTACAGAAATGAGAGTGCATCATAGCTAATATTTTTGGAAACCCATTATTTCAGGCACATGAATGGAAAGTCCTTCCCCCTCTCTCATCCTCCCTCCCTTCCTTGCTTCCCCCAGAGGAACTCAGTTCAACCCACACCATGAATTAGCAAAGAGCCAGTGTTTACTTCTGTCCTCAGAGCTGTAAGATAATGAATTTGCATTGTTCTCAAGTCACTAAATGTAAAGTATTTTTATTACATGAACAATAATAAACTGATATAATGTGTAAAGTTTAAAATTAGGCTTTTGACTTATTAAAAAATAAAATTTGCTATCTCATTGGACCCATTTTTACCATAACTAGTTGCAAAAATATAAGACACCTGTAATTATTTTACAAAATTTGTATGCATTTATACAAGTGATTACCAAGTTATCCATAGCACTTCAAAATTTCTTTTTATTTTTAACTTCAGTAAAACCATGAATATTTTTCCATGGCCACAACACAGCAAGGTATCTTTCTTAATCTTTTAAAGAGGTGCATATTTTTCTATCATATGGATATAACATAAATCTACTAAACAATTTCCTATTGATGATATTTTAGATTGTTTTCAGCTTTTCATTTGAAACAATATTGCAATCACTCTTCCATGCCATTGAGAATTTGTGCAGCTATTATCAGGAACAGAAGCTTTTTAGATATGATACTTATATTTTTGGAACTACAGCAGCATTTATCAAAAATTTTAGTAGTTTTAAAATGAGCATGCTTTGATCATTTACATGGATTTTCCTTTCTTTTTGGAAAATAGAAAGACTAGTCATAAATAATTCAGTTTGTTCTCTAGGTTGCTCACAGTGCTGGGAATGATGATGGAAAAAGATGCAAAGGAGAAAATTTGTCCTTCTAAAATGGTATGAATAGACTCTAGGATCAGACACTGATAATGTGGCATGTGTAGACACACCTTTTTTACTTTACAATGGTGAAAAATGATAGGCATCCAATGAAAACTGTGCTTACAGTGTTGAATTTTGATCTCTTCTCTGCTGAGCAGTACTATACTTTTTTGGAAGCTGGATAGTGGTAGCGAGCCACAGCTCCCAGCTGGCCCGAGCATCATGAGGGAGCACAGGGATTGTACAGTATGCTGGGCTATGAATCTATAACATGCAGTAGGTGAGGTCCATGACATACACTTCGGACTTCCTGCAGCCCAGCAGTGTATCTTTATACAATATGAAGGTGGTGAGCTGAGCAGATGCACTTGTCACCTTACGGGCCTATTCTTCCGAACAATTATTCCTCTTCTCATACCATATAACTCACCTTCTGCGCCTTCTCCTTTGTGTTATAACTGTAAAAGTGGGGTGGAAACTCTGGTTTCAGACATGTCACTCTTGTATCTTATACTTCTTCTTCTTTTTTTTTTTTTTTTTTGCACTACTGGGGATTTAACCTAGGGGCATTCTACCACTGAGCTACACCCTCAGCCCTATTTTTTAATTCTTTATTTTGAAATGGGTCTCACTGAGCTGCAAAGGGCCTCACTAAATAGCTGAGGCTGGCTGTGAACCTGCGATTCTCCTGTCTCAGTCTCCCAAGTACAGGGATTACAAGCTTGTGCCATCATATGCACTGATCGTATGATCTTTATTCATCCTCATTAAGCCTCATTTTCTCCTCAAACAAAATAAGGACTTTTATTTTTGGCTATACAGAGCATCCAAAATTCCCAGCATTTATGAGGAGGATAAAGTCCATGAGTGTCCTTTTCTAAGGACAGCTCTGTCCTTTTATAAAGCAGGTCAAGGAGCCATGTCTGGAATGTGGCCAGATAAGGGCTGCACTGTTGCTTTGATGTTTTTTAACACCTTGTCCTCCTGGCCATGTGCATGCTCACATTTTCCTACATCCCCTCCCTTTCACCCTGGTCTCATTCAAAAAGGTATACAAAGATTATCATACAGAGAACCAACTTGTAATGAGCTCATCATCTATAGCATCAGTGTTGCCATTGCCAGCTGCTATTAAATCCTCCTCTTCTCCTCCTATGGCTTTCCATAAGGAGCCAGTCCAGATATTTTCAGGACTACCACGTGGGACAAACTGTGCCATGATTGCATTTGGCCAGTCGCACACATTCCTTTACATCAACTCTTACATCTTTTCTACCTCTTAGGGGGAGCATCTTTGTCTTAGCATTCAATCCCTTGAAAGAAATATGGAGCTTGTGATGCACAAATGAAACCAAAGAGTCCAGTATTTAAGTTGCACACATCTATATGAATATGTCAATAATTATAAGCCTCAATTATTATGAATCATTTCATAGATGTGGGCAGAGGGAAAATTTGAAGGTATAATGTAGAGGCATACGGAAAACAGATGCTTAGCAGTCAGGATTTCTGGGTTCAGATAAAAGATGGTGAATTATTAGCCACAGTGACTTATCCATGAACCTAGAATGAAAATAATGAGAGTAACAATCAATAATGAATGGGTTCTTGGTATGTGCCAGATCCTGGCCCATACAGATTAAGCAGATTTGATCTCCACAGTGATGCTGGTGTATAGGCACTTTGATGATTATATATTCATTTTGTGAATAGGTAAATTGGGACTCCGGTTATGTAATGTAATCAGAGACACAAGGGTAGCATATCAGAGGCTCAAATGTGAAAGCACAGGACTGACTATAATATTGGATTCAAAAACAAAAAAGAGATAAAGTATGAAAGCTAGAAAGTTGAGAAAGTGAGACCTAAACCTGCAACCATAACCTTTTCATTTTTCTTCAGAAGGGGACCCAGTTGGAGATGAACTGACAAATAGGATATGCATTTATAAGAACAAAGGCAATGTGTGACTGAGAGGAGTGATTTAATAGAGGAACTGTGATTTCACAACCTCAAGCAACTGGCTGCATCTTATATAAAACAGGATAGAGCATTTAGGGAGAATATATATTCGAGGAATAGAAAGGATGCTGAAGAACTAGAGGTAAACAAGTGGGAGAGGGTGAGCAGTTTTAGGGGAGGAACACATCTGGAGCCAGGGAGGATGTCATTGATTAGAGCTGATTCCAGTGTGTGTCAGAAAAAGTTTTTGCTCTTTTCAAAGAAAGAGTTCAACAGAGCTAGCTCTTAGGTGAGCAGGGACCAGGGGCACCCCTCAGTGGTCCATCAGGTCTTTGTCCTGCTTCATCCCTTCTGTTACTTACTTTCTCTGCCCTTTCTTTAACAAAACAACTGAAAAAAAAAGTAAAATCCAGTTGCAGAATAGTTGCTTTTTAGAAAGTGCATGTGTTTGTTAAATGAACCCAGAACATACTGCCCACCTACCTATTTTGAATGAGACATGGGAACATGAGATGGAACTTTGGCATGTTCATCCATATCAAGATGGAACTCTTGATACAATTCAGATTTTCAAAATTAATAGGAATAAAAAGAAGACAAGAAAAATCTTACTACATTGTGGTTGAGAGTTACTGAAGATTGAGCCTAGGGGCATTCTACCTTCAGGTTTACCCCAACCCTATTTTATTATTGGTATTATTTTTAAACAGAATCTCACTAAGTTGCAGAGGGCCTTGCTAGGTTGCTGAGACTGGCCTTCAATCCTCCTTTCTCAGTCTTCCACGTACAGGGATTATAGGTTTGTCACCATGCCTAGCCTCTTCACACATATTTTTTTTATATCCAGAATACACTTCTTCAATTTCCCTTTGATATTATATTTTAAAGCTTTATATACTAATGCAAGGCATATCAATTTACTCCACTTTGAAAGTTTCACTTTATGTAATTATTCTGTGGAATTAAAGTCCAAGTTCCAGATCTGAGCTAAATTTTCCCCTGCAAACGATTTTCCATCTTTCAGTCCCTTCTCAGGGCATTCTCCTGCTGCAACGGACAAGTTAATGCATCTGTATATGTCTCAGCATCTTTATCTATAAGAGGAAGAATGATGTTACTTACTCAGAAAACTTGCCTATTCAGCACAAATGTTAGGATTTATTTTTTTAAGTTGGAAAAGTATAATGTGGGAGCAATTCAATTTGTGCTATTTTCCCCACTTTTTCTAGAATGAAATCTTTTGTCTCTCACTTTGTATTTGAATGAAGAAAGCTGTGGAAAGGATGTGTTAATTCAGAATCGGGCCAAAAGGGGGGCAAGAAATAAAAATGCTGAATAAAAAGCATTAATCTCAACACTGGGAAGAGTCCTGTGTTGGAAGCCTACTGATAAAAGCTTATAAAAGTATTCCTAAAGATTGTGATTATCCTAGAGATGATCTGAAGAAAGAAGAGACAATGAGCTCTCAAACTGTTGTTAGTACCAGTAGGAAACCTGGTAATTTGTGTTTGAGGAATAGAAAAAAACACAATAGAATACAATCTACTATACACATTTCTGTTATTTTTTCTACTAACAGATTGTGTTGAGATCAAATTCACAGTCTGTGTGTTACTTTAGAATTTCTACTGAGATTTTGAGAGCACAATGACTTAAAATTTCAATAAAGAATTGAAAATCAAAAGCAAGCTAATGATAAGAAATGAGCGTTAGCTGGGAACTGTGGCAAAAGAATGTAATCCCAGTACATGGGAGGCCAAGACAGGAGAGACACAGGTTCAAGGCCAGCTCCAGCAACTTAGTGAGACCATGTATCAAAAAAAACCTATATGTATGTGTGTGTGAGTGTGTGTGTGTGTATGTGTGTGTGTGTGTGTGTGTGTGTGCATGTGTGTGTGTATCTGTTTGTGTCTGGGGTTGTAGCACAGAAATTTTTGCACTTGGTTGTGAGCTGTTTCTGTGGAGAGATAACAATCTTGATTGGAAAAGTTCTAAAGATGTTTTGGGTCTAATCCTCTGCTTCCAAGCTTATCTGGTCAGGTAGATCTTTCCTTAACATTTTTGCATCTCTTCAGGAATTACAATCCTTTATTCAGTTTTTTTTATCTGTGGCCTGCAGGTGGTCTGTTTCTACTCTTAAACTGATTTCAAGAAATTAAACCTCCCTGGCATATTCTAGAAGGCTCAGAGTTCCAGAAAGTGAAGAGACCACCAGAAGTGATAGCATCAGACCTTACTGGCTGATTCTTTCTTTCCTACTTCAATAAATATAACATTTTCACTAGGCTTTATGGTTTATAATAAAAAAACTGCACATGCAGAGAAGTGTGTATTTTTAAAATACAAATATATATTTTCAAATATAAATATTTCTTTAAACATAAATGTATACATTAGGTAAGCACATATTGAAGATAAATATATATGTTTAAAATACTTGCATTTGGAATCCTTGAGGTTGGATTTTTTACAGAGATTACAAATTATCTTAAGTATCTGTAAAGTCTCATGTTTGCTTATAAATCACTTCACTTCCCATCCATAAATGAGCTGGCAGTGATTCTGTTGAAGGGAACTCTAAGTCTGTGGTCTTCCAGGAACTATTTCAGAAAGTAAAGGGCAGAGGGCTAAAAATGAAAGATAAACTGTACCTGCCAAATAGGAATCTTAAATTTTATGGTCATCGATTGCTCCCAAATTTCAAAGTTTAGAATCTTAGATCAAAATTTAAACAAACGACAGTACATACACGGAGTGTGTGTGCTTGCTAGTGTGTAAAGTATATGCACATCAAAGCATATTGATATTAGTGTACACTTAGAACATTAGATAGTATACTAATACTGGTCTATTCAAAGAGGTGAGTGAATGTTTCAGATGTCAGAAGGGAGAATTCAAGAAATATAAACTTGACAAAGACAACCAAAAGAAAATAATTGCCAATTACCAAGATGTCTCACAAGTATATTAATTATTTCCTTCTATGGTATGGATTGAAGTGTTTCATTCTGAAAGTGAAGTTTATATTAGTCAAGTATCCTGAGCCTTACATGAACACTGGTGAATAAAACAAAACAACTCTCCTGGAACCCTATTTCCAACTTTTACTTGTCTCATGGGTTGAGGCAGTGAAATATTTCTAACCTTCCATTTCATCCTCCGTAGAAGAGCCATCCACAGAGCCCATACCTCCATGGTTAATTGTGAAACACTAAACAAAGTGTAATGAAATGTGGTTGGCAAATAACAGGGTCTCATCAAAAACAAAAAATAATCTTGAGCATCTCCAGTGTGGCAGCTTCAAACATTACATTAGTTAGAAAAAATAACATTCCTAGCCTCTTCGGATTGACATTCTTAACAGAGACCTGTGGTGTTAATGACTAATCACCTAAGCCAATATAAAATTACTCTGAGAGCATGCAAATGTATTTGATTCATTACCAGTGATTTTGATTGAATTAGGCTACATAATCTCAGAAATAGGACTCTTCACACTGCCCCAGCCCTATGAATATGCTGCAGAAGGAGAAGAAGGGAAAGGAAGAAAAGTTGGAGAAGTTCCCCGCAGGCTGCTCGGATGTGACCTTTCTCTGAGGGTTTCTTTTGTAGAAGTTTGCCTCATTTGTGAGTGAGGCATCTGAGCTATTATCAGATCATAAAGAAAGCAAAATTTTTTTGTGAAAATATTTGTGCAATTTGAAGATGGAGTATGACCTCTTATGACTGTGTTCGGATGTATGGGAAGAAGAAAGTGTCTGATGTCAAACCACCACACTAAAAAAAAAAAATAACACATAAATTATGTCTGCTTTGTTGGAGGATGTAACATGATGGTCTCTCTCTCTCTCTTTCTCTTTCTTTTTATGCTTTTTTATCTTCCTTTTTTTAGTAGAAATGAGGACAGGAAGACTGCCCTTCTGAACCTCCTCTCTGTCAAAGGACTTCTAGGGATTTTCAGCGTGTGGAGGAAGATCAGAAAGTCTCCATGGAACTTCTGCCAAGAGCAGCTGAAGCCAGAGACTCTTCCCACACTCTCCTGGGCCTTGTCATTTCTTATCAAGGATGCAGGGGTGGCAGCAGTGACCCTTCGACTTTAGAGAATAGAGCAAGTGGTGCACAAGGAAAGAGGACTGATGATGGGAATCCCAAGTCACCTATCAAATCTTTCCTGGTTTATTCTGCCTTGAGTTTGTGCAGAAGCAGGTGTCTAAGCCAGCAGCGCTCAGCACAATGGGCACCATGCAGAGGAATGCTTATTTCTGTTGCATGCTGTGAAAAAGTTGGAAGGTTGAGACCCAGAAATTAAGGGGACTTTATTGGGTCAAATTTCAAACCACTTGGCCTTTCTTAGATCTAGCTTTACAGTCTAGTCCCATTCATTCAGTGTATTAGGTGCTTGCGTGGCTAACCAGCAAAGGCCGGCCTGCTGGCTCAACACACTGAAGGCTACTTGGAGGGCTTACAAAGCATTTCGAAGAGTTAAATGTAAATGAATCAAGAACACATGGATTCAATTTCCCTGGAAATTCACATATGCTTGGAAATGAAGGGGGGCAGTGTCTGGCCAAATGTGCTTTGATTTATCTGACCCCAAATATGCCTCTCCCCTCTCTTTTCCTCCCCTCAAAATCATTTGAAACTTTGGTTAATGTCAAACCATGGTGGGGTTCTTGGAACCCTTGAAACCTGGAGTGGTTTGAGTTCCTGGAGTGCTCCATTGAGTTAAAAAGAGTATGCAGGGCATCCTACCCTGCCCCCAACTCAAGGTTCTCACATGGTTTGCTTCTACTTAATGGGGTTAAATTAAGGCAAGGATGTGATGATGTTAGTTCAATCACAAAGTTAACCACCTACTGCAAGCCACGGAAGCCTTCCCTTTCTGAAGTGAACATTTTTATTCATAGAACAGTACTCTACACAAACTTTCTGCCAATAAAATTCAGCTGTATTTTTTTTTCTAGGAAAACAGCAATGAATATAAAAGTGGGAGGCTATGATGATCATCACCTTCATCCTTCTGCTCCATTCCTCCTTCTCCTAATATTTGTTCAGTGTTAGAGAGTTTGGGGACAAATTTTCTTTTTTCTCCCTTTGCTAAGTACTTGTATTGGTGCAGTTTAATTATACATCATAATAAGGTTCAAAGTAATATAAATATACATGAACACAACACTGGGTATATTGTCTTACCACTTCTAATGATCACATTAAAGGGCCAGAACTGAAGGGGATTCAAAATGGCGACTGAGGGGCGCAGCAATTCTCAGTAGTTGAAATAAATAAAGTTCAACTAACGAGAAAGCAGTGTCTAAGCCAACAAAATAAATATAGCTCAGAAACCAAAACTGACCCAGGAACCTCGCTGAAAGAAAACCAGGAACCTTGAACTGCAGGAGGGGAAGAAAAAAAAAAAAAAAAAGCTCGCGTTTTGGGTCAGCTGCAGCCACAGCTGGGCTGCCGGCAGCCTACTGCTATGCAGGCTACCAGCCCAAACTGTAGTCCCGGGACCTGACTTACACCAACGTGGCAACAAAATCCGAAAGCTCGTCCGGAGACCCAGGAATCACAGAGACCCAGGAGTCACCTCTGCACCGGACCTACAGCCGCCGGTAAGCTGCCCTGAGGCCCCGAGGCTCGGGCTCTGCTCCTTCCAGAGCCCCCTGGGGTGCTACCATCTCTGGCCCCAGCCCAGCCCCAGCCATCAGCTTCTCAGAGGCTACAGCACCAGGCTCTAGCACAACCCCCGCCCAGCACCAGCAGACTCCAGCCCAAACCATAGCCCTGGGACCTGACTTACACCAACGTGGCAACAAAATCCAAAAGCTCCTTCGGAGACCCAGGAAGCACAGAGACCCAGGAGTCACCTCTGCGCTGGACCTACAGCCTCCGGAGAACCAGATACAGAAGAACTACCAGCCCATCAGAGCTTCTGATTAGGCTGCCAACTACTCCACCATCACCCAATCTGTACCACATCAATGGGAAGACAACAGAAGAGCAGGCCTGAGAATGGTGAAAATATGAGAACAAGGAATAGTGGAGAAATGACAGAAGTCACAAATACTGACCTTCTAGAAATGTAAGAAGGGGAGTTCCGAATCTTGATCTATAATATGATGAAAGCATTTAAAACAAGTCTAGTGGAAATGAAAGATGAGAGAGAAACACCAAGAAAGAATCAGAAAGAGGTCTGGAATGGAATGAAAGAGTCAATAAGTGAAATGAAGACAGCAATAGAAAGAAATTCTGGAAGATTAGATGAAATGGAAAACAGAATATCACTATTAGAAGACAGTACATCCCAAACCGAAAACACGGTCAGCGATATACAGAAATCTTTACAGCAACAAAACCTAAACATCCAGGAAATATGGGATAATATGAAGCACCCTAACTTACGGATAATAGGCATTGAAGAAGGGATAGAGGTATAGATCAAGGGCATCCGTAATGTCTTCAAAGAAATAATCTCAGAGAATTTTCCAAACATGGAAAGAGACTTGGATCTTCATGTCCAGGAGGCATACAGAACTCCATTGAGACAGGACTAAAGAAGGACCAAGCCACGCCACATAACAACCAAAATGACCAACATAGAGGCCAAGGAAGAATCTCAAAAGCAGTGAGAACAAAAGGATGGGTGACATATAGAGGCAAAACAATAAGAATCACCCCAGACTAAACCAGGTCATGAATGTTAGGAGAGACTGATACCACGTGATTCAGACCCTGGAAGAAAATAACTTCCAATTGAAGCTTATTTATCCAGCAAAACTACTATTCAAAATCAATGGAGAGACAAAAGTTTTTCAGGAAAAACAGAATCTTAAAAAATTCATGAATTCAAAGCCTACACTAGAGAAATTCTTAAAGAAATAAACCATAAAGAAGAAAAAAGAAGCAGACTCCAGAACCAGATAAGAGAGGAAGTCAATAAGTGGGCCATTTAAGTAAAGAAGAAAGACCAATCCATCCAATAGTAGACAGAACATAAAATGGCAGAAAATAAAAATCATATTTCAATAATATCTCTTAACGTCAAAGGACTTAACTCACCAATCAAAAGACATAGATTGGCAATGTGGATCAAGAAACATAATCCAAATATATGTTGTCTGCAAGAAACTCACCTTACAGCCAAAGACATTCATAGACTGAAAGTGAAAGGATGGAAAAAGATATATCATGCTACTGGAGACAAAAAAAGAGCAGGGGTAGCAACCCTGATATCCAACAAAACAGACTTTAAACTAAAACACATCAGAAGAGACAAATCAAGGCACTTCCTTTTATTAAAAGGGGCAATACACCAAGAAGATAGAAAGATAGTAAATATTTATGCCCCAAATGTGGGTGCAACCACATTTGTAAAACAAACCCTTCTGGACATCAGATCCCAAATAGACGCAAATACAATAATTCTGGGAGACTTTAATATGCCTCTCACACCACTAGATCGATCTTCAAGGCAAAGGATGAGTAAAGACTCTTTAGAACTAAAGAAAACCATAAACCAAATGGACCTAATAGACATTTACAGAATATTTCAACCAGGAATTACAGAATACACATTTTTATCAGAAGCCCATGGAACCTTCTCCAAAATAGACCACATCCTGGGACACAAAGAAAATACCAGCAAATTTTAAAAATGTTATATAATTCCTTGCACCTTTTCAGACCACAACAAAATAAAAGTAGAAATCAACAACAGGAAACTCGAAAGAAGGTATTCAAATTCATGGAGAATGAATGATACACTATTGAATGATGAATGGGTAAGAGGAAAAATTAGGGAAGAAATAAAAAAAATTTATGGAAACAAATGAAAACAGAGGCACAACCTACCAAAATCTATGGGACACTATGAAGGCAGTATTAAAAGGAAAGTTTATTGCATTGAGTGCCCACATAAGAAAGACAGAAAAACCTAGGTCCCAATCAATAGATGAATGGTTTGCAAAATTATGGGAAATACACACAATGGTATTTTATTCAGTTATAAAGAAGAACAAAATCAGGTCATTTGTAAGAAGATGGAAAGTCCTGGAGAGCATTATGTTAAGCGAGACCAGCCAAGCACAGAAGGAGAAGGTACATATGTTTCCGCTAATATGCCCAAACTAGGGGATCCAGAGGATACCAGTGGTACTCCAGATAATGGAGGGGAAATACCAGCAAAGCTTGAATGGAAAGATAGAGGAGGAGGAAGGCTGAACTTGATTAATGAGGGTCCACATCTGAATATATGTAAAATTATGAATATGGCATGGTTATCTGGGACAATCATTGTTTCATTGCTGGAAGGGGGGAAGAGAAAACAGGGGCAGGAGGGGAGAGAGGGCATCAAGTATAGTTTAAATGTATATCATTTATGTCCAATAATTTTTTTTAAAAAGGGGCCAGAACTGCCCCTTGCATGCAGTTTTGAAGACTAAATCACTTAAGAGCCTACTTAGGGCTGTTGGGCAGAGGGATGTTTCCATGGATGAGCTGGTACTTGGATACTAAAAGGAAAATTACGGGGGGGAGGAGAAAATGGTGATGGAGAGATGCAGCATACCTCACTAGCTGAAGCAAATTAAGTTTAACTACTGAGAATGCAGCAACTCAATAAAGAAAATTAAATTCAGTGTATGACCCAAAACAGACTCGGGGACTACGGCAGAAGAAATCCAATAACTCTGAACTGCAAGATTCACCATAGCATACAAAGAAAGCAGAAAGTGAGCTGTAGACACAGGCAGTTGCGGGGCTGCACACACAGGCGGCTGCTGGGCCGCTGGCCCAAACAGAGCTTTTAGGATTGTGGCAATCCGAAATTGGCCCTAGAGTCTGAAAGTGGCCATAGGGTTTCTACATATTAAGTTGCGAACTCACTCAAGCTCCTGGGTGGCACCATTTGCCCACCAGAGGCAGTCCCCGCAGAGGCGCCTGGAGACCTTCAGGGACCCAGAAGCAGACCTGCTAACCATGCAAGCAGAGAATCAGGGATATGGTAGAGCTGCCAGAACTTCAGAGCCCCAGACTGGGCTGCCAGGTAACAGAGTGAGCTTAGATGAGCCATGGGACCCAGCCAAGACACGAATGTCACCAGACACGACGATAACTCTGGGTGCCAGTGTGCACCGAGGGGGCAGCTTCAACCCCAGTATCACAGAGCACACTTAAAGCATGATACCTGCACAGGGCCATAAGGGGTCACTTCAAGCAAATATGAGATATTGGCATATACACTGTATATTCGTAACATAGTAGGACTGTTATTTTTTTTCTTATTTTTAATTTTTTTTATAATTTTTCAGTTTTGCTATTTTATATTGTTTGTTTTATTTTTTGGTCTTTGGATTTGTTTTGATGTTTGGTTTTCTGGGGGGATACTCTTTTGTTTCTTCCTTTTTTACCTATACTTGGGTTTCTTTTTGTGGTGCTTTCACTTCATACCACATGGTAGTTAGATAGTTTTGTTTTATTTTATTTTATTTTTATTTTAATCCTGTTTATCTCTTAACCCTTTTTGTTATCTTTTGGTGGACTACTTTTGTCGATGTATAATAGTTAGCCTTTGTATCTTATTTTGTTTCTTTATCCTTTTGTCTTTGCTCCTTTCCCCCACTCCTTCTGCAAAGTCCTCAATTTAGACTATATACTATCTTCCCTCAAAACTTTCTCTTTGTCCCCTAACTGTATCTCTTTAATACACAAAGCTTCTCACATCTCCATACTTAAATATTCCAATAAATACAAGAGTCTTACTATCTAAACTCCTCCCACTCTCAACCTGATACAACCTTATTATACTTAAATTCTTCCACAACCTAATTGTATTCTCTACCTTACTTGACTCCTGCACCCATCACCCTAGCTACTCTCCCATCACCCAACCTTCACCACTCGAAAAAGTACTGCTTTCTGGTTGACTTTTCTAAATTCCTACTACTAAGACTGGACTAAATATAATACCCACAAACAATAAGAAGACATCAGAAAAACAGGCCTGAGAACTTTGAAAATATGAGAACCAGGAATAGTGGAGAAATGACAGAAGTCATGAATACTGACCTACAAGAAATGCAAGAAGGGGAGTTCCAAATCTTGATCAACATTATGATGAAAGGATTTAAAACAAGTCTAGAGGAGATTAAAGACAAGCTAGAAATACTAAGAAAGAATCAGAAAGAGGTCTGGAATGAAATGAAAGAGTCAGTAAATGAAATGAAGTCAGCAATAGAAAGAAATTCTGGAGGATTAGATGAAATGGAAAGTAGAATATCAGTGTTAGAAGACAGTACATCCAAAACCAAAAACACATTCAACACAATACAGAAGTCATTACAGCAACAAAACATAAACATACAGCAAATTTGGGACAATATGAAGCGTACTAACTTACGGATAGAAGACATTGAAGAAGGGATAGAAGTACAGAGCAGGGGCATCCAAAATCTCTTCACGGAAATAATTTCAGAGAATTTCCCAAACATGAAAAGAGACATAGATCTTCATGTTCAGGAGACATACAGAACACCATTAAGACAAGATCAAAGAGCCTTCCCGTGCAACATAATAGTCAAAATGACTAACATAGAGGCCAAGGAAAGATCTTAAAAGCAGTGAGAACACAAGGACGGGTGACATACAGAGGCAACACAATAAGAATCATTCCAGACTATACAACCCAGGTCATGAATGCTAGGAGAGACTGGTACGATGTGATTCAGACCCTGGAAGAAAATAGCTTCCAACCAAAACTACTATATCCAGCAAAACTACTATTCACAATTGATGGAGAAACAAAAGTGTTTCAAGATAAACAAAACCTCAAAAAATTTATGACTTCAAATACAACACTAGAGAAAATACTTAAAGAAATAGACCATAAAGAACAAAAAGAAGCAGACCTCAGAACCAGATAAGAGAGGAAAGTGATGAGAGGGGCTTCTAAGTAAAGAAGAAAGAAAAAGCTACCAAACAGATGACAGAACACAATATGACAGAAAAAAAAAAAAAACATGTTTCAATAATAACTCTTAACATCAAAGGACTTAACTCACCAATCAAAAAACATAGACTGACAATGTGGATCAAAAGCATAACCCAAATATAGACTGTTTGCAAGAAACTCACCTAACAGCCAAAGACATTCACAGACTGAAAGTGAAAGGATGGAAAAAGATATACCATGCTACTTGAAAACAAAAAAGGACAGGGGTAGCAATCCTGATATCCAACAAAACAGACTTTAAGCTAAAACACATCAGAAGAGACAAATCAAGGCACTTCCTTTTATTAAAAGGAGCAATACACCAAGAAGATAGAAAGATAGTAAATGTTTATGCCCCAAGTGGGAGCACAACCACATTTGTAAAACAAATCCTTCTGGATATCAGATCTCAAATAGACCCAAATACAATAATTCTGGGAGACTTTAATATGCCTCTCACACCACTGGATCGATGTTCAAGGCAAAAGATGAATAAAGACTTATTAGAACTAAAGAAAACTATAAACCAAATGAACCTAATAGACATATACAGAATATTTCATCCAGGGACTACAGAATACACATTCTTCTCATCAGCCCATGGAACCTTCTTCAAAATAGATCACATCCTGGGACACAAAGAAATCACCAGCAAATTCAGAAGATGTAATATAATTATTGAATCTTTTCAGACCATAATTTAATGAAAGTAGAAATAAACAACAGGAAACTCAAAAGAAACTATGCAAATACATGGAGATTGAATGATACACTATTGAATGATGAATGAGTAAAAGGGGAAATTAGAAAAGAAATAAAGAAATTTATGGAAATAAATGAAAACAGAGACTTACCAAAATCTATGGGACACAATGAAAGCAGTATTAAGAGGAAAGTTTATATTAATGAGTGCCCACATAAAAAGGACAGAGAACCACCAAGTACAGATCCTATTGACACAACTCAAGGACCTAGAAAGAGAGCAACTGTCTAATCCCAAAGCCAGGAGAAGTAAGGGAATTATTAAAATTTGAGCAGAAATAAATGAAATAGAGAACAAAAAGTATTAAAAGAATCAACAAAACAAAAAGCCAGTTCTTTGAAAAGATTAATACAGTTGATAAGCCCCTGGCCAACCTAACCAAAATAAAAAGAGAATCAACTCAAATTATTAAAATCAGAAATGAAAAAGGAGACATCACCACAGATAGTGGAGAAATTCAAAGTATTATCAGAAACTATTTTAAAAATTTATACTCCAATAGACAAGAAAACATGGAAGAAATTGATATATTCCTAAGCACAGTTAACCTACCTAAACTGAACCAAGAGGACATAGCAAGCCTAAATCAACCAATAGCAAACAAAGAAATAGAAATGGCAATAAAATTCCTTCCATTAAAGAAAAGCCCAGGCCCAGATGGGTTTCCAGCTAAATTCTACAAAACTTTCAGTGAAGAACTAATACCAATACTTTATAACTTGTTCCAGGAAATTGAAAGAGATGGAACTCTCCCAAATTCCTTCTACGAGGCCAGTACCACATTAATCCCCAAACCAAATAAAGATACCTCAAGAAAGGAAAACTACAGACCAATATCTTTAATGAACATAGATGCAAAAATTTTAAACAAAATACTATCCATATGCATTCAAAATCATATCAAAGAATAATACACCATGACCAAGTTGGTTTCATCCCAGAAAAACAAGGCTGGTTCAACATACGCAAATCAATACATGTCATTCACCACATAAATGGAACTAAGAACAAAAACCACATCATCATAGCAATTTATGCTAAAAAAAGCATTCTACAAAATCCAGCACCCATTTATGATAAAAAACACTGCAGAAAACTGGAATAGAAGGAACAAACCTGAACATCATTAAGGCAATATACAACAAACCCAAAGCCAACATTATATTGAATGGGGAAAATCTGCAAGAATTTCCCCTAAAACAGGAACAAGACAAGGATGCCCACTATTACCGCTCCTTTTCAATATAGTCCTTGAGATTCTTGCTGCAGTAATAAGACAAGAGAAGGACATGAAAGGAATTCAAATAGGAAGAGAGGAATTAAAATTATCCTTATTTGCAGATGACATGATCCTTTATCTAGAAAACCCTAAGAACTCAACCAAAAGACTTCTGGAGCAGATTAAGAAATTCCTCAATGTTGCAGGATACAAAATCAACCTAAATAAATCAGTGGCTTTTCTTTACACCAACAATGTATCCACAATGAAAGAAATAAAGCAATCAATTCCACTCAGTATAACCTTAAAACCAATAAAATACCTACGAATAAATCTAACCAAACATGCAAAAGACCTCTACAACAAAAACTATAAAACATTAAAGAAAGAAATTGAAGAAGACCTTGGAAGTTGGAAATGTATAGGCAGAATAAATATCATCAAAATGGCCATTCTGCCAAAAGTGATTTATAGATTCATTTTTCACAGACCTAGAAAAATCAATCATGAACTTTATATGGAGAAGGAAAAAACCCAGAATAGCCAAAGCAATTCTCAGCAATAAGAATCGCGCAGGAGGCATCACAACCCCAGATTTCAAATTATACTATAGAGCAATAGTAGTAAAAACAGCATGGTACTGGCACAATAACAGGTATACTGACAGTAGAATAGAACAGAAGATACAGAAACAAATCCACACACCTATAGTCAATTAATCTTTGACAAAGGGGCCAAACTCATATGCTGGAGAAAAGACAGCCTTTTCAACAAATGGTGCTGGGAAAACTGGCTATCCATTTGTAGAAAGATGGAATTAAATCCTTACCTCTCACCATGTACAGGAATCAACTCGAAATGGATTAAAGACTTAGAAATTAGACCAGAAACTCTGAAGTTATTAGAGGAGGGCATAGGCTCAACACTACAACATATAGGCACAGGCAGTAACTTTCTCAACAAAACCTCTAAAGCTCAGGAAATTAAATTAACAAGTGGGATGGCATCAAACTTAAAAGTTTCTTCTCATCAAAGGAAACCAGCAGGAAACTAAAGAGGAAGCCTACAGAATGGGAAAAGATATTTACTAGTCACCACTGTGATAGGGGCCTAATATCCAGAATATACAAAGAGCTCAAAAGACTCTATACTAGCAAAACAAACAACCCAATCAAGAAATGGGCAATGGAATTGAATAGACACTTTATAAAAGAAGAGATACAAATGGCCAATAGATTCATAAAAAGATGTTCTCCATCATTAGCCAGCAGGGAGATGCAAATCAAAACTATGCTGAGATTCCATCTTACCCCAGTCAAATTGGCAAACATAAAGAAATCAAATAACAACAAATTCTGGCGAAGATGTGAGGAAATTGGAACTCTTTTACATTGTTGGTGGAAGTGCAAACTAGTTCAGCCACTATGAAGATCTGTGTGGAGATTCCTTAGAAAACTGGGAATAGATCCACCATACAATCCAGCTCTACCACTCCTGGGTATTTTTCCAAAGGGGTTGAAACCAGAGAACTACAGCAACATATGCATACCTATGTTCATAGCAGCACAATTTATAATAGACAAAATATGGAAAAACCTGGGTCCCAATCAATAGATGAATGGTTTGCAAAATTATGGAAAATATACACAATGGGATTCTATTCAGCTATAAAGAAGAACAAAATCAGGTCATTTGTAAGAAGATGGAAAGTCCTGGAGAGCATTATGTTAAGTGAGATCAGCCAAACACAGAAAGAGAAGGAACATATCTTTCCTCTAATATGCCCAAACTAGGGAGCATTGGGGATACCAGAGGGACTCCAGATAATGGGAGGGAAATCTCAGCAAAGTTTGAATAGAAAGCTAGGAGAGGAAGAAGGCTGTACTTTATTAATGAGGGGCTACTTCCGAATATGTGTAAAAGTATGAATATAGCATGGTTACCATGGGTATGCATTGTTGGGAGGGGGGAACAGAAAATGGGGGGGTAGGGCACCAAGTACAGTTTAAGTGTATACCATTTACTTTCAATTAAAAAAATAATAAAACAGTGTAAAATAAAGCTTTCTGGATCTCCTAAGTTTGCTTAAGGATGATTTAAACTCAAATGTTCTAGTTCCTTTTTGTCCTTGGGAATTGATGGTATTGTAAAATAAGAGAAAATGCTACCTTTAGTTTTAAAACTTTTTTATAGACAATGGCCAGGCTATTGCCTGCCAGTGACTAAGTAATGGCTGTAATATTCATTTGAATAACAAAGAGCAAGCTGGATAAAGCATTCTGGGTTTGGTTCATTGTCAAAATTAGTTCATCTGCTTTTCCTCAGGCCAGTTGTAGAGCACACATGTTTGGTGTGCTTTAACACTAGGAACCACACTTCCTAGTGTGCTTTTCCCCTGCTCACGTGGCTAATGTTTCTTGATACCTTCCATTTATTTATTCCATAGGTTGTGATACTATCTGGTGAGAGTATTTGCACATAGTGAACAGTAGAGGGCGGCATTTGACAGAGGGTGAGAGCGGGAAGCCATAGCTGCTAATTCTGGCCTTATCTGCCATGGTGTTCTGGATCAGTTTCAGCCTTTCTGGATATGTCTCAGCCAAACCAGCTCCTGTGTTTTCTTTCTTTCTCTCTCTCCTCCTCTTCCTCCTCTTTTTTCTCCTCCTCCTTCTCCTCTTCTTCTTTCCTCTTCCTTCTCCTCCTTCTGCTGTTCCTCCCCCCTCTTCCTCCTCCTTCCTCTCCTCCTCCTCCTCCTCCTCCTGTTCTTCCTCCTCCTCCTGTTCCTCCTCCTCCTCCTCCTCCTCTCCTCCTCCTCCTCCTCCTCCTCCTCCTCCTCCTGTTCTTCCTCCTCCTCCTGTTCCTCCTCCTCCTCCTCCTCCTCCTCCTCCTCGTCTTCATCTTCATGTTCTTCTTCTTTCTCTCTCCCCTCCCTCACTCCTTTCCATTTTGTTCCTTTTACCTAGACCCTTTGTCTCCAACTTATGAAATGACTGACTCCTCCTAGAATCTTAAATTTCTTTTTGAAACGTGAACATTTCAGAGAGGTTTTCTATGATCCATGAATCACTTTTATGAAATGGAGAACTCACGTGTCACTGAATTTTTCTGTATATGTGAGCCTGATCATTTTCTTTATAACACATCATGATCTACAATGACATTGTGTATTTGTTTACTTGATTGTCTCTCTCTCTCCTGTTAGCACAGCAATCTGTAGCTAGAAATGCCTTTTGACATATGCATCACTCTTAACTCAATACCTAGAAAAACCTGGCATGTAGTATGTAATCAGTAAATGCTATTGATGGATTTCTCTAGTGAGAAGTCCAAATGTTGATGGTAGTCTTTTTTGAAGACCAGACACTAATCAATGTAGTGACCAGTGAATATCCTCATATAGTTTATATGAGGATAGTATTTTGAGCAGCAAACTCAGCAGTGTTTTACTCACAGAAAGCCAGTAACCATCCAATACTAAGAAAGCAACAATTATACAGCGGCAACATTTTTTATTCTCCAAGACATCAAATATAATAATTTCATTCTAAAAGTGCAACCATTCCTATGAAGTAAAAAAAATAATAAAGGGCATAACTTTAGCCCTCTACTTTTACCATGTGCCAGGCACTTTTAAAATATCTAGAAAGCCTAGATGTTTCCAACAAGAACTGATTTCCCACTATGCATACTGTAGCAATGAATGAATTGCACATACATACTTAACAAAGGCTATCATTTGAAAGTGTCTTCTAAACAGGAACATGCTAGCCTAGAACCCTTTCTCTTCCCATATTATCAACTTAAGTTTCAGATATACACATCCACAATGCTTAGGATATCAATAATTTCACTTCCTAAGTGGTTTTAAGTATAGTTTTTTCTTATGGATTTCAACACAAAGTTTACTCAATGTATTAGTTTATCACCTTTGCCATACACTGGCAACCTCTTTGCCATCTAGAAAGAATAGATGTTGTAAATTAGGACTGGACTCATTTGTCCTTTGTATACACACTATATACATAGAAATTTAAAACAAAACACACAGACATAAGGGATAATAATGGTCAATCTTGCTTCACCAAAAACACATTGGTATAAAGCCATTTGCATTCCTTTCCTCCTTCTCAGAGCCAGCACAAATATAATAATGTGAACTGCTCAGAGAAGTGGATCATTCCATTTCCAAAGATAATTGTTTCATTATGAATTTTAAGAAAAGAATATCTACAAAATGTATCTACTACCTCTACTTTTAACATATTTTGTGCACTCCTGAACATATAGAAAGACAAGATGTTTCAGATAAGGACTTAAGTTTACATAAGTCCTTATATATAGTTTACATAAGTCCACATATATATATATATAGTTTACATAAGTCCACATAAGTCCACATAAGTCCACTTTACATAAGTCCACATATATAGTTTACACATATATATATGTGTAAACTATATGTGTAAACTATATACTATGTATATAGTTTACACCACTATATACATAGTAGTGTTGGTTAAACTACACACATGTCAATAATGGTTATATCTGAGAGTGTCTTCTAGGTAGGAGCATTCTGGTCTGGAATCCTTCATTTCTTGTATTTCCTTCTCTCCTATATCACATCTGACAGTAGGTCCATGTGTCACTTAGATGTGATGTTATAATTTTGTTTCCAAAGTCCTTTGCAGGAGACAACGCTCCTATGAATTTTAACTTAAAGTATATAAAATGTGTTAGCTTACTGACTCTACTTTTGCCGTACATCGTTAGCCTCTTTAATATCTAGAAACTATATATTATAAAATTAGGATTTATTTACCCAGTATATACATAAATATATAATATAGCAAAATTAAATCAAATGCATATACAATGGGTAAGCTGAAATTTTCTATCACACACTAACACATTTTGCAATATTTTCCTGCCCACCTCCCCTAACCCAATGAATAAGTACAGACAATACATTGTTCAGAGAGGTGGTATACCAATTCCATTTCCAAATACAGTATTTCTCATCAGTTTTAAAAAGCTATTCACAAAAAGTTTTATTCTGCTATTTCTACTTTTAAATATCTCGTGCTTCTTAATATCTAGAAGGACTATATATTTCATATAAGAATTTCCCACCATGCACACAGCCCTAGTAATAAAATCACAAATGTAACAAAGGTTATAATCTGAGGTATCTTCTAATATGACATTCTCTCCTCATTTCCTCCTTTCTGCCTTCAGTACAGTGGACAAAAGGCAAATGCAATGCTTAGAGATAGTTGAACAAATTAATATAAAAAGTACCTTGTGGAGGACAAGCTTTCCCATGAAATTTCCATTAATTTCAACACAAAGTATATAAATAGTACTAACTAACTACTTTGTCATATATTGTCAACCTCTAACATGTAGACACTAGATGCTGCAAAATTGCTTTGTCCATTAAATACACTCTATCCACAGCCAAATAAAATGTATCATACAGAAAAATAGTGTCTAAAAGTATCCAAATATAAAGAGACTACCACATTCATTACCTTTTACTTTTTCTTTGCTTCCACCCCCTCTAAATCACTGAACAAGTAGAGACAGTACTACCCTGCTCACAGAGATGGTTTTATAATCCCATTTCCAAAAGACAGCATTTCATATAAATTTTAGTGATAAAATATTAACAAAGTGGTATTTTACTACCTCTACATTTAACGTACATTGGATACGTCTTTCTAAACATCTAGAGAGACTAGATGTTTCAAGCATGCAGATTTGATGATCAAGGATGCAAATTTGTCCCCTACGTACACGAAAGTCTTGAATAAACTGCACACATGTAACAATAGTTATAATTTGAAAGTGTCTTTGAAATCTGAGCGTTCTGGCCCCTCACCATCTCAGTGACTATCATGCTTAAATTTTCAGAAGACAATGTTTCCTAGGAACTTTAGCACAAAAGGTATAAAATGTATTAGTTTTCTTACCCTCTTTTGTCATACACTGGCAACCTATTTTGACATCTAGAAAGACTAGATATAGATTAGGACTTGTTTGTATTACACACAGTATGTACATGCCAAAGTAACCCAAAATGTACAGATACAAGAAATGATGGTTATTCTTGCTTCACCCAAGCACACTGGACAGTCCTGAGCTTCCTTCTCCTGAGAAGCAGGGCACACACAGTAGAGAGTGCTTAGGAGGAAGTTTGGTTCTTTCCTACCCAAATAACATTTCACATGACTTTTAACCAAAAAAAATGACAAAATATGTTATATTTTACTACTTGCATTTTAAAAATCAGATACTTTAGAACATCTAGAAAGACTAGTTATTTCAAAAGTGCTTAGCATGGTCTATATACACAGTACTGAAAAATAATGTGCACATACAGAACAATGGTTATACTATGATAAAAGTCTCTTACACCTGACCAGTCTGACATAGGACTTTCTCTTCTTCCCCTCGAGGTATTCTGCTCCATGTCCTCTACCCCACTGACCAAAGTGGATGAGTGTTGCTCCTAGAGGTGGCTAACAATTCCATTACGAAAGATCAGTTCAAGGAAACATTTTTTTTTTTTATTTTTAAATAAGAATACGTCGGCAACCTATTTACATCTAGAATGTCCAGATGTAGCGAAAGTAAAAGGTTGGGCTTCTACACAGGCCAGTCATCTTCCCAAAGGGTCGTGAGCATTACCAATTGGGAAATGTGGTCTGTGACTTTACAGGTTCTCTCTTTGGCAGACCGAAGACCAATCTCTCCATCATGACCAGCTAACTGTTCCACCATCCACCAGTATTCGCTCATCTCTGGGAGGGTTAAGGTCTCTGATCATCCTTCTCAAAGGCACGAGGTAAGGTTTTCTTCTCTTTCACATGGCAACAGATTGCGCTAATCCACTCTACTGCAGTGGCCATGCTCTCCAAGCCCCTAAAGGCCTCTGCAGTTCAGCAGCCCCATTCTTCTCGCCTGCCATGTCCACTCTCCCAAAGGTTCTAGATCCTCATGAGGGGGCTTCTCCTGGGCCCGGCAAGGTTTCAAGGGGACCCAGCAGCCTGCAGGGTCGGGATGTCCACAGCTGCAAGGCCATCAGGTCTCCGAGGGTTGTGGAGGCAAGAGGCTCGCTCGTGCTTGGATGGCTGGCTGGGCCCGTGGGCAGTGCAGTGAGGGCTGCAGGTCCGCAGGGGAGAGGCTGTGGCCAGTCCAAGCCTGCAGCTTTCAAATATAACAGCATGTTCTTGGCTGGAATTCAGGTGATCACATTTTTGTTGTTTTGTTTTTTGTTTTGCAGTACTGGGAATGAAACCCAGGGACATATTACCTCCGAGCTATACCCCCTAGCCCTATTTTTTAGTCTTTTTAAATTTTTATTTAGATTACTACTACTACTACAACTACTACTACTATTGTTGTTGTTGTTATTATTATTATTATTATTATTATTATTATTATTATTATTACTTTATGGTACAGGGGATGGAACCCAGGGGCATTTTACCTCTGAACTACACTCCCAGTCCTATTTTTTAGTCTTTTTTATTTCTTGAAACAGGGTTTCATGGAGTTGCAAATGGCCTCACTAAGTAACTGAGGCTGATAGAGAACCTTAATCTTCCTGTCTCAGTCAGCCTCCCAAAAGCTGTGATTACAAGCGTGCGCCACCACACCAGGCTTCAGTTGACCACTGAAGTTAATCATGCTCTGTGCAAGATACCAGGAGAAAGCAGGAGCAATGTCACAGATTCTGTTTAGGGTGTTGTCACTGAACAGGTCAGTTTCTTTTTTGTTTCCTTTTTTACTTTTTATTTTTTATTTTTATGTGGAACCATGCTATATTCATAAATTTACACATATTTGATGGAGCTTCTCCATTAATCAACCTCAGCCTTCTTCCTCTCCTATTCTTCCATTCTAGCTTTGCTCAGGTTTCCCCTCCATTATCTGGAGTCCCTCTGGTATTACTAATACTCCCTAGTTGGGGCATATTAGAGAAAACATATGTTCCTTCTCTTTCTGTGCTTGGCTGATCGTTCTCAAAAAGATGGAAAGACAGTTTCTTATCTCAAGTCTGATGAGGGTTATAAGAGGAGACATATTAAAACAGTAATCTGCAAGGATGGTAAATTTCTACATGATCACTATCATATAAAATAATTGAAATCAGGAGAATGAAAGTACATAATTATTGTATGTTAGTTAATTAGTAACCCTAGATGAATATATAAAAGGCTTTACCATTTTCAAATGTAAAGCGACATTTCCCCCATGGGTATATGAAAAGATAAAGAGAAATGAAATCAAAATTAGAAAAAAAAGACAGGCATTAAATATATTTCACCCAATATGTACCAAAAGGTCTTTGATATTGAGCTAATGCTGCATTATGAGTTTGGTTCTGCCTTTCCTAGAAGCCGACATAATGAGTAAAATATGATTTAGCATGTGATTTATAGGCAGGGCCAGCCATATAATTTGCTGGCCCCAGTGCAAAATGAAAATGTGGGGTCCTTATTCAAAAGCTGGAAGGGTGCCATTCATGTCATAAAACATGAAACTTTTTCCTTTCTTTGATGACGTGGAGTTTTTTACCCATTATTTAATGGTGCACCTCCTCAGGCGTGGGATGGTGCCGGGGAGCATGAGTTCTCACTCCTTGCTGGGCTCACTCACTTTTGTGATGCTGCATTTTCCAGATTGTTCTGGGGACGAGAAACCCTGGTCTTCTCTTCATGTGGCTGCTGCCCAAATTCATTGTGTATGGACACTGCAAATGGACAGTCGCCAAAGAGTTCCAAGTCTTGCACTAGGGATGCTCGAGGGGCGATTCTCTCTGAATTCACACTTGTTGCCAACCCAGAACAGAGACCACTATGTCCACACCAGATGCTGAGATGCTGCAGGGCTGAGCCTAGAAAAAACTTATGCTTCTGCACGAACCCTCCCAGGGTGGAGAGCATTCACTGGCCCTAGAGAGAGAGGGCAGACTGTGCCATAGGGGTAAGGGAGCAGGACACAAGAAAGGATGCACGGAGTCAGGGTAGGGCTGGGAGGACAGGGTCAGACACGGGCAGAACAACAGAAAGCTCGGCTCAAGGAAGCCAAGACTTTGTTCCAGGGAGGCAAGAAGGCAGACAGAGGTGGGGCTGTGCACTGAGGCTGTGAACCCCGATGCATTATCCATTATCCCAGGCTACTTCATTCACAACATACAAATTTAATGATAAAAGTGTTAATGATGTCAAAACAGTGACTGAGCCAGGCATGGTGGCTCAAGCTTGAAATCCCAGCATTTGGGAGGCTGAAACCAGAGAATCCCAGTTCGCAGACAGCATCAGCTACTTGGTGAGGCCCTCTGCAACTTAGTGAGACCCTGTTTCAAACTAAAGAATAAAAAATAGGACAGGGGACTTTCGTTTTTCTTTCTTTCTTTTTTCTTTTTTCTTTTTTATTTTTGGTTGTACTGGAGATTGAACTCAGAGACATTTTACCTCTGAGCTAAACCACTTCCTTCCTTCCTTCCTTCTTTTAAAACAGTCTAAGTTGATGAGTGCCTTGCTAAATTTCTGAGGTTGGCCTTGTATATATATTTATGATCCTCCAGTTTCAGCTTCCCAAGTACTGGTATTATAGGCATGTGCCACCTCAACTGGCTACCAGGGGACTTTTTGAGGATCAGTCCCTGTGGAAATGTATGACACATATATTTTGTTATAGCAATACAAATTAGCTATGGCAGTGAAAATTGACAATGTCCTTAAAGTTTTTCACTAATTAATAGTCATCATTTTTAAGTACCTAGTATACAACATCATGATAGGTATTTTCCAGTAGAAAGAGCAGAAATTATACACGTAAATAAATAAGGATCCCCAAATAGTGACTCTACAAACCATAGGAAATGTGTGTCTGCTTTTTGTCCTCTGGTCAGGCTGTGATAAAGTGAGCCTAGGCCTTACCATCAGTCACACCATGATGTTACCCCAGGTGACCCCAAGGCACTAATGTTCCTCAGCCTGAGAATTAGTGTTCATCGCCAAGTACCTTGCTAGTCAGGCAGAACTGCCTGTTTGGCTTCTGTAACTCCTGCTTAACTTGTACTTGCAGAGAAACAGAGGCTGTTAGGAACTTTCTATCCTTACAACAATCAAAAGTTGATCTCTAAGAGTGGGCTCAGCTCCTCTCCAAACTTACTTATTATTATTTTTGCCAGCATTCTTTCTGTTCCAACCATATTAACACTTTCTATCCCTTTAACATGTTCCCGAGCATCCCTACGTAAATACTTTTACCAAAATATGTCTGTTTCCAGATATTTTCTTTTCTCTTTTCCTAATTTTCTAACATTCTGATTGAATTCCATATTGTGGGCGATTTCTATTAGTCCCTAAAATAGTTTTTTTTCTTTTTTGTAGTTAGATCAAGTTGACAGTGTACAAGATATCCCGCTGAAGACTACATTTCCCAGATTCCCCAGCAGCTGACTTTACACACTACTATTTTACTTCCTGAAATTCTAGAATTCATGGGATGCATGATAAATCCACCTATGCCAGATAGAATAGTAAAATATGCATTTGGGAAACATCTTTTTCATGTTAAAGAAAACACATGTTCACTCCAGCAGTTAAACATCAGTACCTTTCTGGCAATTACAGAGTGCTGTGTTTGGTTTTATGAACTGAAGGAGAAATGAGGCTGTGGTAGACAGAATAATGAGGTCTGTGTTGTAAGACCTAGAACCTGTGAATACAAGCAAAAGGGAATTAAAACTTCGGATGAAACTAAGGTTGTTAATCCTCAGGTATGGAGACCACCCTTGATAATTGAATAAGCCCCAATGTAATGGGTCAGATCCTTATGGTTAGAAGGGTGAAAAAGGAGGAGGAAGTATGAGTGCTGAAGAATGACTAGAAAGCTGCAACATTTCTGGTTTTGAAGGTAGAAGGAAGGGGTCAAAAGCCAAGGAATGTGATGACCTCTAGAAACTGGAAAAGTCAAGGAAATGGACTTACTACTAGTGCTCCCAGCAAGACATCCAGCCCTGATGATGTCTTGCTTTTAGCCTAAAGAAACCACACAAAGGTATCAGATAATACATGTATTTTATTTGAATCCAGTAAGCAGAGGATGATTGTTATTCTAGTCATAGTAAACTAATACAGAAGACTTAGTCTAAATTGTATTATTTAATTTAAACATTCTTCAATATTTTTATTTATGGATATTTTATATAATCTAATTGTTCTTCCCTAGCCTACCCACAACTTTATCATCTATTTCTCTAAGCATCACACATTACAACAGTCAGAATTATCAAAATTTTGAGAAATGATAATAACTGATAGTTAAAATTTAAAAGAAAAGGTTGAAATTATCTTGGAGACAAGATTCTTTTTGCTCTGATAATATAGGAAATGGGGGTAAAGAGACTGACTTGTATCTGAGGTTTTTCTACAAGGGAATTTGACCAATATCCAAGAATGTAGTGTATCACCTGAAACCGCATCTTTTAACACAATTGTGTCATTTTGGAAGAGAAATGATACATTACTGATAAACTGGAAAACTTGAGGAACTTGCTTTTTCTCCCTCAATTGCCAAAGAAAGATCTCCCGCGCTCTCTTACCACATTTATCTCTTATCACAGGACATTTCTTTCTTCCTGCATCCTCTTCCGTCAACAACTCCGGGTCATCAGGTATAACACGTCTAAACGTCTTCACTCTCGCATGTGAACTTCACTATGTTTCCAAGTAGGAAGATGATGAAAAGAGAAGAAAGCATCTTTGATATTGTTTTCGCTTTTTAGCATATTAATATAATTTAGCAAGGTAACTGTCCACTTCAGCATTCCAGTGCAATGCCACCACCATAATTCCGTAGTTATTTTAAGGGAAGAGATAGAACCCCTGGGCACAATTGGCTGAGAAGTTATTATTTCTCAGTTCAACATAGGAATAAGTTATAAAAAAGCAATGCCACTTGAAAGAAAGAAAAGTATAGTGATACTTTCAATGGAGAATCAGCTCAGTGATTCTCTTGCATAGATTTCCTCTCTCCACACACACATACACACACTGGTAGGGCTGTAATGAAATAGAGATAAATTAAAACAAAAACACGTGAATTTGTCATTGCATACTTTCTGTTTATTACCTTAAGGAAGGTATATTCCCAGGGGAGTGCTGAGCATTTTTATTTTATTTTATTTTTCTGAAAAGGGAGTGATAAACCAAATGAATTTGGGGTGCAGGTAATGACTTCAAATTCTGCCCCCCCCCAAAACAGTTTAAATCTTGATGCTTTCACTGGGGCATGGTGGTACCTACGTGTAATCCAAGTAGTTGGCGGGCTGAAGCAGTAGGATTGTAGGTTTGGGAACAGCTTCAGGAACTTAGCAAGAGCCTGTTTTAAAATAAAAAGCGGGAGTTGGGGTGTAGTTTGGGAGTGAAATTCCCCTGGTTTCAATTTCTAGTATCAAATAAATAAAGTTGTCTTCCTTATCTTGCCCTCCTCTCTTCTGCTATGCTGCTTTGAGAACTGCTTGTCTTTCTGTCTACACTAACTCCTTTCTCAACTTGCCTCTGATTCTAGTCTATCCTCTAAAGGATGACACAGAAAGCCCTCTGTGATCCATCCCCATGTGATAGATGTAAACATTGACAATCTGCCAAGATTTCCAATATGTCCATGATTCCCGTCATGCCCTTCTTCCACAGTGGCCTCTTCAGGTGCCCTTCTCTCTCAAGAGGACCCCGAAGCACCCCCCTCTCTACCTACAACCTTGACTCCAACACTCCTTTCTGTTAAAGTCTCATTGTTTTCCAAATCTTGGTTCTTCTGGACACTGTCGTCAGAGCATTTCTGCCTCTGCTGTATACCTTGACAATTTTACCTATGTGCTGGCCCATCCTAGCAATTGCATTATTTGCTTACCAGCCTCGGGTCTTTTACAGGCACCAAATAACTTCATGACTGGGTTGCTGTAAACCCATTTTTTTTTAAATCACCAAAGCTTAAAATAATGCCTTCATATATAAAAGATATTCTGTTTTTTTTTTCCAATAAATGCTGGATCAGTAGATGAACTTGTGGGTGGAACAAAACCTGACATAGTATTTTTACATTTCTCTAATCATGAACTTAATCCGGATTGTTGACAAATGACACTCTCTGTAAAAAAACAAAAAAAAAGGATCAAACCCCTTACAAACAAGAACTTATTTTCCCTATTGTTACAAAGCACTTTTCAAAACATAATTAGCAGTTCATTAATTCATCAGCACCATAATCCCTTTTCCAAAAAAAAAAAAAAATGCCAGAGGTCACCTCAAAATTGAATATTGAGACAAGGATTAAAAGGTAAGAATAGGGGGACTTTGGTTAAGTTAGCTGGATGACTGCTCCCGGGTCCTTGTTAAATATGTTATCTAGACCATGACAAGAAAGCATAATAGAGCAGAGGGTGGGATGGTTGTGGGTTGAAGAAGTTAAAAAAGAGTGAAGATTTAAGTAGTAATCAGCTCATCTGTACATGTTTCTCGAATTACAATTAGGCTGCTTGTACTCTGACATTATTCCTTTCCTTAGTGATATACAAGTAAGTCGCATGTTCCCAGATTTTACATTGCTTATTTCTGTTGCAAAGGCATCATTACTTAACTTTCTAAACACTGGCCATCCCCAGGCAAATAATAATAAAAATCTCCAGAATGTTCCCAACAAGTGAAAATAATGTCAAATGTCCTGAAAGAACAAAAAAGTATGAAATATTTTATTCTTTTTTGAAATTTAGAATTTTGTTTTCTGCTAAAATAGATTTTTACTTCTAGTCCAAGAGTTTCCTACCCTACTGATTTTTAAACTTAAGTCTCTCATAAAAGTCACCAAAATTATTTGTCTAATTTATTGGCTGATGGTGGTGGATTGTAGAAAAGTGGTGGGATTTTGTATAGATAATGACCCAGGTTTTATGTCTTGGTGAGTTTCAACAGACTTTAGTCAAAGAAGAGACTCGAGTGTTTTATACCACAAAATAACAGCAGAATACTGCTGGTAATATTGCTGGTAATCTGGGTTGAAATTGTGAGATGTACAGATAAAAACAATAGCTACCTCATTACTAAACCCTTATATATGCTTAGATTTTATTAAGTCCCTGAAACCATCAAGCAGATGTTCTATTTACTTGAATTTCTTTGAGTAAACACTTAGCAAAAGAAATTAATATGCCAAATAATCTTTTACATACATTCTGAGGAAAAATTAGTATTTGTTTCATATTTACTATGTGCCAGGTACTATACTTGAAACTTTGTGTTTTAAGTTCATACAGTGTTAATATTAAATTGATACAAAGTTTTTATGAAAGTTTGCTTGTAAGGTAGAAAGTGGTACGGGTTCTTAAAAAATAAGCAAACCCTATAAAACTGAAATACTAAGTCAAATGGTCAAGATCTTCTACTTAATAAATATTGGAGATAGAATTCAAATAACTCTTGATATCATAAAGGTTTTGTCCACATTGCCACCACTAACAAAATGGGTAATCTTGTAAAACATAAGAAGACAACAAAAATATAGAGATTGAAAAGAGTCAAAACATTTTTAAAGTGATAATAATCAATAAAAATAAAGTCCACACTTGTAGACATAAAACAAAAATAAAATAGTAATTGTGATTTGGGGATGGAGAAAAGATGGAGAAGAGGAAATAGAGAGATGGAGAAACAAGAATGGTTCCACAACGGAAACTTTTCTGAATCCAACCACAGAGGGGAATACCAAAGCTGAATTTTTTTGAAATGCACACTTTGACTCTGAGAACAATTAATACAAAAAGGGTGCTTGCATTTAAAATGAAATTACAAAATGTGGTCAGTAAGACCAACTGACACTTGAAGTCTGCCTTTACAACGTTAAACTTTACAAGGAAAAACAGCATTCTCCCACCAGGTAAATCTTATATGAGTTTATTGAAATATATGTAGGCCAATGATGATTGTGGTATTTAATTTCTTTAATGTGCTATCCTTATTTTAGGTCCCACAACTTCTAAGTCCAAGTATTTAGGCATCCCTTGCTTGTTTTAAATTTCCATGGACCTGCTTCCAGATCATTGTTAACAAATTAATGCTCACAGCTATAGTTCAGTAGGTGCTCTACTTCATATCTTCAATGTCTCCTAAACGTCAATGTGTGAAAACTTTGGTTCCCAATGTGGTGATACAGAAAGGCAATCCATTCTTTAAGAACTGAGGCCTAGTGATCACTGGGGATGTGCCCTCTCTCTCTCTCTCTCCCCTGTCTAGGAGGTAAGTAGTTTTCTTTTACTGCATGTTTTTGCCATGATGTACTGCCTCACCCAAAGCAATGATACTAAGCAATCATGAACTGAAACCTTTAAAACTGTGAGATAAAATAAATCTTTCCACTTTATAAGTTTATTATCTCAGTTTTTGTTAAGTAATGGAAAGTCAATATATCAGGGTTTTAACAAGCACCCTAGGAGCTGATTGTGCTTGAAAATTTCAAGGTGTAACGAAGTTAAACAATTTTTAATTTTTTCCCTTAATTATCAAATTAAGGAGATCTTCTCAGAATCCATTCTGCATTTTTGCTTGCAGGAATTCTTACATAATTTTGATCACAATTTCTTCTTTTAGAAAAAAAGCCTGATAATACTAGTGTTCTGGAAACTTGATCAAGATCTTGATCAAGATCGCAGAATATATAGGTCTATACATCTCACTTCACCTTCAAACTGTGTGTACATATTTACTGCTGCATTATTTCTATACTTTTTGTTTGGATAGATTTCCGGTAGAGAGGAAAGTCATTACTAACTACTATTCCTTTAAAACACTGGTAATTTGGCCTTTGAGAACCTCTCAAAATTCTCTTCCCTGAGAATCACCAAAAACCAGAGATATAAAGTGGCTTCTTTTCAGTGAAAGTTTGAGGTCTTCTATTTTAAGGTCAATTAGATGAAATATGAAGACTTATTTTTGGAATTGGTTAGTGTCAATGTATAATCCCCTCACATTGGTTTGCTAATTAGTTTTTTGAGGCTCAGCTTTCCTGAGAAGTGAAGATTATATCAACCACCATAAGAGCAGAGTAACATATTGCTTCATATTATACCAAAACACTGCTAGTTCGGTGATCTGTTTATTTTTCCTCTTTCTTGCTCACTATTGGTGTCTCAAAGCAGTATGACTTGCTGGTCTTGTTCTCAAGAACCTGAATCACATCAGAAGTATAGGTTCCTTATTGGCTAATTTATCTTTGAAAATATTACATCACCATGTTGCAGTGAAAATAAAACAATACAAAGTTTGGTTTTGTTTGTATTGTTTGGCAGGACAATCAAAACTAAATGAAAAAATTCAAACATTCAAAAGAGGGTCTTCATTCCCAAGGAACTCAGAGTTGAACACACTTCAGTAATTTATATATAAATACTAGTAATAGCACAGACAGTTTATGATATTCAAAGAAAGAATAAAAATAAAAAGGAAAAGCTCTAAAATCACAGAAAAAATGAAGGGGTGGGACTGAAATGGTGACTTCTCAAAGGATTGTTTCCTTGAAAGGTTTTGAGGGACAGGGTTAG
Organism: Muscardinus avellanarius; assembly: GCF_963383645.1. Taxonomy (NCBI): domain Eukaryota; kingdom Metazoa; phylum Chordata; class Mammalia; order Rodentia; family Gliridae; genus Muscardinus; species Muscardinus avellanarius. The sequence goes on along the minus strand of NC_137789.1, from coordinate 20,340,112 downwards.
CGTTTTCCCATGGGATCTGTGAGTATGGAGAGAAAGATGGCGATCGTTTTAACTTCACTGTGGCCCCTTCTGTGAGCACAATTTGGTAGAAGATTTTATTCCTGAAGAATCTTTAGGCGCCGGGTGGTCTGTATATGAGTTTGTTGCCTGCACATTGTCATAGGGAAAGCTGGAGATGGTATATAGTAAGACTGATTGATTGTGGGGGACAGGGTAGAGAACCAGAGGATGCCTGTGAGTCCTCTAAGATTAAAAATATGCACCAGACCTTCTACCAGGAAAGAAATAACAGTGGACTCACAGGTCATATCCACTTCCATGTTAGCTGCTTTTACTCTTTATCTGGCTTTCCAAATGAGGGACACGTAGACAAGGCCATTGAAGAGGGTTTGGCTCAAGTCAGCAACTTGGGATAGTTCCTAGGTTTAGTTTAAAATATGAAAACAAAACAAACCTCAGAAAACAAGAATCAAATGATCCACAACAATAAAGTTTTAGAAGTCTCTTAAAAATAAGTCATGCTAATTTAATATAACAATATTATGCTTTTAGAGTTAAGAGCCATAACATATGGTGGTGGGAGCTTGGTGCCAAAGGAAAGTACAAAAAGCCTGACCATTTGCCAACTCACCACGAGAGGGAGAAGCTGCATGCAGATAGAATTCAGTTACTGGGGCATCAGCACCCTTTTCTACAGTGTAGATTTCCCACCTCCAGGAGCTGTAACAGCATTTTGGTTGCCATGGGAATCTCTAAACAAGGGGTAAATATGTCGACAATAACCATAGACAATTTTATTTTTCATCCTGTTTTAATACATAACCGACTGTCCAGAGCACTCCATCTGCAGCCTGATGTTGCTTACTGGCCTGTTACGTCTAAGTCTGAGCAGCACAAGTTACCCATTATTGCTAAATGGTATCACAGCACGCAGCTCTGTTCACACACTGTGGTTCATTGTGAAGGTTTCTGTTCAATGAGGAGGAAAGAGAGAAGAGAGAGAGAGAGAGAGAGAGAGAGAGAGAGAGAGAGAGAGAGAGAGATTCTTTTTTGCTGCCTCTCTTTTCCTCAGCTAGCTCTCCCTTCCTAGAGCAGTTGAAGAATTTTAAAATGTGTATACCTCCTGAATATGCCTTTAAATGTGCATATGTCTTAGAAATACTAGCAAACACTCATGATACGTAAGTATGGGAGAAAACCAAATTAATTTACACGAAAACTGAAAAAGGAAGTTCTAAATAGATTGATTGGGGATTCAAGGTAAATTTTGGAGGTAGTTGGACTATAGTTAGATTAATTAGATTTTAAAAACATACACCTTTAGATGAAGCCTGTGATTGAGACACAACATCACTGTACCATAACTTAGTGTGGGTCTAGTTTGTAGAAGATACAGACAGCTCAAGGCGACAGTGGGTCCTAATCAGGGATGTTAACTGGGCAGAGACTGGGAGCAAAATTACTGGAAGTTGGGCTTGATTTATTCTCTCTTCTTTTGCTTTCTATGTTGTTCTTATTATATTACTATGTACCTAGTAGGTCTTAGGCACTGTACTTGACCCATATTAAAGGTAAATGTGGCCTCTGTACTTGAGATGGTTACAGTCAAGGAGCTTTTTTGATTTAGTTAGTTAATTAGTTAGTTAGTTAGTGGTCTGGACATGAAACCCAGGGGCATTCTATCCCTGAGCTACACCCCCAGTCCTATCTTTTAATTCTTTATTTTGAAACAGGGTCTCACTAAATTGTAAAGGGCCTCACTAAGTAGCTGAGGCCGGCTTCGAACCTGCCATCCTCCTGTCTCAGCCTCCCAAATGCTGGGATACAAGTGTGCACCACCACGCCTGGTTCAGTCAGGGGACTTTTACTCCTTGAGAGTGAGACTTGATCCAAAGTGAAGCCAGGGCTGCTATGGCAATAACATGGATGTCTAGCTTAGAATTAGATCCCTCCGCTCCACCAGGCTTCCTTCTCCTGCCACATAAAGAAAGGACTTTGTCACAGAATGGGTGAGAGAAGGAGCAGGGATTTAAACATGGTCCCAGGAGGTCAGGAACCAAGTCAGCTGGTTTGTGCAAGGACCCGTTGTGTATAATATGCCAGTATATGGCACATAAATGGATTTCAATAAACATGTGCTCACTAAATAAAAACATGAGTGAATGGGGAGATGGGATGATAAAATGGGTAGAGCACTTTTGAGATTTCTAATGGTTACTAAAGTAAAAAATATATTAAATACTTGCTGTACTGTAGAACAACAATTCTGGATAAAAGATAACAATCAACATTCAGACTTTAACTTAATTTCCCATGTTTTATCTTTTATTGAGCTAAAATTTATTTTATCACTATAACAATCAGAATATTTAAGTCATAGTGCAATAAATCTAGACTTTCATGATGGTAAAATATTGTGGGTAAGTTATTAGGGAGAAGAAAGGAAATTAAATAATTGTCAAGTTTTTGGCAAGGGCAGTCTTCCAAATGCCATTTCCGCAGAAAATTGCAGGCCTTTTCTTGAAACTGCTATTGATAGTATGGGTTCCTGGCACCTGGGAAATTCCCTAGTCTCTGTCTGGTATTTCCCAGAGGATATAGCCCAGGGAGTTGCAAGAATATAAAACTAAGAAGGGTGGAGGAGGGATCCTTGGAACTTGAACTACTGTCATCCAGCTCTGAATAATGCTACTATGGTCATGCTGGCCTGTGTTGGCTTCTTCTCAAAGGGGTCTCGGATGTCTACTTAACTGGAAACATACTCTGCAGCTACCACCAAGAGCAGCGACCTTTCCCCAAATGATTCTTGTTTCGTGATTCAGCATGTGAGTCATTTAGTTAATAACAATTTCCTGTCTGCCCCAGACACCCCCTGGGAAACTTGAATCTCTTCTGATTTGGGGAAGCATCCTTTGGCCAATTGCTAAGGCCTCTGGCTTGAGATTACTTGTCAGTGATATGAACACTCTGGAGTTCCTGTCGCTGACTTAACTGCAGAGGAACTGTAGTGTTATAGTCAGATAGCAGACCACTGTCAGAAGACTGCTGTCAATTAGTATTGTCTAGCATACTATTCTGAAATACTGGAAGAAGGATGTTATGCTACTATGCTGCTAAGATAGTTTGAATATTCCCTCTCAAAGTTATGTTAAAGTTCAATATTTACTGTAACAATACTGAGAGGTGGGACCTTTATGAGGTGACTGGACCAGGAAAGGAAGGATAGAATACTGTTGTTACTGTGGTAGTGCCTTCCTTATGAAAGAATGACTTTAGCCCCTCCCCCCCTTTTTTTGGTCTCTGTTGCTCTTGTCTTTTCCTCCTCCTGCCATGAGATGGTGCAGCAGGAAGATCCACTCTGAATGCCAGTGACTTGATCTTAAATTCCCAGCCTCCAGAACTTAGGAAACAAATTTCTATTCACTGTAAGTTTCTAAGTCTCAGGCATCATGTTATAGCATCGTAAATTGAATAGGACTACTAAAATGAACATATATGTTGGTTCAGAGTGGAAAATATCCATTCATTTATTATTCATTCATAGATGTCATGGAATTTGATTGCCTCTTAGCATCCATCCTGCCCCTTCTTCACTATAAAGTAATCTTGAGATTGAGGAAGAATGGACGCAGTATCAATTCTAGGGTGGTTATTAATGGTATAAACTAATCCTATCTTCCTTGGTAGAGTGCTCAGGTTGGGGTCAGGGCACTTCAACCAGGCTCTGGTTGACCAAGATGAAGCCATTTCCTGGACTGACCTAGGTCATTTCAATCCAGATGAATCTAGAAACTGTCATTTAGGTAGAGAAAAGATACTAATTTTTCTATATACAGAAAAGCAACTGTCGAGCTGTAGTCATGCTGTGCTGTGACTGCTTCAACTTTGGGTTCTAGATTAAAATTAAAAAGATTAAAGGAATGAAATGAATTTAATTAAAAATTAATTAATTATCTAATTTCTTTTATGTGGTATTCTTATTTTAGGGGCCCACAACTTCTAAGTCCAGGTATTTAGGCATCGTTTGCTTGTATTACATTCCCATAGACTTGCTTCAAGATCAGTGTCAGCAAATTAATTTTCATATCAGAAGTTCAGGAGGTGCTATAGTTTGGATCTTAATAATAATTAATAATAATTATTTAATTTTATTCCTCACATACACACGTACATGCACACGCACGCACGTGCGCGCACACACACGCACAAAATTTTTTTTAGGAAACTGACACATTGCCATTATTGGTAGATACATTTCTCCAAGAAGAAAAGAAGAGATTAACAAACACAAACATGAAAAAGAATTCACAGAATTTTCTCAGAAAAATAGTTTTAGTTTAGCCGGGCGTGGTGGCGCTCACTTGTAATCCCTGTGCTTGGGAGGCGAGACAGGAGGATCGTGTAGGTTTGAAGCCAGGTGCACTGGCTTAAGAGACCCTGTTTAGATGGAGTAAGGACTTCCGGGAAGATGGCGACCGAGAAAAGCGGGGCTTAAGAGCCCCGCTAACAACAAATCTCCATTACCACAAAATCAGCACCTTTCATAGCCAGAAAACACCATCACCAGTGAAACAAAAAATCACTAGGCTCCAGAGAGAAAGCGGACTGAGAACAGAGCCACAGAGGAGATAACTGGCCTCACGCCCGAGGATGCAGCAGACGCGGCAGCAGCGCCATACTGCCGGCGGCACCGGCGAATTCACGGGATGGCTACAGCAAGCCGAGGTGAGCCACTGCGGAACAGCCAGGCGGGATTTCTCCACGCAGAGAGCATCTAAAGCTCCCTGATTCAGAGTGGAAATCAAAACCAAGAAAAAAAACACCAGCCCCACAGCCGAGGGCGTAGCAGCGGCGCCATATTGCCACTGGCGGCAGCAGTACCGAATTCAGCGAGGCCAGTACAGCTACATCTGCGTACTCAAGAACAGTGAGTCAAATTGCGGGCCACAGAGGAGAAATCCCAGTACTGTACTCCCTGGGACTTGACCCAGTGGGGGAGGGGCGGTGGCAGAGATATCACACCATAGGAGAACGTGCAACCTGGCACCCCCCACAGTCTAAAGCAGCCTCTATCGACTCTCTGGGTCGGAGACTCTGTGATAAAACCCAGTAAAGGAGTAGTGGGGTCTGAGATACTACTGACTCGAGATCCAGAACACCTTAAGCGAAGTCATAGTGAGCCAAGGGAAGAACCCAGAGAAGGCACAAACATTCGAAATCATGGGAAAGAGGAATAATACTGGAGCAATAAATGCCCACAACCCCACAACATCAGAACCTGATAAAACAGAAAATCAGAGATTTCTAAGAAGATCAAATCAGGAAAATAACTGTAGAAATAATAGAGGTGCTTCGAAAAGAACTCAGAGAGAGCCAAAAAGAGATAAAGGATGCAATTAATGAAGTAAAGGCCTCAATTCAAAGCACAAACAACCGATTAGACCACATGGAGAACAGAATCTCACTCTTAGAAGATGACCATTCCAAAAATGAATGCATAGTTTCTAATCTAGAAAAAAATATCCAACAGCAGGAATCTGACATTGAAGAAATATGGGCCCATTTTAAGAGAGCTAACCTAAGAATAATCGGAATAGAGGAGGGAAAAGAAAGTGAAACCAAAGGGATCAACAATCTCTTCAAGGAAGTAATAGCAGAAAATTTTCCAAACATAGAGCAAGAGGTTGATACACAGGTCCAGGAAACTTATAGAACTCCCTTTAGACAGGATCAGAGAAGAGGATCCCCACGCCACATAATTGTCAAAATGACTAATGTGGAAGCCAAGCAGAGAATCTTAAAGGCAACAAAAGCAAAGGGCCAAGTGACGTTCAGAGGCAAACCAATTAGAATCACTCCAGACTTCCAAAACCAAGTTATGAGAGCCAGAAGGGCTTGGAGTAACATATTCCCAATTTTGAAAGAAAACAACTTCCAGCCAAAAATTTCCTACCCAGCAAAACTTTCTATCAAATTAGATGGAGAAATAAGAAGCTTCCATGACAAACAGAAACTGAAGGAATTTATGTCTTCAAAACCAGCACTAGAGAAAATACTCAAAGAGATTAACTACAAAGAAGAAATAGGTAACACACATCAGAACTAGAGAAACAAGATTTTCCATCCAACAGACAACTAAGATTGGTTATCTGTGGAGATTCATTACTTATGTTAGTCTTTTACCTATCTCTAAATTGTATTGTTTGCCTTTATTGTTGTTAATTTCTAGGACTTCTAGTTGGAATATTAATATACCTTCAGATATAGCATTTGGAAATATTTTATCCCATTCTATTAGTAACTATTAACTCTGTTTACATTGTCTTTGGATATACAATATCTTTTTTATTTTTTAGGGAGTTTGTATACTCTTCTGTTTCATGTGCCATTGAAATCATAACCAAGAAATCACTGCCAATTTCAATGTTGTGAGGTTTTATGACCCAGATTTTCTCCTAAAAGTTTATAGTCTTAAGATTTATATTTAGGTCTTTTATCTATTTTGAGTTAATATTTGTATATGGGATTAGGTAAGGGTCCAATTTTATTCTTTTCCATGTAATTATTATTTTTTAACAATATTTAGTTAAAAGATTAATATTTCCACCACCAAATGTTCGTGGAAACCTTGTAAAAATAACTTGACAATATAGGGAAGAATTTTATCTCTAGGCTTTTGTTTAGCTCCAATGGTTTATATATCTGCCTTTAGAATAGTACTACACTGTTTCAATTATTGTAGCTTTATATGGCTTGAAATCAGAAAATATATATCTTCTAGCTTTGTTCTTTTTCAAGATCGTTTTGGGTACCTAGAGTCCATATTCCATATTAGGATAGATTTTTTTCTGAAAAATAAATGTATAAATATATGATAGTTTCACCTAAAAAATAGAAAAAAAAATTCTCTGGTAAGAAAGAAAGCAAAAAGAAATATTGAAATGTTATCTTTAAGTCATCAAAAGCTTGGTATCAGACAAATGAAACTGTTATGTGAGATTATCATGTTTAATTTTAGATAAATTGCCATAATACTAGATGTCAACTACTAAGCCAAGCATGGGAGGGAGGGATAGGGAGAGAATGGGGTGGGGGTTGGGTGGGGGCTGACTGGGAAAAGTGTGCATGTATGTCTACAAAAGTATGTATCCTACTATGATGTATGAAGACAGTGCACCAATAAAAAAAAAAGAAAAAAAAAAGAGACCCTGTTTAATAAAAAGTATAAAATAGGTCTGGGAGTGTAGCCTGGAGGTAGAAGTGTTTCCAGGAACCCCAGTACCACCAAAAAAAAAAAAAAAGAAAGAAAAATAGTTTTAGTTTATATATTTAGCACAATTTTCTTTGTAAAATGTATTTGTTTAATAAACCCAAGGCAGACACCCCCCCTCTGTGGTTCATTTAAGAAGGCACGTCATCTTAGTGTTTCTTCATGTGAGCCTGCAGGGCCCGCTTCTGGCCTCAGCACAGGCTCGAGGTCTTGAATAGGTAGCTGTTTCCTCTAATGCCAAAGAGTGCTGAATCTTCAAGATGTTTCTTTACTGACTGACAAAAAGGGGCAGCAGGTCTGCTGAGACCACCGTATAGGTGAGCTTTGAAGGAGGCACTCACTCAGGTAGTCATCCGTCATCTTATCTTTAGGAGGAGAGTTTGAGGTAGAAACAGCTACATTTTCTCTTTCACTAATACTTGTGTTGAATGCTCAAATATTAGAATTCTTAACACAAGGCTGTTCTACCACAGGACTTGTAACAATAATAAAGTTCTGTTATATTGGTTCTCTGTCAGGAGCTTGTTGTTAGCATCTTCTACCATCTTGTTTATTTTATGAAGATTGTTTAATTTATTTGACAATGATCTAAGTTTTAACTCTTCTACATGGCATTGCTTATAATTTTTCACTTGCATTTTTAAAGAACTGTCCAGATTTTCCATGTTTGAGAGTTTAGATTCAAAATATTTAATTCTAATTCACATACTGTTCATTAACGAGTTTTTTCCTCTTATTTGCTACACATTTTTTGATCAGCCTGCTTGTGTCTATAAAGACAGATGAAATTGTGTTAGTTTTCCCTCTAACTCCTGTCTTGCTCATCTCCAGTCTCATGTGTATATCACTTGGTTTGCTCTCCTTCATTCTTTTGTGTATAACTTCTGAGGTTTGCTCTCTCTTCTCCCAACTTCTTCTGATTGTTCTCTCATCCTTCAAATGCTTTTTATATAGTTTTCATAGCTGATGCCTGTGTAGAAAATTCACATTTTGCACCTAGTTGTAAAGATTGGAAGGTATAGTATTCAGGTTTTCTGTGAGATTATTAATTGTACTTGTTATCTGTCCTAATTTCTTCTTCAAACCCTGAGTCTTTTGTTTTTTAATTTAATTTAATATTGTTTTCCTAAAGTGGTTAAACTAACTTTCTAGATAAATAAAACCTTCCTAAACTAAGTAAACAAGATACAGAAAGTTTAAGCCAACCAATAGCAATCAAAGAGACTGAAGCAGCAAAAAAGAGCCTACCATCAAAGAAAAGTCCAGGACGAGATGATTTCCTAAGTGAATTTTATATAACCTTTATAGAAGAGCTAATCCAAATAATCCTCAAACTATTTCATAAAATAGAAAGAAATGGGACTTTCCCAAACACATTCCATGAAGCCAACATCACATTAATACCAAGAAAGAAAACTACAGGCCTATATGGTTGATGAACTAAGACGCAAAACTGCCAAGCAAAATACTGGCAAAATGCATTCAAAACCACATCAAAAAAATCATACACCATGACCAAGTAGGGTTCATCCCAGGGATGCAAGGCTGGTTCAACATACAAAATTAATTCATACAATTTATCACATAAACAGAACCAAAGACAAAACTCACATGATGGTTATTTGACTTCTTGATAATAGACATTCTGATTGGGGTTAGATGGAACCACAGTGTAATTTTAATTTGCATCTCCCTGATTGCTAATAATGTTGAATATTTTTTCATGTGTCTGTTGGCCATTTTTTTTTCTCTTCTTTTGTGGTATATATTCAATTCAATTCAGTTGCCAGTATCTTGATTTTTTTTTTTTTTTTTTTTGCAGTACTGGGGATAGAACCCAGGGGCATTCGACCTCCAAGCCACACCCCTTGTCCTATTTTTTTTTCTTTATTTTGAAACCAGGTCTCACTGAGTTGCAGAGGGCCTCACCAAGTAGCTGAGGCTATCTGCAAACTGTGATCCTCCAGTCTCAGCCTCCTGAATGCTGGGATTACAAGCATGAACAACCACGCTTAGCAGGGTTATTTGTTTTTTAGTGTAAAGTCTTTTAAGTTTTTTGTATATTCTAGATATTAGTGCTCTGTCAGATGGATAACTGGCAAAGATATTTTCCCATTCTATACGCTTTCTCCTTAGACTCTTGGTGGTTTCCTTTGATGTGCAGAAACTTTTTAGTTAAATTCCATCCCATTTATTAATTCCTGTTTTAATTTCCTAAGATTTGGGGGTCTTGTTGATGAAGTTTCTAACTGTGCCTTTATTTTGGAGTGTTGGACCTATGGCCTCCCATAGTAGTTTCACAGTCTCTGATCTAACTTCCAGGTCATTGACTACCATGCAGGAGGAGAGGAAATAATTTAGTTCTGTTTCCTACAAATGGATAATCAGTGTTTCCAAAACTATTTGTTGAAAAGCCTGTCTTTTCTCCAACTTATGTTTGTTGGAAATCAATTGGCTACAGGTGTATGGATTTGTTTCTGTATCTCCTATTTTGTTCCATTATCTGTGTGTCTGTTTTTGGTCAATACCATGCTGTTTTTATTACTATAGATCTGTAGTATAATTTGACATCAGTTATTGTGGTACCTCCTCCATAGTTTTTATTGCTGTGAATTGTTTTAGTTACTTGTCTTTTGTTTCACCATATGAAATTTATGACTGATTTTTCTAGGTCTATGAAGAATGACATTGGTATTTTTTATAGGGATAACATTGACTTTGTAAATTGCTTTTGGTAGAATGGCCACTTTAATATTTATTTTCCCTATCCACAAGCAAGGGAGAACTTTCCATATTCTAAGATCTTCCTCAATTTCTTTCTTTAGTGATTTTATAAATTTTATTGTAGAAGTTTTTTAACTCCTTGGTTATGTTTATTTCTAGGTATTTTATTAGTTTTGAGGTTACTGTGAATGGAATTGTTTGCTAGATTTCTTTATCAATGGATTCATGATTGGCATATAAAAAAACTACTAATTTTTTTAGGTTGATTTTTATATCCTGCTACTTTTCCTGAATTTGTTAATCAGCTCTGGTGAGACTGCTTAAATCTCAACTTGAAGTCTTTTTATGCTGTTCTATAGTTGGTTTGGGATATATACTGTATTCTCTTTATTGTCAACTCATACATAACCTAACTCTCTGTTTTAATGACCCTCTAATTGGGTCACAATTGCTTTGCTTCCAGGACTGGCCTGAACAAGTGACAGACATGCAAGTGGCATGCATGTACATCACACACTCTGATCATGGCAATCACCTGCACTGAAGACTTTAGTACTGGCTGCTTCCTCACAGGCAGTGAGTGCCAGCCATGTGATGGCTCTCATTAGGCAGGACCTAGCCCAATATTTACCTGCTGTGAACTGTACTCTGAAGCACACAGAACATCTTGACTGATCCCATTTACAATGATGGAGACTTCATGTGATATGGAAGTTATTGTGAAATATATCTTTATGGCCAAGGGTACTTGGAGAGGTAGGGCAGCAGGGAATGAAAGAAAGTACTTTACTCTGCTAAAAAATCTCAAATCATGCTTTAATGAGATAAATTTTAATTAACTTTTTTCTATAATTTTACCTTGATTATAGTACAAAGTACTTTACTGGTAAGAACTGATATAATGGCATATCTATAGTGACTTATATCTGTTATTACCAGTAAAATACTCTTCTACTATAATATACTTTTATGTTATAAGGAGTAAATTAGATCAGCAAAGAGCTAAATAAATTTTTGTGTCTTAGAATACTGTATTCAGTTCTTAACTTCAACATTACCAGTAACTTTGAGTTCAAGTTAACAAGTTAGACTATTTCAGACTATGTTAGTTAGTTTGTTAGACTATGTTAGTTTGTTTGTTTTTGTGGTACTAGGGATTGAATCCAGAGGCATTTTATCTCCAAGCTACACTCCCACTTCTTTTTATTTTTTGTTTTGAGATAGAGTCTTGCTAGGTTGCTGAGAGTCTCACTAAATTGCTGAGGCTGGTATTGAACCTGTGATCCTTCTGCTTCAGACTCCTAAGTACTGGGGTTACAGATATATGCCACCATGCTTTGTTATAACACTTCTTAACCTTTCACTTATAATAGACAGGAAGACTAGTTTGAGTGGGAAGTCTGTGTTTTAAAATAGTGTAAATTTTTTGGTATGTCTTATTTTTATTTGGAGTCTCTCTTAATGCATAAGCGGAGTCCTGAAGTATAGGACAGGGCCAGACACAGCAACAAGCAGTTGAATAATATATTTCTTAGACAAGATGGCCGCTGATATCATTTTCCCCAATGGTAGAAACCATAGGAGCCTCCCAGGATACTTGGATTATATTTGGCTAAAGCAATAATTCAAATAAATTGGATGAAAAATAGTAGCTGGAACTGTCTTCCAATGGATTTCACTGAAACAGACTCTGAGTCAAGAATTTTTGTGCAAAAGTTTATGGGGAGTGATTTTGGGAGAGCTACCTACAAATTAGGAATAAACAAGGATAAAGTTCATTTCAGTTGAAACTGAGACCTTTGCAAATCCTCTGATGAGCTTTGTGGTTAGGATGATTTTTTAGATGATCTCAAATTGATGAAGGCTTTGTCAACTTCAGCCAGTGATTTACTGCATGTCAAGCCCTCAAAGGGATCACAACCTTGGAAGAGGTATTTCTCTGAGACTGAAAGCAATACCCAATGTGCATCCAACTTGTGAATGGTCAATAGCCAAATCCACTAACACCTGTTGAATGAGAGATGGGTATCCTAGCTTAGAAGAAGGGATTTGGAGCACTACAATGTCCATAAGAATGCAATGGCTTTCAGAGTTTGATACCCAAGGAAGTAGCATCAGCATCACCTGAGAACTTGTGAAAAATGCATATTGTTGGGATCAACCCCAGGTCTGAATCAGGAATCCTTTGAGTAAGGTAGAACACTCGACTGCTTAGTAAGTCTTCCAGATAATTCTAAGGTACACTAAAGTTTGGAAACCACTACAGTAGAGTATGTCCTGTAAGTGTCCCAAAAGATAGTGTTAATAAAAGTACTTCATCAGAATCAAATTTTAAGTCAGGCATGGTGGTGTACTGCTGTAATCAAGGAACTTGGAAGGCAGACACAGGAGGATCACAGGTTGAAGACCAGCCTCAGCAATTTAGTGAGGGTCTCAGTAACCTATGGGAACCCTGTTTCAACAAACAAACAAACAAACAAACAAACAAACAAATAGGGCTTGGGATGTAGTTTAGAGGTAGAATGTTTCTGCATTCAGTCCCTGATAACACACACACACACACACACACACACACACACACACACTTTTTGTATATTTAGAGCTGGCTTTCTGATAGTAGTACACTGATTTCTGTATCTGATTACTGGTATTATTTTACAGACTCGAAATTCAGAAATGATCTGAAGCTTCAGTAAGTTTGGCTTAATTTTAACAATGGCCAATTGTTAAAATTCCCAATGTTAGGAAAAATGTGTAATGCTAGTGTCTGTAATGCTGTGGGAACATATCGAGGAAAATGGCTAAGAGGTGTGAGTAAGGACGGTAAACAGAAAGGCAGACATCATCGTCTGTGTTATTTCTTCTATGAGATTCTGAACATTCAACATTGTTAAAACCTCTGACTTAAACCAGGATGAATTTTGATAGGTACCAAATGTCTGGGGTTTTTTTTTAAAGAAGAAAACAAATACAGCCTTCCTGTTCTTATATAAATTATTATAGAAATTTATACAAACATTGATTGACCATGGAGATAATAGCAATAGCCAAAGATAAAAATACTGCCAAATGGTAAATGATATGGTATTTACAAAGTGCGGATTTTCTATAGACCATGAAAATCAGAACATATTTTTAAAATGAAGAAAACAGGAAACCAAAGATGAAAGTACTTACTCATTAAGTCCCCTTTCTAAGGTCAGTTCATAGTTCATTGCAAAGCTGGTATCTTTGCCTCTAAATATGAATCAGGATGCCCATGTCTTAAAAAAAAACTGAGACTTCACAATAATTCAATAGCACTTCAGTTTATTCAGTTTGGTGTTCCATTATTTTCCAATATGAATTATTAGGAAAAATGATTCAAGTGGCAAAGGCTCTATTTAAATACTTTCTATCTTGATCAGCAATTTTTGTAGCATTCCCCCTCTGTGGTTCATCTTATTCACCTTATTTGGAGTGGCAACACCCAACAACTGAGAGCCTACCCCTCTCTTTCTTTCAAATAGCATTTGGACTTCATTTACTTTTCCAACTACAACCCAGTTATTGGCTGGGCTTTTGCAGCTTCCAAAAGCCACTTTTACTGGGTGAGTGGGAGGCTTACAAAACTGGGAATACTTAATTAAATGCAATATTTTCCCCCAATGGTGGACTCATTTTTAATAGCATCTTAAGCTTTTATAACCCTGGGATGACTGGTCTTGAATTTACTAACAGGAAGATTTATCATGGAGACATGTTAGTTCTGGGAAGCCCAGAGATTCTCTCTGGTGGCTCTTCACATCTGTTACTGTATTTTGCAGCTCGGGGTTCCAATTAGTTGGGAAGATGAAAGCATCTTCACTTCATGGAAGTTCTGTAAAACTATCTCAAGAGCTGCTCAGTTCATCTCATAGAAGTCCCTTTGAAATACAAAATTCTGGTACCTTCTGCTGTAGAGAAAATTAATATTCCCAAGACTATTTTAGTCCCTTTGACTTAACGAAAAAGAATGGCTTTTCAATGCCTTTAAAGAAGGGCTTCCTAAGAGGCAGAATGCTCACCGTACTCTCAGGGATGTGCACAGTGTCTCCTGTTCCTTTGGCTAACAGAAATTACTCTTCCATTATCATGCATAGAAATAGAAAGGACAATTATTTCAGAGTTCTCACTAGTTACCTTTTGTCTGATGCCAGCAATGAGTTTGATATTCCAAGAAACACTAAATGATAGTGCTATTCATTTTTATTAAGTAAAAATAATCTGTTACATAGTAAAGAAATGAATGCCAAAATAAGAGTAAATTTCTAATGCCTCATTATAAAAAGTGATAGGTGAGAGAAAAGATATATTTATTTAATCTTTTATATTTTTCATGTATATCAAAACATAGCTCACAAATATATATAATTATGATTTGTCAATTAAGATATTATTAAGTTGTTTAGAAGAAAATTCAGTATGACATACATGAAAATCTATATAGAGATACACTAGATACTCATGAATATAATTTATAAATAGTGTTTTGTTTGTGGCTCAGAACTCCACACACATTACAAGAGGCAGCATAGCTCAGGGGACAGAGCGCTGGCTAAACCACTGTAGACAGAACATACCACTTACTGTCTTTGATGACTTTAGAAAAATAACTTAATCTCTGTATCATTGATTCCTCTTCTGAAAAAAATGGGGAATAATAAAAAATGGGAAAAATAGTTACCTCACTGGGTGTTGTAAGTGTTCAGTGAATAAAAATGTAAAAGAGGCCACCCCTAGCACATTCTAAGTGTCATAAAAATGTTAGCTTTTATCAACATTATTAGCACATTATGGAGAAACAATGTTATGTGCTCTTTTCCAGAATAAGGGATAGGCAATATTTTTCTAGTGTCCTTGTAGTTTAGTTATTACTGTATGCTGAATTCTGTCAAATTTAGTCAAACAGAATGAAAAGTACATATCTTTTCCTTCCCAGCCTAAAGCACTTAAAGAACCAGCCTGCCTTCTTGGATTCTCTTTTCTCATCATGGAAGTAATAATGTATTAAAATGCTTCTGTGGAGAAGCTGACTTTTCCCCCACCACATCTTATTCCATAGCAGAAACCACCTGACACTCACAGTCCAGGAATCTGAATTAGTAGAAACAATACGATACAATAAGCATATATATTTTATGTGGATCATACTGAAAATGGCATGCACTCAGCCTGAACACTCATTATTGGGAGAGGGGAAGGGGAAGTAAGGGGCAATAGGGCACCAAGCACGATGAGGATTTTGAAGCACAGGATGCCAAGAATCTTAGGGCACAGTCTGTTGATGCTTCCATTGAATAGTTGATGGGTTTTCTTTAAGTTCCTATAAAGAACAATCAAACCACTTGCTCTCTCAAGAAAGTAGTGGAAGAATAAAAAGTATTTAACAAAGACAGTGAAATATAAAAGTCATATGAATGTAGACAGTAAGGTGTGGCTCAATTCTCCGTGTCCAGACTGTGTGGGTGTTTAGATGATGTGGGTCTTGGTGGCATCAGAGAAAGGTCAAACCTGGATCTGTTAGTCACTGGATGGAGGATAGCTCTGCTAATCAGCAACAGATTTAAGCAAACAAGCAAACAATAAATTTTTGCTTTGGTCAAGTGATTGAGATTTTGGAGTTATCTTAGTTTAACCTACATTAAATTATTCTGGTGAGTATACATTTGTTAGATAAACCAGTACATGTGAGTGCTATAAAAATAAATGCAGGATAATGTCATTTTCCTGAAACTGAATGTGTCCTCCTACAAAAAAGGTAAAGAGTATAGCAGAGCAAACTTTAGCATACTTGTTAAATAGATGGCATTAACACAATCCAAATAACTCGAGGTGCATAAACTTTTGAAGACACTGGGGGAACATATCAAATTTCTAGGACTTTTTAACTTTTTAATTAATAGATTTGGTCTTTCAAAGTTATACACTTAAATCACAGCAAAAACAAATAAAATGGACAAACACAGGAACAAAAGTAAAGAACCAAAAAACAAAATCATAAAATTGTACTTGTTTCTCAATTTATTTTCAGAATTTGTACATAAAGTGAGTTTAGGATTATGTTAGTACCATCAATTTTATAAGTATGTCAAGTTATTACTGTCCTAAAAAAACCCATGAAAGTGTCATTGAACCTGAGGTCTGTTGTTGTTTATGAAACTACAACTTTTGCTTCTATCTCTTTTGTTAGTATAGATATTTTAAGTGATAACTATAAAAATATGTGCAATGTTAAATGCTGCCCCATACATAGTTTCCATTTAAATTTCATCATTTGTTATTTATTTATTCATATTTTTATGTGGATCATATTGAAAATGGCATACATTCAGACAGTGCTTGGTGCCCTCCCTCCCACTTCCCCTTCCCCCCCTTCCCAACACAGTGTGTCCAGGTTAACCAGGCTACATTCACATTTATATGCATATTTGAATGTGGCTCCTCCATTAATCAACCTCAACTTTCTTCCTCTACTACTACCCTTTCATTCTCGCTTTGCAGAGGTTTCCCTTCCATTATCTGGAGTCCCTCTGGTATCCCCAATAGTCCCTAGTTTGGGCATATTAGAGAAAACATATGTCCCTTCTCTTTCTGTGCTTACCTGATCTCACTTAACATAATGTTCTCCACATCTTTCCATCTTCTTGTGAATGACATTGATTTTGTTCATTTTTTATGGCTGATTAGAATTCCATTGTGTGTATTTCCCATAATTTTGCAATCCATTCATCTGTTGATGAAGACCTAAGTTGGTTCCATATTTTGGTTATTGCAAATTATTCTGCTATGAACATGGGTAAGCATATGTTAATGTAGTTCTCTGATTTCAACCTCTTTAGAAGGATACCCAGGAGTGGTAAAGCTGGATCATATGGTGGATACATTCCCAGTTTACTAAAAATCTCCACACTTACCTCCATAGTAGCTGAACTAGTTTGCACTCCCACCAACAGTGTAAAAGAAGTCCTCTTTCTCGAAATACTCGCCAGCATTTGTTGTTATTTGACTTCTTTATGCTTGCCACTGGGATTGGGGTTAGATGAAATCTCAGCATAGTTTTGATTTGCATCTCCCTGATGGCTAATGATGTTGAACATCTTTTCATGTATCTATTGGCCATTTTATCTCTTCTTTTGTGAGGTGTCTATTCAATTCAGTTGCTCATTTCTTGATTGTGTTATTTGTTTTGCTAGTGTAGAGTCTTTTGAGCTCTATGTATATTCTGAATATTAACCCTCTATCAGAGTGGTGGCTGGAAAAAAATATTCTCCCATTCTGCAGGCTTTCTCTTTAGGTTCTTGATGGTTCCTTTTGATGAGCAGAAACATTTTAGTTTGATGCCATCCCACTTGTTAATTCTGGCTTTAATTTCCTATACTTTGGAGGTCTTGTTGGGAAAGTTACTAATTGTGTAGATCCTATGCCCTCCTCTATAGCTTCATAGTTTATTTTGAAACAGGGTCTCACTAAGTTGCAGAGGGTCTGACTAAATAGATGAGGTTGTCCACGACCACATTCCTCTTGTCTCAGCTTCCTGAATGCTGAGATTACAAGCATGCACCACCACACCTGGCTCTATTTTATTTTTTATTTTGAAATAAAGTCTCACATAGTTCTTGAGAGCCTAAGTTGCCTAGGCTGGCCTCAAACCTGTGATCCTCCTATCTCAGCCTCTAAAGTACTGAGATTACAGGCATTTGCCATCATCTGATTCTTCTTAATGGCAAGAACTCAACAGTAGTTTACCCCAGCCCCTCCAGTGTTTATATAACCTGTCCTTTCTGTATTAAGCATTGCCATTTGTAATACAATGAATAAGTTTTGTTTGATTGATTAAAATACATCTAAGATTTGAGGGATAAAGAATTAAACAGAAAGATAAAATTGGACATTCTCCAATTCAGTGCACACAAACATTATACAAAATTACAAAAAAAATCTTGGTAGATTCTTGCCTTGAGGCTATAATGAATATCTGGTAGATCAAAACCTATGTTTTTAAGGTTAGGCAATAAGCAAATTAGGCCAAAAGAGATGCAAAACTAAATACAGAGGTATTTGCCTGTTTACCAACAACTCTAATATAATGATTGATTGATAATCCTCCATCTGAATTATTCCTGGATTACTGAATGACTGAGAACAGTTTCACAAGGGGAAAATAAAAAGAACATACTACCATCCTGCTGTTCAGTCATTGTAATTAACATTACTTGGCAGGTTATTGTTAGAAATACAAAGCCTTCAATAGTTTAACAATATCCTGCGTTGATTAGTATAGGCATTAATACTGGGAACTGCTAACAGGGGGAACTTGTTGAAACAGAGATGGCTTGGTCCATCCCCCAGTTTTCAGATTTAATTGTCTGGGGTGTGGCCTAGGGACTGAGATAGTTAAAGGCTCCTCAGGGGATCCTACTATGCAGCCAAGTTTGAGAGGTAGTATTGAGATCTGTATGGCCTGAATGCCTGCGAGAGATTTGGCACAGCTTGTGAGTTAACTCTAATGACTCAGAATTTGTTTCCAGGTGCATTTTATCCTAAATAGCTCCATTGAACCCAAGTTCTGAGCTCTTCCATAAGAATTAGGATGTTTGGACTTTTGCCAGCATTTTATAGGGTTGCTCGGCTTAAGCTAGCACTCTGTTGTCTATTTCCTTCAGTGCCCTATGCCTGCAGTTGAAGTTGTTAACTATAAAGTAGATGTGGTTTTAGTGGTACCAGATAGTTTGTGATCTACAGAAATAGTCTTTCTAAGGGCATGTGACATTAGTTTCCTATTACTGCTGTGAAGAAATTGCTACAATTGCAGCCACTTAAAATAACACAAACTATTATCTTACTTAACACAAACTTTTGGGGATCTGAAGTCCAAGACAAGATGAGTCTTATGGGGCTAAAATCACCTTGTTAGTAGGGGTACCTTCTTTAAACTCTCTGGCAGAGAATCTGTTCCTTGTCTTTCTCAGCTTGTAGGAGGGCACCAGCATGCATTGGCTATGGTCCTTCCTGCACTTCCAGCTCTCTAGCTCTCAAACCATCATTTGCTCTATATTTGATTCTCTTGACTTCTCCTTATAAAGGCCATTCTGATTATGTTTGGCCTACACAGAGGATGCTGGGTCATCTTCATATCTTAAAACCCTTAACTGGATCACATATGCAAAGGCCTTTTGTCATATAAGATGACAGGTTCACAGGTTTCAGGGGTGAAGACATGGGTTTTGGGGGGAAGGAGAGGCTATTTTATTTACCAATTGATTAATTTTGTCAGAGGAATATTACATTTTGCACTTATTGTTTAAAAAGAGAGAATGTAAGCCAGGCTGGTGGCACATGCTTTTAATACAAGCGTTCGGGAGACGGACCAGAGGATCCGGTTTACACATAGCCTCAGCTACGTAGTGAGGCCCTTTGCAACTGAAACCCTGTTTCAAAAAAAAAAACAAACAACTAAAATCTAGGGCAGAGATAGCCCTGGTTCTGTCACCAGTGCTGTAAAAAAATAAATAAATAAATAAAAAGAAAGATAGAATGTATCAAAATAACATATATGCAAACTAGTCATTGCAGTTATCTGAAATGTACACAGAAATATTTACATTAATATAATTGCTGCATTTTCATGTACCTAAGGTATATTTTTTCTTAATCTTATTTTTTCTTACAACAGTTTGCAGGAACTACCCTCTAGAACGCCAACCCTCTGCTTTCCTGGACATTATTAGCTGCTTAAATTTTTAACCCTTTAACAAGTTCAAGTGTTTTCTATCAAAAGTGTTCATTCACTTTAATCTTTATTCTAAATTGGTGATGGTCAGTCCAAGAGAATTATCTGGGAATGGCTGAGAATTCCATGTCCAGGCCATGCACCAGAATGATTAGATCAGAATTCCTGGGGAGTAAAACCATTATCACTGCATTATTAAACTTCACAGCTTATTTTGATGTGCGTCATACTTTTTTCTAAGTCTTACTCCGCAATGTCTGAAGGACAAAATCTCTGTGAGCCACCGCTTGCTGAGCAATACTGTGTTGATTGTTTTCCATCTAGGTAGTATCCAAAGCAGCAGCATGACATATTAATAGCCTGGTTTTCAACTGGAAGAGCCTGCACCCTTTCCGAGCACATATGCAGTAGGATGTGGTGGCGCATGTTTGTAACCCCTATACTTGGGAGGCTGAGACAGGAGGGTTGCAGGTTGGAGACCAGCTTCAGCAACATAAGTGAAATTCTAAACCTAGTGGGACCCTGTCTCAAAATATAAATAAATAAAAATAAATAAATAAATAAATAAAAAGGGCTGGTGACTGTAGCTCTAAGGTAGGATGCCTTTGAGTTTAGTCCTGTGTAACACACACACACACACACACACACACACACACACACACACACTTCATGGTTAAGAAATGCAGACAAGATGTCTCTACCCAGCATTGCAATACAATCCAGGTAACGAGGACTTGTGCAGGGGAGGCAAACTTTCCTTCTGCAATGCCCAAGCTTTCTTTTCTTCTCTAGCATCACCCAAGATAACTCTGGAAATGAATTCTCAGAGTCTGAGAGCGCGCACAGGGCCCTGTGTTACATGGAACAGACCTGCAATACTCCTGAAAAATTTTTTTCTGAGTCCAATCAGAAGGCAGAGGCCACTCCACTTCCTCTACACCGTGGTTTTTAGCATAGTGCATTTATTTTTTATGCAATCAGTGGCATCATGAGCTCATGGCAAATATAAAGTAGGCATTTTTGTTTTTAATCACAATAACACATGCTAATTTTACTCCATTCTTGCTCTCATAGGCACCCCACTAAATGCACTGTCTATTACAATATATTCACCGAATCATACCCTTTCATGTTTTTCTCCATTCATAGCACGTATAAATGTTGAGCATGCTACATGTTATGTTTCATTTATCCTCTGCTTCCCCTCAATACAGTAGAGAAAAATGAGAGTAGGGACCTTAGCCTCTTTTCTGAATTTGGCTGCTACTTTATAATGAGTGCTCAGTAAGTATCTGTTGAACAAATGGGTGTGTTTCTACCTCATAACAACCCTTTTCTGACTGACCCTCTTGCCTCTTTCTTAGAAAGATCATTATGATTATATTCTGTCTATTCAGATAGTGCTGGACCTTCTTCATATCTTAAAATCTTGAACTGAATCCCATCATTAGACCCATTTTAAAGATGATAAATTGGATATGAACATACATTTTTTTGTGTGAAAAAACCATTTTCCATTATCTTGGGTATTTGCCTAGCATTTGAATGTTCATGTTACATGGTATATTTGTTTAACAGTATTATTAATTTGAGAAAAATGGGCAGTATCACACAATATATTAAGTAACTTGAGTGACAGAATGAAGACTCCCCAAGTCAGACACTTTATATCTGTTGTCTGATTAAATCTTCACAATTGCTTTGAAACAGACATTCATATTTCTCATATTTGTGCTTTAGAAATGAGGACACTTGAGAGAGATAAGGATTTTTCTCATAGTCATCCAGCTATATACAGGACAGCAGCCATTTAATATAGGTTTGAGGGACACCAAATATTTCTGTAGATATGTTCATTATCATAATACATACATAATACATAATATCATGTACATAATACAATAGCATACACCTATATTTTTATTTGCTGATTTGTTTTAATTTGATCCATTGAACAAATTTGGAATTTAAAAAAATTTTTAAATTTTAGGAAATATTTCCTTAATTAGAAAAAAATGTGAAGTCATATTCCGGGTAGGCCATTATATCTATGTTTTACATGAGTGGGCATCCATGCCAGAGAGACAAAATAATATATGTCAGCTTCTAATAAACATGCATGACACTATAGCAAAATTATACATTATAAGCATGTGTCAACATATAAAATTAATACATGTCAAAGTTTCTAAAACATAAACATGGTTACCAAACACATCAGAAAGCGATTTTAATTTTAGAGAGCTGCTTTCTCTGCAAGTGTTTTATTTTAGTATTTTCTCAAACTTTCCAAAATAAATGCTGACATTTACCAGAGTTTTTCCTCCCATAATTGAAAATAGATGTTTCACTGAAACAATAAAAGCTATTTTTAATGGTTTGGAAATAGCCTTAAGATCCGTTTACATTAAAAAAAAGTTTACAGATTTCCACAAAGTATAAAAAGTTATTTTGTCTGATTGTAAACTCAGTTTTATATCTCAAATTTATGTGGTGGAATCACTCAAATAAGTGATATTTTTATTTTTTACAAACAAGAGATAATGGCCAAACTCAGTGATTACTGAACACTTGATTGGATCAGCAAAAACAACAATTAACAATGTACATTAGTTTAATCATGCCCTGGCATGAATTTTAATATTATTATAAATAATAGCAATGCATGCATTATTGATGCATAAAATATCTTAGCAAATTTTTTTCAACATTATAAAATAAGTATCCAAAATGTGATAATTTATACTTATATTTTAAAAATTGGATGATACTTTTATTTAGTTGTTTTAAAGTGCTGCATAAAAATATAAGATTGGTGGAATTTGTTGAGAAAGTTTATATGTTTGCATTTCCTCTGTTAGAAATGCTAATTATAAATAAATGGGCTGAGAGTAAATGAAAGAAATGAAAAAAAAAAAAACAGGAATGAATTCACCATACGATACAACTATACCACTCATGGGTATCTTTTTAAAGCAACAGAAATCAGATTATTATAGTAATACATGTATATCCATGTTTATAGCAGCACAATTCACAATCGCCAAATTATAGGACCAACCTAGGAGTCCATTAACAAATAACTAGATTGTAAAATTATAGGATATACATACAATGGAATTCTACTCAGCAATAAAGAAGAACAAAGTTTTATTTTTTGTAGCGAACAGATGGCTCTGGGGAACATGTCAAGTGAGATCAGCCAGTCATGGAAAGTGAAGGGTCAGATGTTTCCTCTCATATGGCGGAGCTAGGGAATAATCAGGATGCCAGAGGCACTCCAGATAATAGAGGAGAAACTCTAGTGGAGTCAGAGATGTGGTGTAGGGGAAGGAGCAGGGGGAAAGGAGAATCATTTAGGGTATTCTTCTTTTGAAATTTTAAGGCTTCTAAACCATGCAGGATACAGAGATCATTTCAACAGCTTTCTACTAAGAAGAGTTCACCAACCAAAACAAGGGATTAAGGCACTAAAGAGCATTTATTTTGTAACTTATCTATGCCATGCTTTTTCTTTTGCATTTAATTATATGTGCATGACTAGATTGAATATCTATTTTATTGTTTATTTGATGATTACTTCGGTATTTATAAATTATTACCTGAAAGGGCACCAGGGGATGTCTGGTTTCTTTCCTTCAGCAATTTTGCCTGCTCTCTTTTGACAGAAGTGTATTTATCTCAGGTTTATCTTCTTGCCCTGTATAATGAATGACATTTCTGTTAGCTACTTCAATTTCCAGATGGGAAATTAGATGGGAGATTAAGCTTCAGTAACACAGAGAAAAAAAATTCAAAGAAAGGAAAATTTTACACGGGAGCATTCTTTTAAACAAATATGTTTCTTAGCGCCAACTTGGGAAAGATATATCCTGAAGTCTTTCTCGTATGCATGAGTATGAACACAAACATTTTAAAAGTACGACATGGTTTAATTGACATGTGCAAAAAGACTGTAGTGAATCTTATTAACCTGACAGATCATGGCTGAAGAGATGGCTGGTGAGATTTTGCTCTCTTTGTTACCAAAATGGAGCAGTATAAACATTTCCTTGTTTATAAGGTGTTGTTTTAAAAGAATTTTTCCTTAATTTTGAAGATATTGTTTTTGATGGTTTTCTTTGATGCACAAAATCTGTTTAATGCATTCTCACTCATTTTATTTATTTGTTTATTTTTTATAATCTCATTCATTTTAATTTCCTCATTTCATTTTAATTTCTTGTGCCTTTGGGATTATATTGAGGAAGTTTCTATCAGTGACTATGTTGGTACATTGGTCCTATGCCCTCTTTCAGTAAATGCGAAGTCTCTGGTCTGATTTCCAGGGCTTTGATCCATTTGAGTTATTCTTCTATAGAGTAAGAAGGTGGAATCTACTTTCATTTTTCTGTTATGGATTACTAGTTTTGAAAACACCATTTGTTGAAAAAGGCTATTCTTTTTTTAGCATATTCTTTAGGCTGCTTTGTCAAAAATCAACTAGAAGTATAACTTTAATAGAGAATGGAAGATGATCTTTGCCATCTATACGCCTCTGAGAGAGGACTAAAATCTAAAATACACAATGAGCTCAAGAACTTAATGGTAAAGAAATCAAATAAAAAACTGGATAAGTGAACACAAAAGAAGAAATACAAATGGCCAATAAATATATAAAAAATATTCAACATCATTAACAAAAAGAGAGATGCAAATCAAAACTACACTGGAGTTATTGTAAATAAAATTATTTTCTGTATTTCTTTCTTTGTGGATTCATAGTTGCCATATAGCAAAGCTACTTATTTCTTTAGGTTTATTTTATTTTATTTTATTTTATTTATTTTATTTTATTTTATTTTATTTTATTTTATTTTTGTGGGTCTGGGGGTAGAACCCAGAGGCATTTGACCTCCAAGCTACACCCCCTGCCCTATTTTTATTATTTATTTTGAAACACGGTCTCACTAAGTTGTGGAGAGCCTCTCTAAGTAGCTGAGGCTGTCCACGAACCGCGATCCTCCAGTCTCAGCCCCCTGAATGCTGGGATTACCAGTGTGCGCCACCATGCCCGGCTTAGGTTTATTTTGTATTCTGCTACTTTGCTGAATTGGTTAACCAGCTCCAGTAGTCTTGTTTTTTTTTTTTTTTAATGTTTTCTGGGTCTTCTATATATAGGATCATGTCATCTGCAAAGATAACTTTAATTCTTCTTTTTCTGTTTGAATTATTTTGAGATCCTTCTCTTGTGTTATTCTCTAGCAAGAGTCTCAAGCACTATATTGAAAAGGAGTGGTGATAATGAACATCCTTGTCTTATTCCTGATTTTAAAAAGAATTCTTGCATTTTTCCCATTCAATATGATGTTGGCTTTGGGTTTATTATATATTGCATTAATGATGTTGAGATACATTCCTTCTATTTCAATTTCTGCAGTGTTTTTGACATGAATGGGTGTTGGCTCTTGTCAAATGCCTTTCCAGCATCTATCAATATGATCATGTTATTCGTAAGAAGATGGGAAGACGTGGAGAACATTATGTTAAGTGAGATTAGCCAAGCACAAAAAGAGAAGGGACATATGTTTTTTCTAATATGCTGGAGCTAGGGAGTTTTTGGGATACCAGAGGAACTCCAGACAATGGAGAAGATCCTTAGTGGAGCCAAGGAGAAAGGATAAGGAAGGAAGAAGTTGAAGAAGGCTGATGTTCATTAATGGAAATGCTACCTTCAACTGTGTGAATATAACATTGTCAACCTGGACACTTGGTATCGGGAGGGAGGGAATTGGGGGGCTGGGGAGCACACCAGGTACTGTGTGAATGTATGCCAGTGTCAACATGATCTACATTAGGATGTGAGACTATAATTCACCAATAGAAATAGAGAAAGAAAAATAAACTATACTGAGATTTTACCTAACCCCAGTTAAAACAGCAGCCATTAAAAACACAAATAGTAATAAATGCTGGTGAGTATGTGGTCAAGTAGGAACTCTGTTACTTCTTGGTAGGATTACAAATGAGTGCAACCTCTTTAGAAATCACTGTTGAGATTTCTCAGAATAATGAGAATGAAACTACCATATGACCCAGCTATATCATTACTGTGTATATCATCCCAAAGAGATTGAAACCATACTACCATAGTAATGCATATATATTTATATGTTTATAGCAGCACAATTTACAATAGACAAAATAGAGAACCAGCCTAGGTATCCATCAAAAGATTAATGGGGAGCAAAATTATGGAATATACACACAATAGAATTCTATTCATCCATAACGAAGAACAAAATTTTGTCATTTGCAGAAAATTTTTGGAACTTGAGAATATTAATGCTAAGTGAGACTAGACAGTTACAAAAAGTGAAAGGTCAGATGTTTCCCCTCATAAGTGGAAGCTAGGAACAAATTAAGATACAAAAGGAGAAGAAACTCTAGTGGAGTAATGGAAGGGTATTAAGAGGGATGTGGTTAGAGGAGGGAGACTCAATGGAGGAAATACCTCAATTGATGTGCATTCAAAAAATTAGCAGTGATAATTTCAATCTCCTGCACAGGGATGGAGAAGGATCAGGGTGGAACTTAGGAAGAGCTTTATAAAGTACTGTGATTCTGAATGTGTCTATCACTCTGAACTTCATTGTGATGTATGATTCCAATATATCAAAACAAAAATATTTTTTAATCAGCTTTCTTTATACTCACCAATTCAGGGAAATATATAATAAACTTCAAGGATGGTTTGTAATTTATTTCTACTTCTCTGTAACTTTTTTCATGTTCAGTGTTTTCATCCTTCTTCCAGCTTTTACTTTCAGTAGAAATGGTTTCAGTAAGCCAAACATGAAAAGGAGAGAGGAGGGCAATAATTGGGTAGGAATTGGGGAGGGGCTAAACAAGTGATATGTGCCTGTACCATTTTGTACCCCACTAAGATTTATGAATACAATGCACCAATAAAAATAAATTAAAAGAAAAAATCTTTTGATCTATGGGTATTAAGTAAGAAACCAATACATAGGATGAAGAGACTGGACATGTAGTAGATTGCTGAATTCTTATTAAATTGTTGGAACCTGGGTTGCTATATCTTCCCCTGAAAAAACACCCAAGCAAGATGCTTTATGGGAGTAAAATATCCAATGTACAAAGAAGTTTAGAAAAATATATAACTTTTTTAAAGAAAGTGGAGTGGCATGCTATAATTTAGCAAATAATAATACAGGGCACCTGAATAAGGGTAAGTTTAAGTTTCAGATAAAAAACAAAGAATCTTCTGAGTTTGTCCCATACACTATCTGGGATATGCTTATATTAAAAAGTTGTTCGTTACTTACTGGAAATTCAAATTTAACTGGGTATCACTGAATTGGTAGGGTTTCCCAGAGAGCCCTATACTGATAGCCTGAAAAAAAAAAAAACAATGGGGGGGGCACATACTTTGGCTAGCCCCTGTAGGAAGTAAGGATGAAGTTAGAGGTGAAAAGAGAAAAATATAATGAATATGTGTTTTATTAATCTGGCCAAGTCCCATATCTTATAATTTCTTAGTACTGATAGTATTTATTTGGAGAATGATTTTCCCCACTCTCAGTCTGAAGTGGTTTGGGCTGATCCAATACCAGTTTCCAAAGTCAGGGAGGTTTAGGTCTGATCAGCCTGAATATTTCTTTTTTCTTGTTTTTTAAATTTTTATTGGTGCACTGTAGTCATACATCTTAATGCAGTACAAGATGGTAGAGATATACATGCACGCATCACTCATTTAGCCCTTCCCCAATTCCCACCCCATTTCTTACATCTGGTATCAGTGATTGGCTCAGAAAGACTACCAGCCAGGGACCTTCCTTGGCATGATTGTAAAAGAATTACCACTTCCCCAGAGCAGCTCGATGGATGGGATCTGGAACAGGAGATCTGGCACCCATTTTCTTCCCTCTTTTGAACAGACATCCTGAAAATAAAGCCAAAGGAAGGAGTTCAAGAGAATTCAGTGACATCACTGAGGTGTTTGGATCTGGCAGAGGCCAACAATAGAGTCACTAATTTAACCCTGTTATATCTTTCTCTTTTTTTTTTTTCTGCTTTCTTGTTCTTTTTCTTTTCTAATCTTAAGCCATTTTGAATTAGGTCTGTCATCACATAAAACCTTCTTTCCATGCAAAAATACTTCAGGGTTGGATTATTCAAGGTATTTAGCTTTGGGCTAGGGATTCAGTCTTCAGTCTTGGAAGATTTCTTGGCTAGGAAAGAACAGAGTTAGAGACTTGACCTGAGAAGACTAACATGGTGTTAGATAAAAGAGGAGAAGAATTTAGGAAGAGAATGCATTAATTAGGAGACTATCAAAAACTCCTTGATGAACAGGGACGAGACAGTAATCTGGGTTCCTGGACATAGCATGGCTACAGTGGTAACTATAGGAAGAGAAGGAAGGTGTGATATTTGATAAATAATGGGAAATAGGAGACCGTGTCTTATTCAATGTATAATGTCTGTTAGACTTCTAGGACAGTGGAATTTATTATAAGAAGAAAACATTGAATTGTATCCAGTAAAGATATAGAAAACATTTTTCAAAACCATAGCCCAGAGGAATGACAGAAACAGAATAGGCAGCTTGTTGAAATTCACTGGAGCTCTGTGGTTTTATTATTTGATTATTATCAAGTTATTATAGCTATTGCCAGAAGCTGCGAGACTTCCTCTTTTGACTTAGGTCTTATTTATGTTGCTGAATAAACATCCATTTTTTAAAGCACAGCCATTAATAACTTGTCCACTTGTACGTTTTTTCTAAACCATTCTATTTCCCAGTCTATGGGCTAATATGTATGGCAGTTGCTGTTAAGCTTTTAATGGCCATTTATTTATTTCTGCAATATGTTCATTTAAATGTTTTCATTGAATGTTCAGACATTTATTAGTCATTTGTTTACTGTTACAAAAATTTATGAAACCATTAAATGCATCAGCTTGGTGAGCTGTCAGAAAAGAGTTACAGTGCAAAGGAGTATGTTGTTTGGAATTTGTTAGAAGCTCATCCCAATACTATTAATTCTGTTTATTAGAGAGCTGAGACAATTCAAGTAATCTCACACAGACATTAAAAGCCGACTCGAAAAATATACTTTCTTCACATTGAGAGGCTATCACTTGGAGATAAAAGGCTGGGAGGAAGATGGTAACTAATTGTTGGAATCCACTTAGAAAATGAAAAATAGCTAAATAATGCATAAGTCTCAGGTATCAAATTCTCTTCGAGTTCCATGTTTTTAAAATGTTCAGTGACATTGTGTCTAAGTTTCATAATGCCTATTATTTCTATAATTCAATAATAACTCTTTCTTGGGTATGTTCCAAGCATCTTTTTATACTGAAAATTCTTTTCACTAGTGTATATATTTTAGTTATTTCTATGATATCTATAATTAATATAATACGGTCTTTTGGAAGAAAAGGCGAAAGAAATACAATCACAAACTTTTTTTGTGGTACTGGGAATGGAACCCAGGGGACTTCTACTTCCAGGCTACACTCCCAGATATATCTTAAATTCTTTGGAATTAATTTGCTGAGAGTCTCAGTGAGTAGTTGATGCTGGCTTCGAACCTATGCCATCTTCCTGTCTCAGCCTCCCAAGTACTGGTATTACAAGTGTGTGCCACCAAGTCCAGCTAATCACAAACTTTTTTTTTTTTTTTTTTTTTTTTTTTTAGTGGTACTGGGGTTCCTGGAAGGCCTTCTACCTCCGGGCTACACTCCCAGACCTATTTTTAAACTGTTTTTTTTTTTTTAAATTTGGAAACAGGGTCTCTTAAGCCAGTGTAGCTGGCTTCCAACCTGTGCTATCCTCCTGTCTCCACCTCCAAAGCGCAGGGATTACAAGTGTGTGCCACCACTCCTGGCCTAATCACAAACTTTTTAAGTGAGATAAATTTGTATTTGAATCTTGCCTTTGAATCTTCTCTGCTGTATAATCTTAGATGTCTCATATTCTCTGAGCTTCAGAATCCTCACTTTTATGTTGCGAATAATAACATTAATTCCATACAGGTGTCAGAAAACCTAATATAATACATGTAAATGTTTAGAGTGAGTATTGGGTGTTAATGTCATTATTATCCTCTTCATGTTATTTTCATTATTTCTCTTTAATCCTATCTTATCAGAGTTATGGCTGAGGGTTGGTTATTTGTGCATGGCCTTGATAGATTTAGCGCCTGAAACCCATGTAGCATCAAAAGGTATTTCTCTCTTATAGGTGAAATATGATGACAATTTAGCTGAATTTCTGCTTTGACTCAAGAGTTAAGTTAAAGCTCCTGTTCTTAATTCACATCCTAAAGTGGAGGGTTTTCTGCTGGGATTTTAAATACTAGGCTCTTAAAACATCACACAAAGTAAGCCATAGCATTTAAAGAAGGGGTGCCCCTCCCTGCCCATGCAGGGCCTCTAGGTCGAATCTGAAATGTTAGTGAATTTTCTTCTTGTTGAATTCCAGCCCTGACAGCTGAGCAAGGACTCAGAATTGCAGCCTGCTGCACGTTCTTGCCACCTATTTTCTTTCTATTCATCGAAGGCCATCTATCTGCTTTCTTCATTCAGGAGGAAGTTATCAAGTACCTAGTCAAGAAAGTACTACCACCTTTCCATTATAACAGAACCTCTAGGAGACTCGTAAGATGAGGAGGGATGGAAAAAAATAGCAATACAAGTTGAACAGAGCCATCCGTTTTATTCTAGCATCTGGAAAATTGGGCTAAATGGCCTTGGATCAGAATTTCAACTTAATTAAATATGGAATGGACCTGAAGGTATAATTCCAAGGAACCCTATGTTTCAGGAAGCATTCCGCAGTCCTTGATTTTAATTGTGCATCAGGATCACGTATTATTCTTTGAAAAAATCGAAGGGATACCTCTAAGCTCAATAGGCCAATAGGTCTGGGATGGGGTCCAAAAACCTTTGTTTGTTGTTAAATTTCCACTGATCATTGTAATGCAGTCTGGGGACTGCTGGATTATGAGAACATTGTGATTTAGGTGCCAGTAGAGGCTAAGGAACCCATAAACTAACCTAGAGTGTTGCAAAATGTAGCTAGAGGTTAGTGAGCAAATGCACATCAGTATGAAGAGTTCTTCCATCAAGTCATAAAAAAAACATATTCCCCTTTGAAGCATTTCACTAAAACATTTTCTCGTGTAGTTCAAGTAGTGTGCGTATTTCTATGCCACTTAATGTTACAGAGACAAAATAACCTCTTGGCCCCTCATCACCTGGTAATTCTCTTTATCTAGTTTGACATCTAAGGTTTAGAGATAAAAGGAAAAGCAGTGTAATAATATAAAAAAACTTCTTGGTATCTCAGCCTCCCAAGTACAGAGATTATAGGCATGTACCACCATACCTGGCTGTGACTCAGATTTTCTATGTTTAATTTAAGCAACTTTTAAATTGACTACAGTTTTTTTTTTTTTTTTTCTCTGTACTGAGGATTGAACCCAGGGGCATTTTACCTCTGAGCTACACCTCCAGTCCTATTTTTTATTCTTTATTTTGGAACAGGGTCGCACTAAGCTGCAGAGGGCCTCACTTGAGTAGTTGAGGCTAGCGGTGAACCTGCAATCCTCCTGTCTCAGCCTTCCAAGGATTGGGATTGCATGCATCCACCACCACACCCAACTTTACAGAATGTTTTTAGTATTAATATAATCATACTAAAGTTCAACTCCCATATCTAAGTTTTCTAATCTATAAAATAAATATTCTGCTTTTTAGATATTTTGTGTAGATAAGAGATAAAATCTAATAAATACTACTAGTATAGACATCTAATATCATCTAGAAGTGTTGAATGTAGTTCACTTGTTAATAAAGGATAGTGACTTTCATTATCATTAATATTGGATAAAGGAACTTAATATAGAGAAGCAGGTGCTAGGAAAGACACCAGGTAGTATTATTGATACTAGATAATCTGGAAGTAAGGCTACATAGAAGACCACCTAAATAAGCCCCGTGAAATTTTCTTCCATGACAGTCTTTAATGAAAACCAAGCTACATTTATTTTGACTACAATTAACCCCAGATTTTTTTTTTTAATTTGGTCAGAAGCTCTTAATATAGCCTCTCAATGCCCTGACATTCATTTTCATTTTGCATATTAAAAACTCTGGGAGAAATGAAACAGGCACACTTATATAACGACTCGGTAGCATTTTCTATAGAATTGTTAAATAGAACTTCCCTTCTCTTTATGAATTCAATCTGAATTGGGCATGATTGTCATTCTGTGAGCATTGTATCTACATTTAACTTTCTGATGCTCCATTTGGAGCCAATTACTCAAACTACATTAAAATTTCCTTCATTCCTTTACGTACTATAAAATGAAGATGCTGTCAATGATAGAGGTTGGTGACCAACTACCTCCATCTGTCCAGGGTTAAGGAGGTTCCCAGGATGCTAGAATTTCTGATTTATGACCAGAAAAATCCTGGGCACTGTATCAAGTTGGTTATTCAATTTGTCACCCAAGTTCTATTTTAAATTAATATATACTAAAGCCTTCTACACAGTATAATATAGCAACTTTATATAAAATATGAAATTAATAGCAATGTGTGGAAATGTTGCCTATATGCCATTTACCAGGTGCTGAGACTAGGTTAGGAAGACAAGGGATTTCACCAAATAAAAGGTGTGGGCATCAAGCACATCGAGTCATCACTTACAATCTTTTGCACTTGAATATTCATGGAAATTATTATAACATTCCTACTTACTCAAAGACAATATTTTGTGTGAAAGTGCCTTTAAAACTATTAAGCCCATGTATGCATTCTCTATTATTACAAATATCACTAAAGTATAAAGGAAATTTTCTAATTGTGAACATTATATTATCTAGTACTTAGTAAGTACCTATAGTGAACTAGATGTCTGGATTACACATCCAAAATATATGTAGATGCAGAGATAATCCATTTCCAATATAACATGCATTAGTTGCTTAAGAAAAGTCCATAACTGATTTTGCTATCCATCAGCAAAGAAAAAAAATTACAGAGGAAAGATAGATGTATTGGAATGAGTTTAACAGTTGAAGTGAAAGTGAAAAGAGAACTAACAAACCCCAGATGTTCCTGGAGCAGGGACGAGAGGGTTAATTTTATTATGGATATCAGAGCACTGGGAAGTGTCAATTGATTAAGGGGTTTGCAGTTCCGAGTGTTTTAGCCAGCTACCTATCTGTTTTACAGAAGTTTGTTAACACAGCTGGAAAAGATGGAGTTGCCAAAGTTTTCTTATGCCTTTCAAGTCTCTCTTTTTCCCCCTCTTTAGTAAAAGAGCTAAAACAATTAGAATGCTTTCTCCGAGGATCTAAGAAAAGGGGAGAGAAAAGTGTTTTCTCTTTTCTTCTTATTCTTTTATTTCCATTCCTCTGAATATTATTCTCTTTGACATTATTTAAATATAGATATAGTTTTAGTTGCTTACAGTTCTGACACTGCTATTGGTTATTCTTTCTCTTTCTTTAATGTTTTAGTGAATTATCTTCTGGTTTTCCAAATATATTATCATAAATTAGCTAAAAGTTGCAATCAGAGCCAAAAACTCTTTGTGGTTGCATCTTCTCAGCTCCAGTCTTAGTTTCTAAATCAGATTTTTTTTTTTTTTTTTTTTTTTGCGCATTGGTTCTAAGTCTTGCTATGTGCTAACATGGAGATAACCAAAAAATTCACATTCTGCCCATTCACATTCAAGGCTGGATTTATTATTACTTTTAATTACAATTAGGAATTTTTGTGCTCCCTAAATGTTACTAAGAATGGTGACTAAAGGCAGAGGGGTTTTGACTCTTCGTCAAAATGCCCCCCAGTTGATTATAAAAAAATTTTATTTTAACAGGGAATTGCGCAGAGAAGGAATATCATTTATTGACCACATCTTCAATCCCAGAGTCATGCAAGTTCTGTATTTTCTTATTTATGTGCACACAACCGTATTTTAATATAGCCATTGTTTTGTAAAGGAAGAAACTGGAACTCTGTGTAAGTTGATAAAAGTCATTAACGATGAGACTGCCAGAAGTTGTAAAATGGAAAAGAAAATGTGGTATATTTACACAATGGAGTTTCATTCACCCGTAGAGAAGAATTAAATTATGTCATTCACAGGAAAATAGATGGAACTAGACAGCACCACGTTGAGTGAGCTTAGCCAGATCCAGAAAGGTAAGGGTCTATTTTTTTTCTCTTATATGTTGAGACTAGAGAGAAAATACAAATAATAGATTCATTATTCGTGGGCTTGTTATTTGACTGTGTGATAAGTACTAGATCTATTGGTGAAATAACTGAGTCTCTTCAGTATGATTCTGTTCTCAGAAAGCATAGTATTTAGGAAAATGGTTCTTTAATGGTGGTGTCAATAAAAAAAAATCCCTGAAGCCAACATCCTGATATTGTGAATTTAAACATCTGAGATGTGGTCTAGAAATCGTCATTCTAGGGAATCTTTAGATAAGAAGGGGCTCTCTGAGCAACATGGGAGGTATAGTAGAAATGATCACTCAAATTACAAATTTAATTAGGATTCTATGCTCATTGTAGAACAGGATATGAAATGAAACAGAATAGACTTTGAACTTAAAGTGAGGTTCAAACATGAAACTTAAAAAATGAAATTCAGAAGAGGAAACTGGTTTTCATCTGAAAGATCTGGAAAGAGCCAGATAGAGCTGAAGAAACATGAATAGAATGGTAAAGGGTGGAGGATAATTGCAGATACCTTACAGAAACCTGAATTACTTTGAATCTGCAGTTGTTCTCTGATTTGCTAAGAGATTCAGCTTTACACAATGAAAAGCTGTCTTCCCACCAGTAGTAGAGTAACTAAGGATTTTCTTTTCTAACTTCACTGGTAGACTATACATGGGCAGCCTTGCATCTTTGAAGGAGACCACAACTCCAGCATCTGATTTCAATGCTTCTCAAACAGTTCTGAGCAATCAAGAGGCTAGAAAACTCACTGTAATCCACCATTTCCAACCCATTTTCCTTGTTTTGGGGGAAACTGCCAGATAACTACTTATGGTGAAAGGAGGCTAGTTAATTCTTAAGTTTCTATTATGAACCATCTAAGAGGCTATAAATTGAATTCTTAAGATCCAGGTGTGGAGTGAGCTTTCAGACTCTCAAACAAGTAAGATTGTGTGGACCTCATGAATATGATCATTTTGTGCATCCTAATATAGCAGGAGCTGTTCTGTGCTCTATGGAAGATGAGTCTCATCCGTATAATCAGTTCCTCTGAGGCTCCAGGCTGGCTGTGTGACCCGCACAGTGGAGATGTTGTCAGAGGTCTCAGTTAGCTCACTATGTCTGCAGCCTTTGCACATTCCTAATATAGAGTTCATTGTGTCACCAGGGGATGGTCCACTGAAAGAATCATTTGTACAGAAGAGACATGATAAGCCTTCATAGCTAAGCCCCTTCAGTAGGTGGCTTTGAGAGGCTCCAGACAGATATTTACTTTTAGACATTGGGTGGAAATAGGTAAGCAGATTAAAGGTTTTTAAATTCTCTCCCAAGTTAAAAAGAAAAATGAAGCCACAAATGTTTTTCCTTCCATCCTCCCTTTCTAATTTCATTCGTGCTTCCATTAAGAAAATATTCTCAATTGGATAAGGGCTAATGGAGTACCATCTTGTACTCCATTAAGATATATGAGTACAGTGTACCAATAAAAAAAACTTAAAAAAAAGCAAATATTCTCAGAGCAACTACTATGTGTCCGATGCTTGGCTAGACAATAGGTAAATGGAAAACACAAAATTCCAGCGTAAGTTATGTTCACATAACTTGTATGTGGGGGGAGGGTTGTTTGAATGATTAGTTTTATTTTTTATTTTATTTTTATTTATTTATTTTTCTTGCGGGTCTTGGGGTGGAACCCAGGGACATTCGACCTCCAAGCTACATCCCCGGCCCTATTTTTTATTCTTTATTTTGAAACCAGGTCTCACTGAGTTGCAGAGGGCCTCACTAAGTAGCTGAGGCTATCCGCGAACCGCGATCCTCCAGTCTCAGCCTCCCAAATGCTGGGATTACAAGCGTAGGCCACCACGCCTGGCTCTGAATGATTAGTTTTAAATGCTATAGTTGTAGTAACAGAATGAGTACATCTCAAGTTTAAGGAGTATTTACTACATATCAAACACTACTTAAAGTGTTCTAGAATAATTGATTCACTTACTACTAATCTCCTGAGCCTAAAAAATAGTCACTATAAGTAGCCTTATTTTGCAGAATGGGGAATTGAGGTGTAGACAAAAGAAATTTGGTTAACTCCATATCTAAACATAGGGACTTTGATTCTAGAGCCAGCACTTGATTCCCCTGGGTTTCCTACCTAAATATGAGCACAATATAGAGGGGGAATGGAGGAGGAAGTGGTGCATTCTGTGGGATCAGTGGAGAATTCCAAGAGAATTTTGGGGTCACTGGAGAGTCAAACATTAGATTTGGCTTTGTGGTGGGGGAATATAGTGTAGAGTATGATGAATAAATGACGATTTTTCATTTCAAGAAACTCAAAGGGGAAAGGAAGACCAAAACATTAAAAAATAATACTTTTTCTGTACTATGTGCAACATTCTAAAATTCAAAATGGAAGAAAATACACAAGAGGAAAATTTCTCCCTTGATTCCTTTTATTATGGAGGAAAATATAAATCCTCCTCATTTTCATAGCAGATTCCACTTTTACTTTCCTCACCAGCATTGGGCCACTTGGCACTCGCCAATTCAGTCAGTCACTGGTCCACTGAATTAACAGTGATTAAATTAGAATGATTAGATTCAACTCCTGAAAAGAGACTGGAGACTGATTACAGTTTTTTTTTTTTTTTTTAAGGAAAGAGGGGTATCATTGTCTGATCGATACTATCTGTCAGAAAGGAAAAGGTAAAAAGCTATTTGGTAATCAACGATCACCTTGAAACCCTGGTATTGGTAAAACAATCTCATGAAAGGATTTATGACTCAACTAAAAAGTGAACAAAAGTGATGCTGAGCTGGGCACTGTGCCACACACCTGTAATCCCAGTACTTGGAATGCTTAGACAGGAGTATTACAGGTTCAAGGCCAGCCTTAGTACTTCAGCAAGACCCTCAGCAAATTAGGGAGACCTTGTTTAAAAAAATGGTAGCTGGGTTGTAGCTCAGAGGAAGAATACCCCTGTGTTAAGTCTCTGGTACCAAAAAAAAAAAAATGATGCTGAAAGTCACTGGGAACTCCTAAAAATATTAAGCATCTCATGATGTGTTTATGTGTTTTATATTTTATATTTTATAGATAATACAATGAATAAAAGGGAAATACTAAGGGAAAGGGGCAATAATTAGGTAAATGTTAATAAAATATTTACCCGTATTTATATAGTGTTGATCTTATACACATACTATTAAAGCTATATATATGTGTGTATATATATAGCTTTATATATGAATAGACATAGACTATTTTATACATACAGATTTATTATATACAAATAAAATGCATTTATAACATACATATTACTTTACACCATTTTTATGAGCAAGGCAATATTATTATAATATGTTTTGGATTGAAAGATAAAACCACAATAAGGCCAGGTCCATTGACCAAAGCCACACAACACATAAAAAGTAGATACATTAGAAAAAGATAGCTATTACCTTACATAGTACCAATGAGAAACATTGAAATGATATAAATAGCTAACAGCTTTAGCCATTTAATAATTATAATTAGATTTGTATTTTATAAGGAATGTAAACACATTTACTGAAAAAAATAAGATATTAATGTGCACAATAAGGTCCAGACCAAGTCTATAGCACTATGTTTTATAGCTCATTCCTCTTTAGATTTTTCTATAAAACATTACCTAAAACCAATATTCAACCCAGGTAAATGGAATCTATACTTGTAGGAGTAGACATAGTTTTTTGTTTAAATTTTTTATTGGTGCATTATATTCATACATCATATTGGGGTAAAAAACTTGTGTTGACATACATGTACACATCACAGATTTAACCCCTACTCAATTCCCACCCCATTTCCTCCCCATCCCTTCTTCACTTACTTGGCTTAGTGGTTGACTTTGATATGTTTAAGTACATTGTGTGTTTTAGAGAATTTTCTTCTTGCCCCCTCCCATCCCCTCATTTAGGTTGTCTTATTTGCTCCTCTATAGGATTTCTGTTTTCATCTAGAGTTCCTCCTATGACCCATTTCTCCTTAGCTTTTGCATATTAGGGAAAGCATCTGATTTCTTATTTTTTGTGACTGACTAATCTCACTTAGCATAATGTCTTCCAGTTCCATGCATTTCCCTGAAAATGATGTAATTGAAATTTTTAAATGGTTGAGTAAAATTCCATTGTGTACATATCCCCCAGTTTTGTAATCCATTCACCTGTTGATGGACATCTTGGCTGGTTCCATAGTTTGGCTATGGTGAATTGTGCAGCTATGAACATAGATACACATGCATTAGTTTGGTAGTTCGGTTTCCTTTCTTTTGGGTAGATACCAACAGTGGTATTGCTGGATCAAATGGTAGATTTGTTCCCATTCTTCTGAGGATTCTCCATACTGTTTTCCAAAGTGGTTGCACTAATTTGCAATCCCACCAACAATGTTTTAAAGTTCCCACTTCTCCACATCCTCGCCAGCATTTGTTGTTGTTTGTGTTTTGAATGATTGCCATTCTAGTTGGAGTTAGGTGAGATCTCAGAGTAGTTTTGATTTGCATCTCTCTGATTGCCAATGATCTTGAGCATTTTTTCATGCATTTATTGGCCATTTGAATTTCTTCTTTTGAGAAGTGTCTATTTAGTTTGCTTGCCCATTTTGTTATTGGATGCTTTGCTTTCTTAGTGTCGAGTTGCTTGAGCTCTCTGTATATTCTAGATATTATTCCTCTATCAGAGGCGTAGGTGGCAAAAATCTTCTCCCATTCTGTTTTAAAACATGGTAAGACAGTCTTTGACTAGCAGTTATAAACTGATACATTTAGGGAATGGCTAGGGAATGGTTCAACAATAAACCCCAGATTTGTCAAGTACTCTGTCCAGTGCAACTCATTATGTGGTTCTTTAAGGTATTCTTTGGATAATAAGATACATCATTAACTGACCCAATCATCTGCTCCCCAACTGTTAGTATTTTGTGACAAGACATAGACTTTAAGAGGGTAGGAACATTATATAGTTACATTGTTTTATTATCTGAATGTATTTTCTTAAAAAGAAAAAAATAATGAGTAAAAGATGATAATTATTTTTATTTCAGATGGTATGATGGTGAGTAGTATTTATTTTTCAAAGGTTTTATATTTTTCCTGATGGTGTGAAATGTTGACACTTAAAACAATAAATCCACATTTTTTAGAAATAGCTACCCCTTAGAATTTATAGGTGACTCTTCCTGTTTGCTTACTATTTTCCAGGTGCTGTACTTCAAATGCCTTGTCTCCTTGGAAAGATAAGATGATGTTGACATAACACAGCTACCGAGCAGTTTATCTACTTGGTTATCTTTATTTAAAGACATTTCTCCCCTTGTATCTTTACCCAGTCTGCTAGCAGCATAGGCACTTCCTCTTCCCTGCATGTGTGAGAAACATATCCTTATAGTTATATGAGAAAGTCCAGCTGTATTTCCATGTGTTCCTGTAATAATACCTTTCAAGGAACCAGAATTTTAATAGTAAAATGAATATTGAAAGTTAGTTGGACTTGAGAAAAGAGGGATGAACTGGTTCCAGATTTCTTGTCCAATGCCCCCATAAAAAGGGGGTTACTTTGTCATTTAATATGTAAGCTGACAATGTTATTCCTAAACACATGTTTAATAGGGAAAACATTTTATTTTTCCTTTTGATACTATTCTATTAATAGATAGCCATAGGCCTCCAGGTAAAGATAAGAGTATTATATCAAGCTGCTGGTGATGCAATACATAATGTTCCCAAAACTGATTTTAACTAGTGATGATCAGATATTCAGCCTAGTCTCTCTCTCTCTGTGTGTGTGTGTGTGTGTGTGTGTGTGTGTGTGTGTGTGTGTGTGTGATATTATTACCAAATTATAAATACTGTGCAAACAACTTTGGCTGATAAGAGGCCCACAGTTCAAACCCCATCATGAAGCAAGACTTTACTCATTTGAGGACTTTGAATAGGAAAAAGACTGGGAGACATTTATAGCCCATGAGGAAGAAAACAGGCTTTGTGGTCCTAAAGTTTTACAGTTTTTATATTTGCCATTTGTGAACTGTGTGAGTAGAATTTAGTCAGTATCTAGGTTAATGTCTGACACACAATAAAATTTATAAATTTCAAAAATGACATGAAATATGATGTTAAACAATCATTTTATTGTACTATAAAATTTGATTACAGTATAATTTTAACCTTATAAATATATGTATATATGAATGTATGTATATGTGCTTAGGGATCCATACATTTCTTCTAACATTAGAGCACAGAGCAAGTATCAAATTATTCACAGTGGATTGGGGCTATTTTAATTTTTATTCTTTACAATTTTCTGTGTTTTCAAATTCTTCTGCTTTAAACAGAGCTTTTTAATAAGACAAAGAGAATATATATGTATATACACATACACATGTACATAGATGCACACACACATATACAGGTCTACCTATATGTTAATTGTTTTCAGCTCCTTCACCTTAAAAGTGAAGGGACAAACTTAATTTCTAAGATTATTTTGAAGGTTGAATGCATATTCAAGTACACATCATGTTTTATAAAACTGCTGTTTTGACAATGAGAATTTTCTAGGTGTTTAAACACTAGAATTTGCAATTGTATCTCAGATTATTAGTTAGCTTTGTAATAACTGCATAAGCTCCAAATTTATTAGTCCTTTCTTTTACTTTTTTGTTGATATCTTTCTGCTTTGGATCTATTCAAATGATAAAACCAGTGAAAAGTATCATTCCACTCTTCTTGCACAAACTGAAGTTCCAATGAGTAGCTAAGAACTCTTTGTGTTTGATTTCATTGGTAAGTGGCTGGGTAAAAACTAGACACCTAGTTTTTTAAAGGTCTATGGCTAAGAGAGCCATAGACCTGTAGGTCATCTTTGAAGTCTTTGTTGGTTATTTTTTCTCATCATTCACCATGGATGGTCATGATGCTCTCATTTGCAGATTACCCATCATTTAGTCTTCCTCTTTTTTTTGTGGCTACCACCCTTTCTCTGACTGTTAGTAATGATTAACTAGAATTTTAGGTATATTTTATTTATTTTAGTTTATGGTACTAGAAATGAACCCAGTGGTATTCTACCTCTGAGCTACACCTCCAGGCCAATTTATTTTTATTTTTTTGAAACAGGGTCTAACGAAGTTGCTTAGGACCTCACTAAGTTGTTGAGGCTGGCCTTGAACCTACATTTCTCCTATCTCAGCCTTCCAAGAACTGAAATTACAGGTATGGTACATCACATGCTGGAAATATTTTGTTTCATATTAAGCTTATGTGTGGATTTCCTCTTCTCTCCTTCGTAGTGATTATCTTATATGCTGGATCACCCTTAAGCATCCTAAAGCATGCCTCTATTGTGCTGTTTCCATCTTCTGGTGGCTTCCTTTGTCATCAGAATAATAAAAATAGAATTAAGACAAATCCAACATATTGACAAAGCCTCAACAAGAAACTGAATAAGGCACTTTAATGAAATTACTTTTCTGAAATTATAAGCAAGATTAGGGAAATAATGAGGGGTGTTGAGAGCACCAGAGACTAACATCAGAAAAAACTGTCTATGTCAGGAAACTAAATTATGTTACTTGAACTCAGTAAGAACTGAAATGGTGGGAAAGCTGATCTCATGGAGAAAACAACCACTTCCTAAACAGAAAGGAGAAAAGTTAGATAACAAGCCATAGCTTGCACCTCTTCTCACCTTGAAATCTTTTGTTATAAGTCTTCTGTTTGACTAAATCATCCAGAAGACGATGATGTGAACCCAGGTGACTTAGTCCATGGAACCAGACTCCTTGAGCTCAGTACAAGGCAGGGAAGAAAAGATAATGGATCTGTTATATGGACGACTAGAGGGTCAAGATCAAATGACCAGTCTATCTAACAAAGCCACATGATAGAAGCATACCTTTCTATCTTTTTTAATTCTGCCAGAATTCTTGAAATTAATTACTATTCCTGAATTATAGTTCAAAAATGGAAACTTATATTGGCTGAATACTTTGTATGAGTTCAGGACTAAAAATTGGCAAAACCAAGATCCAACCTGAGGTCTTTCTGAATTCAAGATCTATTATTATTAAAAGATAATCCCTAATGTGTTTAGCCTACTATTCAAGTATTCTAATGCTTTTCTGATCTCTTATTCGAATTCACATCTTAGCCCACCTGAGTCAGTGTCCACTGAGTTCCACATCTACTCCTTGCCTCCTCTGTCCTAGGAACCAAAGATACTCAGATCTATCGTTCTCAGATCAACACAGATTCCTACATTACACCACAACTTCCTCAGAGTGTACTAGCTGACTGGATCCTCTCTTTCACCTCACTCCTCTGAGATTTCTCATTTAGCTTTCATGCTATTTCTGCCTTTCAGTTATTACTGATCTGATTACTTACCAACAAATGAAGAATACAAAGCTCAGATTGGAAAATATTCCTTCTAGGAAATTGAGATTGTCTTCAATCCAAAGCCATCTTAATTGAACATAATTGAAATTACTGTGTTATGGTTTGAATCTGGAATTCTCCCCAGGAAAGCTTATTCATTGGCAATGTAGAGTTGTTCAGAGATGGGACATGGCTGGAGAAAGTGGGTGTCCCTGGTCCCTTACTCTCTTTCTCCTTCTGCTGTTCTGTTGCTGTGACCTGAGTAACAGCCTGCTGTCATGATGTTTCTGCCTTGGGGCCAGCCAACCATGGACTACCCTCTAAAACTGTGAGCCCAAATTAACCTTTTA
The DNA here is from genome assembly GCF_963383645.1 of Muscardinus avellanarius. Lineage (NCBI taxonomy): Eukaryota > Metazoa > Chordata > Mammalia > Rodentia > Gliridae > Muscardinus > Muscardinus avellanarius. The sequence goes on along the minus strand of NC_137789.1, from coordinate 20,297,335 downwards.
TCCTCTAACTTTGTCTTGTCTGCTATATTGGTCATAGCTACATAAAAACTAACTGGAATATATTGTTTTGTTAAAATTGTAATTGTAAACATGATATGATCCAAGCAATTTTCAATGAATTATGGAAGAGTTAGATAATTAGCCTTCAATGGGACACTTTGAAACTTTGTAACCAAATGGAGTAATGTGAAAGGAGTATAACACAATTTAGTGTATTGCAAAAAACGATTTATTTATTTATTTATTTCCACTTGCCTATTAAGGGGTATGTTAAGTACTATCTCTGACCAAACTTGCTTGGTTTAATGGTCTAAAAGTTAAGAATCACAGGGCCATTGCATGGGAATATCTAAACTAGTCTCTCTCCAATATTCAAGATCTACAAAGCATTTCTCATACCTTCTGCGATGAAGCAGTCACACATTGTAGTATAAGCTTCAGAATTTTTGAACAGAACAAATTCATCACTGAATTCTTAATGAGCCAACCCTAGAAAATTGAAGACACCAGTCTCTTTCTCCTATGTCTTGTTTGGTCTGCTTCATACATATAAACAGCAAGTAGATATCATCTTAACATTCATTCACTTCAACAGTGCAAAGCCAACAATGTGGCGTTTTAAAGGCTAAGATGTCATTAATGTTTCACATAAGAGCTGAGTATTAAAAAGTCTTTGAGTCTTTTCTCAAAGACTCTTAGTAAACATAGCCAAAAACTCTAAACTAATAATAAACATTTGATGCTTTTAAAAGTTTCATTTTTCAGAACAAATGAATTAAGCGCTGTTGATGGAAGAAAATAGCTTTGTCATTCTGCACACTTCTGTTTCGACAAGTGATTTTTAAGTTAAGCCAGACACAAGATAACATTCATAAGTATTTTCTCAATTTTTAACTTTATTATTCTTACAAAGCAAGTAAAAATACTCATCAGTTTACTGCAAAAAATAAGATAAGAAATTCATAAATAAGTGCTTAAGGAAATTTTATTTTTATATATCATATGCAAAAAATTAAGATGTTTAAAGTTATAACAAGGTTCATGGCTTCATGGATTGATTTCTCTTCCATTCCATGTTATTTATGAATAAATTAATTGATAATAATAATAACAGTAAATAGTCACAAATTGTATTTATAAAGTGTTTATGAGGTTTAGGACATTGTGTGGAGTACTTAAGTATATCTTATATTTAATCATAACAATTCATCTGTAACTTAAGCATTATTATTCCATTATCCATATGAAATAAAGCAAAGTTCACAAAATGTTAAGTTGCTTATCCAACACTTATTTTTTCAAAAAATGACAGTCAGAAATTAAACCCAGGTCTATGTAAATAATACCCCATACTTTTATATTCCATGCATACTTTCTACAATTTTTATTAAGCATTGTGCTAGAAGTCATGAAGAGTTCAAGGTAGATAAATATATATCAGATATTTTGATGTTTATTAATGGGTAATATGGGGCACATATAATTTAAGTAACTTGTTCAATATTGAAAATAAGTGATGAAAATCCAGGCATGATGGTGCATGCCTGTAATATCAGTACTTAGGAAGCCGAGACTTTAGGGTCTGGGTTCGCAGACAGCCTCAATTACTTAGTGAGGCCCTACCTCCACAACTTAGTGAGACTGTTTCAAATTAAAGAATAAAAAATTGGGCTGGGGGTATAGCTCCAAGGTAGAATTCCCCTGGGTTCAATTCCCAGCACCACAAGGAAAGAAAAGAAAAGAAGAGAAAAGAAGTGATGAAGCTGAAATCAATCTTTTTTATTTTTACGTATCAATTTCTCAATTTGAATTTGCAAACACTCTAATTGATATATTGTCATTCATTTTAGGTGAATTGAGACTGTGAGATTTACTTGAAGGGGAAGGGAACACTTAGATTGGGTTAGAAGTGAGTGTAATGTAGAATGGAAACATTACAAGATATCCTTCCTTCAGAAGAAGATATTTGCTTCTTCTGTGGTCAAACCCTTATTGAGTGTCTGAACACAAGAGCTTGTGCCAGGTAGGACAGGAAGCCTAAGATGCAAGGTGCTTCTAATCTCTTACTCTGAATGAGATCTGTGGACTAATGGACAGCATGAAAAGTATGATGTAAATGCAAGTTGAGAGGCAGGGATAAAATAAAAAGAAAACTACATCATTTTAAGATAAAGGGGCAAATCTAAAAAGGCTTCATGAAGCAGAAGAAATCAGGCACATGTAAGATTCTGATAATACAGAGAGGTCAGAGTCTGTTACACAGGGAGGAACTAGTGTGGATTTAGAGAAAGAACAAGAGTAGTCATATAGGAGCATCATCTGATTTGATTAGTAAATGAACACACACAGAGTATTTTTAAATGAAAATGCAGGCTAGATCAGATTGTGAAGGGTTTTGGTGTGAATATACTAGTTGAGACTTTGTTGACAACGAGGGGCTACTGAACAGTAACGAGGGAGGAAAATTAAGAAAGGAAGAGCCTTTTCTCTCTTTTCAACACTGTCTGGCATATATGTGGCTCTTAATAAATACTTGAAGGAATCAATACACTGTCATCACAGGATCAAGGCTTTGTTGTAGGAATTCATGAGGTATAAAGGGGGTTATAAAAGAGAAAGAGGAGACCAGTTAGAAAGCTGTTGTGCTTACTCAAGCAAGAACCAATGAGAATTTAAGCTTCCAGCTGCGGGAACAGAATTAAAAGATTGTAGCAGTCGTTAATGAAGCATGATAAACACCTGTTGATTCATAGGCTATGTGAAGAAACCTTGAAAAAAAAAAAGTCAGCTTTACAACCCAAACACTGAGCCTAAGGAAAAATGAAACAATCAAAATGGTTGGTTCTAAGGTTGTAGTTGATTTTTTTTTCAGTACTAGGGATGGAACCCAGGGGCATTCTACCTCCGAGCTACACCCCCAGCCCTATTTTTTAGTATTTTTATTTTTTGAAACAGGGTGTCACTGAGTTGCGAAGGGCTTAAGTCGTGAACTGTGATGCTCTGGTCTCTGCCTCCCCAATGCTGGGATTACAAGCATGAGCCACGACACCCAGCCATGGAGTTGATTTTTTTTGAGGACTTACTGTGTGCCAGAAATTTTTCTATACATTTGAAATGAATCACATACAAAATATACGAAATCCCTTCTCTTCTTGAGTTTATATCCTACCATGTTAGAGGAAAAAAAAGGATAAAGAGATAAATAAATAATAATTAGATAAGATTAGGCTGGGAAATATTTTAATGTTGCAAGGGTATGAAATGATAAAAAAGTATAACATGAAGAAAGGTTTGGAGATGTTTACAAGTTGTCATTTCATTGGGATATGTATAGGTGTTATGGTGGGGTGAATTTTGAAGAAAGACTTGAAGAAGGTAAGGGAGTCAGACAAGGAAATCTGGGAAGACAGATATAGTCAGCCTCCACGTCCTCAGCTTCTTCACCTACAGAAGACTGAAATAATAAAATCAATGCGTCATGTAGATGTGTTTTTTTGCTTATTGCCATTCCCTAAAAAATACAGCATTTCTCTTTATATAACATTTACCCTGTATTCTGCATTGCAGCTAATCTAGAAATCCCTTACTATATACAAAGAGATGTGGATAAGTTACATGGGAATATTGCACCATTTTATAAAAGGGATTTTATCATTGCTGGATTTTAGTATTTATTGGGTCCTGGAAAAAAATTTCTCATGATTCTAAAGCAGAACTCACCTAGAAGTCATATGCAAATAAAATATGGCTGTTTATGAAAGCAGAACATCTTCAATCTCAATATCATGAGAGAGTTGGAAGGAAATTGGGGTAAACTCACCAAGTGCTTTGTGTATATATTGCTATTACTCTGAACTAAATTATGATGTGAGACTTCAATCCACAAATAATAGTATATAATAAAAACCAAAAAGAAATAAATAGAACACATGAAATGTGAAAATTCACTAAAAACAGATCATCTCCCTTGTGAAGACTGAGAGAACTTTGGGGAACGATGACATTTAATGACAAAGAGGAGGAAACATAGTTAAGAAAGGACAAAAGAAAAAGCTTTATACTCATTTGGAATGGAAAAACCATTTTTATTAGGTTTAAATCATTTACTTGCCTAGAATTTAGGTCCAGTTATGCAAATCTCCATCCAGTACTTTGCAGTTTTTGCTTAGATGAAGCAGAAAGTACTGATTTTCTAACATGAGCCTTCTATGAATCTTTAAATTCTCATTTAAAATAGAAAGAGTCAGAAGACAAAACTATGATTGTAATGATAACTTGGGAATCAACTTGACAATTTTGCTATGTTTTTCCTCATACCTGATATACCAGCCATAGAACTTGGCTCATAGAAAATCCCAGTATATGTTGATTGAAAAAATCCCAGTATATGTTGATTGAAAAAAAAATGAACAAATCTATGCCCAATCTTCAGAAAAGCATATTGATGATTTTGGCTATGCAACTAACATTTGTAAAAGAGACCTGGATAATATGATATGCCAGCTTTGATGCAGTACCTCACTCTAGTGTGAATGACATCTGCTGATTCTAGGACCTGGGTTACTTTCCCACACAGAGTAGAGTCCCCAGAAGGTCATTAGGTCCAGCTCCCTTCCTCCAGGCAGTCAAAATATAAAATATCAAAGCTAGGGATTATCTATTTTATTTTATTTCAGTGGGTTCCAGAATATTTAATATATATTTTATAACATTTTATAACATATAATTTATAATAAATGATAATCAGATATATAATGACAATCATTTATATTAAATCAAATCTCTCTTGGTGAAATTGTATTTCATTTCCAATTGTTTTTATTACATTTTTGAATATTAAGATAGTCTAACATTTAAAAGTTTTGTTGACTACAATTCTGTTAATTCTTTCACAAATAAAACCATCCACCTGTTATTACACTGAATTTACTAATATGGTACATTTTCACGGCATATCATTTATGACAGAATAAAGCTTACTCTTTGAAGCTTGATTTTCAGATTATGTATCTTAAGGAATTTAAACTTTAGATTAAGTTCTCTAGGAATTTTCCTTCTTGATTCTCCAGTAGGTGAACTGAAGACAGCACTAGCAATAGGATACAGGTTCCATACTAAAGAGGGGGGAAATGCTCTTGGTTTTTAATTGAGATTAAACACACTCACCCTGTTTTTCTGTCTATTCAGACAAGGGAGCTAAAGGCTGCGATAACAGCTTGTCTGGGTTAGAGGGTTGACTGTTTGCACTCTTGTTTGGTTTTATTCCTTAATGGGGACCAGAGTGTCAGGGGCCCTCTGTGTGAGAAGCTGAGAAGAGCAAGGTTCAGGGTGGGGCCTGGTGGGAGCTGGCTGTGAGGTATGTGTGGGGCAGCAGAGGGGGTGGGATGGAGGAGGCAGAGATCACAGAGATCAAAGAGCCATCAAGAGCCCCTCAGCCTTCCACCACAGAAAAGCCTTTGGCAACCCTTTGATGTCCAATTTACCCTCTGCCCCCAATCAGGAGTGTGTCTAGGGACTATTCAGAGTAAGGAAGGTTCAGGCAGGGCCATTTTATGAGTCTGAGGCAGATAGTATCTTTTGAGCACCTTATAAAAGAGGCGTGCGGAAAAATTACTCTAATTTCTGACCTACAGTTGCTTGACCTCTAGTGAGTAGATAAAAACCTGAGAAGCCTGACCATTCCACTTTGCCAAGGTGCTCCAACAAACAACAGAAACATTTGACTGCATCTGGTTGTGGTTTCTATCCTTAACACAGTTGTTTACAAAGTGAATCATTCTCAGGAATAAAATATCATCTGAACACATGTCATCATTTTGCCTGGCAAGGTGTCCACTCTCAGTTATGCTTCTCTATTGGCTGTCTTTTACTTCTCTCTGATCCATTGTTTGTGTTTTGCTTTCTGTACTTACAATCAATTGTGATACTTATACGTTATAGTTATACACACACATGTATATAATAACTTGTATATATATAAAGTAATTCTTAACATTCCTTAGGGAAGTAAAGGTGTTGAAGGACAAATTACTGGCTAACTAGCATTAAATCCATAACTACTGAAAGAATGACTCTGAGATTACATTACAGATATTACATGTCCTCCTTCCATAAAGTTAATATTGCTAACCCTCTTTCTTCAGTAAACCCAGGTCTGTCAACCTGAGTTTCTGTGTTTTGGCTTTATTTTCATTAGTCATTTTCCCACCTACTATGGCTGAAGACACATGTATCTCTTTTCATCCCAACCAGATGATTAGAGAAAGCAGAGAGGATCTGCAGAGGAAAATCATTTGAAACTACCAGTGGCTTTAGAAAGACATGGAAATTTGGTTAAGTGACCATCCAGTCAAGCTAGGTCAACCAGGACCATATTAACAAGTACTGTTCTTCCAGAGAATACTCTCATTCCTCTCTGGCTAAAGTACAAAGTGGAGCTGTTTTTCACATTGAAGTTATGGTAAATATCAGAATTATAACATTTTTCATCCCACCATCCTCCAAAAAAAAAAAAAATCTTCACTTTGGCATCAATCTTTTCACAAACCTTTAAGGCCAAGAAGCTTAATATAAAGGAAAATTATATAACAACAGTGGTTATCTTCAATTTGCTTACTCTAAAATACCTCTGCACCTGAAAACTCATGTATTTATTTAATAGCATAAACTTCAATTTTGAGAGACAATTCAAGACAACCAATAAAATGTGCCATGACAAGAACAGACAAATTTGGTGATTCTAATGTTCTCCCAGCTTTCAGTCATTAAAGGAAAATGGTGACATTGTGTGTGTGTGTGTGTGTGTGTGTGTGTGTGTGTGTGTGTTAGAAGAAGAGTTGTCTTATTCAACATTCTCACTGCTGTACCCCAGTATCCTGACCATACAACTTAGAGGAAAAATAATTTATTTGCTCAAGGTTTCCTTGGAGATTTGGGGTTCAGTCTATGTGAGGCTGGAGACTACAGATTTCAGAGTATGGGGCTGAAAGGCAAAAAGTGAGAGAGCACGAGGATTCACTCCATGGGAAATGGAAGCGAGAGAGGGCAAGCAAGGGGATTCAAAGACACAAGGACAATTCTCGAGCTCACACTCCCATTGACCTGGCTTCTTCAGCTACACCCTGCCACCTTAGGTTTCCACCCAGGATATAAGTGTGGTGAATACATCACAATGGATTTATCCACGGATGATATTACAACCCTAATGACTTAATCACATCAACTCAGAATATTGATACATGAGCTCTTCAGGTGACATTCTATATCTAAATATGACAGAGGTATAGACAAATTAAAGAATTTTCAGAATAATTTTCTCTTAGTAATTTATATTTCCCTTAGTTTATCTTCTTTAGCGACAAAATATGTTAGAGAGAAAATGAAAAGGTGAGTCATGTGACAGCATAATTAGGTTAAAATTATAAAATAATACTAGATTTTATAACTCACTAAGCATTTTATCAAAGATATCATGTCAGATAGAAAGTACTACATGAGTAGAGATTATAATGTATTAGAGAGCAAACTAAAATGTTATATACAATGAACTGGTTTAAAGCAAAAAATATGTTAAGTGTATGAACATATATAGGCATCTATTATCTATCTATCTATCTATCTATCTATCTATCATCTATCTATCTATCTATCTATCTATCTATCTATCTATCTCATCTATGTTTTGTAAGAAATGCCCACTTGCATTGCATTCTGTTTGGACACCAGTAAGGTTTGTAGTGGTTTCAAACTGTGCATGGGTAAAGATGAGATGCTTTGAATCATCAGGAATGTATGGAGAAGACCTAAAACTTGTGTATATGTATGTTGATGAGCATCTGAGAGAAGGGAGAGTGGAAGGGACACAGTGGGACTCAATGTGCATTCAATTTCAAACACAGGAACTGGGCCAAGAAGCCAGTGCACTTAGATATACATTAGGATTAGTAAAGGCGATCACTCTGGGGCTTTTAAGAAATGTAGCAGTGTTTAAGAGGGAACATTGAGTAATCTGCAAAAACAATCAAAGGTATGTGGAAAGGCTTGCTTGTTTTCCCAACATTTATGACCAATCATCAAGAATTTTTGCTCTGATTGCCAATGGACTTAAGATTAATGGAGAGGGTCAAAGAGAAACAGAATGTTTTGAAAAAATATGTGAATAAAGTCTGGGGAGTAGGAGAGGATATTATTATTTTTTCTTTCAGAAAGTGGGTTAATGATAGAAATCTACTTTCATAATGGTCATATTTTGGTGTATAGAAACCCTTATTTTATGATACTGAAGTTGAAGACAGGATAATCCAGTGTTTAAACATGTATGGCAAGTAAGAAACATACCAAGACTACACTATTAAAACCAAGTGAAGGGGGAGAAATTCATATTATGGGATCTTAAAGTTTCCTTTGGATTTACTGTGAAAAATGGCATGTGGAGCCTGACTTCGAAGGCCAACAGGGAACAGATGCATCAAAGTCTGGGTTATATTACATTGATCTCTTAAGGTTCTTTTATCTAATCTCCTTCTGGCTATTGCTAAGTGCAAAGGATGTGATTGCCACTTTATAAATATCAGAGATTATCCAAGCTTCTCAGAAGAAATCCATCTAACAGACATCAAAACCAACCTAGGCACTGTGTATCCTTTGTCTTTATATGGCAAAAACAGACATAAAGGCCAATCATACATTTTTCAACAGTGGATCTGTAATTTATCAACTCCAATTATTTTCACTTTTATTTTACTTTCCTGCACCTCAAAAAGCAGTTTTGAACACTAGATTCTCTAAAAGCACAGAGCCACAAAGAATATTTAGTCCGTTGACTCTAGTCTGCAAATCAACTCTGTTCTATAGGTCTAGCCATTTTTTTTTCTTTTTTTGTTTTCTCGGGTGTCGGGTGGGAGGAGACAAGATGTTATGAAGCAGAGAAGTAAATACTGTGGCACCCAAATGTTTTGTCTTTTTGCAGGAAAATAACGATATGCTTTAGAATTAAACCCATGGAACTGAGAACGATCTCTGCTATGTAATCATGGTAAGATCCTTCTGAATTTATCAATAACATTAAGGTTATAGGTTACCCCAATCCACAAAATATAGAAAATACATACTTCTCAGGGTTGCTATAAAAACTAAAGATGGCCATATACAAAATATGCAAGGTGCAGTTTCTGATGCTCAGTAAACACTGAATAAAGAGCAGCTGTTTTGTTAGGAGTATTTTTGAATGGCAAATCAAGTAAAAGATTGAGGGAAGCTGTAGGGAAAAAAATGGACGTTTTGGAGAAAAAAAAGAAAAAGGCATTGTCTTTCATTCCTAAAGAAAATATTTCGGATGAAAGGGCCAAATCAGACAAATTAAAGGGGATATGTGTATTTTTATATATTTTCTTTGCACTCTGAGTCCCAGATCCCCAGTTCTTCCTTAAAAGATACACATATTATTCTTTATTGTATTATTCTCACGTTGGAAAAGCATTCACTTTCTCATGATAAAACTTCTTTATCTTTTATTTAATGTTTTATTAATGTTTAAAAATGCATAAAATAGAGTGATATATATTTGATTAATTTCTTTCATGCAAACAATACAATGCATTTAGTATTTTTTGTTCCATAGTCACTAGGTAATTTGGTTTCTTGAGGAATATGTGTGTTTATTTATCTTTTCTCCTTTAGCTCAGTACAGATCGAATCAATACACTGGTTCCAAAACACTGTGTGCTGAACCATAGAGATTTCTATTTTTTCTGGTTACACATAGTAGGACTGATAACTGGGCTGGCTTTTGTTGTCCATATCAAAGGCTTAGTGGGAAATTACACTGCTTAGGGCTTCGCTCTGAGATTTTCTTGTATTTGCACCTTACTGCTCTTCGTCTAAACCACTTGTAATGTTTATTTGGACCTTCTTTATTCACGCGCTTGCTTTTCAATGCCAAATGGTGGAGGACAGGGTGAGGTTCCCATTTGTTTCCCCTATGGGACCTGGTTAGTCAGTGATCCTTGTTAACTGCAAACACTTAGGTCCTTACTGAGACCCCCACACTGCCTTCATTCTTGCTTCGATCCCTCCTTCTCACCAGCACTTCCATTGCATAAGGGAAGCAAGGGCTCTATTTTGATTTTTTCTCCCTCCTATGCTTTTCTGATACAGGAAGCAGGAGCATCAAATGGAAAGAATATTTCTGTGTGGGGATCCAAATTGGCCCAAGTTGACACATACTTTTCTGGATATTTATCTGTATTACTCAGGACATGATAAACCCAATTCCTGAATTTAAAAAAATACATTTGTGAGTTTATCTTCTTTTGAAAAGTTATTTTTTAGAAGAAGAATGTCAGATCAAAGGATATGCACACTTATAGTTTAAGAAAGATAGCCAGATTTATTTCCCGAAATTCATAGATATTCATCAGCAGAGTATGAGAATGTGTTTCCTCACAATCTCAGGGATGTTTTCCATTAACACCATCTTAAATTTTGACCCATCTGAAGAAACAAATGTTTTACTTTATTGTTCCTTTTATTATTATCTATTTTTTTAATGACAAAGTTAGATGTAATGTATGATATATAACATGATGTTTTGATATATGCATACATTGTGGGTTGGTTACATCAAGGTATTTAACCTATACATTACTTCATATACTGCATTTTATGAAAACACTTAAAAAATCTACTCTGTCAGACATTCACAAGTCTGCAATATATTGTTGTTAACTATAGCCTCCAAGATATACAATAATTATTCTGAAATATTCCATCAGTCTACAGTCTAAGTGAAATTACATGTTCACTGGCAAGTATCACTCCTTACCACGACCACCACCAACAACAGCACCACCTTCTAGCCTTTGGTAACCATTAGTTTACTGTCTTTAACTGTGACTTCAATAATATATAACCCATGTATAAATGTAGCTGTATAATTTTGTACAAGTTACTAGACATCTATGAGCTTCCTCTTGCTTCTTGCAAAGACATGATGAAGGTACTGACCTCCAGAGTATAAGAATCAAAGACTATAAAAATCTTGGCACAGTGTCTGGCTCCTAGAAGGCATTTGTCCAAAATGGTGTAACTGTCTAGTTCAGAGACCCATACTTAACTCCTACACAGCTGAACAAAAGTCTGAGTAGTTCAATTGAAGAACTATGTAGATATTTTACATTAATATCTTATTTTCAAATATGTTTTAAAATGCTAAATTACACTGTTGTTGTCTGTGCCTGTGGCTCTAAATGGCATAACTTAGGGTAAATTATAAATAACAGTGTTTCTTCATAGTCTAGTGGCTGGGAAATCCAAGATCACAGCACCAGAGGTAATGTGCTCCGTGAGGGTCTGTTTCATAGATGGTGTCTTCTTGTGACATCCTTGTATCCAAGGAAAGGAGGGGATTTGGGTGATGTATCATGTATGCATCCACCATATTGTACCCCATTAAGATGTATGACTACAATGCATCAATAAAAATTTAAAGAAAAGAAAAGGAGGGGAAAAATTTAAAGAAAAGAAAAGGAGGGGAAAGGACTAAACAGGTTCCTTCAAATTCTTTTATAAAGAAACTGATCCCATTAATTAAGGCAGAACCCTCATAACTTAATCACCTCCTAAAGGGCCTCAACGTTTAATACTACTGCACTGGGATGAAAAATCAACATGAAGTATTGAAGAGACAAAGACATCCAAACTTCAGCCCATGACTAATCAAATTTCCTTCCTAAAAGACTACTTGGCATTTTCTTTCTTTTTTAAAATTTTCTTTTGTACTGGAGATGGAACCGAGGAGCTTTCTACCTCCAAGCTATACCCCAGCCCTATTTTTATTCTTTACTTTGAAACAGGGTCTCACTGAGTGGCAAAGGGAAATGGTGACCAGTTACATGTGACCATGAGAACTCTCAGTCCTTGTTCTTGTGAAAAGTAGCTTTAGAAATGGTGACCAGTTACATGTGACCATGCAACTGCTCAATTGTGTGTGTGTGTGTGTGTGTGTGTGTGTGTGTGTGTGCTACTAAAGATTCAGTTTAGGAGTGTTCTTAATCTATGCTACATCTGTTTTTTTTAAAACAATATTTCTCGAGCTGAGCGTGATGGTGCATGCTTGTAATCCCAGCATTTAGGAGGCTGAGACTGGAGGATCGCGGTTTGCGGACAGCCTCAGCTACTTAATGAGGCCCTCTGCAACTTAGTGAGACCCTGTTTCAAAATAAAGAATAAAAAATAGAGCAGGGGGTGTAGCTCGGAGGTTGAATGCCCCTGAGTTTCATCCCCAGACCCGAAAACAAACAAACAAAAAACCAAACAGGATTTCTCTAAATTGCTGAGGACCTTAGTAAGTTCCTAAGGCTAGCCTCAAGCCTTCACTGGGATTACAGGTGTGCACCACCATGCCCTTCTTCAATCATATATATATATATATATATATATATATATATATATATATATATATACATATATATATATACATATATATATATAGTGTGTGTGTGTGTCTGTGTGTGTGTGTGTGTTTGTGTGTGTGTCTGGTGATGGAACCTAGGGGCGTTCGACCTAGGTCAAATTTAGGAAATTTTATCTCCAAGATACACATCTGGCCCTTTTTTAAAATATTTTTTGTTATTAAAAAGGTCTTACTAGGTTGCTGATGGTCTCTCTACTTTCTAAGACCGTATTCAAATATGTAATCCTCCTGTCTCAGCCTCCCAAGTATAGGGTTTATAGGCATGCACACCATGCCTGGGTTGTTTAGTCTTTTAAACAATTAATAATATTAATAGTAACAATGTTATCAATACAAGAAAAAATATATAATGCTTATTACATCTCAGACCTTGTTCCACGTGATATATATATGATATATATATATCATATGTATATGTGTATATATACATATATATATGTATGTCATATATATATGTATATATATATATGTATCTCACATGTATACAAGTATATATACATATACATCTATACAAGTATACATATGTATATATATATATATATATATATATATATATATATATATACACACACACACACACAGAGCCGGGCCACATTTAACAATTGGCATAAGTTTCTGAGAAATGCACTGTCGGGTGGTCCAATCACTGTGTGAACTTCATAGAGTCTACTTACATATACAAGGATGGCTGCAGTATCACTAGGTGATATAATCTAATGGAACACCATCATGGATATCTCCATTTGTTTCAGATGATGTATTAACAAATTTCAAAACTTTGGTAAAATGGACATAGGTACATTTTATTTGCTTAAAAGTATCTGATGTATAGATGTCAGACATGAAAGGTATATGTATGAGGTATAGATGTCATACATGGAAATACATGGAATGCCCATTTTTCTGAAGCTCATAGAGCTAGTCAATAGTAAGGTCTAAAATGTGAGTCTCTGAGGTCTTTAAACATCTGTCCTTTCTTTGAATTTCCCAGATCTTATTCTATGAGAGCCATCTCATTTTTTTTTTTACCAGAAATATAAATGTTTAAAATAACTAGAGGAAGTCAAGTTGATCAGCTATACTTTCCTACCATTATGGGGTCTTTTAAAATTCCACCTTATGATTTATTATCTTCCCAACTAAATTATTTCAGAATAGGTCCTACAAATTCAAACAGAAATCAGCTGATCGAAATTTTACCCTATTTAAAATATCCTTTAAGCTGGGCGTGGTGCCGCACGCTTGTAATCCCTGCACTTGGGAGGTGGAGACAGGAGAATCACACAGGTTCATAGCCAGCCGCGCTGGCTTAAGAGACCCTGTTTCCAAAATATAAGAAACTATAAAATAGGTCTGGGAGGGTAGCCCAGAGGTAGAAGGGCTTCCAGGAAGCCTAGTACCACACACACACACACACACACACACACACACACACATATATATATATATATATATATATATATATATATATATATAATCTGGTTTAAGAAATGATTTAAGACAATGACCTCAGAAACGTTGCATTTTTCTATCTAAAATCGAAAGAGAAATGACAGTGCAAAAAGGATTTACAAATATTTTCTGTTTCTTTGAACTCTTGACTCTGGCTTCTTGAGAAAGAAATATAATGCTGAAATTAAACTTTCCCTGTGAGACCAAATGGTAGAACAATATTTTTTTATTTTCCAACTCTCTTTTAGAGGGGCCACCGAGGTGAGATGATTTTAATCTCTGGGCCTTTCTTCAGAAATTGCCAGAAAGGATGCTAAAGGTGGCTAATTGTACTGGATGGGAATAGAAGAACATGCAGAACTGAGTAGAGATAACAGCCTCTTGTCATTCTCTGCACAAAATGGCCTACTTCTTTTGGCTTGAATGTATTTTTATTGGGGCACTGTAACCTCACATCATAATGAAGTTCAGAGCGATAGGTGCTCCACAGCCCAGCATTTGTTGAGTTTCCCCCACCCTCCTCCTTCCCCTTCCCAATACATGATATTAAGATTTACATTGATAATTGTGGATATGTACATAGCATCAATGGAAGTGTTTGCTTCATTTATTCTCCACCCCTAATCCCACTAACCTTAACCAGATCCTCTACATTGCTTCATGTGGTTTTTCCACCTTTATCTAGAGACCTCATATATTCCAGTGTCTTCCTAGATTCCATATATGAGAGAAAACCTATGACCCTTTACTTTGTGTGACTGGCTGATCTCACTTAGCATAATGAAATAACCTACTTCTGCTTGTACCTTTTATTTACTCCCAGGCTGATCTGCTGACTCACAAGGCAAAATCCCTGCATCACATTAACAAATGTAGGATGTGTTGGATTGGTCTCCATCTCAGGCTAAGCCACCAACCATTTGAGTGGATTTTCTTAAGCCAGTTGCCTTAGTATCACCTTTCACTGATCCGCCTCTTTGAAGGGTGTGCTTACCATTGCAACTCATAGCAATTGATCATATTACAGTATATTTTCCAAATTTAAAATCTATTATCTCCTTCTAGTGTGCATGTATGTCTACAAAAGTTTGTATCCCACTATGATGTATGAATACAGTGCACCATTAAAAAAAATCTATTATCTCCTATACTTTATCTTATAATAAGCTGCTCATGGGAAATAGAAAGAGGGACAGATTCCATGGAGATGCTTAAGAGCTTCTTCATTTGAATATCAGATAAATTTCTCTAGGAACTATAACTTTAAAGTTTTTGTACTCAAAAGTAATCACTGGTATCACCAAAACAATCTTTAGTGTGTGTGTTTGTGTGGTACTAGGGATTGAACCCAGGGGTGTTCTACCTCTGAGCTACGCCCTTAGCCCTATTTTATTCTTTATTTTGAAGAATAAGTGTCACTAAGTTGCAGAGGGCCTCGCAAGTTGCTGAGGCTGGCTGTGAACCTGTGGTCCTCCTGTCTCAGCCTCCCAAGTACTGGGATTACAAGCATGGGCCACCAGACCTGGCCAAAACAATCTTTTTTTTTTTTTTTTTGGTACTGGGGATTAAACCCAGGTCCATTCTTCCTCTGAGCTACACCCCTACCCTATGTTTTTAATTCTTTATTTTGAAGCAGGGTCTCACTGAATTGCAAAGGACCTCACTGAGTAGCTGAGGCTGTTCAGGAGCCACTATCCTCCTGTCTCAGTCTCAGAAATGCTGGGATTACAAGCGTTTGCCACCATGCCTGGCTTCAAAGCAATCATTTAAAAAAACATATTCAGTAAATCCACATTGTATCCTTTGAATGATTGTACCATAAAGTTAGATTTTCTTCGTGTCACATAACTTGTTTAAGACAAATTTTCAGTGACTTCTATTGTAATATTCATGACCATAGCACTGGGACTAATAAATCTTTATCACCTGATTCTGTAGGGGAATAAATGCCCTGATTTGTACCATTTGTCCATTTCTGTTGGAAAAACAATATTATCATAGCCAATTTTAAGCTACTAACATATCACTAAAGGAAAAATTGGGAAAAGATGTACACACTATCAAATAGTATTCAATCAAACAAATCTGATAGATGTATAATCTTAGGATCCTAGGTAATAGAAAAATAATTAAAGTTTAGAACTATAAATAATAAATATATAGTATCAATGTTAGCAATATTATTAATGGTATTGATATTAATACTATATTATAAAGTTGTAAACATTAATACTATGAGTATTATGAATAAAATAAGTCACAAAGTGCAAAAGTAACATTTATTTTTATTTTTAAGTATTTAATTGTAATTTCATTATGTTTATTTATTTATTTATATTTGTTTACTCTCCATTTATTCACATTTCATGGATTTGTTACACTTCCTCGGTGGGATCATTCAAAAATAATGCAAATTGAGATTATATTTTCTGACAACTCAAGTATTTTAGTTATAGAAAAAAATCCTATTTGAAGTAAAAGTGAACAACTTAACCCCTTTATTGCTGAGTTCTACCTCTCCCTTAGAATTGTATCTGCATGAAATGGAATTCTTAGACCTTACCATGAGCACTAGGGGCCAAGAGCACTCGGTGGCCTGTGCTCAGAGCACAGGACTGGAGGAAAAGGCCAGTTTTGCCAGCTACTTTCATCTGCAGGCACTACGGAACAAGTCATTTTCCTTAAAATTCTCACTTCCAGAATGAGAAGTCTCCAGGCTGAGCCAGCCATGTGATTTGCACCTAGTATAGCTAACAGCTAATACTGCTCTGAAGATTTAACAATTAGCTCCAGTACCTATTATCCTCGGAAAGAAATAGAAAGATGTCCATGGTGGAAATCTGGAATGGGCTCTGGAACAAGAGTGTTATCTGGTCTGGCAAATGGATAGTGCTTTAAAACAATGGTTCAGGAGTCAGTGATAGTATACTCAGCTTTTCTAGTATCTTGGATGAATTGCTTACCTTCTTCATATTTGTTTCTTTTAAGAAAGAAAGGTGATTCTGGTGAGATGAATTCACATAGATGTTGAGACTTGAAATAAGATTCTGTTTGCATACCTGTTACTATGTAAATAAGCAATTGGTAAGTAATAGTGGCTATTATTATTGTTACACAAGTTCAGCTTACGTGATTCCCAAACTTTTTGGCTTCCTTTTCCTTTTTCACACACAAAAATATTACTCAGCGTCACTCTGAACATTTCCATCATCCTCTAGTTTTTATTCAATGGTGCCTCCCTTTTGCACCCCTGGGCTAGCCCTGCACCTCCCCACAGGGGGCAGTGTCTGGGACTTTGGGAATCTATGACTACTAGACCAATGGATGCTGTGAAATCTTATCAACTTATTTCTAGTACAGATCTTAGATTCTTTACATGTAAAACAAAGAGTTGCATACAAAATGACTTATAAGACTCCTCCCAGTTCTCAGATGAACAATGATGAAGAACTATTCCTTTTTAAGTCAGATGGCCCAATTGCAGACCTTGGCTCTCTCTACACAAGCTGTGTAGCGTAGAACCATTTAATTTTTCTCATTTGTCTTTTATTCTTTATCTGGAAAGCAGGAAGTAACACAGGAATTTATTGCATAGATTGTTTTTAGTATTAAAATGAAGCGACTGCTGGGCGTGGTGGTGCACGCTTGTAATCCCAGCATTTGGGAGGCTGAGACCTGAGGATCGTGGTTTGCGGACAGCCTCAGCTACTTAGTGAGGCCCTCCGCAACTCAGTGAGACCCTGTTTCAAAATAAGGAATAAAAAATTGGGCAGGGGTGTAGTTTGGAGGTCAAATGCCTCTGGGTTACATCCCCAGACACGCAAATAAAATAAAAAATAAATAAAGCAAATCCTCACAAAGTTCTTAGCCTAGTGTTTGGAAATATTGAGTACTCAAAACTAAGATATTTTGTTAATAGCATTAGTGTTAGTATTTATCTAACTAGTATTAATACTAGTGTCAATAGTACTAGTATTTTCGCTATTGCATATATCACTAACATAATATATGGTATTATTGTACCATGACATACTATGCACTATATAATATATAATAGTGATATTACTAATAGTATTAGCATTTATTGTTATCATTGCTATTATTTGATATTACTAACATTAATAATCTTAGCATTATTAACACAATGAAGCAGAAAGGTACACACATTTCTCTGTACATGATTTCTCTTCATGAGCTAAATTTGCATCGAAGATCATCCCATAATTTATAAAAAATTAATATTCATAATAAAATATGTAATTTTAAGAACAAAATAGCTAATATTATTAAGCAGTTTATAGGTGTCAGCCAATGTAGTAAACACTTCACTGTCTCATCATTTGCAAATATCTATATAGGTTGGGAAGATTATAAATATTACTAAACTCAACCCAATGTCTATATCTTAATATCTATAATATCTATAGGTTGGGAAGATTATAAATATTACTAAATATCTTAATATCTATAGGTTGGGAAGATTATAAATATTACTAAACTCAACCCAATGTCTAGAACAAAAGAAGCATGCATAAAGAATAGCTAGTAGTAAAGATTTTAACAGTGACAATAAAATCTACTTTATAGGATGACATAATATATACTGTTTAAAAAGTGCTTACCATATTGCTTACTGCAGAATAAATGCAAATTAATGGTGGCTATTATTCTTACATAATAAAAAGAAATAATGGGCATTTGCCATTTCATATCAAGTTCTGATTGAGAATCACTTGGTGTTCAGGGTAGAGGTTGCAAAACAACTCAAAATACAGAACTCGAAGGCATTTTGGAAGGGACTGCTACTGCGCCATGGCCTCTGGCCCCTGCAGTGTAGGTGGCGCAAAATGAGGATCTTTCCTGTTGTATGAGAAATAGTACTTAACTTGCAAGCAGTAGAGAGAAGTCTCCAGCAGGGCTTCTTCTTGGAGCTGTGGAAGTGTTGGACATTTCCAGCAGTAGGTTATGAGAGTTGCTATTGTAGGGAAGGGGTGTCAGACTAGCTTTGGTACAAGCTGGCAATTCTTATAATTATTCTTTCTACTCTAGTGGTATTGAGACAACTAGGTCTTTAAAGAAATCTCTTGAAAGCGATGATTTTGTTATTGTCATTTATTGGTTTGATGAGACCATGTGTTTGGACATTTAAATTTTTTTTGTTGGTGGTCTATAGTATTTCAATGCATACTGTTAACTTTAAAGATGTCAAAAAACATTATTGAATTAATAAGGATCCTCTTTTTATATGTTTTTTGTGTTTGTTCATTGTACTTTTTATGAATCATTTTAATAACTTCTTATAAGTTACCCACGACACAGCCCATATGGCCTTCTGACCTCATACATAGCAATAAACAGGGGCACAGGGTTATAAAATGAAATCTTTCAGGATGCTCTAGTGCCTTATCCTATCACTCCACAAAGGAACAGAGTGAGCTGATCCAAGTGGCCAGATAGGATATGAGAGTGATCTCATTTTCTCTCTTGGCATGGACTGCCACCTCCTTGGAAAAAAATTACTTAATAAACTCTGGCTTTCCTTTTCAATGGTTTCATAAAATGTGTGTTAGCTTTTTAAAACAAATTTAGAATCAAGGCCGTATAAACCTGAGAACAGAAATACCCAAATAGATCTATGGGGAAATAAAATTCTTTAGGAGAAGAATTTTTCTGGAATATCTGAACATGTCTCAAACCCAGGGTAGAGTTTTCAACCAAGGAAGGCATTGTAAGTATATTCACAGAAATATAAACTCTATGGGCAATCCCAGAAAGATAAATGAAATTAATATATAGAACACACACATGTGTTTATGTAAGTTGGTAGATATGAAAGAACATAAATATATTTATATACATGCACATAAAATTTTCACCATACCAATAAAAATTGTAATTAGAAATGATAACATTCAATTTTGCTCATTAAATTTGAAAGATTAAACAAGCAATGACTGCTACTCTTAAAAAATGTAGTGAAATGGATTGTTTATCAATTCTATAGATAAAAAAGTAAACTTTTATCATCTTGTAAAGACTATTTGGAAGGAGAATCAAACACTTCAAAATATACATAATGTGTGTTCTGGATACAGTAATTCCTTATCTATGACTGCTCAGGAAAGGTAAAGAAACTCATGAATGTCCTATTTTTCTTTTTTTGGTGGTAATGGGGTTCCAGGAAACCCGTCTACCTCCGGGTTACACTCCCAGACCTATTTTTATATATTTTTTTAAATTTGGAAACAGGGTCTCTTAAGCCAGCCAGGCTGGCTTTGAACCATTGCGATCCTCCTGTCTCTGCCTCCCAAGTGGGGGGATTATAAGCGTGTGCCACCATGCCCGGTGAATGTCCTATTTTTAATGGTACTAAATGAAAACTACCTACATATTCAATGATAGTTAACAATACTAAAAATATTTTCTGGGATATGTAAACATATTAGGGTAAAATAATAAGAATAAAAATTATTTAGAGAGTTTTATAATCCTAACTATTAAAATATGTGAAAAATACCCAAGAATGAAGTTATTTTTGACTAATGGGATTATGTGTCATTTTTATTTGAGTATTTCTTTAATGTTCTTCCTAGAGTATATAATCAGAAAACTTAAAGCATCAAAGAGTATTCAGTGTTCATATGAGAAAAACACCCAAAAATATACATGGAAAAACACAATGGAGAAAACTAAGAACATAAGAATTAAAAAAAAAAGTAAATGGGGTTGACTTTTTCATAATTAACTGCAGAATTACGTTTATTTTTATATAATTTAAAATACACAGTGTTCATCTTGAGATAAAAATCCAAGAGAAAAATAATTTAAATAAGAAGAAAGTGTTATTTTTGTGCTTTTATTTGTGCCTTATCATCTCACATCATAATGTAAATCATGTTGACAATAACATACATGCACAGAAAATGTCATTTTTTTTAAAGGAGAGTAGTTTAAAATTTGGGGTTGAAACATATAGAAATCTGCCTTTGAATGTGTTTAGTATCTCAAGGTAAAATGAACTGTTAATTCTACACTGACTGTTACTGTACGTCTGGTCCTTGTGCCTTAAAACCAAAGCTATAGTGGAGAATGGAGAACACGAGAAGAAGTTGTACATTGCTTTGCAATCGGAGCTCAACTTCTTTTATGATTACATGTTTGAAAATAAAAGTGCAAATCTTGTTTCTCCATTCACAGAAACTAAGCATTGAAGCCTGCCAAGCAATTACTCTGGACTTCCTGTTCAGAATAGCTTATCAACATCACACAGCAAACTCAGCCTGCTCATTCTCAGCTTCTTTACAAGTTTCCTTAAGTTATCCCAATGCTAAAATTTAGCATTGTGCAGTCCTTGTGGTCGAAATGTCACAGTTGACACCAGCTAACCTTTGTGAACGGACGAATAAATGAAAGTCTCGGGGCAACAATTGTATATCAGCAACAAATTTTTAGGTTAGCTAAGGTTTTCTTTATTTTAATCCTCATGATGTTTATTTTAGAGTGATACTCATCTTTTTTCTTATGTCATAGGCAATATTTTATAAGATGTTTATAAGATTTTCTGCTTGGGCTGGAAACATTCACTGCTACACAGGCAATGGTGCCTGTTGGCACAGGAAATGGTGTGTGGGGTGAAATGCAAGCTGTGAAGGGCAGCTTTCTTTCCTCCTTCTTCCAAGCCCATTTTTCACTTTTTCTCCTTGTTTTTGACTGTTTTTCATATATCATACCTTTGCCCAACATTATCTTTCTTAATTTCAGAAACAGTTGTTTTCTTGGGCCTTTTAATGAAAAGCATGTCTTTCTAGAATATAATCAATATAACTTTTCTTTTTTGTTGTTTTTTGTTTGTTTGTTTGTTTGTTTGTCTTGTGACACTAGGGGTTGAACTCAGAAACATTCAAACTTTGATCTAAACCCCCAGCGGATTTTATTTCTAATTTGGAAACAGGGTCTGCCTAAGTTGCAGAGGGCCTCGATAAATTGTCAATTGTAGAGGCTTGCTTTGAATTTGCAATCCTCCTGTCTCAGCCTTCCTAGTACTGGGATTACAAGCATGTGTCAATTTGTCCAGTTTTCAATATGACTTTTCTAATTGCCATTTTCCCTTCTATTTTTATTTTTTCAATCACATAATATTGGACTCCTACTATAGGCCTTGACAAAGAGCTAGATGCTTAGAATATAACAGTGAACAAGATAAGGTCCTCTGTCTTAAAATATTTATAGTGCGAAGTCATAGAGAAATAAAGAACTATTGAGCAGAGCACTATCACTGCTCCTGTGGTAGAAGGGAAGACAGTGTGCTATCAAAGCATCCAGTGGGACACTTTAGCCAGACATGGGGGAAAAAGAAGTGGTCTTATTTATGAAATGCTGAGTCATTGGGACTTGGGTTTAAAGAAGAAAGAGAAAGTAGGAATCAAGTGTACTTGGTAGCATTCAAAGAAAAAGAGGAAGAAAAGGGATAACGTGGCTTGTTCAATAATTAAAAGAAAATTTAACTATACCTTTCTAAGGGCACGTTCCTTATTAAAGAATTTGAATATATCTTCAAGGTTATAGATACCAAGAAAATGGCATGACTCTGTTATCATTTTAGGTTAGTATGAAGAATGAATTGGAGAAACATGATTGCATAGAAAAAGCTCAATTGGGATCTTGTTGTGACAGCTCAAGTCATAGATGGTTGTATAGATTGTAAAAGCATTTAACATCAGGTGGGCTTGGTAACTCAGAGAAGTTTTTGAGATGAGGGCAAGAGGCAATCATGAAAACTAGGAGGCTTATAGATTAAGCTACTGAAAGATCAGTGGATGTCATTCATTGAAATTCAGAGCACAGACAGAGACAGTTTGTAGAGATGATAATATGACTTTAGTTTGCAATATATTGAGTATGAAATTCTTGTCAGCTACACAAATAGAGCTATTTAATATGCAGTTGAATATAGAGATCTGATACTCAGGAGAGATATCTGGATTAAAACAGTT
This sequence comes from Muscardinus avellanarius, assembly GCF_963383645.1. Lineage (NCBI taxonomy): Eukaryota > Metazoa > Chordata > Mammalia > Rodentia > Gliridae > Muscardinus > Muscardinus avellanarius. The sequence goes on along the minus strand of NC_137789.1, from coordinate 20,274,418 downwards.
TTTTATGATTGAAGTCAAATGAATATATCACCTAGGGAGTATATACAAATTGAGAAGAAGGCCTAGGAGAAGGTCCTGGAAACAAGGAGAGAGCGCATTTCAAGAAAATGGTCATTACTTTCCAAGAGGCTGGTATAACTTTCTCAAGAGCAGTTTTAGTGCAGTATACAACAGGAGTACAATCCTGATAGCAGTGTGCTAAAGGAACCCGATTAGATGTAGGACTAACATGGTTGATTTATATGGATATTTGGGGAAGATTTAATCCTAATAAACTGAATTCTCCAAGTTGTTTTTGAAAACCGAGAAAACACTGGCTAAGTGAGTGAGCTCACTGCATGAAGTTGATATGGTACCCACAATATAATATATCCCCTCGTGATGAGCCTACTGAATGAGAGGAACAGAAAGGCAGTATTCCGGCTGTGAGTGCATACTTTCCATAAACAGAGAAATAAAATGTGTAGTTTCTTCAAGCACAGTAAGTTTAGAAATAAATCTGAGATTAGTAATCAAATCTCACGTCAGAGGAAAGAGAGTCATTTTAGCAAAATTAAAATCTCCCTGCAGCAAAAAACTTTCTCTTTTCAGTTATATTTTGTAGTTTATTAAAATAGATATTTCAATTGTTTGAATTATCTGATAATACAGTCTGATAAGGGTTAGTAAATAAACAGAATTTAACCCGACTCTTTAGTGTCTACATTTGCTAAATTTCACATTGGGTAAAATCATTGTAGACCTCTGAGTTATCATCCTGAAAAAGGAAGTAAGTGGATATTTTTTCCTGAGGATAAGATAGTGGTTTTTCCCTAAGAAAAATAAAGCATTTAATTCTGAAGAGCAATGAACAACAAAAAGTTTACTCAAGCAGAATAAATATATGCAGTCACTGGAGATTGACAAAGATTAGTAAACAAAACACACAAATAGATCCCTACCCATAAATCTTAAAGAACATAGTGCTTCCCAAAGAAAGAAGAATATTCAGTAGTTATTTGTTCTTTTTCTTTGAATAATAAATATTAATACAATATGGCTGGAGAAAATTACAGTATTTAGTTTTCCCAAGATGGTTTGGGAATGTGTAGTTAACTGGAGATCACTGCCAGCTGTTTCCTCAGGATAGAAATATCCCAAAACCAATTTAAAAATGCTTCTTACTTCTACTTGGGAAGATATGGGAGGCAAAATCACTTTATGACTGCTTTTGAAATTTCATGGATATTGAAATCATTCTAGAAGTGACTAAGTTTTCTAAGAGGATCATTTGCATTCCTTAGTGAATCTAGTCTGTCTTTCTTCAAAATAGTGGTTGAGCCGGAACAGGAAGAAAGACCCTTTCCTTTCTTTATACAATGCACTTTATCCCAAGATCTCTGAGCACACACATTAACTCATGATCCAGGACCTTTAAAACCGTGACAGAGGTTTAATGAGATGTCTACTCTGCATATGGTAACAAGGTTTTTCTGGAAACCTTGGATGAAGTGAATGAGACATGACGAGGCTGCCAGCAAGTTTGCAGATGAGCCAAGGATAGCAAACAAGATTTCGGCTTTACTGTTTTAACCAACAGATGCACAAGAAGTCATAGATATTAAAGAATTAACATGTCAGTCTGAGATGTGGTCTAGGAGAAAAAGCATTTCATGGAAGCTTGCCTGTGCTGGAACTGGAACTGGTTGCTCCACTTGGGGGTGCTTGGTGGTATCATGTTCTCCATCTGACATGAACTGATTTCTCCTATTCCTTCTTGATATGGTATTCTAAGTGTCTATGAAACTTACCCTGGAAAATAGTTCCTGGCTGAAAATGAGAGCAGTACAAAATATTTGTAGAAATTGCCTGGCTGTTATGTATCTCTTCTTTCTTCGCAATGATTTTTACTGAGTTTTACCTCTTAGTCTATAGTTCTCAAAACTAGCTGGTGTGTGTGTGTGTGTGTGTGTGTGTGTGTGTGTGTTGTTTCTTTCTTTTTTAATGTCATTATGGTTGCTTGTTAGTTTGTTAGTTTTTTGCTTTGGTAATGGGAATGGAACCCAAAGGTATTCTACCTCCAAACTACACCCCCCACAGTCTTTTTTATTTTTAATTTATTTTCAAACAGGATCTCACTAAGTTGCTGAGGGCCATTCTAAATTGCTGAGGTTGGCCTTGAATCTGTGATTTTCTTGTTTCAGTCTCCCAAAAATTCGGGTTACAGGCACACGCCAACATGCCTGGCTTTTATTTCTTTTACATTGTAATTTCTCTAGTTACTTTTCAACAGATACTACAAGTAAAATCAGTTATTTAATTAGATTATTAAACAATTAGCCACAGTTCATTTCTTTCTCCAGGGACAAAGAACATAGATAAATAAAAGCAGAATGACTAAAAAAGGCAGTCCTGGAGTCTTAAATCCCAGGAATAAAACTCAGCTCTGCAATTCATTTAGTATGTGACTTGGGACAAATTAATTAATCCATTAAAGCTCCAGTTTCCTCATTGGGGAAATGGGGACGATGATACGCTACCAATAATAGGCACTTTCGAGGAAAGTAAGTGAATATAAAGAATTTAGCACAGTGTCTACTATACAGAAAACAATCTTGTATTTTCTCTTTGCTTTCTTACTGATAGATATCTATGCAGAATTCATTCTGCATAATCCTATGTGTCTTGGGCTGGAAGCCCAGGGACTGTAATTCCTGAGATCTGGTTAAAAATACTTCAGTGAGAAAAACTGACATGAAATTTTAAAGACAGCATGAAATAGAAGTTGATAGAACTCCTCTTCTAGAGGCAGCAGATATATAAGCTTTGGCATTAGACAAACAACAGGTTCTACCTGTGCCTTACAGGAATTCCCCTGATAATTACAGTTTTGATGTGGTAGATAACTAAGAGCATTGGCAGTGTTTTCCTGGAATTTTTAATATCTTAACTTTTGGAAAGAAAATAATAGTTAAACTTTACTTCTTCATGCCCATTTATATGAGCATCTAATTAATTTCCTGACTTAAATGCTTTCTAACTAGTACTTTCTACTTTCTGGACTATTAGATGATATATTTTCTTTTTGATTGCTTGACTATTAAATTTTTATACATTATTAAATAAGAAAGAGAGGAAGGAAAATAATAGTATGCTTATAACTATCAACATTAAGGTATTTACTCAAGTGGCAAATTTTTAGTAAATACTCTCTACCCCATCTATAATTTAATCTTGCCCCCATTTTTAGTGTTTTCCATAACAATGATCTTACATATCTTGTTCATTTTATTTCTTCCTAGACAATTGCTAGTCTCACAAGGATAAGAATGTGGGATTTATTCCCTGTTGAACATCCAGCTCTTCAAAGAGTGTTTTAAGAGTACTGCGTGCTCAACAAGTAGGTGTTGTGTTAGTGAATAAACCACTTGTTACCTGCCAGATTTCTTCTAAGTGTTACATGTACATAATCTTGCCTAATCTCAATTAAAACCTACTTACTGTCTATTCTATTATACCCAACTTGTGTGTCTAAGGTTTATAGCAAAACCTTAGACACACAAGGGCTAGAACAAGATTTTGGACTCTGAATGACTCCCAAACCTCTGTAATTTACCATGATGCACATTTAATATCTCTTACCTGAATCTGGAATGTCCCCAGTCCAGTGATATCCAGAGGTGAGGCTTTAAGGAACTGATTGAATCCTGAGGGTTTTGGTCTCACCAGTGAATCAATCCTTTGATAACTGGATGATGGACCATCGAGGTTGGTGGAAACTCTAGGCTGGTGGACACAGTTGGAGGAAGTAGGGTCTGGGGGCATGCCCTTGGGGAGCACATCTTATCCATGGATATTACCTCACTTTACTTCTTGACTAAGTAGCTTTCATCTACCATGCAGTTCCACTATGATGCCTGCCTTTGCCTTGTCTTAGTCCCAAAGACCATGGGCTGAAGCCTCTGAAACCATGAGATAAATAAATAGTTAATCCTTTAAATTTCTCTGGTCAGGTACTAGGTCCATCAATGAAAGGCTGACTGACATTTCTCTACTATTAAAGAATGTGCTTGGTAGTGCCTTGAAATGTCATAAGAATATCATATATGTTATATATATATATATATATATATATATATATATATATATATATATTCCATGGACTAAATGAGAAAAATTGAACCCAAGAAAGTTAGGTAATTTTTACAAGATGATATAATAACTATGCGTTTTTGGTCAAATCCTCTCCAAGATAGGTTTGCCATTTAAGTCCCGGGACTATGCATCCAACCAAACTAGGGAACTTTTCAAAGCTCACCAGTTGATTTGTTCTTAATTCAAATAAGGTATATGAAGAAAACTGATGATGTATATACTATACTTGAGTAAAACTAGAAATATAGACTTAAACCTACATGTACTCTTATTAGAGCAGGGATATTTTAGTATATGGGAGGTCATATATTAATATAATCTTTGTTATGGCAAATTACTTCCATTAAGCAATAACTGTTTCCAGGGTGTGAGCTTATTTAGTTTATAATTGGACACAGTGTAAGCACCATGCCCCATTTGCAAAGCACAGCAAAAGCAAAACAGCTGTTTAATATGGGGCAATTTTATAAGATGAATGAACAGCTCATCTTGTCATGGGACAGAACAATTTTATAAGACCATGCTTGGAAAAGCAAGTTGAATTGTGCCTGTTTTTTTTTTTTTTTGGTTAGGCAAACAAAACAAACAAAAACCACAGGCAGTACTACATCTTAGAATGTCTCTGCTTATGGCTACTTCTTTGTAAGAAATTCTACCCTCTATTCATTGGTCATATAAAACTAGGCGGGAGGGTTCAGTCAAAAAAGGATAAGATGCTAGATATAGTCACTGTAATTTCTTTTAGGCAAAACAAAACAAAAACCTCACACACAAGGCAGTAACTACAGATAAGTATTCATTGATTTACCCCCAATCCTATTTTTTAGTCTTTTTATTTATTTCTTTAAAGAGGGTCTTATTGAGTTGCTAAGGGCCTCGCTAAGTAGCTGAGGCTGTCTGCGAACTGTGACCCCCCGAATGCTGGGATTACATGCGTGCACCACCACGCCCAGCCTTGTTCACCCACTTCTATGCAAAGAAGACTGTGGTTCAGAAATCAGTTATCTTTTCGCATCATTATTCCATTTATTTCTAGATACCCAAGATATTAACAGTCCAGTCATTAAAATGTGAAAACTTGGAACTTGTGGGTAAAAAAAAAATTATTTTTAATTTTCCTCAAACTTATAGAAGAGCTGTAATCTTGGTCTTTAAATGATTCACGTTTAAAGGCCTAATCTAATGCACTGGACTTTTACATCATATTATATAATATTTATCTGTGCCATAGTCATGTGCTTAGCTTGACAACTCTTTCATTTACAGGAATAAAGTGATTCTAGTAATCAAAGAAGCATTTATTTTTCTATGTAATAGTAGTTGTTTAATATGGTCATGTCATTGAGAAGTTTTATGTAGCAGAAAATTGAGGTCATTAGGGAAAGGAGGTATAGCTTAGTATCTGTATTTATAGGAAGATTTCTAGACTGAGAATAAGAAGATTCAAGCATTGCCTTGTGTTGTTCCACTAATTAAGACTATAACAACATATAGTTCATTTACTCTTTTGGTTTTCAGTTTTTCTATAAACATGGAAATATTCAAGTTCTAAGGATATATTAATTTATCTTACCAAAAGAAAAGACAAAACAGTGACAAAAAATTTAAGATTAAGTAAGTTAAAATGTTTAGTTTGCAAGTCAGATTTTTATATGTCATCTATTAGGCCAAAAATGACCAAGAAAGCCAAGGACAGCACAGCTTATTTAACTAGATAAATAATAAGAGCAATAATATTTGAGCTTAATTATGAGGACAGTTCAGTAAAATATGAGTTTGGGGTTTATAGATCATCTTATTGTCATCTGACGTATAAATACAAACATGAGTTTTGATGCATGGCCCGTGTATTTAACTATGGCAATTGAGAGCTGTAATATTGACAGGGTCTTATAAAAGACTAGCAATACTAATGATAAAATGCAATTTTACAGACCAGGGCCATGCCCCATGTAAGACTATTCTCCATTTGTAATAGGAATGTAGCTAAGGCAGGCTTCGGGAGCTGGCCTTATATTGAAATGTTTTAAATTGGTAAAACCTTCCTATCTTTCCATTCAAACTTTGCTGGTATTTCCCCTCCATTATCTGGAGTCCCATGGTATTGGTGGGAGGGGGGGAGGGAAAATGGGGGCAGGGTTGGAGAGGGCACCAAATATAGTTTAAATGTATACTATTTATGTTCAATAAAAAAAACTGTTAAAATAAAAAATAAAAAATAAATTAAAAATTGGTAAAACTTTCGAAATCAATTATACTTATAAGCCCACTGGTTTGGTAAAACTACTCTAGGATGACTTTGAGGAGCAGAGGTTGCCTCTCTCCCTGACAGGATGAGTGCCAGGTTGTCTGTTCTTCCTTGTTTCTGCTACATCTGAGGGACACAGTGTGGGGAAAAATAGACGGCGATGAGAGAAAGCACTGTATGTACTGTGCTTTTTGTAAACTGGCCTCTTTGAATTTGGGAAATAGCTTGGAACAAGTAGGTGATGAGTGACACTGAAATGCCTTCTCCTGCCCTGGCATCCAGGATCTGCCACCGTTCTCAACTGGTGACAATCACAGGACATGTTTGCCCACTTTAAACTTCAGTAGAATACTTTCTTTGGGGGAATGCTTTGGGAGGTTTCCCAGGTTTGATTTCTTCCTTTCTCTTTTTTTTTAATTTAATCACTAAAATATGTTTTTTACTTGATGCAAATTAACTTGTGTTATTGTGCTACAATTCAATGCGTACCGCCTGGCAATTATTTTTCTTCTCTTTGAAAAACATTTCTGTTTGTTTATTTATTTCTTTCTCCGCAGCTTAGAGGAAACCCGATCCATGCTGGAACGAGGCTTTTTAAGACATGGATGTAATTTGGTGGTGAGAAAGATTCAACATTATTCACATGACCTTTCTCATTCTCACCTTCTCCCAGGCACGATCACTTCATCATAGAGGTGGAAATGTTAAATGATGGAGTCGATTACATATTAACAGTTGCAAAGAGGCCTACATCAAGCACTCTTTTAAAACTAAATTGGCAACATGAAAATGTTGTTGACTTTGGTGTTCCTGAAATTTACCAACATCACACAGTAATGGCAAATACTTTAATTCCTTTAAAGTGATCAATTATAACCATTTTTGAGGCGTTTAAAATAATTTGAGAAAATGCTGATAAGTTAAAAATGAAATCTAGAAATATGTTATTGGAGTGACTCAAATAGCTCTATGACTTTCCTCAAATTTGGTTTATTTTATTATTATCAAAATGGCCTTACTTAACCCAAAGTAAGCCTGAGGGAACCATAATTAGGATGTAGTTGGGTGTGTCCTTAGTCTTTGCAGTTTTATAGAGGAACACAATGGAAAGTGGGAGGAAAAAAATCGCCTATTAGAAAATTTTTAGTGATGGAACCATTGTATTATTTTATTTGTTCAAAATCTGTCTTTAATTTTAACCCATCCCATGAGCTTCCTTAACACCCATAGCATCTGAATTCCTGGTGGACATGTAGCCCCAAGTCATCTTCTCTCTTCAGTGAAGTTACTGAGGGCTGGGGAGGCTATCTGTGGATGGACACTGGTAAAGCCATAATCTTCAGAAATAGTTTGTAAAATATGAAAAATGAGCAGTGTTCTGGGAACACGGGCTAGGGCTTTATTAGTCCTCAAAAACATACCTTGTGAAAAGTTGTAATTTCTTGCTTAGCTAGAGGTTAATTGAACACCTGCCTCAGAATCCTAAAATTGTGTTGTTACTTCTTTGCCTTCATCTCAGAAGTCGCAGAGTGCGTGTTGTAGGGGCACTTGCTGATTGAGAAGTGTTGGTAAGAAGGCCACGACGACCAGCTACACAGGATGAAGGTGTGTGCTCTGCTATCCGCCTGTGTTTACTGTCTATAGCTTTTTCCATCTTTCAAAATGCAGAGAACCCAGTTACCACGAGCCCTGTTTTATTTTTTCTTTTGCAACAGGATCTTACTAAGTTGTCAAGGGCTTCACTAATTTGCTGTGACTGGCCTCGGATCTGCAATCCTCCCGTCTCATCCTCCCAAGTACTTGGATTACAGCACCACCAGTAAAAAAAAAAAAAAAAAAATTAAGTATATTTGTTTTAAGGATTTAGTGGCTCACAAGTACATGGAACTGTGGAGCTGAAACTCCAGATGTCTCTGAAAAAAAAAATCATAGAGCTGGTATTAGATTTTGACTATGGAATGTGCAAATCATTTAAAAGTAATTTAGTAGATACTATGTGGATAATTGTGTATGTCTTTTAGTGTATTATGTAATCCTGAAAATTCTAGTATTTAATAAAGGACATACAAACCAGAGATTATCAATGTACTTTCTGATCATTACGAGACGATCCAAGCTGGGTGTGGTGCTACATGCCTGTGATCCCCAAGACTTGGGAGACTGAGACAGTAAAATATCAGTTTTGGGACCAGCTCACAGTAACTTAATGAGACCCTGTTTCAAACTAAAAAATAAGAAGGATTGGGGATGTAGCTCAGTGGTAGAGCATCCCTGAGTTCAATGACACTAACACACACTCACACACACACACAATTCAGAACTAAATTTTGGCCCTTGGGACTCCACATTTTTGTTTTTTGTATATGGATCAATAACTTCAACTTTGATACTTAATATGTTGGACATCAGAAATGAGGCATTTATTGGGGAAAATAGTAATTTATTGATAAGGAAAAATGTGCCCTTGATAGAGAAATTAAAAATAATCTATATCTTTACATTGGGTAAACTATTTAGAAGATACTTTGGACATATTCATGAACAATAAGCACATAGGAAGTGCTTGCAGTCTACATTCTTGGAAAAGATGCCCTAATGTAAATCTACTAAGATTCCTGCATCCAGCTTAGATGCTGGAGGATTCTGGTCTGATTTAGCAGCGATGATGACAGATACCTGCCTCTGGGATATTGTTGTGTCTCTTTCTTGACCAGGCTGTTTCTGCCTTAAGTGAACTTTCTTTGCAATATGTTAACAGTGTCTAAAGGACAGTGATCTAAGAGTTGCTTAAGCCAACACACCAGGTTGTCTAAACAGTTTTTGTTCTTGCTTTCTAGGAATTTTTTGCATTTGATTTGTATGTGTGACAGAATTTAGACTGACACCTGCTTTCATTCTAACTGGTGTTAGAAGACAACAGCTGGAATAGCTAGCTTTGACCTACCTCAAAGTACATTGTTAGAGCCTGGCATGGTGGTGAACGCTTGTAGTCCCTGCTCTTGGGAGGCTGAGACAGGAGGATCCCACAGGTTCGAAGCCAGCCTCAGCTACTTAGTGAGACTCTCAGCAACTTAGTGAGACCCTGTTTCCGAATAAAATATAAAAAAATAGGCCTGGGAATACAGCCCGGTGGTAGAAAGCCCCTGGGTTTCAACCCTAGTACCACACATACACGCAAAAAAGAGTACATTGTTAGTCATTAGTAGAGACCAAGGAGTTGCTCAAAGTCAAATAGACTAAAGTCCATTTTCCACTTCTTTAATGTTCAAAATTTCTTTGACTTGGATAATAAGAGCAGAGTGTTCACAATACCTATGTACCACACAGACATTATTTAACCTTCCATGCCAGTTTAATTATTTAGGTCCTTGATTTCCCTACAATAGTTTAGATGCTAAGAAGTCTTTCCAAATCAGCTGACAATTCACTTTGAAGCATGTGCTAGATGGCATTTACTCTAGAAAATAAAATGTGATCGCTTTTCTTTTTTTTTTTTTTTTGTGGTACTGAGGTTCCTGGAAGCCCTTCTACCTCTGGGCTAAACCCCCATGGGCTACACTCCCAGACCTACTTTATACTTTTTTATGTGGAAACAGGGTCTCTTAAAACAGCCCGGGCTGGCTTCGAACCTGCGCGATCCTCCTGTCTCCGCCTCCCAAGATCAGGGATTACAAGCGTGCGCCACCACGCCCAGCTGTGATCTCTTTTCTTAATAAATTCTTTATTAGCAAGATAAGATATTTATATGGAAAATTACCTATTAAATAATAAGATGGTGCTGGGCATGGTGATGCATGCTTGTAATCCCAGTGTTTGGGAGACTAAGACTGGAGGATAACGGTTCACAGACAGCCTCAGCTATTTAGTGAAGCCCTTTGCAACTCAGTGAGACCCTGTTTCAAAGATAAAAAGACTGAAAAATAGGGCTGGGGGGGTGTATCTCGGAGGTAGAATGCCCCTGGGTTTCATTCCCAGTACTGCAAAAAAAAAAAATATATATATATATATTTTAAATAAAAACTATATATATATATATATTTATAAAAAACTATATATATATATATATATATATATATATATATAGAGAGAGAGAGAGAGAGAGAGAGTAATAATTCAAAGAGAGAGCTCAATCTGTGAATAGTGTAACCCAGGAAGATATGAGTGTTGAAGAAGCAAGACAGCATGTTAGCCAGTCTTTGACGACAAAGATGGGTAAGCCATACTTATGAAATATACTGAGGTGCAGAAAAAAGAGCTCAGATTCTAATCTGTTTGGCATTTCTTTATACAAGACACCTTTCTTGTTGTGAGTGGGATGGAACATAAAACTTCTTGAAAGAACAGCAACTGAGCTCTACCAAAGTCTTTCTGGAAGGATATTATGCTTCTGTGAGGTGAAGAAGAGAGGGGAGATGAGCCTCTCTACTGTGAAACATGACAGGAAGGTAGCGTCTTTCTTCCATTTTCAAATACCTGTAAAGGTATAATGTTTGTGCTGTTTTCCCAGAAAAAAAAAGTACAGGGTTGTATTTTGAAATGAACCTGACCAGGATTTTCCCAAGACAGAAAACTAACAGTGAAGTTAATAAAGGGTCAGGGAGTGGAACGGTAAACATCCTCCCCTGAAAGACACTAAAGTTTCCACTGTTTGCAAAGAAGCTTATCTATCTTCTACTCCCTGTAATGCATCCCCTTCTCCTACCTCTCATGATCTCTGCTCTCCTGCCTCATTAATCTTTTATGGTACTAGTTAGGTAGATGGGCAAGGACACAAATTCTCCAAAACTTCCTTCAAACATGTAATGAAGACATGAATTTTGTGTTTCTTTATAATTAGTTTGATATCTTCTAGAAGCTGCCATCTTGTTAGCTGTTGACTTTGGGAGATAAATTGATTCCAGTTAAGTCTTTTCAGAATGAATTTAAAAATAGACACTTTTTCTATGTGGGCGACTGAGATAATGTATGATCCATCAGAATTTTGTCATTTCTTTTCTCTCCAAGAATCCAAAATGAGATTAAGGTGGAGAAAACTATAAATTGTATACAGTAACTGGCACAACTGTGCTCGTTGGAACATTTGGAAGACACATGCTGCAAATAAAAGTAGGAGCTTTAAGTTTTCATTGTAAGTTCAGTGAAGACAAAAAGAGGAAGAGAATTGGACAGGGAGAGGCTTTGGATTGCAAGTGTGACACTTGCAATGGAAAAAATTAGAGGAGCAAGACCTGGCAGGAAAGCTATAGTGCAGGCCTGAAAAAGCAAGCTCTGACCCAGTAACAATAATTAAATAACAAGTTCTGGAGGAATGATTGAGTGTTAAGGAGGTATCACCTGGGGTAAAAAGAATCTGGCCCTTGAACACCTTCTACGTCCATTCACTGCAAAATGCTGCCCAAGGAAATCACACTGCTATCTCTAAAGTGAAGTGAAAGAAAACCATTAAGGAAGCTGTTTGATAACTGCACTTCTTGCAGAGGAATGGAGAGTTCCTTCTGGAAGGGAAACATGATCAGAGCTCTTCCATGACTGTAATAGTTTCTCTGGATTGTTGGATTTGTAAGAGTCTCTGCCAAGCTGTCTTCACTTTTGACAGATGACCCAAGCTGGGGGCATTCTTAGGCAGTTTGCTGCTTTCTCTAAAGGAGGCCAGCATAACTTGGAATATTTTCTTCTGTGCCATCATTAGAACTTATTGATTTGTCCTGGAAACTTGACCCCACCTTGGCTCTCAGTATGCTATGACACCCTTTGGCCAAACCTCCAGAAAGATCTCAGCTAATTTCACAAATCTGCAAGGGGGCACCCATGGGAATCTTTGAATGAATTATACAGGAGAATTCCCAGCAAAGGAGTTATCACTGGAAACACAGAATGCCAGGTCAAACTTGAAGCTGAACAATATTGAATGCATATTCATCCCAAATATTGCATGAGACATATTTGTACCAAAAAGAAAACAAAATATGAAAAATTCAAACAAAAAACTCACATGTTGATGCAAAAATGAAAGACAATTGGGTGTCCTGTAGTTTACAAAACTACCATAGAGAGTAGCTCTGTAAAACTAAAGTTCTCTCCTTCCCCTACCACAGTGAATGACCCTATTTGTTGAAACTACCACCAGGTTGGTGAGAGGATCACTAGCCAGAGTTAACCTTCCAAAGTCCAGCACTGGCATGGCCGCCAGCTCATCTAGCACATTTCTTTCTCTTCATTTTGGCTGCTGTAAGGGATCCTGTGACAGTCTTCTGCTCAGCTGCCTTCCTCTGTTCTCTTGCCCTTCTTGATACAAATCAGAAAAGGCAACCATTAGTCTTTGTGTTTCCTGTGTGTTACAACCTGTTTCTCTTTATATCTGATACTATAAATTGGAGAGGGAGTCCAGCTTGTACTAAAACAAAGAGAGAGTATAAGAAATGCTAGAAAATACAAAGTCTGGTCATCACCTCTGTTTTTGCTAAAGAGGTCAAGAATGTCAGCATTATTCATGCAGGCATTTGGTTTGTATCAGGTGCATACTCTGCTGGGCACTTTCTAGTTATTGGGAAAGAGAAATAAGCAGAAGAAAAAACAAAAACAGAAAATAGTCAGCCATCTAATGTCACTAATGGTTTAGAGAATTTAAAACTGGAAGCTGATAAAGAAACCCTTGTTTCAGACAGTGGCTGCCTTTGCCTCTTTTAAGGTAATTAGTCTCATGGTTCTGATTCAGTGGTAGAATGTTATAAGGACTCATGAGCAGTGAGGGAAAGGAGATAGAATATAAACATTTGATCATTGGAAAAATATATGATTATTTCAGAGAAATAGCATCTTTCTATGCACCCTATATCCTTTGCATGTGACTGGCAAGCGTGAGTCTGAACACAAGTTAAAAAAGTGGAGTTCTTTATTTTAAGAATAAGAACATAAAGGGATTGAGGAAATAAGAGAAAATAGAAAGAGGAGATCTATACTCTTTGGTAGAAATAAAGCCTTCAGTAATTGTATTAGATTCACCTCATATCACCAGAACCAGACATTGCCTATGTGAATTTTGAGCATATTGTAGTTGGCTTTGATTGAATTATCTGATTCATAGAATACCAGAATATTGATCATCCACTGTGAGTGAAAGTGATTTTGAGGCGATTGGAAGGCATTGGTGCTATACTGAGTTATAAAGTATGTTCTCCACCCTCTAGAGAGCCCAAGTAGAAGATTAAAATTGCAAAAAATAATAAGGAATACACTGAAGGCATCAAACAAGGTCACTTAGTAGCAAGGATGTTTGTTACCGAATTCAGGGCTATCTTCATGGAGGTGATCCTATGTCCTCATGTGACTTCAATCCAGACATTTTATAACTGACCCATGTAGGAGTGAAAAGAGTTGTGATCAGAAAAAAAGTATTAACCTTTCCAAAGACATAGGATACTTGTAGGTTTTTTGCTACAATTGCAAGGGGGTTATTGGTAAAGGTTTTGCATCTGAGAAAAAGATAAACAAAGGCCACATTGAAAATTTAGATTATGTTTCTGTATGCAATATAAATCCAAAACAAATTTTGAGGCAGATGTAACAAGAAATGTATGTAAGAAAAATCACACAACTTAGTACTTCAGTGGTTCTCAAACTTGAGTATAGCCATACAATTCACAATTGCCAAACTATGGAACCAGCCAAGATATCCATCAACAGATGAATGGATTACCAAACTATGACACATGTACACAATGGAATTTTACTCAGGCATAAAGAAGAACAAAATTATGTCAGTTTCTGGGAAATGGATGGAACTGGAGAATATTATGCTAAGTGAGATTAGTCAGTCACAAAACTAAAAAAAAAAAAAAAATCTGATGTTCTCCCTAATGTGCAGAAGCTAGGGAGAAAAACAGGTCATAAAAGGGACTCTAGACAAAGGATAAACTATAGATGAACAAATAAGACCACCTAACTGAGGGGGATGGAAGGGAAAAAGAGAGAAATACCCTAATGTACATGATGTACAGTCACAAACATACCAAAGTCAGTCACTGAGCCAAACATGAGAAGGAGAGAAGTGGAGGGGGTGAGGTAGAATTTGGGGAAGGGCTAAATGAGTGATGTGTGCATGTATGCCTGCCTCTACCATCTTGTACTCCATTAAGATGTATGACTACAATGCACCAATAAAAACATTAAAAAATAAAGTTACTTTCCCTATTTAGCACTAAAAAATAACCCCTTGAGTATACATCTGAATGCTCTGGATATCTGGTTAAAGTATAAATGATTGGGCCCGGCTTAAGAGTTTCTGATTCAGTAGGTTGGGGATAGGAGCTGAGAATGTGCCTTTATACAAGTTTTTAGGTTATGCCAATGTCAGCACTTCACCATGAAGACCACTGGAACTGAAAATAGAATGGAGTCAACCAGAAAGGACCAAAGGAAAAGGCATAACTGGATGTAATTTATCTTTTTTTGTAGAAAAAAAGTTAGTCTATCCTTTAGTAAGTTTTTAAAAATGTAGCCTTTGCCATCAGTTAAAGTCCTTTAGATAGTTCATTTTCCAAAGAAATGTGCTTAGTTGTATTCTTAAAGGTCAGGATGAAAGAGGAAATCAAGGTAAAACATACATATAAATGAGTGTATCAATGTGTGTATGGGGAGAGGGTTAAGTTTCGTTTGTGTTTATCTTTATTCTTTTATTTTCTTTTTTGACACCATCTGGACTGACATCTATACAGGGAAAGAAAGAACAAGGGTTACAGTTTTGACTTTTCTCTGCTCATGAAACCCCTGTGTGTGTTAGGCTACTTCATGCATTCCCAAGGTTAACTACGCATAAACTATGAAGTCAGAGACTGATGTCACCCCCACGTCTGCACAGCAACCCTTGTTCACACCATGCCTCTGCTCTCAGCTTTTGGGGAAGCTAGGGAGGCCTTGGCGCTTCTGTGTGGGTGGGCGCCTGGGAGATCAGCAAGTCACAATGATCTTTGCTTCTGCAGAAGAAGCACACTTGCTCTTTGGCTTCTCATCCAGAGTCAGTCCTGATGCAGTGAGTTATTTCAAGCAGCAATACCGCTACTTACTAAAGAGGAAGGAGTGACGGAAACCACCTGTACATTCATTAATCAGTTTCATCTGGTCCTTGACAAGGAGAGGCTACACAAATGTGCACTGGTCTTTCTAAAATCCTCCACATTACACCGATCCTGACATCTCGGCCACACTTGGTGTCTTCTTGACAACTTCTAAATGTTGGAACTGAGTTGCTGCTTTACATCATATCCTGTCCTGTGTATTGCAGTAAGTTTAACTTTTACTAGTTAGGATCTGGTTTAAAATGATGAAACAAAAGACAGTCAATTATTCAGGCAACTCTGATGTGAGAGAAAGAATGCTGGAAATGCATTTTCTAAGAAGTAGATTGCGAATCTTAAGTCTGGGCAGTCATCAGCTGAGTGAATTAGGCATATCATGAGCCCCTTTAGCTCAAAGTAATATTTCCATCACAGGGCACATTCAGGTAGAAGATATAAATGAATATATGTTATGTAATGCACTGCATGTATATATTCTATATCATGTGCCATTTAGTTACATCATAGAAGTATGGCATTGTCTATACTCTCAAACTCATTATGATCACCTAATATCAGCCAGTAATCTTCTAACAGTAAAAACCCAAATGAAAGACTCTATGCAAATCACTTGGCAACCATAATATATGTTACATAATATATGTAATATATGCTAAATGTTGCCTAATATCCACTTTGTTCTCAGTATAATGACCTTTGTATACCAGAAATGTGAGTATGTCAATCTCTGCCTCTCCTCTCTTCCCCTCACTTTCCCCAAACAATTTAAAGGATTATTTCTGTTCCAAGATCAAAACTCCAAAGTTCAACTCAGTCCACATGTGCTGAGTTGTCTGCATCCATGCAATCCTTATTTTCTCCAAATTCTACTTCACACCAAGGTTTCTTCCCTTCTGCTCTCTGGTCTTTAAGCAAGTTTCTCCCTCTTCCTGATAGCTCCCGCCTCATTCTTCTTTCTAGCTGGCTGATGTCTACTCACCCTTCACATTTTCTCTCTTATGTAATTTCCATAAATATAGTCTATCAGTTAGACTATCCCTAGTTTAATTAACATGTATTAACTACACAAAACACAGGTTCAACCAGGATCATTCTGGGCAAGTCTGGATGTCGGTAACTAGTGTATACACAAAATTAAAAAATATATATTTTCAGTTGATGCATTATAATCATACACAATAGTGAGATGCATAGTGATATATTCATATATGCACATAGCATTATTTGGTCCACTTCCTTCCACAAGTCACTCCCTTCCTTCCTTTCCTTCCTCTCTCCCTGTACGTGATAGTGAGATTCATAGGGATAGATTCATATATAAACATAACATTATTTGGCCTGTTCCATTCCCTGCTGTGCCAGTATTGGGAAAAGGCATCAAAATGTATTAAGGTGCTGATATTGGAAAATTGCTTTGATAATTTCCAAAGTGTAAAATATAGTCAGACCCTAGGTGCTGCGCAGGCGCTCAGGCAGGGAGGGGGCTGCAGCGATTACAATGCAGAGTTCCTTTCTCTTTGCCCTTCATTCTAATCATTAACCTATAGTAAAAGCCTTAGAGTCAACTGAAGCCTTTAGTCCTAAAATTACAATAGCAGCAACAGGTGCCTCTGTTTACCTCCTCTCCTCTGGGATCTGGCTTGGGCATAGGAAAAGTAAACTTTGTGTGCGGCTTCAAAGCACCCTAGTTGATGAGCAACTAATACTGCCCAATACAATAGAGCGGAGAGCCAGGTAGATTCTTGACCCTTGCACTTAGTAAGTGCACTGTCCGGAGACAAAGAGGCACCACCTGGCTGAGGAATAAGTAACTAGCCCATTGCCTTGGTAACACTGATGAGAAAGATACCAACACAAAATCTATTTAAAGGTTGGGGTCCTCAAAAGGGGCCAGAGCTCCATTTTCAGGCTCCAGCATGCGGGTCAGCATGCTGCTTTTTCTTTCTCTTCTCTATTTCTTACTGCTCTATTTCCTAATTTTGTAATAAAGATTCATTAAAGCCACACTGAGCTACCTGTTCATTTTAATTTTTCTATTCAATCAACCTTAGTTGAATAAGAAAAAGAATCCCTACCATTTCAAACTGTAACACCTGCCTTCTGCTTTCTCTTCTCCCTCCTCTGCTCCTCTGCTAGTTTCTTCCCTTCCTTAACTTTTCTTTCTCTAGCTTCCAAACAATAATAAATGGTGGTGAGGATGTGGAGAAATAGAAACTCTGCTGCAATGCTGGTGGGATTATAAATTAGGACAATGACTATGTAGATCAGTACGGAGGTTCCTTTAAAGACGAGGAATGAAACCACCATGTAACCCAACTTTACAACTCTTTCCAAAAGTATCTTTCCAAAAGTATTAAAGGCAGAATACTATAGTGATACACATGCATATCTAAACTCATGGCAGCATAATTCACAATAACAAATTTATGAAACCATCCGTCAACAGATGTATGGATAAGGAAAATGTGGTATATATACACAGTGGAGTTTGACTCAGTATTAAAGAACAAAACTGATTCATTTGCAGAATAATGGATGGAACTGGAGAACATCATGCTACGTGAGATCAGTCAGACTCAAAAAATCAAGCATTCCATGATTTTTTCCCTCAAAATGTTTTGTGAAAATGATATTTAAATGGTAAACACCATTAAATTGGCTGCTTTGGTTCCTAATTCTTAATTATTAAGAGACCCTAAACCTATTTTACTTTTTTTTTATTTTCAGATTTAACAAATGCGATGTCAACTCCTATAGTTAATTGTTTCTGTGTCACTTTTGTGGATGTTTAGAGAATTCTTGAACTGTGTATCAGTCTCCTAACCATTGGTATTACTACAAAATAACTTCTGAATACAATCTGGTAATTTTTTTTCACATCTTGGTTTCTGACTTGACCTTGAAGAAAACACTCAGAATATTCTCCTGTCTATAGATCTGATGATTCCAAATTAACAGGATTGTGATGATAATTAGATATAATCATTAACCTAAAACATCCAAAATATTATTTGCTATATAGTAGATGTCCAAAATATTTATGAAGTTACCAATTAGCAGAGTGGAAAGCACCTTCCTTCTACTTGGTTCACTTAGGAGAGCTGAACCCTTACATAGTGGAGCATAGACTTTCTCTTGAATACCCACTCTCCACTGGAGACTGGTGATTTGCAAAGAAGTTCTTACATGTCACATCCCAATGAATGTTTTTAATAAAATCATTTTGTGTTTTTGTTTTTTTAGACACATCTATAAGTCAGTTTTGTGGTTTTGTGATTTTTTTAAATAGATGTTCAGTTTTCATCTAAGAGGGTATACTCAGGAGGGGCAGAATGACATGTTCCAGCTGCAGGGAGCAAGCCTGTTTCAGGTGTAAGGCCCCTGCCTTTGTTTCCGTGAGACTTCAAGGGAAGAGGCTGTGGCAGTGTTTGTTTGGTTTACGGTGACCTCTCAGATGTGCTGCATCTGCTCTGCGGTGGAGGATGAGGGGCTCCCTTTTGGTGACTCGCTGCCTCAGACAACAGGCATGTTTGTAGTCCTTGGCTTTGATCTTTTTTGCCTGGTATCTAAATGAAGCCTTTCTTGTGCCTTCAAAGCTAAGTGACTTGTTTGGCTTCCAGTTACAAAACGGCTCTGCCCCTGCTTCCACTGAGGGATCCCCTAGCCTTGATTCCCGCCTGCACCTTTAGCTGAAGGGTGGCCGAAACCCAAGCTTCAGAGTGACCGAAGTGTAAAGATCAAACACAGTGTGTAGGAGAGGGCAAGTGCTTCTGGGGATGGTGTGTGCCAGATTGCACTTGCCTGGTGTGGATCTGGAAGTTTAGGTTTGCAGATCGGGCAGAGGAGAGCCTAAGAAACAATCATTCTTTAAAGAATGCATGGTACTGTGGCTAAGGGTATGGGTTCAAACAGCTAGGCTTAGAGCAATTAATATTATTAATTATTATTGTTGGTTTTTGTTGTGGTAGTGGAACAGAGGATTGAACCCAGGGATATTCTGGCTGAGCTACATCCAGCATTATTTTATTTTTTATTTTTAAATAAACTCTCGCTAAGTTATAGAGGGCCTTTCTAAATTGTTAGGGCTGGCTGCAAAACTGTGATCTTCCTCTATCAGCTTCCCAAGTCCTGGGATTACAGGCATGTGCCATCAAACTTAACTCAATTAATTGATAAAGTCATCAAAGTTATCAAGCCCATTTCCTCTCTACAGATGGAGAGGGCAATGTTTATCTACTCCATTGTGAATATTCAATGAAAAAATACAAATAAAATGCTTAGAACAACACTGGACATATAGTACTGACTCGGTGAATGCTGATTTTTGGTTGTTACTCGTAATAAAGTGCATTTTTAACCAATTACATGTAGAGTCCATTTGAAATGGTCTTTCTCATTTTCTGTCTGGGGTAGTGGTGCTTATTTGTAAAAACCAGTCAAATGTCTGCTTCTGTGACTATGTCCCAGTAGCTTTGCATGTAGTCAGCAAGTGTGCTGTGCTAGAAGTATACAAAGAAGGACAAAGTCGTGCTTTAAAGGATTAGTCTGTTTTCTGTCTTTCCGAAGCTTATTATTTATAATTTGATTATAGGAAAAATTACAGACTGAATCAGTTTTTGGTTAGTAGACTAGTATAGGGGACTGTACGATCTTGATATCAGGGACCTGCTAAAACCCAGTGGAGTGGGGCAGCTCCTTTAGCATGCGGCCAAAGTTCTCAGTTCCTCACATCTGTGAAATAGAAATAATTAAACCTGATGCCTAAGTCAGTGGTAAGAAAGAAATACAATAATGTGGAAAGTACCTGAAACATAGGAATTGCTAATTTTAACTCTTGTCAGTTTTATAATACTATGAATGAACGAAGAGTCAGGGGCTCTTGGTAAGTGCTGTGTCCACTGATCACTACTCCAGGTTTATTTTCTGATTTTCTGTTCTGCTCTGTACTTGACATCAATCTCATTGTACTATTTAAGAAGAATGCAAATATATCCTAACAAAGTAATTAAATATTAAAGTGATGGGGATTTTTAATGTATATGTGTGTGTATCTGAACCTAGAATATATGCAGGCAATTTGAATGAATATCAGTAAATCCCTCACTATATTTCACTTACTTTAGATGACAAGCTGCACTTCTCAGAGCTTTTAAAATCTCCAGGGCTTTCCAAAATCTCCTTTCTCTAACGCTTTTTACTTTTGTAAAGGTGCGGTGCTACTTAGAACTTCCTTAGAACTTAAAGCATGGGGGAAATGGAAAATGTCCTAATCTTGTCTCTTCTGTTTTATTTCTTCCAACAAATTTGCCATATAATGGTTCTGGTTCCCCATGGAACATAGATGTGGCAGGGATAGTGTTTCCTACTCTTCCAGATATTTTGAAATGTTATCTTAATGTTTCAGTGATAATAGCTACCATATATCAGATTTATAAATATCTTGAATTATCTCTAATTACTTCTTAAATACAATAGTGTAACCTACTCTTGTCATTAAACTTGGAATCTTTGTTTTTACATATGAAGATTTAAATAAGGAAACATTATATTATGTTTGTATTTACACATTTTATTGAATGAAGACAGTTAATAGTATAAGAAAATAACAAAAGTAGATGACATTAGATAATCATAGAAAGATATTAGATTATAGAAAGAAAGATATTGAATAAATTTTATTTTGCTATCCATGGCAAAACATTATGTCAGGATTTCTAATTTTCTTTTTTTTTTTTTTGTGGGTCTGGGGATGGAACCCAGAGGCATATGACCTCTGAGCTACATCTCCTGCCCTATTTTTTATTCTTTATTTGAAACAGGGTCTCACTAAATTGCAGAGAGTCTCACTAAGAAGCTGAGGCTGTCTGCGAACCGCGATCCTCCAGTCTCAGCCTCCTGAATGCTGGGATTACAAGCGTGCGCCACCACACCTGGCTAGGATTTCTATATTTTCTAAATAATTATGTGATGATAGTTTAAATTGTACATCATTAGTTCCCATATCAGTGGGTTTTAATGTTTTTGTTCAGGTATATTTTATATATTTTAAAAAATGAAGACACTGGAGATCTGATCTTTATATGTGGGTAAGATCTATTGTTAACTATATTCCAAATTTTCTAAGTTGATTTTTTAAATTATCTTTATTTGTGGTACTGGGGATGGAGCCTTCTACCTTAGAGCTATATCCCCAGGCTGTTTTATTCTTGTATTTTAAAATAGAGTCTCACTAAGTTATGGAAGGCCTCAATAAGTTGCTGACACTGGCCATGAACCTGTGATCCTCATGGTTCAACCTCCCAAGTACTGGGATTAAAAGCTACCATGCCTGGCAATTTTTAAATTATTTATTTATTTATTTTAAATAATAAATCCACATGTGTAGCATAAGAAACATATATTTCTCAATAATTAATATATTTTCCAAAAGAGTTCAGTGGAAAGAGTAACACTTACACTTTTTCAAATTTATTTCTAAATAAAAGAGAGTTGGATTCTTCTATATGCTTCTGTATTCTATCATTTGCAATGTGTTGTTTTAATGAAAGTATATGGAAAACGCATCTGACCACATACAGAAAGAGGGATGAATATTTTAACTGCCCATTCAGATAACTGTGGATGTTTTTCTTCGATACTACATCAAGAATCTGTGGATGTTATTTTCTTAAAAGTTAACTGCAATGTGCAATCAGAAACCAGAATAATGATTTTTGTACTAAATAAAGTAGAATAGGCAAGCAATGTCTCAGTAATTCGTAAGAATAGCTTTATCTTGGTAGATCCCATGAAAGTGTACCAAGGATGCACAGGGATGCCCTCACCACACTTTGGATACTACAGCCATACACAATCATAAATTCTTATAATCCTAGCTTGGGAGAGAAAGAATTAGTGTCGTGGATCACATGGAGAAGGAAATTAGCAATATTTACTGTGGAATACCTACTACTTTCCTGCCTGGCACCCTATTTCATGTTTGAAATAAAGTAACAACATTATTAAATGTCAAGGTATTCTATACTTCTCACTAACAGAAAAAAAAAAGTTGATTCATTGAGATTGTCTAGGAAATCTTAGACACTATTTGCGTTGAACTCATACGACATTTTCAATTCTTCCAAACTTGGAAAATACCTTTAATGTTAAAGGCATCTATATTTTGCATTTCATGACCTACATTTGTCTTTTTATGTCTTTTCAAGAAAGTATTCAAGGCAAAAAAAAAAAGTCCACAAGACAACCTAGGTAAGTTTCTATTTTTTATGTTAGTTTAGAAAGAACACAACTCTGTTGTATGGTGGGAATAAAATTATAAGACTAAAATAGTAAATTATAAGACTAAAATAGTGACTTCATGTTCAACCTGGTTACAAAATTAGATTTGGTTAAAATTAAACTTTACTAAACCAACTGTAAATAAAATTTCTTTTCACTGGGCATTTATAAAATATTTTAGCTGAAGGTTTGCATTTTTGGGGAAAGAGTAATCCAAATTTAACATTTCTAAGATTTGAAGAGTTTAACAATATGTTTTTACAATAACTAGGAGAAATAAAATCTGCCATAGAGTTTTATTCTGTTAAATATGTTATTTAACAATTATTTATATTGTAGAAATCCTTGTTAATATCTTTAAAAACTGTTTAAAATTCTTGCAAGAAATAATATAATGTTAGTGACCAAATGTATTAATATGTGAGCTTGCCATCAACAGAAACTACAACTCTATATTTAGTTTCTGTTTTGGGATTTTTGTGTGTGTGTGTGGTACTGGAGGTAGAAACCAGGGGCTTTTCTACCTCTGGGCTATGCTCCCAGACCTATTTTTTTATATTTTATTTGGAAACAGGGTCTCACTAAGTTGCTGAAAGCCTCAGTAAGTAGCTGAGGCTGGCTTTGAACCCGTGCGATCCTCCTGTCTCAGCCTCCCAAGTGCCGGGATTACAAGCGTGTGACACCACGCCTGGCTATGTCTAGTTTCCTAACTATGGCTTTATACTGTACCTTGGTCATAGTAGTTCCATTATTTTTGTTGAGGGATTTTACTTAGTAGATGGGTATTTTTAAAGAACTTTGAAATACTGAGCTTATTTAGCTCAACTCTGCCCAAAGTTTTAATGCTTTGGTGCTACTTAAAATTCTGGATTTGACTATATGGTGTTACATACCTACTGGGCCAG
The DNA here is from genome assembly GCF_963383645.1 of Muscardinus avellanarius. Classification (NCBI taxonomy): domain Eukaryota; kingdom Metazoa; phylum Chordata; class Mammalia; order Rodentia; family Gliridae; genus Muscardinus; species Muscardinus avellanarius. The sequence continues at coordinate 20,250,779 of NC_137789.1, read as the reverse complement.
GAATCTTATGGATTAGACTAAGCCTGGAGTGGTACTTCTCAGGGGATCAGTGGTAAAATCATAGATCTGAGAAACAAAGAAGAAAGAAGAAGCCAGGCGTGTTGGCGGACGCTTGTAGTCCCATCATTCGGGAGGCTGAGACTGGAGGATCGCGGTTCACGGACAGCCTCAGCTACCTAGTGAGGCCCTCTGCAACTCAGTGAGACCCAGTTTCAAAATAATAAAAAAACAGGGCAGAGGGTGTAGCTTGGAGGTTGAATGCCCCTGGGTTCCATCCCTAGACCCGCAAACAAAAAAAAAAAAAAAAAAAAAGAAAAAAAAATTACAGAGCTGAACTGTGGTTTGGATATTATACATTTCCTGAAGATATGTGTGTTGGAAAGTTGGTCCTTGGTCCTTAGGGTGTTTGTGTTAAGAGATGAGTCTACTGGGAGGTTATTAAGTTATTTTATTTTTAATTAATTAGTTAATTAATTAATCTTGGTGCTAGAAATTGAACTCAGGTTCATTCTACATTCTATCTCTGATGTATGCCCCTAGCCTTGTTTTTTGTTTTTTGTTTTTTTGAAACAAGGTCTAAGTTGCTGAAAGGTCTTGCTAAGTTTCTGAGGATAGCTCTAACCTCCAGTCTTCCTAGCTCAGCCTTCTAATCCTCATAGTTCAGCCTTCTAGATACTAGCACCACATCCAGCTTATTTTGTATTTTGAAACAAGATCTCACTGAATTGCTGAGGCAGCCCTTGAACTGTATCCTCCTATCTCAGCCTCCCAAGTTGTAGAATTATAGGTGTGTGCACCGACACAGGCTCCTGTTTTCATATAAAGGTAATTCTATTCTGCTTTCCCTGCTTCCTGTTCTATAAATATTGAAAATATGTAATAATTCCTTTACAAAAAGATTTTTAAGCCAGACATGATGGTGCATGCCTATAGTCCCAGTACTTGGAAAGTTGAGACAGAAGGATTGTAGGTTCAAAGCCAAACTCAGCAACTTAATGAAACCCTGTTTCAATCTAAAAAATTAAGTAGACCCAGGGGTGTTGCTCAAAGATAGAATGCCCCTAGGTTCAATCCTCAGTACCACAAAATAATAATAATAATCATTATTACTATATAAAATACTTTTTATGTTATAAAATATGTAATAATCATATAAAATAATTATATTATATACAATTATACAAATATATAAATCATTATATGAAAACAAAAAGATTTTTGACATGTGAATGAATAACTTTGACTTTTGAGATTAAAGAAAAAGGCATCAAAGATTAATTATTTCAACACTAACACCTATATAGAGTATCGAGCATGATTCTGCTGACATGAGGAGCAGCAACCAAAGTAGAAAGATGGAAACTTTAACATGACTTATTCCTCAAGGCAAGCTGTGAAGACAAAAACACATAGATTTGAATAGTTAAGCTGCCAGTTACAAGGTCCTTTGAACTTGTTAAATGCAGTTAAAAAAGTATATCATCTTACCAGGTTTGGGGGCAGATTAAACATTTCAGAGCTATATTTGGTACTGCACTTAGTAGGCATTGTGACGAACAACAAAATATAAGCCCTGGCTCTGTTGTCTAGTAGAATACAAAATATTTGGAAAGCTACATCATGGATGCTCAGGCGGAGAGGTAAAATCTCTTCCTCAGGATATTCAGATGGAAACAAATCCCACTTCTGTGCAGTGCATATGTGTAGGGTCCTCTTGTTTATTCTCTCTGTCTCTCTCTCTCTCTCTCTCTCTATATATATATATATATATATATATATATATATATATTTTTTTTTTTTTTTTTTTCAGTACTGGGGATAGAACCCAGGGGCACTCTACCTCCAAGCTATTTTTTATTTTTTTTTTATTTTGAAACAGGGGCTCACTGAGTTGTAAAGGGCCTCACTAAGTACCTGAGGCTGGCTGCGAACCCAGATCCTCCCATCTCAGCCTACCAAATGCTGGTTTTCAGTCTTCACAGTGACCCTATTCTGGACCATGTGTCACCTGTACATGTCTTGTCCAGATCATCCAGGCCTTTCAATCAGAACTTGATCTCATCTAAAACAACCTGCTTCTCTTATTTTCAGCATGTCTTAAGTATAACATACAAAGGCAAACAGTTATATCTGACTTCAACAACATGACTTGACTGGCCTTCATGTATGACCTGCAGGAATAGAAGTGACTATCCTTTGGTCCCATGATTTTAACAAACACAAACCAGTGAGCTGAAGTTTAAAAAATGAGTTGCCAAAAAAGCTGGTCACAGCACCCTCACCTCTAAGAAATAGACCACAGCAGGCCAGGGCTGTGCCAGACAGAACTCCTCATTCCTCTCTGGGACCTGCCCGGAGGCTGGAGTTGCAGGGAGGTTTCTGGCAGAGAGCAGAAAACCTACATCTGTCTTTTATTTCTCTTGGGTTTGGGGTAGGAACTAGTGGGTGTTTATTCTCCATCAAATAAGCCTGTCAATCCACCAAAACACCAGGAAATGTGCTCATTGCTGGAAATGGATTATTTCAGCCTTTCAGCTCTGAATTAGAGAATAGGTATTCTCCATTGGTTTCAAAACACATATACCCCACATACAATACATGTATGACACTCATGCAAGCTTTCCGTTAAGAACTTTAAACAACATCTCTCCATTTCTTCTATCTCCCACTAACACCTCCACCTCTGTGCAACCTTGTATTTTCTTTTTACAGGACTTGAGTTTCAACCCACTAAAGGATACAGATTGTTTTCACTTCAAAAGTGACTTTCCATTCAGGAAAGAAATTTGTAAGACACACAAGGGTTTAGCTGAGCCCAAACCAAGCAGCCTCATCTCTCGGTGATTCAAGGAACTGGCACTTGATTCCTCACATTATTCTCAGAATGCCATGACCTGTGTGTCAAAGTAAGAGGATGCTTGTGGACATTTCTTGTCTTTGAAAAGTAATGCTTCAGGGACAAAGGGGTTCTTTTACTAGGAAGTAATGACGGCCACGAGGTGGGAGCCATAAACCAGGCAAGCCTGGGCAGTTCATGCTGACATTTTTCATTCCTCATATCCCACAAGTATTTCAGCTTCAACAGAGCCTCTGTGCAAATGAAAAGGAACTGTTTTGTTCCTAGATTTTGTTATATTATGTTTGAGAATTCCTACCAGCCTCCCAATTACCCATTTGAAGATAGACTGGCAAAACTATTTTTTCACCACCTTTACATCCTCTATTTTACAAGCAAAAGGAGATCCTAATGTTGGGGTTGTTTTCTCTAGGTAAATGGGATCCATGCTTCTTCCTTCTCCAGATTCTTTTTTTTTTTTTGCTGTAGTTTCAGAAGTCCCAGAGGCTATTGTTCAGCCTGGTTTGTCCACAGCCCCGCCCTTCAGTAAAGTGTGAGTGAGTCCCCGACACTAAAAAATATTTAAACTTTAAAAAGCATGGCCAACTTTCGCAAACATGAATGACCTATTCTGAAAGACATGCGTCAACATTTTGCACAAAGAAATACTGAGATATGTGGGAGCGAGAAACTGCCAACTCAGCAGAGGATGGATTGAAGGATTGCAGATGTCCTTGAGAAGTAACTGCAAGGCATTTATTTATCTTTAAGTAGGAGAAGAGAATAGGATTATTTCATACCTATGATAAATTTTCTACCTTCTTGTTTCTTCATCTAGAGATAGTTTTAAGATGTTTGTCCCCTCTGCTTCCTTCTAACTCCCAACTACATGCCCAAGAAGTTATCTATATTCTTTAGTTTTTTAAAAAAATCATTCAAAGTCCTTCCTTCTAGCTGGGCATGGTGGTGGCACACACCTGAAATTCCAGTACCTGGGAGGCTGAGACCAGAGGATCACAGGTTTGAGGGCAGATTTAGCAACTTAGAAAGACCCTGTTTTGAAATATATATACATATATATGTTTTCATGTATATGTGTATGTGGGGGGTATATGTATGTCCCTCCCTTTCTTCCTTCCCCTCTTCAAACATTTTGAATTTGTGATCCTTTAAATTTGTAATCCTCCTTCCTCGGCCACCAAGCCACTGGGATTACAAGCATGTGTCACTCTGCTGGCTTCAAACATTTTTGAATGCATGATACATTATAGATACTGGGCCCAGGAATACAGCCATGAATGATAGAAAACCAATTTTAGAGTTTATAGGTTATTTGGGAATGGAATTAAGTAGAAAATTACATACATAAATACATAAATAACAAAAATTGTAAGAGCAAGTTCTAAGAAGTTATAGGAACATAGACTTGAAAATGTAATATCATCAGAGGAAGGCAAGAGTTATCACTGATGACTCTTATTTAAGCTGATACCCAAAGAATAAGAAAGTGCAATAAAGCACAACAGAATTTATGGTAGAAGGCCGATGAAGATACAAAGAGTGTAAAGGCAGTGGGTAATGCCAGTGGATTAAGAAGATAGGATGGAGCTTCCTAAAGACACCAGAATTGAGCTGAATAGTAAAATCTTTACAGCATCTAAAATAAAAGCATATTTCATTTTACCAGAAATAATACTGACTTCCACTCAACAGGCAACTCCCTTTCAATAAATTTAAATATGATTGTCTTCACTGCCTAGTTATGTAGATTTTTCTTGGCTTTCACCAAATACTAACTCCTTCTTACCTTCTTGAACTTTGATATAATAGGTAGTCACAATCAAATACCATTTAAAAAAATCACAATAATCTCAGTTATGTTTTAAAAACCAGAAGATAGAAAAGGGTTATCCATAAGAATAGAATTATAGATGAGTTTTCCTTTTTTGTTATTATCTGAAAAACATAGAAAAAGTAATATTCTTTTTTGCACATATATTATTATTTTTAAACCAAAATTTTATATATTTTCATCTTAAATTTTTGAGTGTGTGTTAGTAGTGTCATCAAAGTTTTCACTATTTTGTTCTTGACTGGGTATAGGTCATCTGAAATTTAACCTATTTAAAACAAAAATATTGTTGATCTATGTCACTTAAGGCTTTATTTACTGCCTATTTTCTGAACTTGGTCTAGTTCTGTATAATACAATTCCAAAACTAGCCTAAAATTCCCAGTCCCACAGCACCCAAGTAACAATAATTATCAACAAGAAATATCAAATATTAATGTTATACCAATAACTTTTCTTCTAGACTATGGCCAATATTATTGCCTTCACTTATATAATTTATACCTTTTAAAAGTAATTTTAGAATTTTTATTTAAATCATAAAGTTGAGAGCACTTTGGTCTCATTTAAATGTATGCTATCAAGATAGTCTTTTATTTTAAATTGTAAAGTGATCAGGAAAACAGTTTTCTCATCTTACAACCCTAATATCCTTTTTCTCAGCAGCTAAATTAAATCAACTATATTCTATTATTCATCTCATTTGTAATACAAAATACCAGAACTCTTCTATTTTCTCAATACTTATCAAGGATTAAGTACCTATAAGGGCTTAATCCAGGTGCTGTTTGGGTAAGATAGAATTTCCTATACAAACCTTATCATCCTGGAAGTGGGATATTAACCTCTGTGGGAGGAGAGCTGACACAATTTTGGTCTCTTTTTGTTTCTGCACTTTGTTAATTGTTTCCCTTGCTATGCAGAAGTTCAAAATTTATTTTAAGTACTTGCTGATAGATAAAAATATAACTGATAACATTCACTAATTCTAGTGACTTAGTGAATATTAATTCTAATTAAGTCACAATTCTAGTGACTTAATTAAAGTAACTTACCTGGTGTATTTTTATAGTTTCTGTTAATCATGTCTTTGAGAAGAATGACAGTTTGATTATCTCTATTTAATGATTTTGCTTTTGTTTGTTTATAAAAGATTGGCCATGTTCCATACTATAATGCTGTGTGCAGGTAGTGACAGTAGTCCTTGCTTTACTTAGTACCTTGGTGAGCAAACATTTTAATTATGCTACAAAAAATAATGCTTTCTACTTTCCTAGATTGTCACTTAAATGAACAAGAACATCATCTTTTCTCCTGAGTTTTCTAAAAGATTTTTATAGAAATAATAAATGAGTTCTATTTTTGTATTTATTGAGATGATTATATGGTTTTTCATCTTTATTTGCTATATAATAAATTGTCTTGATTTTTTTCAAACATTAACTCATTATCACTTTCATGAAATGAACCTAGGTGTGATATGATGTTCTATCTTATATGTATATCATTGGATTTGATTTTAGTTAGGTTTTTTCCCCTTTAACTTATGAGAGTGAGATAGTCATCTCTTACATTGTTCTTTAAAGATTCACTGGTAAATGTTTCTTCTTTAAAAAAAATATAAAACAGATGTGTAAGATTACTGTTATCTACTGTTATCTCTTCCTTAAATGTTTGAAAAAACTTACCATGGGAACTCTCTGAAACCTTGGATGAGTAAATTGAGCCCTAGAAATGAAAATCATTTGCCCAAAGTCACTCAGAGAGTTAACAGAAGAACTAAAATAAGTGCCCAGCTTTGAATTTAGTGTTATGCTTGTTCTGATTTTCATTACCAGTGCCATTTTTATTATGCTTTAGTATTATTCAATATTTGTTCTAATTCTGGGTACCCTAAACAAAACAGTTTAATTTCTGGTCTAGGATCACATATCCATTAGTAGTCTGGAGCCATGATGGGTAGAAAGAGCACTTTCAAGAATGCAAATTTAGGGACAGCATGCAAATCACCACCAATAAGGTTTGTTTCCTATAGCTTTGAGGAAGTAGCTGACTCTGGGAAGGAACCACACAAAACCATTAACCTGATATCTGTAGTCTTCTGTGGCCCACATGACTGTTCATTGCTGCTGCCATGAAATGATGGCTTATTCCCATTCTCCCATCCAAATCTCACAGGTGTGCCTCTCAGTGGGTAACCCAAAATAACTCTGCTAGCAAAGAAGTCTGGGAAATACAATTTCCAAGCATCATGCTAATGAGGTACAAGGAAGAGCTTAGTAGAGTGTTGACATTTCTGTATAGCAACAAACCATATCTGGCATAATATCAGAATTTCAAATAAATATTTCATTCATTATTTAAGTTATCTTAAGTTATTTGGTAATGCTCTTGAAAATAACCTCAGCATATTGTTAACTATTTAATAAAACTGAGTTTCTCTTCTTAAACTCTTCTTCTGTTTATCCTTTTCATTTGTTTGTTTTGTTCTGAGGGGCAGTTTCAATGTTTTATCAGCAACCAAAGATCAAGTCACTGATGACATTATCAAATACCCTTTTGCACATGTGCATGTATGCATATGAGTGTCATGTGATCACATCCTGACATAAAAGTACTTGCAAGATGCAACTTGACTTTTGCTTCATAGCCACATATGTGTTAAAATTGCAATTACAATTTCCAAACCTGTTTTCCACAATGCATGAGAGATTCTTGAACAACCTTTCAAAACAGATTATTTTGGGGTGTATTCATTTCAAGTCACCCCTCCATGCCAGTCTGGTATGGAGCTGTATTTCTATTTTCTGTATTTCTATCTTTCTAATAAACTTCTTTAAATTTTTGAAAAAAAGAACAGATTATTTTTTAGAAAGTTGAATAGATGAGTAAAGCTCTGTGTATGTAATAGTTAACTCTTTTTAGATCATCCTAATATGCATTAAATTCATATTCAAAGTCTTAGAATCAAGAAATAGTTTTAACATATTTAACCGGCCCTCTTTTTTAGTCAATTTATTTGATCAAGTTTCCAAACAATTTATTTTTAAACTCCAGCTAACATCTTACCTTTTACTTAAGGTCTGCAAACCTTATTTTGGTCAACGGGGCTTTACATACCCCATTTAGGATGTGTGTCTACTTAAGAATTACTAAAATGGCAGTAACCTCATTTTTAAATAGAAAATGACAGAAATCTGCTTCATAGATATTTTTAAGGGCTCAGTAGGAAAATTCATTTTGAACAGTGGATTCTCAGAAAAGACACACACCATTATTGCTGCTTCTGAGTGATTTGTAAGTAGTGTTTGGCTGGCTCAAGGAAAAGAATAAAGCTGAGCTTGTGTTTGTATTCACAGATAAATTTTGCTCACACATTCCAGTAACTCATCCAATACTGAATCACAGAAAGATGATTTTGTTTGGTTTCTGCATTAGCCCCCCTGAATTGCCATGACAGTTTCTAGGAAATAATAAGAATGCTACTCTTTAAGATAGTTATTAGTACCTTGTAAATCTTTAGCAAAAATTACCTTTTAATACTAAGTGTTATTAGTACAGATATTTTATACTTTCCAATCCTTGTTCTATTATTTGGACTTAGTTGTGGTTTCTTGTGAAAGAGAAATTCACTTGTGTTAAGATATTTCATAATACCGATTTTTTTCTAGGCAATTTAAAAATGTATTTTTTGAAATGGGCCCTTTCAAGGCCTGTGTTTCTTTGACAATTTTATCCTTCTTGCCAAGATTCTCACCTTGTTAAGCTAACTAATCTGTGCGATTATTCATGAGATAATTTTTGAGTGTGCAAATGTATTTTAGGCACTGGTCTAAGTATTAAGAAAATGGATAAGCAAGTTAGACTTTTTCCTACCTTTACAGAATTTACCATCTAATTGACAGGTCTGATTAAAAATATAAAATGTTGTTATAAAATTGCTTTTTAATAGGACTAGATATTGGACACTTTGTAAAGTTATCATCAGGTAAGTTGATTTATGTAGGGAGATATGATACTCCCCTTACTAGGTAATACATGAGTTCAGCTACCTAACATGAAACTATTATTAAATGAGGATGAAGTGAAGATGACTTCAGGTTGTGGGGACAGACTATTCAAAGGCCTGCAGTGGGAAGGAGTATGGCATAGTTGAAAAGTGTAAATGTTTAGAGTCTGTGTTACAGAGAAAGGAATCTGATACCAAGGAAACAAGTACTGACCAAATTACACAAGCCTGTGTTGGCCATAGTAAGAATTGTATTCTTTATTCCCCAAACACTGGGAAACCATTCAATTATTTTAAGCATGATCAGATTTGCATTTTGAAAAGATCACTCATGCTGCAATATCGACATTAGACTATCAAGGCATAGGATTGGATGTTCGTAGAGTTTTGGAGAGAGAAATGAATGGCAGTTTGTATCTGTGTGACAGTTATGGGTGAAGACACCCGAGTGATATTTGCTATATAAAATCTAAAGTTCTGCTTGATAATGGACATAGATATTAGGAATGGGGAGAAGAGTTTTCAAGAATAATTTAAATCACTCTTTTAGTGTTCTAAGGAAATTAAGAACACTGTAAAGGGTTTAAGTTAGATTGGGGATTAAGGCTTTCTGGTAAATTAAGAGGGTTAGCTACTGTGTTCCCGTGGCTGAATCTATCATGTGGCTGAAGAGCAGATTATGCAGCATTGATATGGGAGACAACCATGAAATAAGCACACATCTTGCTCTACCTTTTTTTAGGTAGCCTCAGCCTCAATTTGAATTATCATAAATTCAAGATCATGCTGTTGACCTCATGGGATGTTCATAACTTTTCAATTAAATTTGGTCGGACTGCCTCTGGCTCAACAGTTTAAGGACATGGGGCTTGAGAATTCCTGATCCACATTAACCTGGAGACCTAATAAAAATGCATATTCCTGGAGTTTCCCCCAGGACCACTGAATCATGTTCACTGGAAGTAGAACCCAGGAATATGGATGATAAACTCTCCAGGTGGTTGTTATCTAGATTCAAGCTTACGATCCACTGTGAAGAGGCTGAGTAAATTGCAGTGTTTTTGTTCATTCACAGCTCATGTTGTAAGTAACCAGTTTCTCCTAAATAAATGCTTATTCTTCATATGGAGGTTGTGTTGGCTTACCCTGTTTGCTGTATGTGTTGACCATGCATGAGATTTTCACAAAAAGTTTCAAAAAAACTTCTTGGTGCTAATCTGAGTGATTTCTTAAGCTCTGTTTTACATTAGAAATAGATATTTGTGAAAACCACTACCTACAGATACTTTTAACACAAAGCATGATCCTTTTGTTTACATTTTTGTTTAATTTTTTGTTTTAATTTGATCAACTTGATCAGATCGTTTGATCAAGTTATTTTAATTGGTTCAGCTTCTCAGCTTTGGTGTATCTGCAACACTAAATGTATGTAAGTATGATAAAAGACTATTTGCCTTATCTCTTTTCTAAACAGAGTGTAATGTATAATACTAAGAAACAGCTATGGTTTGTTTAATATCTACTATATATTGATGAAAGTAGTCAATATTTCCATTTATGTTTTAAATAAATATGAGATGTCTATTAGAATTGTTGGACAAGGAATGTAACATATTCTAGAGTTAGCTATTAAGTAGTTGAAATAAAACAAGAAGGATGTATAAAAAACAATCTAGTGTGCCCAGCATGAGCATGAGGTAGAAAGAAAATCTCTATTTTCAACCCCAGTAAAACACACACATGCACACACATACAAACTAGTAAAACTATTAAAAGTAAAATGAAGGAGTTTAGAAATAAGTTGCTCACTAGATGAATTTTCAGTAGATATATCACTGTAGAAGAAAATATTACTTAACTTAAAGACACATTATTAGAAATTTTATAAACTGAGCCAAATATGGTGGCTCACCCCTATAATCCCAATACTTGGGAGGCTGAGGCAGGAGGATGAGGATCACAGGTTTGAGGATAGCCTCAGCAGTAGTGAGATTCTCATCAAACTAGTGAGACACCACTTCAAAATAAGAAAAAAAATAGGACTAGGAGTGTAGCTGGAAGGTAGAATGCCCCTGGGTTCAGTCCCCAGTACCATGTACACACACACACGCGTACACACACATACACACACACACACACACACACACACACACACACACACACGTGCAAACTGAAATATGAATCTCTTAAAATCAACAAAATTATTGATGAAGTAGAGCATAAAAATAAAAAATAAAAAACAAGCAGTTTTAGATAAATTGCTAATCATTTTAATGTGAATAAATAAGCCTGATTTTAATACATTTTTATTTGTTTATTATAATTATCCATCCGAATGCAGTTTAACTTGATAATAACATCTATATATGCACATAGCACTTTATGAATTCCTCCATATCCCACCCCACTGGCCCCCTCCTATATACCTTCCTACTTAACACAGCTTCATTGGAACCATTCCCTCCTATACCCTCCATTTTTCCCTCACCAGTTTCCTACCCCTGCCCCCTACTACTGTTCACTGGTTTCTTTCCTCTTTTAATTCAAGTCTCTTTTGTTCCCCCTTTTCTCTTGAGCTTCCACAAATCAGAGAAAATATAAACCCTTGACTTTCAGACACTTGCCCATCACACTTAACATGATGTTCTCTAGTTCCAACCATTTTCCTGCAAATGACATAATTGTGTTCTTCTTATGGTTGTGTAAAATTATATTGCACATATGTACCACGTTTCTTTCTTTATTCCTTAATAAAACTAACTTAAGAAGCAGGTGAAAAAATGTTCTCTTTAGGCAGTGAAATTGAAAGAGAAGAGAATTTTATGACAAACTTTATGCCAATGCACATGAAAACTTAGATGAAATAGACAATTCTTTTTCTTTTTTTTTTAATTAATTTATTTTTTAAATTGGTGCATTGTAGTCATATATCAATCACATTGGAGTACAAGACTTGAGAGGTTATACAAGCACACATCATCCAATTAGCCCTCCTCCAGCCCCCGTCCCATTCCCTCCCCCTCCCTCCATCCCACACTTCTTTGGTGATTTACTTTGATACATTTGTTTGTGTACCTCCTGCATTTTAAAGAGGCTCCGTCCTCCAGTATTACATACCCTCTGATTGGTCACATTAGTTGCTTCACTATAGGGCCCTTTCTATAGCTCAACCTCTTCCTGTTGCCCTTTTCCTCCTAGTTATTGCTGATTAAGAGAGCGTCTGATTTATATTTTCTGCGATATTTCTCTGTGCATGCTGCGTTGCAAGTACCAATCCCACTCTTGATGGTCCCAGTAGTGGCCTGGCTACTCAGTGGACTGATCCAGACCTTGCTGGCTCACGCAGCGGCCTTGCCTCATGGGAGGACCCAGTTCTGGTCTCGCTAGCCCCTGAACCGGTCAAACCCCTAAGCTGGCTTTGGTCCCGACCTTGGAGGCCACAGGAGTGAACTTGCCTCACGCCAGGCTCCGATGCTGGCCATTGGCCCCTGCACCGGTCTAACCCCTTGGCAGGATTCCAATCCCGGCCTCGGAGGCCCCAACACTGGTAATGCCTCACGGCAGGTTCCGATGCCGGCCTCGCTGGCCCTAGCACCGGCCTAACCCCTCGGCAGGCTCTTATCCTGGCCTCGGAGGCCCCAGTACCGGCCTTGCCTCACGGCAGGCTCCGATGCCGGCCTCGCTGGCCCCAGCAGCGGCCTAACCCCTCGGCATGCTCCGATCCCGGCCTCGGAGGCCCCAGCACTGGTCATGCCTCACGGCAGGCTCCGCTGCCGGCCTCGTTGGCCCCAGCACCGGCCTAACCCCTCGGCAAGCTCTTATCCTGGCCTCGGAGGCCCCAGTACCGGCCTTGCCTCACGGCAGGCTCCGATGCCGGCCTCGCTGGCCCGAGCACCGGCCTAACCCCTCAGCAGGCTCTTATCCTGGCCTCGAGGCCCCAGTACCGGCCTTGCCTCAAGGCAGGCTCCGATGCCAGCCTCGCTGGCCCCAGCACTGGCCTAACCCCTCAGCAGGCTCTTATCCTGGCCTCGAGGCCCCAGTACCGGCCTTGCCTCACGACAGGCTCCGATGCCGGCCTCACTGGCCCCAGCAGCGGCCTAACCCCTCGGCAGGCTCCGATCCCGGCCTCAGAGGCCCCAGTACCGGCCTTGCCTCAAGGCAGGCTCCGATGCCGGCCTCGCTGGCCCCAGCACCGGCCTAACCCCTCGGCAGGCTCTTATCCTGGCCTCGGAGGCCCCAGTACCGGCCTTGCCTCAAGGCAGGCTCCGATGCCGGCCTCGCTGGCCCCAGCAGCGGCCTAACCCCTCGGCAGGCTCCAATCCCGGCCTCGGAGGCCCCAGCACTGGTCATGCCTCAAGGCAGGCTCCGATGCCAGCCTCGCTGGCCCCAGCACCGGCCAAACCCCTCGGCAGGCTCTTATCCTGGCCTCGGAGCCCCAAGTACCGGCCTTGCCTCATGGCAGGCTCTGATGCCAGCCTCGCTGGCCCCAGCACCGGCCTCACCCCTCAGCAGGCTCCGGTCCCGTCCTCGGGGTCCCCAACACTGGCCTTGCCTCACGGCAGGCTCCGATGCCGGCCTCGCTGACCCCTGCACCGGCCTAACTCCTCAGCAAGTTCCGGACCCGACCTCGGAGGCCCTAGCACAAGCCTTGCATCATGGCAGGCTCCAATGCCGGCCTCGCTGGCCCCAGCATCGGTCTAACCCCTCTGCAGGTTCCAATCCCGGCCACGGAGGCCTCAGTAGTGGCCTTGCCTCACAGTAAGCTCCGATGTCGGCCACTGGCCCCGGCGCCCGCCTAACCCCTCAGCAGGTTCCGATCACTGTCTCTGTGGTTATTATTTCAAAGGTTCCAGTTGTAATGTATCAGATCTCTGCCTCCCCCGAATATTGGCCACTGGCAATGCCACTGCCTCCACCGTTTCAAATCCTTCCCAGGCTCTTTTTCCACTCTGAATGTTGTCCAGTGTTCCTAAGCATGCGTGATGGTAGCATTCGACATTTGGTGTAATTTCTCCAAAAAAATAAAGTTGGTAAGATCCGGTTTCTGCTTCTCCTGAATACAAGTCTCCACCACCATCGTGAAGAACTCTTTCAACACCGCATTTCTCCTTGGTCTCCGCTAAACTCTCTCCTTATATGTGATGTCTGAGATTCTTAACAATATAGAGAAATAGCAGTCCTCTTTCACGGCGAATTTTTCCATAAGTTCCAGTGCATTTAGATAAGTTTTGTCTGCATCTCCAGTGTCCTGGCATCCATAACGGCTTTCTTACCACCTCTCCGATATTTTTCTTTATCTTTTTCTGTTCTGGGCCCAGTTTCTCCAGGGGTCTGGCGTGCTACTCGCAGTTCGGCCGGGACCCAGAGTCCCGCGATCCGGGCCCCAGCTGGCGTGCCCTGTGCTCGACCCCCGCCCAGAACCCAGGGTCTTACTGGGCCTTGTTTCTCCAGGGGTCTGGCGTGCTACTCGCAGTTTGACCTGTGGCCCAGAGTCCCGCGACCAGGGCCCCATCTGGCGTGCCCAGCCCCGCGACCCCAGCCCAGAACCCAGCGTCTTACTGGGTCTGGTTTCTCCAGGGGTCTGGCGTGCTACGCGCAGTTCGGCCGGGGCCCAGAGTCCCGCCACCCAGGCCCCATTAGGCGTGCCCCGCCCGCGACCCCCGCCCAGAACCCAGCCTCTTACTGGGCCTGGTTTCTCCAGGGGTCTGGCGTGCTACGCGCAGTTCGGCCCGGGGCCCAGGGTCCCGCGACCCAGGCCCCGGCTTTTGTGCGCCGCGCGCGACCCCTGCCCAGAACCCAGCGTCTTACTGGGCCTGGTTTCTCCAGGGGTCTGGACAATTCTTTTTCAATCCTGACACAAAAAAATAAGGAGAAAGGGAAGTTTGGAAAGACAAATTTCTAGTAAGATATTTGTGTCCAGAATGTATTTTAAAACTCTTGCAAATAAATTATTAAAAGAATGACAACTCCTTTAAGAAACTGAGAAAACGTCTTGAAAAATGCCTTCACATAGAGAAGATATTACTAACAGCTTCACCAACATGTCTGGGCAAGGAGGAGGAGGGAGTAGAGTGTAATACAGAAAAGATGTACGAAGAATTGTGTGCAGGTATACTTGTGTAACACTGGCCCTCACTGTGATGAATAATGGCAGTGCATTAATGAAAGTATCAAAAATTATAACAAATTAAATATCAAAGTCAGTAATAATGCCATGTTAAATGTTATTTTAACTATTTTAAATGATCTATTAATATTATAAAGACAAAAGGCAGGTGATAACTGATGACTATTAATTTAAAATGAAATTACATGACATTGTATATATTTTATATGTTTTTATAAATTTCAAATATTAATATTTTAATATAAATATTTGCTAGAGATAATAAATATTAGATAAGAATACAAAATGCAACTTTTAGCAATTCCAAAGTTCAATGACCACCTATTTACTAATGTAAAGAATTGGCAGAATGGTGAAAGGAGTTTGAAGGTGATAGGAAGAGGAATTAAAAGGACTGATGCCGGGCGTGGTGGCCCAACTGTTGTAATCCCCGCGCTTCGGAGGTGGAGACAGGAGGATCGCGCTGGTTCAAAGCCACCTGGGCTTAAGAGACTCTGTTTCCAAATAAAAAATATAAAAATAGGTCTTGGAGTGTAACCCGGAGGTAGAAGGGTTTCCAGGAACACCAGTACCACCAGAAAAAAAAAAAAAAAAAAAAGGAGGATTGATGAACAAAATCATTCAAATAGTGCTTTGTAAATATATAAAAGATATTAATACTGGTTTTGCTAGCATATACAGGGAGAAAAGAGGGGGTAGTGAAGTGGGATGCAGAGGGAAATACACCAAGAGCTGTGTGCATGTATTGAATTATACATCATACTAAAACTCACTATGATGTATAATTCAATTGGCATTTTACACCATACTGAAATTCACTCTGATGGATAATTCAGTTGGCATAAGACTTAATACATATTCTAAGTTTACATATATAAAATATACACATGTGTGTATGTATATATGTACACGTACATATGAGTCATGTATTGCCAATTTCATCCTGATTTGTAAATAACTCAAGAAATAATTTGCGAACAACTATAGCCAGAAAATGGGTCTATTGCAGAAATGGGAAATGGTTATTTTATATGTAAGAATCTCTGCATTTGTTTTAAGTGAGAACAATTTGTACTTTTCCTTACCTAAGCAAGTTCACTGCTCAAATATGCCATGGACTCCAAGACAATGGCCACTTGTAAAACAGTGGATAGTGCACAAATTCTACTGTCTTTTTTGGAGGACTTAAGGCACAAAGCCCTTTCCCAAGACCTGAATACCATTAGTCATGAGGGTAGGAGTTTAAGGTTAAGTGCACACTGTGTCTACAATGAAGAATGCCATGACTTGTGCAATTGTACGTTTGTTATAAAAATGTGTGTGTGCACGTGTGTGCCTGTGCACACACATACAACCTAAGAAATGAGATTCCGTTGCCCAGATCTAAGTTGTTACAGTCAGATCATAGTATGTTCCTAGACTTTCATATAACTGTTGTATACTCTTTATCTCCTAGTCAATGATTATATTACCCTCTGTTATCTTCTTTATATGTTTATTATCAGAAATTGTTTTATAGATTTCCATGCTTTTATTAAATGAAAAGCAAGTCCTCCTATGGGAAGAGAAACTTTTTCTATGTTGTTCCCTAAATTTGCTTTTGGTTTCTTTCTTCATATCCCCTGTGGAATCTTTCAGCAATTCTTTCAACAATATATTCAAAATAATAGGAATCCCATCATCTTTCATTTACATTGCTACTAGTTGGGGGCTAAAACAGAGCTTACCACATGGTAGGCCCTCAATAAATATTTATTATTTGAGAAGTTGAACTACACTTGATTCTGATTTATTGTGCATAGGACAGAACTACATCTCTAAAATGAATCATTCTTTTCTCATGAATATGCTCGTCCCTTTTTTCCAGTTTTGAAATGTCATTTCCCACGATTATGGCCTTTCATTCTTCTGAAATGGGCCATAGAGTAAAATATGAAACAAACTATTGTTTCTAGAAGGGCTATGGCATTGTCAGAATGTGTTATTAGAGGGCATTGTGTGACATTTTTTTCCTGACATATATTTTGTCAAATTTTTTATTAAATTATTCTTTATATGTTCAAGTGAGTAAAAATTTAAAGATTCTATGTACCTGCTTTTTCAAACACAATCAAAAGTAAAATATTCTCTAGACGAAGAAGGGGATACTATAGATGAGCAAAGAAGGCAACCTGAGGGGATGGGAGGGGGAAAGAGGGAAATTCTCTAATGTTCATGATGTACATTAACAAACATATTAAAGTTAAGCAGTAAGTCAAACATGAGAAGGAGGGACGGGTAGGGAATGAGGAGGGAATTGGGTAAGGGCTAATTGGGTGATGTGTGCATGTATGCTTCCACCATCTTGTACTTCATTAAGATGTATGACTACAATGCACTGATAAAGTAAAAAAAAAAAAAGTAAAATATTTATTTTGTTATTTTAAAGCATCCAAAAAGAACCTCAACACAGTGAGGTTTTAGTGAGGCCACTAATTTCAATTCTGTGATCATTTGAGTACAAAAAGGAAAAATTTACCTTTGGATTTTTCTATGGAAAATAAAGTTACTAAGAATGTAAGATTGTCAGAAGTTTTTCAAAAATACCTGGTCTTGTCCACTTAATGATCAGTACTGCCAGATAATATGCCAACTTTTATGATCTTTATGAATTCCCAGTGCAGGTTTGGCCAGGCCACAACTAGAAAAGCTGGCCATTATTCTCTGCTATTATTTGTGCCTGAGAGTAATAATAAGCCTGCTTAAGTAACGAAACCCTGCCATACAATCTAATCCATAAATTCTACTTTGCTATTACACATACAACACCCCCCCACACACACACACACAACGCAGAAGTGGTTTATTTGTGTGAGAAATTATTGTTCATCTTCTCAAATATTTTTGTATATACAAGAAAATGAGTTATTTTCATAAACAATGGGAGCTCAGATTTTTGTTAACCAGATAAGTAGAAAAGTCATGATTTAAGAAAGAATCTTACTATCACTCACCAGCAAGTACAGGGAAGGGGAGGGATGATAGGGTGAGGTGCAGAATTTAGGATCATGAGTTCCAAACTCCTACTCAGGTTGTCTTCTTTCCACCTTGCAGAGTCTTTGTATACTTGTATACTTGTTTTGATAGAGTGTCTAGGATTTTGTGGTTCATATAGTGAGATAAATAGCGGAAGGTGCCTCTACCCCCATCTTCCCAGAAGTAGTCGTTCAATTCAGTTCTGTTGGGTATTCAGAGAATTACTATCCAAACTTCTTTCAAACCACTATTAGCATGTAATACAGCTCAAGTGCACTTACATAAATCATCTAATATTATTTATCTTTACCTATCATGTATTTTAAAATAGATTATTATTTGGACTTTCTTCTTCTCTTTTTTTTTTTTTTTCAGAACTAGGGATTGAACCCAGAGATGTTCTACCTCCAAGTTACACCCCTAGCCCTATTTTTTATTCTTTATTTTAAAATAAGGTCTCACTAAGTTCAGAGGGCCTTGCTAAGTAGCTGAGGCTGGCCATGAACCTGGGATACTTCTATCTCAGCCTCATAAGTACTGGGATTACAAGCAAGTGCCACCATGCTCGGCTAGGAATACTTCCTTTTAATGATCTGTATTTCAAGTCCATAAAGTAGCAGAGTGAAAAGCATGCTGAATTTTGAGCCAAAAATCCTGAATTGGTGTTTTAGTTCTATCATCTACTAGCTGAATGGTCTTGAAGAATTCATTTCACCACCCTATGAATCAGACTATTTTTCTGGGAAGGCTAATATCAACATATTTCTCCCTAATGATTTGTTTTGAACTTAAAAAGTACTGCATACATTGAAATATAATCCCCTTGGTAGATAATAGGTGTTTAATAAATGTTTGTGGCATCTTCAGAGAACACTATTTAGCAAGAAACTTTGCCTTTTAATAGGTAGGACAATTTTTACTATAGGTACTGAAAATAAATAAGAGAGGGTAAAAATTAGACAGGAATTAGGAGACCAAATTGAATAAGTTACATATCTTTGCGATCAGCTGAATCAGAAAAAAAAAAATAGGATAACACTATTTCATCAGCTAAATCAATCAGAAAGCTGATATGCCATAAAGATACAATCTCAGTTGCTCGCAATGGAAAAGTTTCATTTATTTTACTCACATTCTTCTATATGTCTGGAAAATTCTCCAAGGAAGTGTTCTTTCATGAGATGACTCTTTATTTCAACACCAGCTACCAAATGTTAACAAGCAAAGCAAAGTGAATACCAGCAACTGATAATTAAATTTCCTCGATCCAGAAGTAGCATGTATACTAAATTCAACCAGTTCACACGATCTAACCCCAAGAGGCATGAAGCTGCAATTCCAGTTCCTTTTCTACCGCTAAGAATACCTTACATATTGGCAAGCATCATTAACATGTAGCATGTTAATTTCCTTACTGAGCCATGGTGAAATATATGAATGAATCATGTCTGTACTCTTAGAAAAAGCAGGATTTCTTTGGGTACATAACATATTTATACTTTATGGGAGGCAAAAATCCTCTTTTACTCTGGAAGGCAAATCTTGATTAATTGTCCACTCAGAGAAATCCATCCTTCTGGTTAATGAGTACTGAGGGATTCCTGCTACACGTTTCTGGAAGATATCATTGCCTTTAGACAGGAGCTTGTAAACAGAACGCGCCTTGTTCTTCCTTTCATCCTTTGTGACCTGGTTACACGATGACAGAAAGCTGAGAGTTACAGCATTCACTTTATGACCATGGGCAGGTGGCCATGAACTAAGCCCACTGAGCGGAGAGAAGGAGAGCAAGGAGGTGCTGAGACCCGAGTCTTCATGATCCTGCTCAACCATTGACCTGTATACTGATCATATGCTACATATGGTCACAAATTTTCTTCAATTTTTAATTCTCTTTTAGATGGATCTGCTCTTCTTTTGGAAAGAGATTAAGATTGTCTAATGAATTATTATGATTCTATAAAAATAATTATTAGACAAGCCTTTGAGTGTGTGTGCCTGTTATCACAAAGTTTTGAAATAATATAGGTAGGTGCATGATTTTCTCACTCCTGTCTCAAATGATTAAAAAAAAATTGCAGCATAATACCACCTCTCATTTTTAGGGCCCTGATCATTTTCTGTCCCCAAAGCTAAATAGTCTTAGGGAAATTGAAGGTGTTTAGTTAACCAAAAGCCCTCCAATAGTTCTACCTTTATGGACTGTGTAAATCCAGACAAGAAATTCTATCACAGAGGGCCGGTTGTGGAACAGTGGTAACATCACTGTGTAAAGGAAGGGATGGGTTGTTTCATGCAGATCCCCAAGGTCTGAATCTTCTGGCACTGTAAACTGCTGGTTCTCCTCCCTCAAATATTAGTGTTAGACTTCAGAAGGTCGATACTCCCAGAGGGCGAGCATTGACGTACAGCCGGAATAGTGTGTGAAGTTAGTAATACACTTTTAATCATTTTGGAATTTACTTTCAAAGTTAAAGCCTCAATTAGGGGAATTAAAGGTAACTTAAGCATGACTTAAGTCATCCTTCCCTACACTCCCCTAATATAAGCAGAGCCATTCTAATGTCAGACTCTTTAAATATCCACCCAGAGCAGTATTGGTCAATTTAGGTGGTGATTGGTCATTTATCTGGCAAAAATGCTGGATCTTTTAAACAAAACAGAATCAATGAGACCTGGTCTTAGTTTTGAGAGGTGTCACAAATAACCCATCAAAGGAATATAGAGAAAAAGGGCAAATAATAAAAAGAGATATGACAAGTGTTTAAAAATTGGAACAAAAAAAAAAAAGAGGAGGGTTTGAATCCAGGAGTGATATGCCTGAAAGAACCATAAAAGATTTGTCCAGGAAGTAAACTTGGAATGAGTCCTGAGGAAATAACTGGATTTAAGCCTAAGTCACAGGCATAGAGCGTTTTAGCATTACAACACAAGTATGAACATGTGATTTGTGTTTGAACAAATATGGGCTTGCAATCTGCCTTTGCTCTTTAAGAAATGGATTAATCACTTCGAGACATGTTTCTTCAGTTTAAAATAGGTATAATAAGACCTTGAAATTTAACTGTAGGAATTAAATTCTGCATGTAAAAGTGCTAGTGCCTGTCCTAGATTCTTATCTAAAATGCATTAGCATGTCATTATTTGCCTCAAATTCCCCAAATATCATGGAATATATTTGAGATAGGTTCTTAACGGAATTTTAACAGATAGAAATATGTGTGAAAGACATTTATAGATGACTGAGAAATACAGCTGAAAACTCACAGAACTCAAAACATGAAAACCAGGAGGTAGTTTTTAGTTACGTACTCAAGAGAAAAGAAAGGGGACATGCAGGTGTGACTCCAAGGATTGAGTCTCTGAATATCAAGGTTGCTACCAAGCTGTCAGAAAGTAGCTTGGTTATCATTCGTATTAACATACTAGAACAATAGTATATACCATGATAAAGTAGGTGTCTACCTAAACAGTTTAACAGTGAGATACAAAAGCACAGCTACAGCTGCTCAGCCTCACTAGAGCAACCTTCTCATTGTAATTTAATTTTTTTCTAAGGATTTATAGTATAAATGAAAATACAGAGCTCTATGGACATAAGCTTTTGGATCCAGTTGCAGAGAAACTTGAAGATATTATTAGGTGCTATATTGCAAATTCATGGCACATATGTTGTGAGCTCCTTCTCTACCCGCCATCTCAAGCTTTGCTGAGGTATATCACTCAGAATCTCTTGAGGGTTGGGTCTTGCTGTGCTTCATTTTAGAATTGGAATACTATAAACAGCATGTTTGGTATCAACTGAAGCAATTTAGCTGGAGTTGAAACCCAGTTGAATCCCTCGTTTTAGTCTTAATTTGGATTATTGAGAACTGGCAGAATTACATTTTTGAAGCTGTGAAATTGAACGCCAGGCAGAGAGATGTGGCAGAAAAGAAAGGCAGAGGGACCGAGGCAGAAGGAAAGATCAGGGAGATTTGAAACAGGAACTGACTGGCCATTGATGAAGATGATGGTAATGGGCCATGCACCAGAGAAAGTAGGTAGCCTCTGGAGATGAGAGAGACTCTTGCTGACAATCAGCAAGGAAATGGGAACTTCAGCTGTGCAATAATTTGAGTTCTTATTCTGCAAATCTTCTCTTGCCTCACTGGCAAGAGTTTTGAATATTATTGAAAGGATAGGAGTGAGGAAGAGGGGAATTCCCTAATGTACATAATGGACATTCACCAACATATCAGTCAATTACTAAACCAAACATAAGAAAGATGATGGGAGAGGAAGTGGGGTGGGAATTGGGGAAGGGCTAAATGAGTGATGTGTGTGTGTGTGTATGGTTCTACCATCTTGTACCCCAGTAAGATGTATGATTACAATGCACCAATAAAACATTAACCAAAGAAGTGGTTATAGTAGACATCTTTGTCTTGTTCCTGATTTTAAAGGGAATTTCTTCAGTTTTTCCCCATTCAATATGATGTTGGCTTTGGGTTTATTGTATATTGCCTAAAAATGTTGGGGTAGGTTCCTTCTATTTCTATTTTCTGTAGTACCTTAAACATGAATGGGTGTTGGATTTTTGTCAAATGCTTTTTCAGTGTCTTTTGAGATGATCATATAATTTTTGTCCTTTGTTTTAAACTTGAATGAGTTTGAAATTCCACGAGGCTTTCAAAGGTGAATGCAGCTCTGCTGATTGGCATTGGCCTCAGGTGACAATAAGCAAATAACCAGCTAATCTGTGCTACGGTCTACTTTTGACATATAGAAGCTGCAATACATTTGCATTGTTTTAAACTCTAGATTTGTCGATAAATTGTTACAGCACTAACAGAAAACTAATATATAATATCACTGAAACTCTAAGAAATTTGTCTTGACTAGCTATCTTCACACCATAACCAGCATCCCAGTATTCACTGAATACACAAACAGGCAGAAAATTGAAGTTACTGCCAGTAAAAATGATTAACATACATGGAGGTTATATTGCTGAACTCGTGGGGCTATGGAAGTTCCCTCTGTAACTGAGCGTCATGGCATGTGAACACAGCTGCAACATCTGGGTGTAGGATTCCCAGTGTCAGTTCTGAATGAATGGAAAGCAGGAAACAAAGGAAGTAGAAAATCTAATTAGTAAGATTAATTATGATAAAAATATTCAAGGTGGTTTTCTGCTCTGGGTAGCTATGGATGATAAGGATACAGTTCATGAAATGACAGACAAATCTCTCATTCACGAGCATGATTATGTAGCAGGTGTTTCCCAGCCTGTGGGTGCAAGAAAATAGAGTCTGGGTGGGATAAGAGGAGCTAAGAATAAGAATTCTATGGCTCATTTCCACTGGCTAGATGGCTAGATTACAAGAACTCCAGGTGCCCTTTTTCTCTTGCCACTCACTCGGAGAGTACAAGGACTCTTGCCCCAACCAGATCACTGAGGGATAGAGACCAATAGATTTTATTTTGATGCTGATGTCAACTACATAATTTCATGTCGATATGAGTTGGTTTGTGTAATGCTGCCATTTCTTCTTTTTTCTCCCTCGTTTACCTCCTTCTCCTCCTTCTCTTTCTTCTCTTTCATCTTCTTCTTTCTTCTCCTCCTCCCACCTCTTTTCAGATTTACCGGGCACTTAACACACACCAGGCATGTTGTTTACATTTTATCATTCAATGTCTATTACAGTACTCTATAATGGAGGCAGTATTGTTATTTCACTTTATAGGTGATGAAGCTGAGGTTTAGATAGATTAAGTAGTTTGAAGCCCAAGGCTCCAAACTGGTGGTCACTGCTTCATAGAAGTCTGACTCCTGAGTTCGTATTCTTGTGGTGTATTATATGTTTTTTTCATGCAGGTGTTCTGAACTCTTTGTAAAGTGGCACCCTAGGGCTATTCTGCTTTTAACTTGAACCTGGGTAATGGGATGAGAAACAGGCACTATCTTGAGCTACAGAAGTTGGAAGCTACCTTAAGGTCCAGAGCTGGTGCTATTTCAGAGCCTAATAACATATGCTCTTGAGCTGGGGACGTGGCTTAGTGCTAGAGCACTTCCCAGCATATGCAGGGCTCTGGGTTTGACCCCCAGCACTGTTAAAACAAGCAAACACCAAAAACCAAACAAACAACAAGCAAATGTCCCAAAACCCTGACATATGCTCTTGTCTATAGGACTATAGTCCTGAATATCTCACACCTGCCCTAGGAGCAAAGCTCCAGATTCCCACCGCCCCCAGGATGCACTCTGGGTCTGCCTTCTTTCCTCTGTAATGGACCTGGATTCTTTCCTTGCATCCTTCATTCTCTCATCATGGCTTCCTTCTCTTGCTTCTTCAGAGAGACTGTCTCCAGATGCTGCCTGTATGACTCTTGGCTTCTTATCTTGAGGACTCTGCACCTTCTGCTATCTTGCTCAACCTAACCCAGCAGAGTGGAATTAGAACTTCTTCCAGTTCTGATGTTCTTGGTTCACAGCTTGCTGAGGAGACTGAACAGCCAGTCCCATGAAACTTCCAAATATACTCCTTGCCATAGCAGAGCCTCTCCCATCGCATAGCCTCTTCCTACAGGTCCTGGTCTAAAAACTGAAGCTTTAGATGATTTTATTGTATACTGATTTTTATTAAAGGGCAGATATTTCTCTTTAAAAGTATCTCAGCTAATGCTCCATGCAGCAGGTGTGCCTCAGGGATTGTACTCACTGTGGGTCTTCTGTACCACCCACCTATGTTCACCTTCCCTGACCGCAGGGAGATTTCTGTTTGCTGTGACCATACCACATGCCCCCACTGGAGTTCTACAGCCCTGGGTCTACACGTCAGCACTTCCTTTAAACCTGACCTAGGGCTTTGAAACAACCATTTGTTAAAAAAAAAAAAATAGGAATTGCATATGGTAAAAAGTTAAAACAGCACAAAAGGGATTTTAATAAACAGTGTACTTCACACTCCATTTGGCCAAAGAAGACAGTTGTTAACTCTTCCTGCTCTGGCTGCCTAGACATTTCTTTTCCAATTCACAAGCACAAGCACACACTGGCACACAGAGAGGCATGCACATTTTCTTATATCTTATTTTTTATTTGGGGGTTCCTAGAAGCCCTTCTACCTCCAGACTACACTCCCAGACCAATTTTATATTTTTTTATTTGGAAACAGGGTCTCTTAAGCCACCGCGGCTGGCTTCGAACCTGTGCGATCCTCCTGTCTCTGCCTCCCAAGCGCAGGGATTACAAGGGAGTGCCACCACGCCCGGCTCTTATTGTTTATTTTAAATGAATGATGAACATTATAACTAATATATAACAGTTTGCATTTTCTCTCTGTGTTGGAGATATTCCATCATTAGAATATACATACAACTATTTCTTTTGACAACAATATGATGAACATTATTGACCTACCCATATCCTAGGTTTTCTTTAAATCAGTTCCTATTAGTGGACATTTTAGTTTCTTGTTGGTTTTTCTTTTACTATATTACCATCTTAGTGACTATAAACTTATACCCATCTTTAAACAATCTTCCAATTCCTATTTTCTCTTTTTCCTTCATATGACAAATTTATTTTTGGTTAACTTTATTTGTAGTATAGTTATTTATACTATAGTTTCTTCACTAAAGAAACAGTTCTTTCTCTCTTCCTCCCTCCCTTCTTTCCTCCATCTCTCCATTTCTTTCTCTTTCTTCTTTCTCTCTCTCCATTTCTTCCTCTTTCCCTCTCTCCTTTTTCCCTTTCTCTCTCTCTCTCTCTCTCTCTCTCTCTCTCTCTCTCTCTCTCTCTCTCTCTCTCTCTCTCTCTCTCTCTCTCTCTCTCTCTCTCTCTCTCTCTCTCCTTCCTCCTTTCTCCCTCCCCTCTACTAAGTGGTAGAGAGTACCCCTTGGACAATCTCTAGTTCCACAAAAACAGAAAAAAGTAAAATCCTTACTCCTACTCTCCCACTTTTTCTTCCATTTTTATCTCCCCAGAACTGTGGGTGTGTGTGTGTGTGTGTATGTGTGTGTGTGTGTGTGTGTGTGTGTGTGTGTGTGTGTGTGTGCACGTGCTACTGGGGATTGAACCCAGGGGTATTCTACCTCCAAGCTACACACCCAGCCTATTAACTATTTTATTCTTTTTATTTTGAAACAGGATCTCGCTAAGTTGCTGAGGGCCTCACAATTTGCAAATCTGTAATCCTCCTCTCTCAGCCTCCCTAGTACTGGGATTACAAGCATGCCACCACTAATCTCCAGAACTTTATTTCTGCTCTCATTAATGTAGTTCAAGAAAAATCATATAAAAATCAATACATAATGCACACAAAACTCTTTTGTCAAGGAAAATACAAACCAATGGAAATGTGTTCAAACTCAAGAAAGAATGAATTCAGGAAATAAAAACTTAATTTCAAACGAATTAAATTAATTAAATTTAGAGATAAAAATATTTTAGCTCAATTCATGGGAAATAGATTTTAACAGACTATGACAAAAACCTCATGTCTCAAGAGAGTTCCTGAAGTTTTTGGTGTTGGTATCAATAGGAATAGGCACATCTCCATTGAGTGGGTCTCTCATGTGTCAAACATATCTCTTTATAAATATATAATCAAAAGTTGACTTTAAGGTTTTTTCTACCACATAGCCAAGAATAAAAGCTCTTCCTTGAAGAGATTCAGTAAAAACCACTATTGGGAATTCAAAGCACCCCTCTTCTCTGAGTCCAGTTTGAGCAGTGACAATCTATGTGAACTTTAACACATCACTAATTTGAAACTTCTGACTCACGTGTTAATTAAAGACAATAAAACCTTTCAGTGAAAAGCTCACAGCAAATGAAAAGCTATCGCCTAGACTTAAAAGTGAAGTTACCTCCCTGCAATGAAAATGTCAGTAGTGACAGATGACTGAATGAGAACTTACTCTGAGCCTTTCACGAAGCATATGCTGTCTGTCAGCCTTTGTTCTAAGCTCTGTCCATGCATTAGCTCCTGGAGTTTCCAGGACCACCACACAAGCAGGTATGGATTCATGCCCATTTTTGCATGTGTGGAAACTGAGACACGTTAGTACATCTGAAGATGGATTAAGTCATTTATGCAGAGACCTGGGGCCAAGAATTTGGATGCTGGGATTTGAGCTAAGAGCAGTTCAGACTTTGCATCCTGGAGCTTTATATGTCGAATTAAATTAGGCACTCACTTTCACCTCTTGTATGAATTTTAAACCCTATTATTTGCTCCAAACTTTTTTCTTTGTCTTCCATTCAGGTCATTCAATTCTGCATTTTTAAATAATTATTCATTATTCAATCATTATCTGGTGTTAGTTAAGTGTTGTGGGTATCACAAAGTATAAGTTACATTCACTGCCTTATGATATTTCTTATTTCATATTAAAGACAGAGGTCATATGTACTTAAGCAGGAATCACTTATGACTGTGAGCAGTTCTATGGAGCCAAATGCCACTATCAGTTACACCTAGGCTTCTGCATTTACCTCCTCTTTGATCCAACTGCCTCTAGTGTGGTTCCATTCTAAACCATCACAAGATGAAGTCGGATCCATCCAAAAGCAAGACTGCCCATTGGATTATCTTGCTAAAACGTCTTATCTGTTCATTTTTTTTAATTCATAAGTATAGGCCCTCTACTTTCTCTTCAGTCATTTCTCATATTCTTTAACTCTATGTTTTATGTCACAGTAATTAAAATCTCCTGCAGGCACTAACCACCTATTTGTGTGGCATTTTTCAGATTGCCCTATCTTCTTGGACCTCCTTCTATTTTTAATTTCCTGATTTATACCTGTCTTTTGGTGATCAACTTATTTAGAAAGTCTACCTAGATGTTAAGTGAGGACAGACAAAAAGTAAACCATACTTTAGTGTTTATTTCTTGAAGAAGTACAGTGGCTTCTTCATCATGAAATAAGGGTGCCAAAAAGCAATATCCAGTACACAACGGACACTCAGGCTTTGTTTGAAGAAATGAAGCAGCAAAATGAGCATGGTCAACCATCTCTCCCAAGTCTACAGTCTCTGTCCCTTTTACTTCATTTGTTGTTCAAGGAGTATATTTATAGCTATATTATAGGGAACTTCGTCAATATTATTTCCAACTACCATTGTCAGGCACATACTGAGTTCTTGCTTCAGCCCAGGATAGGCAACTCAGGCTTACTGACCTGGGATAATTCATGGTCTTTATAACATCTGTACTTCACACATTTGAAGATCAAGAAAATAATAATCCACTTTTAGCAAGTATAGTGGTAAAAGGAAAAAAAGCATTGATTCCTCAAAATATTACATTTCATCTTTTTATCTTGAAGATAGCTTTAGTGAATTAAACACAAAATAGGCAATGATGCATATATTCTACTTTCAAGTTTCACATATATTATGAACATTTTTTTGGTGGTACTGGGGTTCCTGGAAACCCTTCCACTCCCAGACCTATTTTATACTTTTTTTAAATTTGGAAACAGGGTCTCTTAAGCCAGCGCGGATGGCTTCGAACCTGCGCAATCCTCCTGTCTCCGCTTCCCAAGCGTGGGAATTACAAGCATGTGCAACCACACCCAGCTTATTATGAACATTTAATAAGCAGATTCTCTTTAATTCCTCTGAATAAACAAAATGTACTCTTTTTGCTCAATATATTAGGGAAGACTCAAAATCATTATCTAGAAAAATATAATGGCTGAAGTATAGTTTTTACCAATGAGATAGAAATTATAGGAAATAAAACGAGTTGCAATTAGGTGCTTGAAACCTAATTAACCAACTCCCAAACCGTTTGTCAAAAGTATCCTTCACTTCACACTTCCATCAATAATAGGCATTTTAAAAATGTAATGGAGGTTTCCAAGAGTTTCTCAAAAATGTCAAGAGATTGATTCCTACATCCAAAACAAATTACATCCAATACTACACTTTACTCCCATGCATATAATTTTAATATTTCAAGATTATGGGGAAGTAAGGTGATTGGGCTATTCAACTAATCTGTGGGAAAAGAAACCAAGAGCATTTTCTGCAACTTTTAGACATGACTGATGGGAAAAGCCAATAAATCCAAAGCATTGGCAGAATTCTATAGTATTCTTAAAGTTAACACCGTTGAGTTATGTGTTTCTATTTGAAGACAGAAGCAGTGCTCAGCCTTCAAGGTACACC
The DNA here is from genome assembly GCF_963383645.1 of Muscardinus avellanarius. NCBI lineage: Eukaryota > Metazoa > Chordata > Mammalia > Rodentia > Gliridae > Muscardinus > Muscardinus avellanarius. Next base: position 20,221,775 of record NC_137789.1, on the reverse strand, counting down.
AAGAAGAGATTTGTTCCCTGAGAAATCAGTGTGCCTCAGTCCTGATACATTCTGCAATACAACGCGACACAAGAAAATAAGAGTTTATTTACTGCTGCATAAAACTTTGGTGAACAGGCAGGGAGAGGAAATCTGCTTTTGATTTCAACCATCTGGAAATATTGCAGCTCAACGCGAAGATCTTTCCAGTTTTCTCTGAGGATAAGTAAGTAGTGTGTCTTCTTAACTCTGCACTCTGCGGCAAGTTGCCGGCGCCATGAAAGTGGCAGCCGTCACAGGGAAGCTTCCCGACGCGAATGTCTCCTTTCTCAAGAACATGAGAAAACTGGAGAACATGCAAACAATGGCCTTTCTAAATGTGAAAGCCCACACATTTTAATTTAGAGAAATTACTTGCAAAGTCATCATTGCTGTTTTGTAATCCCCTGTAAATGTAGAACATAGCTCTTTTATATAGATTTACCCTCAAAACTATTACTTTTTTCTTAAAAATAAACAAAGTCACTATTTCTGAAGAATAGCGGGAAAAAGAGATTAGCCCTGAATTTGGGGATTGGCCCTCTGAAGTAACTGCTTTGACATTTTGGAAGTAACTTAACTCCTTTGGGGCCTCTGTTTCTCTTCCTGTAAAATAATTCTAGCCACCCTCAGGATCCAGGGACCCGAAGACAACAGAGGACTTGGGAAGTGGGCCACTGCCCAGGATAATGTGTCCCATCAATTCTGAGGAGGCAGGGTGGTCTGGTGTTAAAAGGCTTCAATTAACCCCCAGGAAAGCAGGATTTGTTTTGTTCTCAAAGTGGAGATGAAGTGACCTTTGAGAGGCCATCGTTTCTGAGAGCCTCACCATCCTCTCAGGACTAGGCTAGACCCCAGTCACCACACAAAACATCTCCGATGTCGTTTTCATCCTGCTCATATTTACTTATAATCTTCCCTTCAATATTCTTATAATGTCTTTCTATCCATTTTTTCTAATATATTCAAATGGCATTTTTGCTAAGAAAGAAAAAAAATCCTATAAAATGTCTTCACTTTTCTTGAGAAAAGTTGTTTGAAAATAATAAACATAAAACAAAACAAAACAGTGAGTACTTGGTAAATTATGCCAGACTGGTGGATTCATTTTATTATCACCAGGTAATAGACTGAAAGAAAATCATTAAAATCAATAAAAATTTCTTCCTTTTGTGGTTCATCAACCTATTCTAATTTTTCAGAAAAGGCACCATATTTATCCCCCATGCCAGTTTAATCATATAATTAATGCAAACCAAATTTTTATTGGGAATTGAGAAATAAATTCTACTTAAGAAATAATGAGGAAAAGTTATTTATCCAATGTAATTTTAAAATTAATAGAAGTAAAAATGTTCAAGAGGAGATAATCACTACAATAAATTAAAAAAGGTGATCCTCATGTATCTTTTGTTCTGACTATAGTTAAAGGCAATATTACTTTAAAAGAGGATTTGGGTAAGATGCCTAACAATCCTACTTATTATTTGATTATAATAAATAGCTTTTCATAATATTTGCTGTTTAGGAATATGATCTTAAAAAAAAGTAAAAGCTTCGCACTTCTTTTCCTACATCAAAACAAATAAAAAGAGGGGCCTCGTGATAGATACAGTACATTTTCAGAATATTTATTCTTGGTGCATCTCTGTTTTTCTTACAGTCTTGATTACATTAAATCCTGACCATCTTTTGTAGACCCCTAGAAGTTGAGCTGTTTATCCAGTAGCACTGGTTCCAATAGCCCCAGCTGGGAACCAATGTGTTCAAAGGAGCAGCAGCAAAAAGTGAGAACTTTAAGAAGGTGTGTCTGTTTGGATCCAATTCTTTTTTCTTTTCTTTTTTTATTCTTTATTTTGAAACAGGGTCTCATCAAGTTACAAAGGGTCTCACTAAGTAGCTGAGGCTGTCCAGGAACAGTGATCCTCCGGTCTCTGCTTCCCACATGCTGGGATTAACAGCTTCAACTATTTTTGTTTTGTTTTGTTTTGTTTTGTTGTTTTGGGTGGTACTGGGGTTGGAACACAGGACTACACTCCCAGAGCTATTTTTTTTTTTATACTTTATTTGGAAACAGGGTCTCACTAAGTTGCTGAGAGCCTCACTAAGTGGTTGAGGCTGGCTTCGAACCTGTGCAATCCTCCTGTCTCAGCCTCCCAATTACTAGGAATATAAGTGTGCGCCACCATGGCCAGCCAATTCTTCTTTCTTAAAGAGGACCATTAGATCTTATTGTGAAGTCGATCAGTCTCAGAAAAATCAAGGGTCATATGTTTTCTCTCTTATTTGGCATCTACAGAGAAAATAGAAAATGTAAGGCACTTAAGATAAATAAGTAGAGAGACCAGTAGAGTAGTGGAAGGGTGCTGGGGGAGGAACATGCGGAAGAAACAAAGGAGAAGAGGTAGTTTGGAAGGGATCCAGAGAGAAACACCGAGTGTCCTGTGTATATATATTTGTATCACTTTGAACCTCTCTGTGATGCATAATCACAGTGCACTAATAAAAAGTATTTTTAAAACAAATAAAAAATATAAGATATATCCTTCAAATGAAACATGGGTTAGGGGAGGCAAAATAATGTAGAAGGAGAGGATAACTGAGCTACCAGGTCCATCAGATGAAATTCAACAAGGAGAACTGAGGTTCCTACCTGATGAACACAGCAACTACAAGACATATGGGTGAAGCCATCGTGCCCCTCATAGATCAGCAAACACAGCTGCCACCTGAGAGCATCTGCCCTGGATAGTCCAGGTAAGACCAGTGGAATCACCCTTCAGCCCACAGAATTGAGGAAACCCTGAATTGCTGTTCGAAACAATAGGTCTTTTTGCAGTTTGTGTCCCCCAAAGAAAAGGCAAAAATGTATTTGAACCATGTCATCCTGTGCATAATAACAGCAACATTTTCTGTATTTTGTTTTACAGCTGTAGAACATATTTTTGGCAAAATTACCCATTAATTCCGAATAAGCTAATTTGTCACCAAAGTCGTTAATGTCTCGTTCCTCCTCAAAAGAAAGCTGGTTGAATATTAAAACACATTCTAAGTTTCTTTTACAAAGTTGCTCAAGCTATGGAAATGCCAACAATTCAGATTTAGTAAGAAATTTCAAAACCAGTGCATCAAGGAATTTGTTTTTCCATGAATCCTGGAGAAAGTTCTGACTTTCTGAGTGAAATAATTTTTATGTTGTTAAAGGAATCAGTGATATAAAATGATGAGCAAATGGCCCTGTGACCAATGTTGGAATAGATGTTATAACTCAGGTCATTGTTTAGTGACCACTTCCCCAAACTTTCTTAGATGTCTACAAATCACATCTATTTCAAGTATATCCCCCACACAAATATGAATTTTTTTGCTATTTATTTAAATTGTTTAACCATTTAAATCAGCTTGTAGACTCATTATTTTCTTTGTGAAATGGAAATTGTGGTTCTCATATTACAGGTGACTTTTGCCATGACAACCTAATAGTCATAGAATGAAATAAATTCAATACTGAGCTACCATAACATATTTAACCTGTAATTGCAGAGTCTTCCTAGTTTAAACAGACAACAACAGCTGAAATAATGGTGAGGAAGGGGAGGATTTTCCAGACCAAGACTGACAGAGTAAGACTGGCCCCCAAAGAGGCAAACCGAGGGTTTTCACAGAATGGCCATTAAAAATAAGTTACTAATAAAAAAAAACTAAATAATAAAACAATCTGCTCAAATATGAAATGTAATATTACTCCTTCTTCTTCCCTCCCTCCTGTTTCTTTCTTTGCTTTTTTATTTATCTTTTTATTGTGTTGTGCTTATGGCCTCGCATCTTTTCCAGGAGCTCTTTTCAAAGCATTCACATAACAGACTCCCTCTTTTTGTGTGTTGATAGCTATAATGCAGGCTCTGAACAAGTAGGTCTTAAACCAAAGAACAAACACCCCTACGTTCATTTTTTTTTTCATAATTACTATGGACAAACTTTACCCAAAACATTGTAATAAACAACTTCAATTCAAAAAAGAATAAAGCCACTGGTGATGATGAATTTGGATGTGGGACTCTTTTCTCATACTAGACGGACTTTGCAGTTTGGCACCAGTAAATAGGACTCATATTACTGACTTTCCTTTAGAGTTGGCTATGAACTCTTCTCTAGCTGTTACTGCCATCGAGGATTTGTCTGCATACTTGAGAGGGCGAGCCAGGAAAAACAGTTGTCTTTGCCCAAGAACATAAGTCTATCTAGTAGTGGAAAAGCTGGGAATATCTAAGTGAGCTCTGGGTTTTGCACTCAGCTTAAATGTGATCCTTCCCTTGATCTTCTCAATGCATTTTCTTAGAGGTATTGAAAGCTGAGTGTCTCTAAAGAAAGGCTTCAGCACACAAAGCCAAGAACGCTCAAACCTCAAACCCATGCAAACGAGATCCAAAGCTTGCTCTGAACCTGTGGCTCATGAGTAGCCATTCAGCTAACTCCACTTTCCCACAATCCTTGGCATGTTCTTAAATGATTAAATATTGGAGGGCTACAAGAGTACCAAGGCACAAACACCATTTTTCTATAATTAATATACACCAGTTAAAAATGATTACAGGTACGAAAAATGATGATCAATTGGCTAGAAACCATATAGCTGGTGATTGGTAAAACAGATAGAGGGTTAGGATCTATCCCCAACCCCCAAGCTTGCTTTCTCTGCTATGTTCTTCCTCTATGTTCTGGAAATGAGATGTAAACACATCATGATAAACTAACGACAAAATACTGAAATACGTCACAGGCAGCAGGAGGATCTTTAACAACAAAACTGTACTGAAAATTCTTATTGTACACAATGCTTGATGTGTGTTATGGAGGTGATACATCAAACAGGTTAATTCCTAAACAATATTTTACTAAGGGGGAGCAAAGACGGAGGAGTTTGGGACGATGAAGGAGAGAGCCTTGAGATGTCACTGGGGTCTGAACATTCTGATCAGGGCTTCCTGCCATCTTGGGAAATGCAGCTCTCCCAGTATCCACTGCACATTTTCCATGGTCTGTCTTAGGGTCCAGATTTTTGCATTTTAAGCTGATGGTTACTGACTGAATAAAGATTAATGGCTAAAGGGCTAGGTAGTCACATAGTCCCTGATAAAAACATACTCATAGGAAGGAAGGTGAGCACTTGTGCAGGTAAAGTAGTATAATGCAGACTTTGGGGGTGCATGGGTTATATCCAAAAGCCTAATCTGTATATATCCACATTTAGAGTATTACATATTGGGCACTGAAATTTCAAAGATACATTAAAATGCACACATAATCTTAACTTGGGAGTTATTGAACTAATACTGAATTGGTCATTTTCTTTTAAATTGCCAATCCTTAAATTTAGAAATTTCTAATTTATAAACAGGGCTACTAGGTCATCTTGCTATCTCTGTTCTTTTCTGATTAATTTTTAAATCTGCATTTGTTTCTTCAGTGTCCTATGCAACCCTAAGAATTTCAGAAACAGTTTAATGAAGTTACATGCTGCTTAGAATTCCTCAAATTGCCTTCTCAAATTTTTAAAACAAAAACAAAACCGAGAGTTTGGACTTGGATAAATAGCAGGCAAGGCCTTTGTATGTCTAAATTGTTTGGGATTGTTGATGTTTATTTTTCATTTTGAGTAAAATATGAATAGTATAATTTTACTAAGAAAAGTTTCAAAAATGAACAATATTACCACACTCTAATATACATAAAATAATTGTTAAAGTTAGTTGAGTGATTGGAAGTGTTATCAAAAAGCTATGCATTTGTCTTATAGCATATGGACCTTTCACAGAATCATTTTTACTATTTCATTTGCATTTATTATCTCAACTTGCAATGAGGAATATTTCAAGACACAGTGTTATTACATTAGCTTTTACTTTAAAGTAATTACTTTAAAGTCATTGCACTAGCTTTTACTTGAAACAGGGGAAATATCATTTAGGCCTTAGCTCTAAGAAAAGCTTTCTTACCCTTGAACAGTATATTGTTCAGGGGCAAGAAATGAGTGTATTGACACTATAAACTCTATAACTGATGGTGTTTATCTCTTTAATATGACCACTGGGTTCAGTTAAGTTGGATTGATAGAATTTGTTAGGACCTAATAAGGGAAATTTATTTCTGGTAAGGTAATCCTTGACTTTACTTGCAATTCTACCCATTTATCCCATTTGGTTTTAGTTTTTTTTTTTTTTTTTAACATGATGTCTCCTATCATTAGAGACTGAGTTGTGACTTCACCCAAATTCATATGTTGAAGCCTTAATGCTCAAATTCACCCTATTTGTATACAGGTCTTTAGGGAGATAATTGAGGTCAAATAAGATCATAGGGTAGGATCCTAATTTGATGGGATTGATGTCTATGTAAGAAGAGGAAGGGACAGCAGACACCTCTCCTTTTTCTGACTTACACAGAAAAGCCATGTGAGGACATGGGGAGGAAGCAGCCCTCAAAAGCCAGGAAGAGAGCCCTCAGCAGAACACAAACCTGCTGTCACCTGACCTTGGACTTCCAGCCTCCAGAACTGTGAGGTGATGAATTTCTGCTATTTAACACACCCAGTCTCTGGCATTCTGCTATGTAAGCCTGCGCTGGCAATACACCTACCACAATATTTTGTGGTAGTAGTCAAACCTTCAAAGTAGAGGTGAGATGCTATCCTGGCTAAGTCTTCTAGCCATCTTTTCTTTTCCACCCTTTAGAATATGTCTCTACCCCACTCATATTGCCCTCCACAGCCCAAGAGATGTGTTTAAGGACCACACTTGTGAGAGATTTACCTGCACCACACTACTCTATCTGGTGATCAGACATTTTCTCTCCTTTTAACTATAGCTTTTCTACCTGTTGTGTGTGTGTGTGTGTGTGTGTGTGTGTGTGTGTGTGTGTGTGTCTATTCAGAAGTGGCAATCAGGAGGGAGACAAAACTAATAAATTTTTTCTCTTTGTATACAAGTAATAACTTCTGGGTCCAAGATATTCCATTTCTGTGTCTTGCAAATGCCACAGCCTTGATGCCAACAGCTTTCTTGGCTTCTTCTTGCCAGCCAAATGATAGCATTCCAGACAAGTGAGAGACAGATTCCAAACCTGCTGATTTCTAATCCCTCCTCACTTACAGGTAGTAAGGGTGAAATGAGGAGAAAATGCAGAGCCGGGGGACTACCTCTTAAATTTAATAGAGTATGTAAAATCAAACACTTCTTGCCACTTCCTTCTGAATACCATATATTCTCCTTATGAATCTAGGAACATAAACTATTCATGCACACTCTACTGTGAAAATCTTGTTGCTAATTCTTACAACCGTTGAGCAACCATGACCTTATTTGTTAAACTTGACCTTTATGCCTAAGCAGTTTGCTATGTTAAGAGAGTTTGGTTGTTTCATCACCGCTTGTTCCTACTGCTATGACAACTGTATTTTAGTTGTCTAAAGGTGTCTTGAGCAACAAACACGTATTGTCCACAGTTCCAGATGCTGGAAAGTCCAAGATCAAAGTGCAAGTCAATCCTCTTTAAGGTAAAGTCTCTTCCTGGTTTGCAGATGGCTTCTTTTGTGAATTCCCACATAGAAGAGAGAGATCATCTCTCTTTCTCTCTCTCTCTCTCTCTCTCTCTCTCTCTCTATCTCTATCTCTATCTCTATCTCTCTCTCTCTCTCTCATCTGTTCCTACAATGGTGCTAATTCCAATTCATGATGGCTCCACTCTCATACTTAATTACCTCCCAAATATCCAATATCCAAATACAATAGCATTACAGATGAGGGCTTTCACATAAGAATTTTGAGGGAACACAGTTCATAGAACCATTGTTTTGGGAAATAAAGAGGAAAAATTACTGCTTTTTGGAAGGTTAGTATTGGAGTTGAGTGGTAGCCATTGCTTACCTTAACACTTCCAACTAGCTTTAGTTGTGTTGAAATGTTGGCCTGGGCTTTCTAAATAAGTATTTGAAGCTCTCACAAAGGGAGCTAGAAGGCCAAACTTTTGACCTGATGATAGGGTGAGCTATTCTAGCGGATGTTCTCAAGAGTGCACTGCTCAGGGGATATTGTAACCATGAGGCCCCAGGGAGCTCACAGCTGTCAACAGTTTATATGGTTCAAAGGCCTCTCCTCCAAAGGTTTTTTATCTTAGACTTCTACGAGTCACCAACTTTTCAAAATTAATACATTTTGAAGAGAACCGCCAAGCAGAAACTCTTTCCCGTCTTACTAGCAATTCTGGAAATGTGTTCAGGTGTTAAGAGCTCAAAATGAACAGTTTTTGGCTTTGGTACCCAGAAAGAACAACAACAAAAAAAATTCTATCAAACCACTAAGAGAAACATATGATTTTGATTTAACTAAAAATTGAGACCCAAGATCTTTATTATTTTCTTGCAGCTAAAGTTCACTTCTTCAATTTCAATTCTAGTTACTTTCAGTATGAATATTCAAAGAGGCTCTAGGATTTAAAAATAGTTTGATTCTATAAAATAAATATTATATATGTTAAGTATGCATGCAAATACTAATATGTGTGAACATCCATATAGTAATACAGGAAATGTATAAATATTTCCCAGATTAATATTTAAGTTTACTCATTTTTTAAACTTTTCTTATGAAATGTAATTATTATATTTCTCAGACATAAAGATTGTTTTGGAGTATACTATCTTCATTCATACAGAATAACTTATTTCATTTCTTAGTACTGATACTTTATACTTTTCTGAATTTTTGCTTTCGAGTGTGATGACCTGTATCAACTGAAGACTAGGAGAAGCATGTGGAAGGAGAATGTATCTAAAATTAATTTCTGGTCTTTTGGGGCTTAGACATATGATTCAATCTTATGAGTATAAGTCTAAGGGTGTCTTATTAATATTTATGGTGGTGGTGATGAAAATTTAACTAAGCATATATTTATGTTAAATATCTCCAAATGTTTCATATTACTCCATCATCAAGAAAAAAATAACTTCAGCATGTGACTCAGACATCTTAAGGATAAGATACAGGCAAAACTATAAAGCTAAAAATTGTGACATAAAGATGAAACAAGTAATATTATAAAATCATAAATAATTTTATTATGTGTAGTATTATAAAACATTTTGGTCCAATTAAAATACTGTTCATAATTACATTAGTCTGCATGGAACTGGCTCCTCTGAAATAACAATACTGAGTTCTGGCTAGCTTATCACAATACAGTTTATTCTTTGCTTACATTAAAGTTCAAAGTGGGCTGTGATTTTCTTGGTTGGTTTCTCTCATGTAACTCCAGAAGAAGTCCATCTTCTATTACTGCCACATGTAGCCTCCAGAGTCACTAAGAAAAAGGAAATAAAATTTAAAAGGTTGCACAACATGTTTTAAGAGCCAAACTCCAAAGTAGTGCATAACTCTGCAACTTGCATTTCATCAGCCAAAATGTAGTCAAATGAGCCAGATCTGACTGTAAATGAGTCTGAGAAATGAAGTCCTATGTGTCCAGGGAAGGAAATAAACTCCTCACATCGTTTCTGCCATGAAAATTTTACTATTCTTTTACTTTTTAAATGAACTTTGTGAGATCAAGTCAAATTATCAAGCTTAATATTTTATAAAATATTGTTTTAATGTACTATATCACAGTACAAGTCTGTAATTGCTTACAAATTTTCTTCACCAGATATTATAGGTTTAAGTGGGAGATGAAAACTTGAAAGATAGTTTTGTGTTTTATGGGTTGTAAAACTCTTGCCAGTATTGTCCATTCCTCCCTGAGTGTTGTACATTCTCTCTCTCTCTATCATTCTCTCTCTCTCTATCTCTCTCTCTCGCTCTCGCTCTCTTTCTCTTTACAGCAGGAAAAATTGATGTTTCTCTAATTATTGTAGTATTTTGCTTTCAAGGAGTCTCAAAAGTAGTCCTTAAGCATTTGCTTTAACCTGAAGGAAATTCTGAAAAGCACTTGTACGAAATGTCCGGGCATCATAATAGAGAGGAAAGTCACCTGTCTTATATAAGATGTCTTAGTCCTGATGACATCCTCATATTATTTACTTCTCAACTCTCAAGCACAATAAGCCCCTAGAAGAAAGTGCCTAATTAATTGAACTAAATGTAAATTCATGTTTTGAACAGTCCCTGGAGTGAATTTAAGTGTTCTCAGGTTGACATCTCATTTTCCCTTTGCAGAGTGGCTGGGGAATGGCTTGTTCTAGCAGAACACTTAGCTTGTCCAGGCTGAGAATTTTTTTGTACTCACGTTGTTAATATTATCTTCAATTTAAAGTTTCTTAATAAGAGTATTTTAAGCCACTGACTCATTTTATTACCTTTAGATTGTTTAAAACTGTATGATACAGTTTGTAAATTCTTCTGAGCACAAGTAAACTACACATTACTGCAATACACCAAAAGAGAGAGAGGTGAGTGAAAGTTCCACTGCCAACCCCTTGGCATTTTTATTTATTTATTTATGCTTTGTGGTATAGGGTATTGAACCCAGGGGATTTCTGCCTACGCTAGAGCCCAACTCATTTTATTTTTTGTTTTGAAAATGGTCTCACAATGTTCCTTAGAGTCTCACTACTTTCTGAGGTTGTCCCTAAACCTGTGATCCTCATGTTTCAGCCTCCCAAGTACTGGGATTACAGATATTCACTACCATATAATCAGCATTTTGGATGTCTTGCTCTTCTCTCTGAATGCTGAATGACTAGTGTGTCACTATGCCATGACTAGTAAATATTTTGCAGTGACTAAGGTTGGAGGTTCTAAAATTAGAATTTCTGGTCCTTTAAATACTGATTCTTCGGGGGCCCCGGGCCAGACCTCGCAGAGCACACCAGACCCCTGGAGAAACCAGGCCCGGTCATAAGACGCTGGGTCCCGAACGGGGGTCAGGAGGGGCACACTGGACCCCAGAAGAGTGGGGGCCCAGGTCACAGGACTCTGGGCCCCAGGCGGAGTAGTGCGGAGCAGGCTAGACCCTTGGGGAAACCGGGCCAGGTCACAGTGCTACTGAGTGCCTGATCCTACAGCCTCCTCAAACTACACATACTGTCTTCTCTTATTTAAAAAAAAAAAAAAAGGAAAAGAAAAAGAAAAAGAAAAAAGAAAAATATCGGAGAGGGATCAAGAAGGCCGTGGCAGATGCCAGGATACTAGAGATGCAGACAAAACTTATCCAAATGAACTGGAACTTTTGGAAAAATTCCCCGTGAAGGAGGACTGCTTCTTCTCTACATTGCTAAGAATCTTGGACATCACCTGTAAGGAGAGAGTTTAGTGGAGACCAAGGAGAAAGACAGTGTTGAAAGTGGTCTCCATGATGGTGATAGAGACTTGTATTCAGGAGAAGCAGAAATTGGATCCTACCAACCTTATTTATTTTTTGGAGAAATTACACCAAATGTTGAATGCTACTGTCGCGCATGCTTAGGAACACTGGAAAACATTCAGAGTGGAAAAAGAGCTTGGGAAAGATTTGAAATGGTGGAGGCAGTGGCAATGGCAATGGCCAGTACTCAGGGGAGGCAGAGATCTGATGCATTACACCTGGAATCTTTGAAGTAATAAACCCAGAGGCAAAATGCTACCACCACGCACCCTCAAGAACGTGGGACAAATGATTGGGCAAAGAGGGTGCTCGGATTGGAGCCTGCCGAGGGGTGAGGCTGGCGATGGACACAGCAAAGCTGGGATTGGAGCCTGCCGTGAGGCAAGGTTGGTGCTGGAGACTCCGAGGCCAGGGTCGGAGCCTGCCGAGGGGTTAGGCTGATGCCGGGGCCAACAGCCGGTATCGGAGCCTGCCATGAGGCAAGGCCATTACTGGGGCCTCCGAGGCCGGGATTGGAGCCTGCCAAGGGGTTAGGCCAGTAACAGTGGTTGGCATCAGAGCCTGCCATGAGGCAAGGCCGGTCCTGGGGCCTCCAAGGCAGGGATCAGAGCCTGCTGAGGGGTTAGGCTGGTGCCGGAGCATCAGCCGACATCGGAGCCTGCCATGAGGCAAGGCCGCTACTGAGGCCTCCAAGGCCGGGATCAGAGCTTGCTTTGAGGCTCGGCCAGTGCTGGGGCCAACGAGGCCAGGATCAGAGCCAGCTCAGGGGTTAGGCTGGTGTCGGGGGCAGTGAGACCAGAATCGGGGCCTCCCATGAGGCAAGGCTGCTGCTTGAGCCAGCGATGTCTGAATCAGTCCACCGGGTAGCCAGGCCACTTACTGGGGCCATTAAGAGTGGGATCCGTACTTGCAACGTGGCATGCACAGAGAAATATCGCAGAAAATGAAAATCATATGTTTCCCCTAATCAGAAATAACTAGGAGGAAAGGGGCAACAGGAAGGGATTGAGCTATAGAAAGGGCCCTATAGTGAAGCAATTGAGGTGACCAATCAGAGGGTATGGAATAGGGGAGGATGGAGCCTCTTTAAAACGCAGGAGGTACATAAACAAATGTATCAAAGTTAATCACCAAACAAGCATGGGATTGAGGGAGGGGGAGGGAATGGGATGAGGGCTAATTGGATGATGTGTGCTTGTATATCTTCTCAAGTCTTGTATTCCAATGTGATATATGATTACAATGCACCAATAAAAATAAATTTAAAAAATAAAATAAATAAATAAATACGGATTCTTCTATTATGTGCATGTTGTTTGCAGTTTATTTACTGTTGTTAAGACTCCATTTTCTAACTCATCAATTTATTTTGACTGTTAGATGATACACAAACCTAATTATAATTCCTGACCTATAATGTATGTCCAAAATGTTACTTTTATTATTTCTAATAATATATGATTACTATAACTGGAAAATTGAATAGTATAGGATGAAACACACAAATATATACATATCTACATATATATGTTTGTATGTATGTATATATGTGTATATATGCAAAATTTATTCTGTTCAAAAAGGAGAAAGGAGGGGGGAAGAGGAAAATCTCTAAAACACACAATGTACTTAAACATATTGAAGCCAACCACTAAGCCAAGCAAGGGAAGGAGAGACGGGAGGGATAGGGTGGGAATTGGGTAGGGGTTAAATCAGTGATGTGTACATGTATGTACACACAAGTTTTTTACCCCAATATGATGTATAAATATAATGCACCAATAAAAAAATTAAATTTTTTTTTAAGTTTCTCACTGAAATTATTCAACCTAAAGGTAGCCACTGTCCCTTTTGTACTGTACAAATCTAAGACTGGGGTTAAAAGATATCAGACTCTGGGTTTACTTAAGCTCTTAGAGGGGTCTGCTAAAACTCTGAAATGTTATTTTTTAATTTTTAAGAAATTTTTATGTACCTTATATGTTTATTTCTCTACTATAATATTTCATTATGATTTTTTCAGATATCTGTTGATTAGATATTTCTTAGTTTTTGTGTAGAATCAAAAAGAAAATATAAGAAAAAAAAGTTGTCCCATTTGTATAATAGTCAGGCCTGTGACTTGTGGTCAGGTTTGAAACTAATCAAGAAAAGAAAAATAATCAAAGGACTGCATTTGTATTTGTAGAGTCACTTTGTAAGTGTGTCACTGGGCTTCACGATCTCCCAGGTTAGATGATGTGGCTCTGATCTCACATGCCCGTGCTCCATGTGTTTCTCAGGAAGAACTTCTGGATGGAAAGGGCTGTTAGTCCATGATGTCAGCTCTAAGGTTTTTTTTTGTTTGTTTGTTTTTTAATATAATGACTAATTTAATGCCGCACACTTTGAGTGAACACTTACCATGTTTTTTAGTCTACCCTAATTAATAAGGCACAAACAAGAAGCCAGGTCTTTCTTCTGAAGTCTCAAACTGCAATTTCAGAGGCTGGGGTGGGGGAGGCAGGAACGGGATTGGGAGAGGGAAGGAGGGGTTCCTATAAGACTTCCATTGAGATGAGCACTATAACAGAAGGATAAACCGTATAAAAATGGAGGAGACAGGAGCTAAATGGCTTACATATTTTATGATATGTAGTGGTTCTTTCTTGAACTTACTTAAAATAATTGTTTTAGGTTAAGATGACAGCCGCCGAACAGGACACGTATTCCTTGGAGAAGCCCTGGACACCAGATTTTGGTTTAATATTTGATTGGGACAACGTAAGGAGGCATTTCCAGCTGTGACTTCCTATTTAGAATAGAGGAGAGAGAGTGGATAATGGCAGAATTAGAAGTAAGATGATAGCAAGGCACCTGCCATGCAAGAAAAGTGATTTTTGGAAGAACATCCCAGAAGAGATTAGAGAAAAGACCACTTTAGCCACACATGCTGGGGAACATTTTTTTTTTTTTTTTTTTTTTGGTGGGACTTGGGTTTCTGGAAGCCCTTCTACCTCCAGGCTATACTCCCAGAACTATTTTATATTTTTATTTGGAAACAGGGTCTCTTAAGCCAGTGTGGCTGGCTTTGAACCTGCGTGATCTTCCTGTCTCCGCCTCCCAAGTGCGGGGATTACAGGATTACAAGCGTGCGCCACCAGGCCCAGCTGGGGAACCTTTAACAACATACCTTGTAAGAAAAATGATCTGGGCATGGTGGAGGGAGCCCAGCAGTACCAGTCAGAAAGCCCAGCCACACTTCCTGGGGAAGTCAGTGTGCCTGGCCTATGCTGCGCTGGGGGTCGTGGTGCACTTGGAATAGCAGATCCTGCTCTATGCAGTGAGGCTGTGGGCCTCCGCTCTTGGAGGGGAGATAAAATTCATTGCTGCTGAGTGCTTGATCTCACAATCTCTTCAAAACACACATACTGTCTTCTTTTATTAAAAATATTGGAGAGGGGCCAAGATGGTAGTGGCAGCAGCCAGTATTCAGGAAATGCAGACAAATCCTATTCAATCCACCTTGCACTGGAAAAAAATCTCTGCAAAGGGGAGCTGCTCCTGCCACATATGCTTAAGAATTCTGGACATCATGTCATGTAAGGAAGGTGCTCAGGGGAAAACCGGGAGGACAGCGATAATGTCACGGGCTGCAGCAGCAGCAGCCAGTATTTGGGAGAGGCAGAGATCTGATCCAATACACCTTGATCTTTTGTAGAAATCTCCCCAAAGATAGACTGCTACTGCCACACATGCTCAGGAATTCTGGAAAACATGCTGTGTGGGAAAAGTATTTGGAAGAGAACTGAGATGGCAGTGGCAGCAGTGGCGGTGGTGGTGGCCAGTAATTGGGAGAGGCAGAGATCTGATCCAATCCACCTGGATTCTTTGATGAAATCTCCCCAAAAGTAAACTGCTACCACCACACGTGCTCGGGAATTTGGGACAACATGCTGTGTGAAAGAAGTGCTCAGAAGAGAAACCAGATGGCAGTGGCAGTGGCAGAGGTGGCCAGTATTTGGGAGAGGCAGAGATCCAATCCAATCCACCTTAAACTTTTTAAGAAAGCTCCCCAAAGGTAGACTGCTACTCCTGCCCTTGCTTGGGAAATCTGGAAAACATGCTGTCTGGGTAAGGTGCTCAGGAGAGAACCAAGATGGCAGTGGTGGTGGCGGTGGCAGTGGTGGTGATGGTGACCAGTGTTTGGAGGGACAGACAGATCCAGTCCAATCAACCTTGAAGTTTTGAGGAAATCTCCCCACAATTCTCCTGCCCCACATGCTCAGGAATTCTGGACAACATGCTAACTGGTAAAAGTCTTTGGGGCATATCAGAGGGATCCCTGCATAGCCAGGTTAGGCCACCATGTTGCGTGTTCTGGGAGACATCAGCCCTCATGGCTACCTCACTCCTCTGTGCAGTGTGGGAGGCCAGAGTCCACGAGGAGCAGCAGAGCCTGATAGTGAAGCTGTGAACCTCTGCCTTTGGATGGGAGATAAAATTCATTGCCATCAGGTATTTGGGCTCCCAGCTATTGCAAAAGACATATACTGCTTTCTCATATTAAAAATCAAAATGGAATGAAAAAGGGAACATCTGTAGATGACCTGCACACAGTGACAGAGACCAGAGCCCACAGCACAGCAAGGTCAGTGCCGGGACCTCTGAGGCCAGGATATGAGCCTGCCAGGAGGCAAGGCCAGTGCCAGGGCCAGTAAGGCTGGGATAGGAGACTGCCATGTGGTGAGGCCAGTGCTGGGGCCAAGGAGGCCAGGATTAGATCCTGCTGGGCATCAAGGCTGGTGTCAGGGCTTGGAAGGCCAGGATCAGAGCCCGCCATGCGGCAAGGCCGGTGCTGGGGCCTCTGAGGCCGGGATTGGAGCCTGCCATGCTGTGAGGCTGGTGCCAGGGCCAGCAAGGCCAGGATTGGAGACTGCCATAAGGCAAAGCTGGTTCTGGGGCCTCAGAGGCCAGGATAGGAGACTGCCGTGCAGTGAGGCTGGTGCCAGGGCCAACAAGGCTGGGATTAGAGCCTGCCATGCGGCAAGGCTGGTGATGGGGTGTCTTTGGCCGGGATTGGAGCCTGCCATGTGGTGAGGCTGGGGTCAGGGCCAACAAGACCAGGATTGGAGTCTACCATGCAGCAAGGCTGGTGCTGGGGCCAGTGAGACTGGGATTAAAGCCTGTCATGTGGTGAGGCCAGTATTGGGGCCAGTGAGGCCAGGATTGGAGCCTGCCATGTGGCAAGGCCGGTGCTGGGGTCTTCGAGGCCGGAATAGGAGACTGCCGTGTGGTGAGGCCAGTGTCAGGGCCAGTGAGGCCGGGATTAGAGGGTGCCATGCTGCAAGGCTAGTGCTGGGGTCTCTGAGGCCGGGATTGGAGCCTACCATGAGGTGAGTGCGGTGCTGGGGCCAGAGAGGCTGGGATTGGAGCCTTCCAAGGCAAGGTCAGTGCTGGAGCCTCTGAGGCACGGATCAGAGCCTGCCACGTGGTGGGGCTGGTACAGGGGCCAGCGATGCCAGGATTGGAGGCTGCCATAAGGCAAGGCTGGTGCTGGGGCCAGTGAGGCCGGGACAGAGCCTGCCATGAGGCAAAGCTAGTGTTGGGGCCTCCAGGATTGGAGCCTGCCATGTGGCGAGGCCAGTACTGGGGCCTGCGAGACTGGGATAGGAGACTGCCATAAGGCAAGGCCGGTTCTGGGGCCTCCAAGGCCAGTATAGGAGCCTTCCAGGCGGCTAGGTCAGTGCTGGGGCCAGCAAGGGCAGGATTGGATTGGAACCTGCAGTGAAGTGAGGCAGGTGCCGGGGCCTTTGAGAGTGGGATCAGAGCCTGCAATGCAGCATCCACAGGGAAATATCACAGAAAATAAAAAAATCAGATGTTTTTCCGGGCGTGGTGGTGCACGCTTGTAATCCCCATGCTTGGGAGGCAGAGACAGGAGGATCATGCAGGTTCGAAGCCAGCCGTGCATGCTGGCTTAGGAGACCCTGTTTCCAAATAAAAATGTAAAAATAGGTCTGGGAGTGTAGCTCGGAGGTAGAAGGGCTTCCAGGAACCCCAGTACCTAAAAAAAAAAAAAAAAAAAAAATCAGATGCTTCCCCTAATATGCAAAAACTAGGAGGAAATGGGTAATAGGAAGGAGGAAATCTAGTTGAAGAAAGGGCCCTATGGAGGAGCAATTAAGGTGACCTATCAGAGGGTCGGGAGGGGGGAGGATGGAATCTCTTTAAAGTACATGATGTATTTAAACAAATATATCAAAGTCAATCACTAAATCAAGCATGAGATCGAGGGAGGGGGAGGGAATGGGATGGGGATTGGATAAAGCCTAATTGGGTGATGTGTGCTTATATATCCTCACAAGTCTCGCATTCCATTTTGATGTTTGACTACAATGCATCAATAAAAATACATTAAAAATAAATAAATAAAAAGAATGATTTCAAGGAACACTTCTTCGGTGTTTCCTTCACATCATTTGGTCTTATAACATGAAACAGCTCACATAAATGCAAATATTTGTTGATAATTATAACTAGAGAGAATCTATTTACTAAATGGCAAGCATTGCCAAGAAGGTTGTAGTGAGCTCACAAATTCAAACATATGGTTCACTGTCATCAATTGAAAACAAATTGTATATTTTTATCGTAAAGCAAACAGAAGTCCATTTCAAATATACAATACTTAATGAGCTATAGAGTCCAGATTCATCATCATATGGAAGAACTTATTTAGACACCAAACACCAGAGTACTTTTTTTTTTTTTTGACAACCCAGCATAGTCTTTTGTCTTGGTCAAATGGTACATGCCAGGCACATAGAAAGAATACAATATAAAAAGAATTCTTATTCTCAGTACTATAATAGCCAGCAATATTTTGTATGCTAACTAAACAAACTAATATAATCATAAATAAATGTCATTATCTCTAAATAGTGTCTGTTGAATACCTGCTGTGTGCTAGGTACTGGGCAGTATATTTCACATGGGATATTCTATTACTTTTTCCAGAAGATTTCAAAAGTAAACTCTTCCACTATTCCCATTTTATTTCCAAAAAATTCCCTAAAGATTAGAGAGTGCTAGAACCTTATCTGAAGTGCCAGATCCTGCGAGTTGTAGAGTTAGGATTCACGACAATCCTGACTCCCAAACCTGAACTTAATTATGTTTGCATAGTACTTTCCCCAGCCTACCACCATCTCAGTTCTCTTGGGAATCTTCTTCCTTTTCAATATCAAAGGAATATAATAAGGATAAAATGAGGATGCATATGCAAGAGTTGTGTACTTTAAAGCATCATATGTATTAATATTCATTAAAAATAATTATAAGCAGTTATCCTGCAGTAACAGTTGCCAGACTGGATTTCAACTAACCTAGAGTATGGATACAAGCTGCACATTGATGCAGAATATGTGCTCAAAGTCAGAAATATCCTCCATGACACCAGAGTCAAAAAGTTAACAATGTATCCAAAATATTTTTGTTGCTTTTAATAACTCTGCCAATCATCTGTGAATGTATATAAATATTTTTGAATTAGTATGTATATTTTCATCCCATACCTCTGGGAGTAACAAGTTCCATATGGTTAATCTCAGTGGAGTTGTCTTTTTGTTTGTGGCTTGAAATATCTCTCAAGTTTCAAACTGTTTTTTGTATTCTGAGATTTTATGAATGAGTTTATATTAAACTCATTTAGACCTGTCACAATTACATAGACTTAAGTTATATATTTCTAGGTCTTTGTCTTTCTGTAGTCCCAATCTAAGAAGGCATAAAAATTTTTAATATCTTTTAAAAACATTAGGTGTTTCTATTTGATGCCAAACATGTGGTTAAAAATAGAATTAAGAGAACATCAGGATGTATCCAGATGTTTGGCATTAGTTAGCTGAGTTTCTAGTTCTCCTTCAGATATTTAAAGACAGGGAATATATGGATGTACCTTTATTTATCTATGGGTTAATGAGTAGTAAAAGGAAGCCATAAGGCTTAGGAATGATAAATGGGGATGTCATGGTGTCAAGACATCTAGAAAGGTTAGTGGATCGAATTTGTATTTCCTTCTCCAAAAGAATAGGATGGTTTTCCTGTAGTGACTTGCCATGGCAGGGAATTGAAAATGAGTTTAAAAAAAAAAAAAAAAGCTTCCAACAGTGTTTGGTAACCAGACAAGGACTTTGCTGCTAGTGGTTTTTTTTTTAAGTTAGGACATCCTGTGGTTTAGTATAGATTAGAGAAAGTGGTCAGGGTGAAACATTAAGGAAGTACTCACTAAAACTCTTTTCTCAAATGAGGCTGTAATTGCCTAACTTGTAAACAGTCACAGTATTTCTATAGTGTACTTCACAAGACATTTTACAAGATAAATTAGCTACAACATTTGGATAATGGAATAAAGGGGCCATTATAATATTAAATATAATGTACAAAGTGCTGCAGTTTCTAATTAAGTACCCAAGTCAGTTGTACAATGAACTATTTGTTGAACTTATAAAATATAATTTTCAATCCTTAAATAAATGACCTATGGCAAGGCAGCAAAAACAAAGACATATATGATGGGACACATGGATTACATTATTTTTTCCTAAGACTTGACCTTACCCTCCAAAGCCAGGGCCTGAATCGACGGGTACACCAGGAAGTAAGGATCCAGGTGGCTTGGCAGGAAAGACCCTGATCTATTGACCTTGGCTGGCAGTAGGCCAAGTGTCAGGATAAAAATCTTGCAGTCAGATTAGCTGTCGTGTGGGAGGTAGTGCCCTCTGATTTTGAAATATTTGAGACAGCAAAGGCAAATAATCTCCTGAAGGATCCATGCAACTATGCAACATTTTCAAAAAGGGTGTTTTGGGTCATGTTGTGTAACTATCACTTCCTGGATTTGACTTTCAGGAAGAAATTAAAAACCACCTTCGTGCGTAGATATAAAGTAAGGACAAGGGATCTCATGCCTGCATGTAGGTACATGTATTTTGAATCCTTTAAACTTCCTAAGTCCTTTGGAGTTCTATTTTCTTGGAGTTGGCCAAAAACAGCCTCTTAGTTCTCTGGGGGAGGGGAGAAGTCTTAAAGTTCCACCCAAAAAAGCTCAAGAGTCTTTTGAACATTGAACCTGTCTTACAAAATATTTTGATGAGTCAAGTGTAAATGAATCCGACGTAGAAGCCAAATTTTTCCTGACAAACGTTGAGTTTAATAACAAGAATTGAGGTTTGGGGGGGGGCAAAAAAGTAATGGAGATGTCTTGGGAAAACATATACTAAGCTTCACTGATCATAAGCTACCATGCAAAGATTTTCTGATACCTGATGGTAATTAGAGCTCGATTCACTCAGCACTTCTATTGTTCCAGCAGGGAATCTGGAGGTAATACTTGGTTCAGTTGTTCTTTAGTATTTAACAAAACCAACTCTGATGTTGTCAAAGTTGTGAAGCCCCTATGTCACAATTTTAAAGAGTGTTTGATACTACCCATATCCTTGGCTACCTTCCCCCCTCCTCATAAACAGAATAATTTATGAATATCTTGCTTAGTAACATCTAGAATTCAGAAGGTAATAGTAAAGGTGTCAGAAAATATTTACTATAGAAAAGGATGTTTAAAATAATTTAAAAGATACAAAGGATTTAGCCCTTCAAAGAAGGATGGTGAAATCATCAAAGGAAAAATACATTAATGAAACTACAAATATCCTGGACTCTCAGAATATTGAATGTGAAAGAAAGTGGAAGGGAAGGGGGCTAGAAAGGGATAGAAAGCACAGACCATGGCAGCATTTTGAAGTTGAGAAGTAACTTTAGAAAAATTATAATGAGAAAGAGAAGTGGTTATATTAAATACTGTGCAATCTAGATGAATTTAACACTTAAATTGGAGGAAAAAAATTAGTGATGTTGTGATATTTCAGAAAAGAGCTAATGAGCCCAGCATGGTGGCGCACGTTTGTAATCCCAGGATTTAGGAGACTGAGAAAGAAGGATCACACAGGTTTGAAGCCAGCCTCAGCTATTTAATGAGGCTTTCAGCAACCTAGTGAGACCCTATTTCCAAATAAAGTATAAAAAAGGTCTGGGAGTATAGCTCAGAGGTATAAAAGCCCCTGGGTTCCATCCCCAGTACCACACACACAAAAAAAAGTGGAAGCAGGACTGGTGGCACACACTTATAATCCTAGCATTTGGGAGGCAGAGACAGGAGGATCTTTGATAGAGACAGCCTCCACTATTTAGTGAGGCCCTTTGCAACTCAGTGAGACCCTGTTTCAAAATAAAGAATAAAAAATATAGGGCTGGTGGTATAGCTTGGAGGTATAATGCCCCTAGATTCCATCCCCAGTACCACAAAAATAAATAAATAACAAATAAATAAATAAATAAATACAAAAATCAAATGGGGTGGAGCATGGATGCAGTCCTAGTATTTGGGAGTCTGAGATAGGAACCTGAGCAATTTAGCAAGACCCTGTTGTTTTTTTTTTAATGCTGGGTGTGGTGGCACAGGCTTGTAATCCCAGCTTCGGGAGTCTGAGACCATAGGATGGTGGTTCCCAGACAGCCTCAGCTACTTAGCAAAACCCTTTGCAACTCAGAAAGACCCTATTTCAAAAAAATATATATATTAAAAATAGGGCTGGGGGTATAGCTCGGAGATACAATGCCCTTGGGTTCCATCCCCAGTAACGCAATATAATAATAATAATAATAATAATAATAATAATAATAATAATGAAAATGGGGCTGGGGGCGTATCATGCCCCTGGGTTCCATCCCCAGTACTGAAAAAAATAATAAAAGAGCTAATGAAGGTCTTAAAAAGTGGTCATGAGATGGGGTGGCAAGATGGGATTGAATAAGGAAAGTCTCTCCAGTTACAACACTAAGATCTATGCTCAGTGGAAGGAGTGTAGAGTTTTCCAGTGAGCATAGACATTGACTTCAAAGATTTGGGATACAGAGGTCTGGATTAAAATTCCAACTCCATCACTAAATTGATGTGTGAACATGATGACCCACCTAATCCCTCTGTCTCCCAGTGTCCCCATCTGTCAAAATGGAACAAAAGAACAATTAACTCTAAGGGTGATTGGATGAGGATTGAGTTCACATGTAAAATGTATAAAAGAATTCTATACATATATCATTCCAAGCCTTTAATGTAAACTCTCTTAGTTAATCTTTATTTTGTATTCATTTTTCTGGTGCTTGGGATTGTACCCAAGGCCTCATACATGCTAAACATGCACTTTGCCAATGAAGATCATCCCCCAGCATGCTTAGTTAATATTTAAAGTAAAACCATAAGAGGGGCACTGTAATCTTCATTTTACAAATGTGGATACTGCAGCTTGAAGAGTTTATAAATTTTCTACAGTGAAAATCCACAAAATGATGAAGATATAGCATAAATTCAAAGCCTCATGTCCTTAAAATTTTATTGGAAGTTTGTTGAAAGTTCAGGCTTCCTTGCCTTTGAATAATGATATTTTTAATTGAAGAAAACACTTGGGCATACATATACACTATATATATATATATAAGCATTTTCTCTAATTTGCTTCCAAGAAAGTTTAGAGAGAGCTACTCTTCATGTCAATGCTTGATATAGCAGAAAATAGAAAATAATTCAGAACAAACGGTTTATTTTATTTTTTTGTGGTATTGGGGGTAAAACTCAGGGGTTTTCTACCTCCGGGCTATACTCCTAGACCTATTTTCTATTTTATTTGGAAACAGGGTCTCACTAAGTTGCTGAGAGCCTCACTAAGTAGCTGAGGCTGGCTTCAAACCTGTGCGATCCTCCTGTCTCAGCCTCCCAAGCGCTGAGATTAGAAGCATGCACCACCACATCCAGCTAGAACAAATGGTTTAAATAGCCACTCCTTTACTTGAATTATTACTTTGAGAAATATTTTCATCTGAGGATGGTTAAAGATAATTATTTAATAAAAATTTATTGTAAAAAAACCATGCTGGATAAGCATTAATTAATGACCAGTTTTGTGACATGACTAAAATAATAGCCATCAACAGTCATGACACCATTTTTCTCAACCACTAAACTAAGTCATAAAAGAAAACTATCGCTTTCTAAATAATTAACTTTACATGTTCAGAAAAAATCTTTGTCACTTTCTGTTGTATAAAATTTATAAAGGTAAATGCACTGTTGCTTATCTCTTTCTGGCCAGTTCTACTTTAACATGACTCCAAATTATGTCACTTTTGGCATAAACTAGTGATGATGAGAAGCAGGTAGATGAAAATAGAGCAACTCAGAATTTCCTAAAGTAGGACCTTGGTTATCTGGGAATCCTTGTGTGTATTTTCAAGGATCCATGAGAACTGTCGATTTGAGGATTTCATGTCAATGGCAATTGAAAAAGAGTTACACAAACATATTTTAACCACCTCAAGGCAACCTCCCAGCCATAACTGTCACCACCTAAGGAACCCTTAATAGTGTTTTTGCTTTGAGTCTGTTGCACCCCAATACTTCTACGTTGTCATGGGCTAAAGGAAAAAAAATGGAGTCACAATTACTATGTAAATGGTGAATTCCTGCTAAGTGAGGGCCAGATGACATCATGTTATGGTTTGGCAGAAGCTGGAATGGAGAAGAGCAGTGGAAAAACTGACTGATCTCATGGCACACAGACACATGGGCAAGGTGACCGCAGAACCACTTGAACTTTCACAGTGAGTACCATGTTCATTTGTGAGTGGTTTTTAGTTATAAGAAAAGAACAACATCCATCACATCAAGTAAATGTCACCACACTTAATTTTATTGGGTTACATCTTTTGCCTGCATTCAGTTAGTAAATGCATTTGAATTTTTGCAGCTTAAACAATTTGCATGCACGAGTCATTACAAGGAGTTTTAGATTTCTATGTATTTTAGCCATGTGTGAATAAAAGTAATTTAAAGAAACATTGATATTAAGCAGAGATTTTTGCTTCTTTTGAAAGGGATTTATCTGCCCATTACCCAGGTTTGAATAACACTAAAATAATGGAAAAGAACATGGGCTTTGGAGGTAGATAGAATTGGGCAGGACACTCCAAGTCCTACATTTCCTGGCTGTGTCAACTGGGGTGTGTTGTTTGACTTTTCTAAGCCTAGGCGTTCTGCTCTTTTCTATTTTTTCTCATACCAGAAATGTGAAAAATAATTAATCTATGTTAACTCTTAGTGTTAAAACAATCCTATGAGGCATAAGCTAATATATTTGGTATTTATAGATGAGGGGAGTGATATCAGAATAGTGTAATAAGTCACAAACACATGTTGTAATATCAGAAGCAGCTACCAAGAAAAAAACTTATAAAGCTATATATTTAAAAGAAACACTATAGTTGGTCAAGAGGGACTCATAGATATATTCAGCTAACATAGAAAGACAAAAACTACAACAGAGTAATAAGAAACAGAAAAAAAAACAGAAAGATAGCAGCCTTAGGCCCTAGAAAATCTATATGCATATTCTAAATATGCCAATTATCAGGCAAAAAAAATAGATAATGAAGAGTAGGGGTAGGAGGTAAATTCAGCCCAACTATATCCTGTTTAAAAGACTTACACACACTTCAATTTCTTGTTGTTAAATTGGTGCATTGTTGTCATACTTCTTAATGGGGTACAAAGCGGTAGAGGCACACATGCACACATCACTCATTTAGCCCTTCCCCAGTTCTCAATCCATCCCCTCCCCCTCCCTCATGTTTGGCTTAGTGGCTGTTATGTTTATGAATATAGTCCATGCACATTAGAGAACTCCCCTCTTCCTCCTCACATCCCCCTTACTTAGGTCACCTTATTTGCTCATCTATGGTTTCTTTCTTCATCTAGAGTTCCTTCTATGACCCTTTTTTTCCCTAGCTTCCACAAATTAGGAAAAGCATCTGATTTTTTACTTTATAAACTGACTAATCTCATTTAGCATAATGTTTACACTCAATTTTAATGACACAGGTAGGTCAAAGGTAAAAAGATGGATGCAAAAAAGACATGCTACACAGATATTAGCCAAAAAAACAGGGGTGGCTCTGGTACCATCAGGTAAAGTTGACATCAGAGCAAAGGAACTGCTATAGATGAAAAGGGCCATTGCACATGGGCAAGAGGAATGATCTGCTGGGAAAGTCACAACTATTGTAAATGCAAATATCAAATGACACAGCCTCAAAGTACATGAAGCAGCAAAACAGATGCTTTGCCCCTTTAAATAGGGTGGGTCCTCATTAACCCATAGAAAGTTGAAAATACTGTAAGTTGAAATATTTTTAATACACCTACCTTACCAAACACCATAGCTTATCAACACTGTTTTAAAGTACTGCCTGTTTTCTCATGACTACTGCAAAGCAAGTGTGCAAACAGTGTCATATCACATATTGCTAGACCCTAGAAAAGATAAAAATCAGCCTGGCGTGGTGGCACACGCTTGTAATCCTTGCGCTTAGGAGGCAGAGACAGGAGGATCACGCTGGCTAAAAGACCCTGTTTCCAAATAAAAATATTAAAAAAATAGGTCTGGGAGTGTAGCCCGGAGGTAGAAGGCTTTCCAGGAACCCCAGTACCACCAAAACAAGAAAAGAAAAAAGAAAGAAAAGAAAAACATAAGAATCTAAATATGGTTTCTACTGTATGTGTTTAACTTTCACACTGCTATAAAGTTGAAAAATTGTTAAGTCAAACTGTTATATGTCAAAGCCTATCTGTAATTGATTAGGCTGAAGAAATGATAACTAAATTAATAATGATAGTTAAAGACTTAAAGATCTCTCTCTAGAAATTATGTAATTATTAAACATAATTAGCAAAGATATAGATGATCTGAAAAAGATAATCAACCAACAGTACTTAATTGGTATATGTAGACCTCACCCAAAAAAATCAGAATACAGAACTTTTAAATTCTCATGGAGAACTCACCAGAGTAGACAATATACTGAATGACAAAATGGGACTCAAGATATATAAAATAATTGAGATACATTTAGTGTTCTCTGATAAATGATATACTCAAACTGGAAATCAACATCTGAAAGACCACATGTGAATTTCTATACATCTATAAATAAAATATCACACATCACATCCTTTTGTTGTTGCTGCTACTAATGGTACTGGAAATGAATACAGAACATTCTACCTTCTAAGGCCTTTTTATTTTTTATTTTGAAACAGGGTATCTAAGTTGCTGAGTATCTCACTTGGTTGTTGAGGTTGAGGCTATCCTTGAACCTGCAATCCTCCTGTCTCAGTCTTCCAAGTCCTGGTGTTACAGAAATGAACTGCCAAGCCTGGCAAACATTATATATATTAAAAAAAAAAAAATATATATATATATATATAAAAGAAAACCTCTATTTTTGAGTAAAACTCATATATATATATATATGAATATATATAGAGAGAGATAGAGAGATACACATATATACATACATATATAAATTATGTATATGCATTATATATAATACATTATATATTATATACAATTATATATAATATATTATATATAATGTATATACATACATATATAAATTTTCTTTATACATTCATCTGCTGACAGACACCTAGGTTGGTTCCATAATTTGCCTCTTATGAATTGTGCTGCTATAAACATGTGTCATTATAGTATTCTTTTTTGTGTGTGTTACTGAGCGGGAATGAAACCTAGGGTCATCCTAACTTCAAGCCTAGTTTTCATTCTTTATTTTGAAACAAGATCTCACTAAGTTGCAGAGGGCCTCACTGAGTCGCTGAGGCTGTTCGTGAACTGCAATCCTCCTGTCTCAGCGTCCCAAGTACTGAGATTACAATTGTGCACCACCATGCATGGCCTATATAGTATTCTTAATTATGTCATGTTCAGGAAAATAGATGGAACTGCAGGATATTATGCTAAGTTATATAAGCCTGTCTCATAAAGTCGTGTATTTTTCTCCCATATGTGGAAGTTTAAAGAGAAAACAAAAACAAAAGAGACTTCAATCAGTCACAAAAAATAAGATATCAGATGCTCCCCCTAATATGTGAAAGCCTGGGAGGAAATGGGTCATAGGGGGAACTCTAGACAAAGAAGGAAATTCTATAGATGAGCAAATAAGGCAACCTAACTAAGGGAATGAGAGGGGGGAAGAGGGAAATTCCCTAATGCACATGATGTACATTAAAAAAACATATCAAAGTCAATCACTAAGCCAAACATGAGAAGGAGGGAGGGGGAGGGAATAGGATGGGGGTTGGGGAAGGGCTAATTGGGTGATGTGTATATGTATGTCTCCACCATCTTGGAGCCCATAAGATGTATAACTACAATGCACCAATAAAAAAATTTAAAAAGAGACTTCAGATAAATAATGAGAGAGACCAGAATTGTAGATTAGAGGAGGAAGATGAGAAGTTGAAAAAGAAAGTTTGATGAAAGAAACAATTTAAATAATTCTATGTCCGTATATGAGGGTATCACTACCAATCTCACTAATATGCACAAGGAGAGAGAGAGTGGGATGCGGTTCAGAGAGAATCACATGTTTGTATAACATGTATCACATGTTTGTATAACATTGAACCTCACTAAGCTGTGTAATTATAATGCACCAGTAAAAGTATTTTTTGAAGTTAAACTTATAGGAATGATAAGAAATCAGTGGAAATGATAAATACATAGAAATGAATTAAAGTAAACGTGCAACATGTTGAAAGATGTGGCATGAAGCAAACAGCGTATTGAGGGAGAACAAATAAGAATACCTCTCCAATAAATTATCTCATTTCCTACCTCAAGAAACCAGCAAAAAAAAAAAGCACAGGAAACCCAAAGAAAACAGAAAGAAAAAATAAAGATGGGCATGGACCAATGATGTTGAGGAGAGGAAAACAGTAACTTCGATTAAGCAGACAACTGTCACAGAAGAGCCAATGGTGCAGCTGTGGTGAGAGTTTCAAGACCAGACAACCAGGAGAGCCAATAATGCACGTTGCATTATAAGTTCTTGTCTGAGTCCAAAGCCTGTCTTGTAGCTCAAAGATTGCTAGGCCAAAGAAACTTACTGTTCTTCATTTGCTAGGCCCTATACCAAGCCCAGTACTCAAAGGAAATTAATGTCATTTTGTACACAAAATCTCAAAGTTTTGGGGGACACTGATAAGTAAATAACTATCATCTATAATATAAAGATTATCCTCAGAATGCAGTCTGTAATTCTTGATGATAGAAACATATAGTATTTCATATATCTGAAGTACAAAACTCTCATACTTTATAGGAGGAGGCCAAGCTCAAGCTATATTTTTATATACTGTGGTTGTATCATAATAAAGTTCAGAGTGTTAGGGATATATAAGCACACAGCACATGGTGAGCTTTCCCCTGGACCCCATCCCAATTCCTCGCTTTCTTTGTACAAGATACTGAAATTGGCATTGACAATTTCACATACATATACAGCATCAATTGAAGGGTTTCTTTCTTCAAGTCTCCTCTCCCACCTCCCTCTCCTAGACCTTCCCCATCACTCCACTGGGGTTTCTCCTCTTTTATCTGGAATCTTTCTTGTATCCCAATTTCTCCCGAGCTTCCATCTATGAAAGAAAACATAATATTCTCTAGTTTAGTCCATTTTCTTGAAAATGAGAAAATGACATAATTTTGTTCTTCTTTGTGGCTGAGTAAAAATCCATTGTGTGTACATACTACAGTTTTGTAATGCCATTCACCTGTTGATGGAAACCTAAGCTGGTTCCATAATTTAGTTATCATAAATTTTGCTGCTATAGACATGGATATGCATGTATGTATCACTATAGTATTCTGACTTCAATTCCTTTGGAAAGATGCCTGGGAGTTGATTATCTGTGCCATATGGTGGTTTTGTTCCTAGAGTCTTCTGAGAAACCTCCACACTGATTATAATGGCTGCACTAACTATATTTTGTTAGGAATAGTCTTGGAGTTCAAAAATACTACCATTAACTATAATATATGAATTTTGGTCCTCTCTGTTGAAGTTCCCCATAGAGTGAACCCCCAAGCAGGTGTGTTTCTTCAAGTATATTCTACTGGACTTTCTTTCTTTCTTTCTTTCTTTCTTTCTTTCTTTCTTTCTTTCTTTCTTTCTTTCTTTCTTTTTCAGTACTGGGATTGAACCCAGGGGCATTCTACCTCCGAGCTATACTCCCAGACCTATTTTTTAAATTATTTTGAATAAGGATCTCACTCAGTTGTAAAGGGTGTCACTAAGTAGCTGAAGCTGGCCTCGAACCTATGATCTCCTGCCTCAGCCTCCCAAGTACTAGGATTACAAGCTTGCGCTACCATGCCCAGCTCTACTGGACAGTTTTAGTTCCCTTTTATTGAGAGGCCATTGAAAGCATAAGAATATGAATTTGTTTCACAATTTTTACACGAGTACTATTGGTACAGCAGAAATGGGAAGCAAAGGTAATAAGACGTGCTTAGTTCATCCTTCCAAAACCAACGTAAAAATGTCCACCTCATCTTTAGGCATTAAGTACGATAGGTATTATATATATTGTATGTGAGAGTGAATTTGGAATTAAAATTTAATGAAAGGTGGTAGAAAATAGAGGCAAAAACATATCTTCTTGAGAAAACAAACATTTTGAGGGGAAATTCAGGATTAAATCCAGGGCATTCTACCCCTGAGCTACATTTCCAGCTCTTTATATTTTTTATTTTGAAACAGGGTTTCACTAACTTGCTGAGGCTGGCCTTCCCTTGTCTCAACCTCTTAAATACTGGATTATGGGTGTACACTACTGTGCCTTGCAGAAAATGAACATTTTAAGGCTTCAAATGACAGTGTTTCCATCACCCAATTTCAGCCTACATCATGGTAATTTTGAGGAAAAAAAGAATGAATGATACATAGAAAAAAATTAAAACAATGTGAGAGGCCACAGAGTTTAGTATTAAAGAACCTGGGTTTGAGAATCAGAAATATATGAGTTTAAATCCAGTTTTGCTATTGAATAGCATTGACACCTGGGAGGAATTTTTTAATTCCCTGAGGATCACTCCCTCATTTATAAAATGAGAATGATGGCCATCCCTGATTCTGAGGGATGATGGTGACAATCACCTAGAGAGTGACTGACCTTGAGGAAGCACTTGAGTGTTCCTCTAATTACTTTCCTCAATTAAAACATGAACAACTGCCTTTATTCTATAGTTCTTGGTAGATAATAATCTGCAACATTACACATTAGTAGTGTTAAGTGTTGGTCACATAAGAATAACATTTGTCTTTGTTTTATTATGCTATTATCACAATGTAGAAATTGTATGAAGACTACAGAGATGAGAAAAAACAAATCACATTGTTGAAATGAGACTTAAATCAATGTTTCAGGAACCGATTCTCTTTTTGCAATTCCCAAAATAACCAAATTTCACCATTGGCTTGATATATTTTGAAATCTTACCCTGATGCCTACATGAAAACATTATGTTGTTATACACACACACAAAAAAAAATACGTACATTTATACACATATACACATTCCTACACACACACACATATAAACATATGACTTATCAATTTAAAACAAATTTTGTTTTATGCTTTTTTTTCTGTGCTGGGAATTAACTTTAGGGGCATTCTACCTCTGATCTACACTTCCGGCTCTGTTTATATTTTTTTTGAAGCAGGGTCTCATGAGGTTGTTATAGGCCTTGCTAGGTTGCTGAGGCTGTCCTCAAACCTATAATCCTCTTGTCTTAGCCTCCCAAGTTTACAGGAGTGTACCACCATGCCGGGCAATTTAATACAGTTTATTTTTTATTTTTTATTTTTTTGGTGGTACTGGGGTTCCTGGAAACCCTTCTACCTCCAGGCTACACTCCCAGACCTATTTTATATTTTTATTTGGAGACGGGGTCTCTTAAGCCAGCAAGGCTGGCTTCGAACCTGTGCGATCCTCCTGTCTCCGCCTCCCAAGCGCGGGGATTACAAGCGTGCGCCACCATGCCCGGCAATTTAAAACAGTTTTAAAAAGAAAAAAAAAATCTTATCTTGCTTCCACTGTCATTGTCCCCTCCAGTGGAGAAATCAAGATTTTCTACTGTGTCTCCTGCTCCTTTGACAAGAACGGATATTCTCTTCTCTGCACTTGGGGGAAGGACTGAGGTTTGCCTGGCTCCAGAGAGCTAATCCAAGGAAACATCTCCCATTCCTCCCTGGGACATCTATCCCAGAGAAAGCTGGAGGCTGCTGTGGCTGAGTAATTGGGAACACTTTCCAGAAAATAATTGGTGTGTCAAAGTTTTGCATCAGCTCTTTTCTGTTCTAGAACCTAAGGGGATACTAAACGGAGGATATACATAGACAACAGTTACTGAGTGCTTTGTGTGTGCTAGGCACTGGGCTGTGTGTTTTCTAAATAGGATATCAGTTAGTCTTTAGGACAGTCATGTGAAGTGGTTACTAATATAATATCCAACATTTACACAAGAAAAACAAAACTCTGAGAGTGAATGGAGCTCTTTTTCTTTTTTTATGGAGGGTCTCAAATGGCAGGTTCAAATTTGAATTTTCCTTTATTTTTACTTTCATCATTTTATTTATTTACTTATTTTTATTTACTTATTTGCTAATAATTTTAGACTTTTATTTGGGGAATAATAATTATACATTATACTGAGATTCAAAGAGATACAGACATTTACCTTTTGGTGTGATTCTCTCCCTAGCTAGCCCACCTCCCCTCTCCCTCTGCTCCCTGGACAATTAGTGGGATTGGTAGTGATACTGTCCTATATGGACATAACATTATTTGGACTGTTTCCCTCCATAGCCCTTCTTTTCCCCCTCCTAACTCCCCACCCAATCCCCTTCCACTATTCCATTGGAGCTCCTGTTTAAGCTCTGGTGTGCTCTATGAAGAGCACCTATTACCACCACACTGTGGTGCCCAGCTTTGTTTAGGGATATGGCACTCAAGTGAGTTTGAAATGACTCAATTTGCTGAGGGAAACCGGGATCCTAGGCTCACCCCTTGCAGGCTTCTGGAGATTCGGTGTTAATCCCAGTTCTTTCCAGCTTTAGGAGGCCTTGCCTGGTTGTAGAGCGGCCCAAGCAGGCACTAATTTTCTACACAAACTAGGAGAGGCAGCATGTTCACTGTGCTCTGGGCATAGGAAACCTGCAAGCCATGTGCTCCTAAGAAAAGCCAGATTGCTCAGGAGAAGTTTATCTTTTCCAGATTGTACAAACTTTGGAGAGCTGGGCTTAGTCGGGTTAATGCAGTTTAACACAAAGGCAAAGTAGGAAGGGGAAAGAAAGCAAAACTAATGAAGCTAGGCCTTTGATCTCTGCTAATCAAGGTATTTCACAAGGCACTTTATGATCATGTAGTACTCGGGTCCCAGTGAAAATGGCTTAAGCATGATTTTACTGGGGAGATCTAAGAGGCAGCCATCTAGGGAAGCAAGCCAGATATTAGGTAACTCAAGACCACTCAGGAAATCAAAACAAAGTTACAGCTCCATTAGCCAAGTGCGATGTTTTTGGAGGGAAGGCAAAGGGGGCCCAGGTAGCCAGAAATTTTCCCTGCCTTTATTCTCCCTGGGGAAAATACCAAGTACGTTGCACGTTCTGTTGCATCCTGATCCCTATTCTTTACCTTTCTACAAGGTGGGTGACAAGTCTTGTACCACCGTTGCACACTAGCGAGCGACTATTTACCTTGTAATAATTTGCCTTTCCATTCTTGGCAGGCCTGGACTTGCCAGATGGACACTTCATTGAGTGTACATGTTCTGGAAGGAAGGAAATGTCTCGTGGGATGTGTCTGATGGAAAACAAAGATGGCCAGTGTATTACTCTGCATTTCAATAGCACTTCATATTTGCAGAGGGCTTTATCATAATGTTTTATTAGTGATTACTAACAGCAGCCCAATGAGAGAGATGGGGATGTTTTCACTGTGCAAACAAAACTGAAGCATTTTTAGGCTAAGCAATTTGCTCCAGCCCACACAGAACGATGAGAAACTGCAGACTCAAAGGTGCATATTCTCCAAGCCTCACTTTCTTTGGGTTCTCTGAGGTGGCAGCTGTAACGATTCCAGATCAAATTGAAATTGATGGGAACTTACAGTGGTACTCAAAGTATCTGTGCCAAGAATTCATTTCTTAAGATGCAGTGAATGTCTCATAATGTAGAAGCTATGAATGTGATTTTCTACTTTCCTTTTCTTTGCACAATGCCATGTTTTTCTGGTTCTTTCAGTTTACCTGTAATGGCTCTACTATTTCACTTCTCCTCTGCATTTTTCTCTTAAACAGGAACATCCTCTAGGATTTAGTCCCTGTGTTTATAACCCACTATTCTCTCTAGCTTCTAAAACAGCACAACTTTAATAAATCCCAAATTACAGAATTGTACTTTTGTCTTCCAAGTTCTTTTGGTCTGTTTCTTCATTTTGACTTATGGATTTCTTGTATCTACTCTACACTAGGAACACAGAGCAAAGAAAAGTGATTAAAACTCAATGCTTCCTTTTATACAGGTCATAGCTAAAATTTTAGATGGGGCCACATAAGAGAAAATTTCAATATCCCATGATAACTACCATCATGCTCTCATCTCCAACAGAGAAGAGAAGCCCTGGCCTTGTGTGGGCCTTGGGAGTCAGGGAAGAGATCCTGGAAGAAAAACACATGATCCTAATTCACAGTCTCAAGTTATCAATCAACCATTCACACGAGTCATGATTAGTTATTTAGTGCATATTCTGTGCAAGTTGGGGGTAAGAACACTAAATGCTAAATATGATACTTATTAACTCAGCTCAATAATTTTTCTATATACCATACACATTTTACAAAATGAGGAGGCATTCCAGTGGTGTTGATATTTGTCCTTGTTATTTGTCTGGCTAAACATCTTTAATCTCTTGCTTTTAATACTTGTTTTTTATTTATTTCATATTGTTCTAATAAAAAAAAATCAGTGTTTAGAAAGATAAGTTCCTTAGTGAAAATCCCCATATCAACTACTTATTTTCCATATGTTGAAAAAATATATTTCAGGACCTCTTTGAATTTACCTCTTTGTTCACCAAATGGAAACTGTAAGTAGAAGTAATGCTACAGATGCAGGTGCAATGGCACATGTCTGTAATCCAAGTACTTGGGCGGCTGATACAGACGTATTGCAGGTTCAAGACCAGTCTTAACAACTTAGCAAGGCCCTCTGCAACTTATTGAGACCCTATTTATTTTTTTATTTTTTTGTGGTACTGGGGATGGAACCCAGAGGCTTTTCTACCTCTGGGCTATACTCCCAGACCTATTTTATACTTTATTTGGAAACAGGGTCTCACTAAGTTGCTGAGAGCCTCACTAAGTAGCTGAAGATGGCTTTGAACCTATGCAATCCTCCTGTCTCAGCCTCCCAAGAGCAGGGATTACAAGCGTGCACCGCCACGCCCGGCTTTATAGAGACCCTATTTCAAAATTAAAAAAAAATAAGGATGGAGGTATAGCTTGAAGGTAGCACACTCCTGATTTCAATCCCTAGTAATCCCCCGTCCCCCCCAAAAAAAATGCTATGGGGTATGTGAAGGTCAAACTACAGTGATAATGTTATTAAAAGCACTATATAAACTATACCCTGCCTACCATGTAGATAAGGATTTTCTTATTTTTTACATTTTAATCTTGATAATTTATTCTAAATCTTTAAAATTAATTTTTGGTAAATACATAAATGAAAATTATATCAAGTCCATTTCAAATAAAATTAGTATTGAATTTTAATAACCATGAATGTATTTTCTTCATATACTCCAAATAATTTACACAGTACTAGGAACCTGGAAAAACAATATTATGAATTTTAATTTTACAGGTAAAGTATCTGTCTATTTTTGTGATACGATAGTTGGGATGTATGTAGTTATTTTTCCCTAGGATCATAGAACTAACTAAAATTAGATGTGCAATTAGAGTCCATGTCTGCTGTGTTCTCACACACCACACTTTTAGTTCAATTGGGTTAAATTCTTACTGAAGACAGATTGCTCAGGTCCTATCAGGCCAAGGCAAAAAAGATCCCATCTGTATGATATATGACCCAATTTCTCTACTGTTCTGCTTTACTTAGCTTTAAATGATAAATAAAATGTAGAGAGGAATATTCTGGCACCAGGAATAGGGCCTCTCGCATGGCAAACATAGTACCTCATGTTCCTCTATGAAGTTCTAGAATCTTGCCTCCCTTTTTACTGGAAGATCTACACACTGCCACCACCACCACCATCACTCCCTGTACCTGCCTCCCATGGATCTCAGAATGGTCTCTCCAGAGATGGAAGAGGAAGGCATTTACTTACGGGCTCTCCTGCCTCACTGGCAGCAGTTGCCACGTGGAGAGTTGATTCCCCCACACCTCCAGGTATGATCCTGGCAGGTGTTGAGAGAGGAGCCACCATAAGGACAGTGTGTGTAGAACGTGAGGTAGGTACATTCAGGCTGCCCCTAAATCGAGCTGCAGTTGAACTAATGGGGGGAATAGGGCACGTTAAGAGGCAAGAGAGAGTACAAGAGGTCAGACTTTGCAATGTGTCCTATAGTCTTTCTATAAAACCCTAGTATAGTATTAAGTACACACCATGTATTTTCACAAATGCAGAAGTACAAAGCTATGTATTATCTACTCTTCTATGCAAATGGAAGCAACACTACGATGTTTATTTTGCAAATAAGAAATCAAGGCAGAGATGTTCATTAAGTTTTTTTCATATTTCAGTAAGTGATAGGACTAGGAGTTAAACTCAGGCAATCTGGTTGGAAAAAGCATGCTTGGCGATGCCTCACAAGGCATGCTTGGGAGTTGCACAAAGGAGAGAAGTATTTTGACTAATAAGTTGGCATCCAAAGAGTAAGTGGAAGACCCTGCAGATTTTCACTTTGGTGAGTATGAAAAGATTGTGTGTGTAGTTCAGAGAACTGGCATGTGGCTCCAGAGTGGAAGTGCACGAGTTCACTTTCTCCACGTCTCTCTCTCTCTCTCTCTGCCTTGCCCAAGCTACTGACCCCTGCTAAGTGTCCACTTCTCCCCTTTATGGATCATGTCATCTCACAGGGTGGGTGTGGGAAGTTAAATGTAATTAAAGGGCTTAGAGAACTTGGTAAGTCCTCAAGAAATAAATGGTTGCTTAAACTTGTTTATTTTTCCAGAACTTTTTTATTGCACATGTCTCTTCTGTTTTCCTCTTTATAAAAATTAGAAAGAATAAAGCTTGGAGCTGGCAGCGTGTGGCTCAGAATGAGGCAGGGAAATTATTTATTTATATAGTTGCTTTTCAGTTGAAATTTCTTTAAAATGTTTTATCTGCTCTTGGCCAACTAAAAACAAACAATCCTAACACTGAATGGTACTGAGTTTCCTGAATTTAAATCCAGGGCTGCCATGTGTATGGAGCCTTGAAAGCAGGAGATCTTTCTAGAATCCCAGCTCCCAAATTACTAACCTGCTAGGTTTATTTGTTTTGTTTTGTTTAACTTATAGTATTGCTTATACGTACCTTTTGAAATGGATATAATTAGTCAGGTTGTCCTGAAAACCAAATGATGTGATACATGTTCAGTGACCAGATAGATGCTAAGCACATCTACTAATCACACCACAGGAGACACGAAACAAATGCTAAAGTAGTTCTATTGTGATGATGAAAAAATTAAGACTATCTGGGAGGGAAGTATATATGACACCAAAAGAGAGTGACTCTTCTTTCTTCTCTCCTTCCTTCCCTTCCCCTTCCTTCTTCCTTAATCTTTCTTTCTTTCCCTTCCTTCCTTCCTTCCTTCCTTTCTTTCTTTCCTTTCTTTTTTCTCCTTTCTTTCTTTCTTTCTTTCTTTCTTTCTTTCTTTCTTTCTTTCTTTCTTTCCTTCTTTCTTTCTTCTTGCCTCTTTAGTCTCTAAGTTAGTATTTCTATGTATGTGTGTAAGTGTGTAAGTAGGAATTTTGTTTATAACCCGTTAAACTGGCAACTAGCCAAAGACAATGGGCTGGTTAATGACAGAATGACTAGTGTTGGCAAAGAGAGATTGGCAAATAATGATAAGTCAATGAAATGTGATTGGCAGAATAAAATTTTTGAAGAATATTTTTGTGGTGCCTGGGATTGAACTCAGAGGCATTCTACCTCTGAGCTATATCCCCAGCCCTATTTAAATTTTTATTTGAAAATAGCGTCTCATGAAGGTGATGAGAGCCTCATAAGTTGTTGATCCTCCTGTCTCGGTCTCCCACATACTAGGATTACAGGTGTGTGCCACTACACCCAGCTGAAGAGTAATTTTTAAGGCACAAAAAAGTTGCACTTTTAAGAACAGAGAATGGGACCAAGTTTTAATGGTAGATGAGAAAAGAATAGAAAGTCAGGTTTCTCTGAGTATGAGTTGTATCTCTTTTTACAGAATATTCAGATGGAATTCATATGGCCACATAATTGCTTCTTAGGTGCTACCTATCCCTACACACTTGGCTAAGTAGCACTTTTTATAGTAGTGGAACCTCTGGTGTCTGGAAATGAGAATGTGAGCATCTATAGGGGTATTAGCTGCATGGCCTTTAATTGGATCATAGATTGATATGAGAACATGGCAAACTCTGGACAGGAGCTAAGTTATCTTGGAGAACTGATTAGATTCAGGGCGCAGCATCTGTTGGATGTGATTTTGTGAATCAGATATGCTACCACTTTTCACTGTCCAAAGCTATATGATAAGTGTGGCAAATTATTCTGGGATTTAGAAATAAAGTAAACTTTATGCAAATTTCTAATGGGCATATCTTTAGTGTTACTACTGTAGATGACATACTTCATAGTTCAGGGCAAAGATCCATACCCCAGAAATTTTTAGGAAAGGGAGAAAGAGCCTCATCTCTGCTCATGCTGCTTTCATGATGCGTGCTCTTTCATGGCAAAGAGCATGAATCAAGCCTGGCAGGTGATATAAGTAGTACCAACTTCTTGGGAGGCTGAAGCAGGAGAATCACGAGTATGAGGCCAGCCTTAGCAACTCAGCCTCAACAAAAATGACTACGGATATAATTCAGAGGTAAACATCTGAGTTTAATCCCAATTGCTAGTGAAAAATTAAACAAACAAAAGCAAAACAAAAACCCACAAAACCAAACATGTGGCATTCCCCATGGAAGTACCCTACCAGCTTATCACTTATGGGAGATGCTAGTTACTATATTAAGAATACTATTTCCTAGCCCTCCCAAAGATGTGTCACAAATTTTGATCAGATATGACAGAGCAAAGTCTGAGTTATCCTTCGGTTCTCTCTATAAAAGAATCATAAAAATGTTATCCTACAAATAGGTGATCAAAGAGTACGCAGTCAAGAAATGTAAAAATAAAAATGTATGAAGGTGTCCAGACAGAAACCATATACCATATTTTCTAAAATTTTTGGTAATTCTTATAAATGTCAGCATTTTACCTGTAATGTACTATGATCCTCTTTTTCTTCAAAAATACTCATCTTCATTTGATTTAATACTCATAATTTGCATTTATTTTCTTGAAATGGTATACTGCAAATGCATAAATGTCCAGACTTACAAATACTGCATCTGCTTCTGCCTATACCCCATGCACATCATGTTACCAGCACGACAGGGGACCTGCATTCATTGTGCTTCCTTGTGTTATGATGAACTTCTAAATATTACACTCAATTCCCAACTATCACACCATAGGTTTCAACCTGGTTCATGGGAATGGACCGGAAAATCATTCTGATCTCATCCAGATTCAGTATGAGCCCACAGAATGTCTCTAATCTGAATCACTGACTCCCAGAATGCTGTTGGGCTAATTTCCCTAGACAATCAACCCACAGATTCTAGGGAGACCCTGATTCCTTCACATACACATGTCTGAATCTTAGGACAGGCTCATTCAGGGCCCCTTCTATAGAAGCTGCCCTAAAGGAGGTAACCAGGTAAGGAAAGAGAAATGAGGTTGTGAGGAATGTAAGTTTGTAGAAAACTCTCAGATACAAGTTCAAGGAAGCTGAGTGATTGGCCAAAGAAGAAGAAAATGGGCCTTCTAAAAATGAGTTGTATCATGCCATTTTCTGGCTATAAGCTTGTCCACAATTGTCCTTTACATGTGAAAAATAAACCCAAACACCTTGCCCTACATGATAACGGCCTACAATGATCTGTCTTTCCTCCCAACTCTCTAGCCACATCTGTTACCACTCTCTGCTGGACTCACCAAGTCCTGAACACACTGGCCCAACTTCAGCTCCTGTAATATGCTTAAAATGCCCCACACGGTGTTTTTGAATACGCACATCTCGTCTTTTGGATATTCGTGTTCCTGCTCCTTCTGTGTATTTTATCTCATGCTTCAGGCTCTACTTCCTCCAAGAATGCTTTCATGACCCTGCACCTACAGTAGAGCCCGTTCCCTGATTTTCCATCTCAGCACCAATCACTTATCCTGGAGCACTATGATTATTTTATTAACCTAAATATGCATTTGTGTTTTTATCTGAATCATTCAAGAGAAGAAAGGGGCTTTGTGGCAACTAGAAGATTCTTAATAAATATTTGTTCATTATCTTCAAATGGCACAAGTAATAGCCATATGAACCTGTAAAAAAGAGACACACGATGTCCTATTCCTAGGTCACCCCAGCTATTGATTTCCTGGAGAAGAGGGATGATTTTTTTGAATGGATTCATGCATGGTTGGATGAGTAAAACCATGAACTGAAGACAAAGAGCAGTCAGGTGGACTAGACTGGGAATGAAAATAGGCAGGTTACGTAGGCTAGAAATCCAAGGGAATCTTCACTCTCTGTGTAAGGCCCTTGTGTTGTATCTAAAGAGTTCATCATTTTTATTAAGTAATATCCCATTATACAGTTGGTTGATAATTTATTCAACTGTTGATGGTTATTTGGGTTGTTTATATATTTTGAATATTAGAAAATAAATTAATGTGTATATTCTTATACAAGTCTTGGTATTGACATACATTTTTGTTTATGTTTGGTATATACCCAGAATGGAATGGTTGGATCACATGAGAGAACTTTATCTGAAGTTTCAAGAAATGGTTAAACTGTTTTCCAAAGTCTTTGTTTCATTTTATGTTCTCAAAAATACAAGAGTTCAAACTCCTCGCCTCAAAGTGGTTGTTTCATTTTATATTCCCACAGTCTATAAGATTTCAAGTTCTTTACCTCTTCATCAAAACTTAATATGGTTAATTTTTATGTTAGTTATTCTAGTAGTTGTGTAATGTACTGTGGCTAATTTACTAATAAGTTTGACCAACTTTACAGGTCCTTTTTGCTATTTGTCTATCTTCGGTAATGAGTTTTGATTCAATTTTTTTGCCTGTTTTTATTGGGTTGTCTTTGGAGTTTTAAGAATTTTTTAATATAGCAGATATAAGTCCTTTATCAGATGTGTGATTTACATATATTTTTGTCCAGACTAAGGATATTACTTCTTTTCTCTCATCAGTGGTACAGGGGTTCAGAGCTAGTTCTTCAAGAAAATAGGATCTTGAAGTAGAGTGAAGTTAGTTGCTTATAATATGAAAAACATGACAATTGTATTTCTAGGGCATTTGCATGTCCTATTGATCCATATAT
Source organism: Muscardinus avellanarius (assembly GCF_963383645.1). Lineage (NCBI taxonomy): Eukaryota > Metazoa > Chordata > Mammalia > Rodentia > Gliridae > Muscardinus > Muscardinus avellanarius. Next base: position 20,180,735 of record NC_137789.1, on the reverse strand, counting down.
GATTGATTAATCCACATAAGATTTGGTGGCACATTACTTAATGACTTCTGATTTCCTAAGGTACCACTTGTCTTTGAAAATTCTCTAATTAGTTTTAACTACTCCAGTCTGTCTTTTCTGACTTCAGTGTAATTAACCCTTCATTGCTTCCAGAGTTCTCTTTTAAATATGCAAATCTAACCATGTAATTGCTTATATCTCTGTTAGAAAGATAGATACCTAAGATTTTGAGTTCCAGACCCCTCTTTAGCTGCCAGATGTGGTTACCACCTCACAAGTTGGTACTCCTTGAAAGGCACAATGCACAGAACATAAGAATGAACCTCTGACTAAAATATTGTCAAGCACCTCACAGACCAGTGAAACATAAATATACAAGTGAGGTCAAAATGTTTCTGATGGAAGGAAACCCAAGAAATTTGAAGTCTAGCCAGACTCAGAGTAGGTAAAAGAAAGAAAGGCTTTAAAGTATAAATACTAGCTAGGCCACTTACTCTGCAAATTAGGATAAGTCCTTCATTATTTGTATCTCAGTTTCATTTTCTAAGTAATGAACAGTAATAAAAAAGACATGATACGCTGGGCGTGGTGGTGCACACTTGTAATTCCTGCACTTGGGAGGCGGAGACAGGAGGATCATGCAGGTTTGAAGCCAGCCGCGCTGGCTTAAGAGACCCTGTTTAAAAAAAAAAAAAGTATAAAATAGTTCTGGGAGTGTAGTCCGGAGGTAGAAGGGTTTCCAGGAACCCCAGTACCACACAGACAAAAAAAGACATGATACATCTAAAATTTAGCATAGAGCATATCAAATAGAGTATGGGTCACATATTTTGTATTTCTCTAATTATTACAGATAAAGAAACTGAGTAAGAGAAGTTTAAAATAAACTTTGCCACATTTAGACATCAAGACAACGGATTCTAATTTGGCCTTCTGAGTGTGATTTAGTCTGTTAAATTATCCATGCAATCTATTTATTGCCTGTCTGATTAATTCTAAATCAAGCCACTGTTGGCTTTCACATTTAGAAACAGAGGCTTCTTTGCTTTTGGAGGCTGCCCTGTGCATTGTAGGATCTCTGATAGTATCTCTGTCCTCTCCCCAGCAAACGCAAGTTGCACCCTCACACCCACATGTGATAATCAGAAGCCAAATGTCACCAAAGAGAGAATATCCCCATTTGCAGCAGATAGGACTGCTACCCTAGATGTAAACAGAGTTTTAACTTGCATTTGTCTGAGTTGATATCACTAAATCACACTGAACACTTAATGCAGTCCCAACTCCAATGCATAAGGCTTCTGAAGTCATAATTTTGCAAGGTGGTCTGAACTTTGGCTGGCATTTAAGAAGCAGAATTTAAATTATTTTTATTGGTGCACTGTACTCATACATCTTAATGGAGTACAAGATGGTAGAGGCATACATGCACACATCACTCATTTATGTCTACAGTCAAATCACCCTGAACTCTGAGTGTGCTCAATCTCAGAAGCTAAACAGGGTTGGGCCTGGTTAGTACTTGGATGGGAGAAGCAGGATTTTTGCAGGTGATAGTCACCACTGAGCACTCAGGGCCTTTTGTCTCTGTCTTCTAAAGCTGGAACAGTGTCTTGGGGACATTGTCCTGGCTGGGCGCCTCTCTAATGTTTTCAAGCTGTTATACACAGGAGGCCAATACATTAATGTCAGGAAAATGAAGCCCTTCAGGGAGCTGGAACAGGTGTCTAGGTCTTGATGGAAGCTCTCTGCCTAAGTCAGTGCTGCAGCTTCCCTTGGCCCCTGGTGCTGTAGAGTTTGCAGATGTTATTAAAATCATATTTTCTGGGGTTTGGAGGAAGTTGAAAAAATGGGACTTTTATTATAAAAATTGTCAGTGGGTCAACTTGGCCTTTGTTGAATTAACTCCTTACATAGACATAGCTTATTGAGCTTTAAAAAAAATAGGGCCTCAGAGCTCAGTGTTAACTCATCCTCCATCATAAATTCAGTCCTCTGTAAAAGAAAAACTTTGGCACTGCATCTCGAGGTCTGTAGCAACCTGTTCCTGGAGGCATGACAGTCAGAGAAAATGGAAAGACAGGAATGTTTTCCCTGCTAACAATTTTCCAAAGAAATATTTTAGTGTGAAAAAGGGACATAGGTGCTGGTACCAGTAAGATTGCTGTGTGAGCTTGAGAATACTCCTCCCTCACCCTGATTCTCACTTTCTTTCCTTGTAATTTGAGGAAGTCAGATGAGATAATATTTGAGGCCTCTCTCAACAGAAATAGTTGGTACTGTGAGTAGAAACTGGGTTTCTAGACTTGGCCATTTAGTGGTTTCTCTTGAAAAATAATAGGGTCCTCAGATAATCCTGCTCAGAAAAGAGATTGAATCTACTTCCAGTGGCTTCACAGATATGTTCGTGCATGCCAATAATCTAAAGGTCAGAGTCTAAGAATTGAGAAGACTGTAGAATTGAGATGTATCTATAACTCACACCAGAGCAAGCACCCTGGTATTTTGGGTGTTGATGAAGGCTTCTTTTGATCAAGACAGTGATGATTCCCTGCACTGGTGAAATTTATGGGCTGTATGGAAGCAGATAGTGAACAAAGCATTACTGATGCCCCAAAACCTCTAAGCTGCACAGCGCAACTAAACAGAAAGCTGAGAAGGGAATGAGGGGCAATAAAGAAGAAAGACATGCACCAGAAATGAGCAGAATACTTAGTCTGTATATAATCTATCTGTATCATAAGATACTTATGTGATATTAAAGAAACAAAGCTGACATAAATTTTGGAATTAGAGACATTAAAATATGAAAAAAATGTAGTGATGGTATTCACTAGCTGTTTGATTTTTTTATACTTTTTGTGAAAGTCAGAAGAGAACTGATTGGTTCTTGCATTTTCTTGAGCAAACACTTCTATATCTGTGCATCACATTTCCTTTTTTTCTTGATTCACAATCTCAGCTGTCTGTTCCTTGGAACTGGATTCTAAGAATCCAGAGAAGAGGGTTTACAATGAGACCTAGGAAGAATGTCCCAGTCTTCTCTGGCAGAGATGGCTCTCATTAAAAAGGAGTATATTTTTGCCATTTCAGATCTCAGAAACAAACGCATTTTTTCTAGGTGAGAAGGTAGCCCAGAGAAAACAGCATATTGAGATGATCATGAACAGAAGAGGGATCTAGAAAAGGTGGCTTCTCCTGCCCTGTTTGGGAAGTGACTTTCTCCTGCTGAGAAACTGTTTCAAAGCATTATTGGGAACTTCATTTTTGATTAGTTACAGAACCTAAATAATAATCAAATCACTAGATAAGCTCACCGACCAGTTCCCATTCTATTTTGTTTTTATATTTATTCTTATACCCCTTTTTAGAAAAATAAAATAGTGTGTTCACATATTTTCCTTCAATACCAACATCAGTTATTGCTTTCTCTAAAATTATGATTACTTTATTTTTTTATTTTATTTTATTATTTTTTGTGTGTGGTACTGGGGTTCCTGGAAGCCCTTCTACCTCTGGGCTACACTCCCAGACCTATTTTATATTTTTTTATTTGGAAACAGGGTAACAGGGTCTCTTAAGCCAGCGCAGCTGACTTTGAACCTGCATGTTCCTCCTATCTTTGCCTCCCAAGCAAGGGGATTACAACCGTGTACCACCATGCCCGGCCTATGATGATTACTTTAAGATGGGGAGTATGTGAATTGAAGTCCAGGCAGAGAAAAATTTCTATTAAAGATAAAGGCACTTTAACATGCATATTCTTAAGCCCTAATTCAAAGATTCAATTCATTGGGGCCAAGTGACTTTTTTTTTTTTTTTTTTTTTGCAAGCCTCCTGGAATAGGGATAGGCCCATTATGTTTTGAGAGCTATAGCTTTAGAGCAGTTACTTTGCACGTGACAGGTATACAGCTAAAAAGTTCTGGTACTGTTTGCTCTTTCAAAAGGTCAACTTTCCCTCATCCTCCACTTTTCCACTTTTCTTATCTTCTTTGCAGAACTTTTAATCTCAGAAGATATCAGCCTGTGAAGAGAGCTTTGATAAGGTAGAAATTCTCAATTACTCTTCCATGGTCATCACAGCTGCTTAATCCTTCTTCTGCAAGACTAAAGACACTTGATCTGTTACCTGCCACTGACACTTGAAAGGAAACAGAAAATAAAACATCTTACTTTAGTCGCTTGTGATTTTATTTTTTTTTATTGCATAAGCATTTATGCTGTTTTACTTGAGGAAATACTTGCAAAAAAAATAGCAAGAAAACACTGAAGCAAAGGGGAGATTTTTTCCATTTAAGTGTTTGCATGACACTTTTCATTGGCTTGCTTGACATCCTTTCCATCTTCCTTTGGGTGTATCTCCTGGGCTGCAAAGCTGGGTTCCAGATGTGATTTCAGTTCTTTCTACTAAATCGGGTACAGTGACTGGCAATGGAATTGGATTCCAAATAAAATTAAGTGTCTTGTCATAGGACCCATTTTGTTTGCACAATGTACTAGACCTGGCATAGTTCTGGAGACAGGAATCTAAAAATGGTTACATGTCTCCTGACATAGAACACTATTTTTCTGACAGTAGCCATTAGTATCCAACTTTCCAGCTCCTGTGTGTGGTAGGTCATTTCTGCAGTGTTGTCTCTGAAGTCCATCCTGGAGACACAGCTTTTCTAGACCATTTGTAGAAACTACCGTATTTACTTTTTTGTTGTTTTAGTTTGGTAAACACCTTATTCTATGGACTAAAAGGCATTAGCTCATAGCATTTAGGTCTTCTACACACTCTGGAGCCAGAATATTTGAATTGAAAAGATGGCTCATAGTATCTGTGTTACTTTGGGCAACTCTCTTAACGTGAATTTTTCATCTATAAAATGAGAAGAACTACTTATTCCAAGAACTCCTGTGAGGAGATTTTCAGTACATTTATATAACCCACTTGGAGTAGAGAGTGCTTTGTAGATCTTAGCAGCTAGCATTATTGCATCCTTTTCTGTTTAAACTAGTGAAAGTACTTTCTGGTTTCTGAAACTGAATCCTGCCCAATACAAAGTGCATGTCATGAAGTCCTGGCAACTCCAGACAAGTCCTTTTTTTTAACTTCTTTTTTTCTTTTGTAGTTGCAAGCTCATGATCTTAAATATGATTTTTATAGCCAGCTACCTATATTTCAGTATATGTAAAGTATATTTCTTCAACTCCTAGGCAAAAATATGTTTGCCTTTCCTAAAATTATGATTACTTTTTTTTTTTTTTTTGGTGGTACTGGGGTTCCTGGAAGCCCTTCTACCTCCGGGCTACACTCCCAGACCTATTTTTACATTTTATATTTGGAAACAGGGTCTCCTAAGCCAGCGCGCGCGGCTGGCTTCGAACCTGCGCGATCCTCCTGTCTCTGCCTCCCAAGCGCGGGGATTACAAGCGTGCGCCACCACGCCCGGCTTATGATGATTACTTTAAGAAGGGGAGTATGTGAATTGAAGTCCAGGTAGAGAAAATTTTCTATTAAAGATCAAGGCACTTTAACATGCATATTCTCTTAAGAAGAGAAAATAAAGGAGTAAATACAGTACTCTGTACATTAGGGAAATGAAATGTTTGCTTCTAAAATCACATATTTATTTTTAATATGATCTTAATTTTCATGAAACCCATTCAAAAGTTACAATTTGCACTTTTTAATTTTATTTATTTATTTTTTCATCTGTCTGATACCAAGCTTTTGATAACTTAAAGATAACATTTCAATATTTCTTTTTGCTTTCTTCCTTACCAGAGAATGTTTTTTCTTTTTTTTTTTTTTTTAGGTGAAACTATCATATATTTATATATTTATTTTTCAGTAAAAAAAATTTATCCTAATATGGAATATGGGCTCTAGATACCCAAAACGATCTCAAAAAAGAACAAAGTTAGAAGATGTATATTTTCTGCACCTAGAAATAGAAACACTATTCTGAAGCACGACCATCCCTATCATTTGTAAATAAAAAAAAAAAAAAATGGGGGGCCTCTGCCGAGAATTGGGATAATTTATCAGATGAAAGAACTGATTAGAAGAAAAAGAGGAGGTTGTGTCTCAATTTCTACCAAAACTGTATCCTGAGAGATCAAGAACTCATGTAAGAACAATAAGCTAGCCACTGTGATGGGTTGCCCATTGCTTTTGAAAGGTACCTTGGATTCAATCAAGATCAGATAAAAAGGAAAAGAAAAAAGGCACATCATCTTAGTGGCCACAGACATTATTTCCTGTGGATTTACTGTTTACCAAGCCCTGTGCCCTTAACGCTAACTAGATCCCTGTGAGGGAGTCGTACTATTGCCCCCTTTTTATAGCCAAGGAAACTGAAGCCTAGAAGTTATTTGCATTACCACACACTTTTTAGTGCCAAAGTCAGGGCTGACTGCAAAACGTGCAATCTCCAAAGCCCACGCACTCGGTTGCTGGTTCATACTGTCTTTTAGGCCAAAAGGGACAAAGTTTCAGTTTTGAGTCCTGTTACACAGTATTGTGGCTATTAATAATGTGCATTTCAAAACTGCAAAGGGAGTTTTTTCAAATGTCTTACCGTAGGAAAATGGTGGGAAAGGGCTATATTGAATCGTCTGAAATACTCATTCTGCATTGTATGTCAAAATACCACACTGAACTTCATAAATATATATAATTATTGTCAATTAAAACTTTAAAAGATTAAAACAAAAGAAGAGTGATCTTGCCAGTTTTTAATCTTTAAATCTAAGATACAGTTCTGAGCAGTGAAGGCTTCGTGCTCATCCCCAGATAAGATAAACAGTAGGTAGAAAACTTGGAGATTCTGCCAATGAGTCATGGTTAAGCAATCACAAATGTCTTTTTAAATACAGCAAAATCCAATTTCCTAGTTTAATTGTGTGTGAGATGTAGCAGTTTATAAACTGTGACATATTCAGTCATCCATACACAGGTAAAATACTCAAAGTAAGGGGTGAAATTACATCTGTCTTCCCTAAATTATGTGTCTTCTTTAAATACTTTTCAGACTAATTGCTTTAGTAGAGACAAAAGTGTCTGACTTGCACCATGTCTCTCGTCTCCCCCTGACCTTCATATTTCCAATGTATGGAGTTTCTTATATCACATGAAAATATCTTGGCAGTAATAAGTTATGAAGCTTCTTACCAGCATAGAGGTTTGTGTTTTTATCTATAAAGTTTCATGCCTAGGGAAATGTTTAGGCATTGCTAATAATCAACTTTTAGGAACAAAGTATATATTTAACTCTTTAGAATATATGGTGACAACCATAACCTTGGTCATTTGTCTTTCCACATGCACAGTAAAGCTTAGGAGGCACTGTGGAAAATAAGTAATCAGACACTTTACAATAGTAATCAGACACTGCTTATGAAAACCCAAACTAAAATGAAAATTATACCCAAAATGGAGCCATCATTACTATGAAAGAGACATATTCTTTTTTTTAATTTTTATTTATTATTTTTTAAATTTTTTATTGGTGCATTATATTCATACAACATGTTGGGGTAAAAAAACTTGTGTGTACAAACATGTACTCATCGCTGATTTAACCCCTACCCAATTCCCACCCCATTCCCTTCCCATCCCTCCCTCCGTTGCTCGGCTTAGTGGTTGACTTCAATATGTTTAAGTACATTGTGTGTTTTAGAGATTTTCCTCATTTCCCCTTCCTTTCTCCTTCTTTAGATTGTCTTGTTTGCTCCTCTATAGGATTTCCTCTTTCAAGAGTTCCTCCTATGACCCATTTCTCACTAACTATCACATATTAGGGAAAGCATCTGATTGAAAGAGACATATTCTGAAAACATCATGCTATTCAAAACTGAAAATAGTGCAAAAAATCCTAATAAAGGATGGATATTCAGTCTATCGGTCTACTGACTTAAAAGTACTTAAATTTTTATTCTTATTTGAACTGGGAGTTAATTTTTTCAAGTTATACAAAAAGAATGAAGGAAAGTGTTGTTTATTACCTTATTCAAAGTTTTTATATCAAATCCATATTCAATATGCGAACAGAAAGTAAATGAAGATTTGCATTCAATTTCTAAATATTTTGTGTGTATAGTATTAAAGCCCATTTGTAGAAACTAGACCTATTTACCAGCAAATAGATCTGTTTGCAGTCATACTGGTCTAGCATGAAAGTTACATAAAGTACCTTTTGAAAGTAAAGTATACTTTGAAGGAATATAAGGTACCTCAGTCATCCTTTTTCCGGCTGCCACCCAACAACTTAAATATGTATACACTCTGACAAAAGTTGTTAGTGATTCAGTGGGAGGAACAAGTGAGCAGTTTAGGCTTTAATCTTGTGTCTGAGATTGAGGTGGACCTGGTTGGAGCATGGTTTGTTTATCCTGTGTATCTAAAGTCAGATCCAATAAGCCTCTTAGCGTTGAATAGCTTTAAATGTCCGTTCCGATTTGGACGAGGTTGATAAGCCTACTTGCAGATAACTGGAACTCACATGTGAGCTGTTGCACGTGTATTGGTTGAATCGAGACATATTTTGAAAAATAGCCTCCTCTGCAATTGTATCTGTATTTGTATTTCAGGCATACAGGGTTTCCTTTTTCCGTGAGCATTCAAGGTAAATGTATACATTGGCAAATGTAACTCCATAATGGCTGCTCCACCAACCAGGAGATTAATGAGGGGGAACCTAACAATAGATCAAAGGCAAGATACACTCATGTGTGTGCCTGGGGAAAGATGCTCAGGGGCCCAGTGACAGAAAGCAGGTTTCAGATTGTTTAGTACAGGGGAGAATAAGGATAGAGGAAGGGATGGGAGAAAGGCGGCTGACCAGCGAAAAGCTAGGGAGCAAACTAAAATATAATGTTGAAGGAGGAAGTGAAAGAAAAATCTGTAGGGAGAACCAGGAAAAATTATGGAGTTATTTTTGAGAGATTTTTGTCCCTTTTGGAACTGGGGATCGAACCCAGAGCACTACACTTACAAGGTACATGATTTGCTACTGAGCTACATCCCAGCCCCAGAATTCAAAATGGGAGTGTTGGGTCATATTAATCTTAATTAATATATTCAGTGAGTTTCCAAACAGTATAGATGCTCTTATTTAGAGTTGTTTGTGGACTCTCTTTCTGTCTCTGTCTGTCTGTCTGTCTGTCTGTCTGTCTGTCTGTCTCTTTCTTCACTCTCTTTTGAATTTATTTTATTTTGTTTTCCCCTCCTTAAGCTAGTCTTCAGAAAGAAAATTGTGTTTTTGTGTCTGTAGTCTAACACGGACCCAAACCATTAGACTGGAAGAACTATTTTGATATATTAATGAGGCAATTTCACGAGGCACAAAATCTTTAATAACTGTATTTTTGAATCAGTGTTTGATAGTGAACTCTGACAGGACAACGGAGGCTGAGCTGGGGACTCCAGTCTCAGCTGTCATGGAATCCAACCTCGCTACCTCCCTGGGTCCTTTCAGTCACTGCTGTCAGATCTTCAGCCAGCAGCCTCTGCAGCCCTTTACCTCAGAGGGGTCCTGGTGGGGCATATGGTCAGGCGTGGGAGCCTTACGTGCTCAGTGATGGAACAGACACCTGAGCACCTGTGAGAGTTGTTCTCCCTCAAGGACCCCTAAATTTAAAGTGACATACATTTGATCAAAAATAAAAGCCACTGTGGCATAGATGGGGAAGGATGAGGAGGCTACAAAAAATAATGAGGCCTTTGAACTGCTTTTTTATTTATTTCCTTTTTTCTTCTTGAATTCCTTTTTTCCTTCCTTCCTCATTTTTCTTCTTTCCTTTCTTCCTTCTTCCCTTCTCTTCCTTCTTCTTTCTTCATTTTTATTTCTTGTGTTTGTGATACTGGGGATTGAACCCAGGGACATTCTTTTTTTTTTTTTTTTTTTTTTTGCGGATCTGGGGATGGACCCAGGGGCATTCAACCTCTGAGCTATACCCCCTGTCCTATTTTTTATTCTTTATTTTGAAACTGGGTCTCACTGAGTTGCAGAGGCCCTCACTAAGTAGCTGAGGCTGTTCGCCAACCGTGATTCTTCGGTCTCAGCCTCCGGAATGCTGGGATTACAAGCGTGCGCCACCACGCCCGGCTCCAGGGACATTATTGTTGTTGCAGCTGGCTTCAAATCTGCAATCCTCATGTCTTGGCCTCTCAAGCACTGGGATTATAGACAGGTGCCATCTTACCTGGCCAGGACTGATGATTCTTGCACACCATTCTTGCAGTTCTTTATATCCAGCTACTAAGAGACATCTCCAAAGAGGTAACAGAACTCACTCCTTACAGCCGGCTGCCTGTGTTTCCTTATCTCCTGGACCCCAAAGGGTGGGAAGGAATTGTCATGGAATTTCAGATAGAAGTTGCTCCATGTGAGTCTCAGGAGTGTCTTCCAAAGCGAGAAAATCACACTGGTTCATTACTGTGAAAACTTTTGAGGCTGTTGCCCCAGCTGGAGTTTAAGAGTTGTCAGAGCCTACTGCTGCCCTGGGCAGTTTTCCAGCAACCACTCTTGGAACATGGACAAGTTTTACTTGTGAGTGGCAACTCCATTGCTGCCTCTTATTTTGGTCAATCAAAACACTGAAGGAATTTGCTACAGTTGATATCCTAGACCACTGGATTCTAGGTGACCAATTCGTTTATTACATTAAAGGGGAAATGTATATCTGTCATCCATTTTATCAACTGATAAGTTGGGTCCCTCCCCTACGTGATCTCGCAGCAGAAGCCAGAAGCGGAGATATCGCGAGACTCCAGGTGCCTCAATACTCCAAACATCGCGATGCTACAGATGTCGCGAGAGATTTGGCATGCCTATAAAACAGTGGTGCCTCCGATCCCCCATGTGACTCAGCCGGCCAATCAGGACTATGCACATCTCTCCACAAGTGTGGCCCATTGGTCCCTTCCCCCACGGCAGGCTGACTATCCTGAGGGTACTAGGGTTGGGGCCTAATAAAACAGTGGTCTCTGATAACCCAGTTGGTGTTTTTACCTCCCTCCTAAGCTCCCTAACTTTATGTTCAACTATTCACCAACATTGCTCTTTTTCTGCTTCAAGTAATAAGAGATTTTTATTTCCACAGTCTCCAAACTCAGTCTTCATATATCAACTGTTTTTTTTTTTAATCAGGTAAGATTTGGAAATAACATTAGTCAAAATTTAAATTCCTTTACAGAGTGATTATACATGACTTTTGTACTTGATTAAGTAAGTGCTCTTTTTCAATGCCTTTATTATTTTTGGATAAGTCTCCCAGTTAATCAACACTGAAAAAAAAAATTTTTTTCCCAGACACCCACACAGTAAAATTTGCATGCTAACTATTTGAAGTAATTACATTATAACTTAAATATTTAAATGAAATCTCTGTCTGAATGAAAACTATTCAGTTACTATGGTAGATTTTCCTTTTCCCTTTTAAAATTTATTTCAGATTTCTAAGGATCCATAACTGCCCTGCTCTTGGAAACTTCAACAGGGCAATACAAAACGATCATAGCATGGCTTTATCCCACAATTATTATTTTTAATTATTTCATTTACATAATCACATTTATTTTAAATTATTTTTTAAATTTTTTATTGGCTCATCAGAGTTGTATATGCTAGTAAGAGTCATAGTGACACATTCATCTATGCATGTAACATTATTTGGTCAGTTTTCTTTCCCATACCTCTGCTTTCCCCTCCCCTCTTCCCTCTCCTGATATCCTTCCACTAGTCTCCCAGACCTATTTTTACATTTTTATTTGGAAACAGGGTCTCCTAAGCCAACACGCGCGGCTGGCTTCGAACCTGCACGATCCTCCTGTCTCTGCCTCCCAAGCGCGGGGATTACAAGCGTGTGCCACCACATCCGGCTCAAAGTAGTACAACTATTAAAAGTATATTTTATGTAAAAAAATACAGACATTTTTACTATTATTAAAGAAGTAAAAATTCTGCCAACATCAAGCAAAGAATACTCCATAACACCTGAGAAGTGCAGCTGAGTGTGAGCAGAAGACATAATCTCAAATGGTGCTGTCATAAATCAGTAATCTATTATTATGTTATATAACTGTGAGACATGTATTATTTTTATATAAACACAATATAAGTCAAACATGAAAAAGGAGATACTGCCATTGCACAATATGGATGAGCCTGGAGGACATTAGATTATGTGCAATAAACCAGACACAAAAAGACTACAGAAATACTACAATATCTTACCTATAGGTAGAATATATGGAAACAGAGACTACTGTAACTAGGGTGGGGGGCAGATATGCAAAGATGTAATTTCAATAGTACAAATTTGCAGTTCCATAGGATGAATCCACCTAGAAATCTAATGCACAGTATGAGGAGTTAATGTATTGTTAGTAATATTATATCAAATCCTAAAAATTGACTGACAGTACATTTTAGATGATCTTCCTACAGACAAAAAGAAACCCCATAGTGATGGATATTTTACTTTTCACGATGACAATAATCATTTTACCATGTGTATGTATATTGAGAAATCATATTGTGTACCTTGATATATACAATAAAATAAGTATTTACATACAGAAGTACATAAAATTACATTTATGAAAAACAATTGGAGCTGAGCATGGTGGTACATGTCTGTAATTCTAATACTTGGGAGTCTGAGATAGGAGGATCAGGTTTAAGGCCAGCTTCAGCAACTTAGTGGGACAGTCAGCAACTTAATCAGACCCTTTTACAAAATAAAAAGAGCTGGGGAATATAGCTTGGAAGTAGAGTAGATTGCCCCTGGATTAAATGTCCAGTATCAAGGAGAGAGAAAGAGAGAGAAAGACAGAGAAGAAATTAGAAGTAGTTTTTATCTGTCTTGCTCCAAATGAACAATGTGAAAACTAAGAAGGTGGTAAATTTGTTTGCAGTTGGCTGTTTTACTCAATTTCTTAGTTTAATTGTTTTCTAGAAACATTCACATTTACAACTTCTGCTAAGGCCCTTTGCCTTCCACTTCTTATTCTCTGAAAATTACCATAAGAATAGGCAGTGTTTTGGTCCACAGCTTTTCTGGTGCTGTGACCACAATACCTGGCAAACAACTTAGAGGAAAAAAGGTTTATTTGGCTCACAGTGCCAGAGATTTCAAGGGGTTTCAGAGGTCAGTCCATGGTCAACAAGCTCTTGATAGGGTTTTAGGGCATGGCAGAGGAGAAAAAAGATATGGTCAACTACCCATAGAGAGGAGAAAGGAGGGAGAGAGAGAGAGAGAGAGAGAGAGAGAGAGAGAGAGAGAGAGAGAGAGAGAGAGAGAGAGAGAGAGAGAATGCCAGGGACAGATAGTCTCTGTCCACTTCCACTTCCCCTTCCCTGGGGATCCATCCCTCCATTTGTTTTCCACCTCCAGACCTGGTTGCAATGCCAACTTGTGGGTGAGGTTTGGAGGGACATTTTAAATCCAGACAATGACAGACAGTAACAAAATATCTTGCTTCAGAGCCACAATGAAATAGTGCCCAGAAACAAAAGTCAGGAGTGTGTTTTGGTGATTGATTTATGTTCCTTAATGGATCTATGACTTAGCGCTTTGTCCCTATCTGAGCAATATTTCTAGACATAGGAACTTCTCTAGCATTCAAGTTTAGCAGGGTCATCACAAATCAAATGAACTAGGATCCATCAGGCAGGGGCATGGATAGGCGTGGCTAGACTCTGTGTTCAGAGAACAGGGTAATCTGCTCAAGGAGGGAGGAGGTGGCTTTGTGCAAGTCAGGAGGAGCAGGGAGGGTAAGTGGATGGATGACCTCAGTGGCCAAACAGTCCAAGTTCCCTCCATAGCTATGACTAATGATTTGATAAATGACAAAATGTGTATCCGCTGACAGGTCACTGCATCACCATTGTGCATTTGTCTTTAAACCAAGAGAGCCAGAGAAGAGGTTCCATACGCTGTTTGCAAATGGAAACTAATGATTTATGTTCTCACACACATGGACTGGTCACTCCTTCCCAAATTGTAAGCAGCCAGCTCACAGAGCTCAGCGGGCATTCACAGCAGGGTATGTGCCTGCCTCCAGCCTCTTCCTTAGATACTTCTGCTATGGCTATTTGGGTTATTTACGTTATAAAACGTTTTTGAAAGAATAAGACAATATGTGTGATAGTTTATCCTGGCTGTCTTTGCAAGATTCTATCACATGTTGCAGCAAATTTGAATGCAAAAACACATGACTTCAATGAATTTGGTTCAATAAACTGTGTAAAAGGCATAATGATGTTAGAATATCATGTGCAGATGTTGGCATTCAGAATGATTATTATCACATTGTTTTCAGAAATTAAAATGCTACAGAAGGACACCTGAAGGGGTTTGTATCCTTTTTAAAAACTTATTTCAAAATATAAAAAGAAAATCTCATTTCCCGGGAAAAATATTTTATTCTTTAACTATATCGCATAGTTATGAATCAGTTACATATGTGACTAAAGTCAAAAGTTTATTGCCAGTGTCTTGAGCTGGATTAACAATTACTGCTTTTTAATAGCACTTGAAGTCTGACTTAAATAGCTTGAGTGTCAAAAGCAGTTTCATCTTGTAATTAGGTGATATAGAGAAATCAGTTTTTCAATTCCAAATCTCTTTCCACAATACTGAGATAATGAATTCATGACTGACTTATTATGAATCATAGCTTTTATGTGAGATGCTCAAATACATGTATAAACCTATTATTAGAAGTCATACATGAAAATGTGTAATCCTTTGGTTTTTAAACTTTGTTTTGATTTCTTTTACTCTGCATAATTAATACTGTGGTCAGTGACCAAAATTCAGAATATTCTTGAATTCCAAAACAGAATTTTCCTATTGAAAAATTCTCTTAAGAGAATATATGAGCTATAACTAATACAAAGGATTTGGGAATAAACCTACATATTCATTTTTTATCCTTCCACAACCATTTTTATGGGACATTTTGCTAGTTCCCTGTGATCAGAATTTAGATTGTAATGGTTTTTTGCTAGATTTTATTTAAGGACCATTTAAAGAAAAGATACATATGATTTTAAAGCATTAAAACTGAGGAGAAAATCTAGTTTAGGTAAAGGCTTGGGGCAATTGGGTCCTCTCAAATACACTGTTGAAAATATTAGTATTTTACTGGAGGGAAGTTTAGCAACAGCTATGAGAAGCTATAAACATATGCATATATGCATTACCTTCCTCCTAATTAATTTTCCTAATTAAATTCCTTCTAGGAATTTAACTCAAATAGTGAATTTGGACAAGTATTTATGTAAAGATGTGCATAACACACAATACTTTGTACACTCAGTGTTCTTAATCCCAGTTAAAATTAAGTATAATCTCAGTGCTCATTCGAGATTGGTTGAATAAATTGTGGTATATTCAGAAAAGGAAATAATGAAGCCATTAAAGTAATGAACAAACTTAAATGAAATGCTATTAAACATGTTAAATGAAAAAGCAGAGTACAGGACACTGTATTTTTTATTTCACTGTGGTAATTATAAAAGCATATGATTTGCATGTGTATATAACATACACAAATGAAAGAAAAGTCAATAGCAAGCAAGATCAAAAACATATAAGCATTCAGGGATAGTGGGAAAATAATAATGATTGTTACGGTTTGACTCTGGAATGTCCCCTAAAGTTTCTTGTGTTGGAGGCTTGGTCTCCCACACAGTAATGTCTAGAAAGAACTGAGGCTGTTGGGAAGCGATTGGACCCTTGGAGCCCTGACCTCGTCCATGGATTAATTCATGGATAGCTGAATGGCCCCCTGGGAGGTGGTGGAAACCATGCATTGGAGCATGGTTGCAGGAAGTAGGTCAGGAGGCCCTGTCCTGGAAGGATATCTCTTGCCTGGCCTTCTGCTCTCTCTTCCCACCTACCATGAGCTGAGCAGCTTTCTGTTCCCACAACTTCGGTCATGATGTTCTCTCTTTCAGGCCCAAAGCAGCGAGGCCAGCTGATCATAGACTGGAACCTCAGAAACTGTGAGTCAAAAAAAATCTTTCATCCTTTAAGTTGTTCATGTCAGGTATTTAGCCACAGTGAAGAAGCGCTCACTAGCACAGTGATGATAACGATGAAGATGATGATTGCTTTTTCTTTCTAATTTCTAGTTTTTATTTAATTTCATGTATAAGAGTAAACACATATGCAGAATTAGGTCACAGTCATCCAAGTTCTCTAGCACAGTTTTTATATCAAACCTTTTCCATCCTCTCTGTCCCCACCTCAGAATAAAATTTAAAAAAAAATGGAAGGATATTCAGGTTTCCAAAACTCAGCAAGAATTTGGATAGAGTCCTCAGACAACTCACTCATTCTTTTTTTCTTCCTGGTTTCTGGCAGAAACATTATAAACCCACATCCCAGTCTTTAAAAAATGAGGAAATACCTCCGTAAAGAAACAAAGCTCCTGAACTGGATGCCTTTAGAAATCCATTGAGTTAGCCGGGTGTGCTACTGCACGCTTGTAATCCCAGCATTTGGGAGGCTGGGACAGGAGGATCACAGTTCACTTCACGACAGCTTTAGCTACTTAGTGAGGCCCTCTGAGACTCAGTGAGACCCTGTTACAAAATAAAGAATAAAGAATAGGACTAGGGGTGTAGCTTGGGGGTAGAATGCCTCTGGGTCCCATCCCCAGTATCAGACACACACACAAAGGAAATCCATTGAGTTATAGTCTTTAGAAGAAGCAAACTAGGTTCTGAAAATACTTACATATGGATGACTTCTTTGTGCATTACTAAAAATCATGAGTTCAGAAAATAAATAGTTCAACATTGAAGTATTTTTGGTAATAAAGAGGCTCCCCCTCCCAAGAAATATGCAAAATTCTGATTTCTTGGTTTGGTTATAAAAATTTCATGAGAAGGAGTAACAATTGAGAGCTCTTCATACACATGGTCCCGCTGAATCCCTGTGTCGCCGCATGAAGGAATTCTTAACACCACCACTTTACAGAAGATGAAACTAGGGCCCAGTAACTCAGCAGGTTGTTTGGAGTTACTGAGTGGCACAGCCAGAATTTGACAGAAAGTCTTCACACTTTTAACTAAACTTCAGAGAGTAGGGAAAGAACTGGTGAAAACAGTATAAGCGGTATGAAAGAATAGTATGGAAAGCATATGTTTGTTGAAATTAAAACCAATAATGATTTGTTTCTCTGTCCACGGTCCAGACCAATTAACAAATGAGAAAGACCATTTAATATTAAATAAGCAAAAGTTTGTTTTATTGTCGACAAAGCTAATGTAGAAGTGCTCAGTGTCTTTGGTGGAAAAAATGCACCAATACTGAACCTAGAATTCTTAACCAAATATGGACCATTTTGGATAACCACAGCCGCCACTCTGAGAGCCGAACTAGAAAAAAATAAGTCCATATTCTCTGTAGGCAGGTTGCCCCAAGAAAGGATAAAGCAAAACAAAATGCAACACATCAAAACAAATGGGGGGGGGAGTGCTGAGTATGCTTTAGTCTTTCTACACGTACCTATAAGAAACTGTCTCCTCAGCTGAGGGTGGTACACATTTGTAATCTCAGTATTTGGGAGGCTGAGACAGAAGAATGGCAGGTTTGCGGCCAACCTCGCCTACTTAGTGAGGCCCTTCACAACATAGTGAGACTCTGTTTCAAAATAAAGAATAAAATATAGTATTGGGGGTATAGCTCAGAGGTAGAATGCTCCCTGGAAAGTATCTCTGCTTGTCCCATGGGGAGGTAGATGAGGCAGGAGAAACTGGGAGCGCTGAATAGTAGAGAATCCACCATAGGCGGAGACCCCAGGAGCTTGGAGGAGTCACCCACACAATGGTTTGGGTTAGTGCCATCTGGTAAATTCAGGCTTCAAACAGCATGTTTCTTCTTCGACTTTTATACATTTTTTGGCTTACGGGAGAAAAAGTCACATGAATCTGACGAACAGGAAAGCTAACCCTTCAACGATACTTGACCTCCTATCCATTTGTCTTCTACCCTCACTGCCCCCATAATGTTCTATAGATAGAGCTATTAATTAGAGAAAGGAAGTTTATTTGTAAAAGAGAGGGGAACTTGGGGAAATGAGATCCTCAGAAGCATCTAACACTCAACCTTGGGAAAATCTGCTGAGCTGAGGCAGACTGGGCTTTGTCTCTACCTACACAGCTAGACTATTATAAGAGCTACCCCAGCAGATGTGTCCTGGATCTGGAATGGGATGGAAAGCTGAAGGGCGGTGGCCTGGTATGTGCAAGAACACCTCCAGTACTTAGAGACCATAGTGGCATGGAAGAAATTTGAAAGGGCTTATTAAGGAGGTACATGTGGATTAGTTGATAAAGAGGTTTGGTTCACAAGCCCAGAAAGTCACATGATCAGAAGAGGTGAGGTCTATAATATGGAGGGTATTATTGTGGTTTCTCAGCTGAAAAAGTCTGAGAAGAATCAACAAGGCTGAGGGTGTTGTATGGAAATTGAAACATCCCTCAGTACAGTCAGGAGGAACAACCACAAAGCTTCAGGACCTACAGCACACCAGAGGAGGACTTAAATCACAGCCATGAAATAACTGCCCCGTGGTGGTTTGAAACTTCTTTTCTCTTCTTAGCTCCTCTTATCTACTCTATTCTTGAAAATTTAGGATTGGGATCAACTGGAAGGAAAGGAAAGCTAAGGTATCTTTGAATGGAACTGAATCTGAGAAAACAATTTTGAATTTACACAAAAACTCACTGGATGGAATTAAAGAATCCCACAAAGGACTACTAGTTATTCTCTTAAGGAGAAGAAATCAGGGTTCATGAGCTAAAGTAAGAAAAATAGTTACTTTTGCACAAAAGGGTTTTGTGAATTATTTTAACTGTGGATTGGTGCAACTGTATCCATAACTCCATTTTGCTGTTCGGCACTTTTCTTGTAACAATTTCATCTTGCTTTTGGAAGCAAAATAGAAAAAATTATAACCCACCAAATGTAATAAAATTAATGGAGGAGCCAATTTTACAGACCTGAATCTGAAATGTTTCAAAGGAAAGCAATTTTAAGTACCTTCCACAAGAGAATAATTTTTTTCTCAGTGGTTTTTTTGGATTCTAACCAAGACCCTCAAATGAGATAAATCCAAACACCCAGCTCTTGACAGCAGTAGCTGAGAAGTGGTTGTTTGGAGGATGTAATCGCTATGACAACCTTGTGCTTGGAGAGAGTTCTTTTTACATTACATCAATGGTACAAATTTCCGTGACAGATGATGTAATGGCTTTTCATGCTAATTTTCTATGCCTTTATTTTGTGCAGACGATGATGTAAAAGGCCAATCCAAAAATAACAGCCAATCTTACACATGCCAGTCTTCTGCTGTGTTCTGATGTTCCAGCTGTAGTCTCCATAAGATAATTAAAAGGTGTTTATAAAAAAAATCAGATACAGTTATCTAGATATTACACAGTGCATGACTCAAAAATTCTAAATTCAGAAAGATGGAAGACACAGGTTTTCCTAGTTTCACCTCATCCCATTTTTCACAAATGATGAACCCAAGCCTTAGAAAAATCTTAGTTTGCTAAGATATGCAAATCTACTGGTTGTGGAACTAAAAAGAGAACGCAAATGTTGTAAAAGATATTTTGGGGTTTCTTATACTTGCAAGCAAAATATTTCTATTTAGACTAAATTCCATTGGAAACTTGATCCTCTGAACAATGTCATCAATCCAAAATCAGGTTGAACAGCAGCTTCAGAGCTGGCTTCTGAGCCTGGAGGATTTGGTTTTAACCCTTGATTAGCCATGAGAATAGATAGGTAGCTCAAATTCTATGTCTAATTTCTTTGTTTGCATAATGGAAAAGTTACTATTTTAGGGACCTCTCATGAAAGTTTAATGATTTAACCATATAAAGCTTTAACACAGGGGACTACATAGCATGTTTCAATGATGTTATCTCTTCACACACACACATACACACACACACACACACACACGCACACACACACACATATACATATATATATGTGGAACATGTACTTGTAGAGAGTTTATTCATCTAATGAAATGAGGATAGTATGGCATTGGGGACACCCCATTAATTTATGTTTCCAATTTGCTTGCATAAAGATGTAATATTTATTGGAAATGGGTGGAGATGTAACATTATTGAGAAAGACTAAGGAATCCTGAGTAACTCAGTCTCTTAAATTTGGATCTCACCCCTTATTCACTCAATCATTTTCTCCATCTTCTGTCTTTTTCTAAGACATTAAGTAAAATTTTTAAAGAAAAAGAGATAATTAATAGCAGCTGATGAAAATTTTCTGGCTTCTTAACTGGCCAGTATGAAAATGTAGAAAGGTTGCCCTGAATTCAAACACTGAGCATCCCATAGATATTTCAGAATTCCAGATGCAAATCCTTGCTTCTTGATTAGCCCTATTCCTGTCCTGGGTCTCTCAGATGGGAAATTCCTACTTGAAAATCCCAGTGAGTCTTCATTTGGATGAATCCTGGGAACCCAGACATCGCACGCAGCATCTGGGAAACGTGGAAAGCTCTCCAGTGAGCCTCGCCAAAGTTATCTTGAGATGAGAAACATCTGTTACCCTCTTTTCAGTGACAGAGTATTTGATAGGTTTATTTTTCTGCTTTGCTTTCGATAGTCTCAACTCAGCAAAATATTTTCCATAAAGAAGTCATCACAAATAAAGTATGATAAACTCAGGAACCTGAGATACTATCAATCATACAAGTACTATACCACATCCCATCTATGATTCTCGCTCATCATTGAAAGAAAATTATAGTTAAGTTATCCAGAAGATTGTACTTGAACTCTCTGCAAAACAGCACCTCCAAAACAAGCTACCTCTGATTGGAGTTTGAGCACAACTGGAAGAAATTTTTAAAAATGTGGTGAAACAGGTGCAAGGGTGTTAGAATCATTGAAGCATTGATGTAACTGTCTGAAGTCCCATAAAATAGTAGCATTTGGCAGGTCTCTATATAAATGAGGTTAGGTTTGCCAGAAAAGTAAAATAACACTACTTGCAAGTGAAAACATCATATCCTATCAGAATTTCCTTGCATTCTATCCAAAACTTCTATGAAACCTTGGTAATAGGCTGAATCATCATGTATAAATTTCATTCCAAAAAAATTAAGAAGAAACCATAACTTTCCCACTCCTGCTCTGTAGAAAATAAAAGATCAACAGTAAAGATACATTTGCCAACTCCTTGCTCATAAATAAATATGCCAGGTGCTTAGTGAAACTACTTCTCCCCGCCCCTCCACTTACTGAGCGTGATAAGAAAGGGGATATTCTAAAACAATAAAAAACATGATTGTAACATGGTCTTTCTTGTGAATGAGTTGGCTTTGGCTAATTTATGTAAATATATGTAAATGAGCTCACATGACATTGCAAACCAACCTTCACTTGAGTTTCAAATTGAAATAAGCCACCTTGTCCACTTAAGCAGTTAACTGACTTATAAGATTGTAACTGCAGCTTAGATGGATGGCTTTAATCAGGGCTTAAATTGCATGGGATTCATAGATCATAAAATCCAGAATTTTTTTATGGGTGTGGGGAGAGAACAGGCTGGGAAACAAACCCTTGGATCGAGTACTGGGAAGATTTTTTTTCTTTAACTATTAAAGATCTGTTTACACTCTACAGTAACTGGTTTGGGCTGCACTTTAGCTAAATAAAATGACAATTGTTCTCTGTTTATAGCTGAGAGATTCCTGTGGCTGTGGAATCTGGGGACTACTCTTCAACTCAAGGAGATCTTTCCAACTTCCATTTCACTTATGTACCCATTCGACTCTGTCATGACTCAACCTCCAGTTTAGCAGTCAGTGCTCAAGAACTACTGCCTAGGAGTGTGAGTTGGTATAAAATTGTAATGCAGGAAGTTCCTTGCTTATCTGATGACCCCAAGGATTGTATGAATTGCACCTGTGAAACATAAATTAGACCACACTGGTGCCCAGAGGAAACAATCTATAATCATATATGTTATCTCACTTATTAGGCAATAGTCAAAAGTATAGAGAAGATGGGAGTGGTCCCATCTGGGAGCCATAATATAAACTTCTGGCTATTGGTTCTTGGGAAGTAACTCACTTCACTGCATAGACAAAATTTCCAGTAAGCCACGCCCAGAAACATGTCAACTGCGAGTCATTCTGCTATGGTTTAAATATAGTTTGAGTGTGTCACCCATGGGCCCATGTGTCGAGAGCTTGGGCCCCATGTGATTTTGAAAACTGGTATGGAGCCTTTAAGAACTAGAGCCTCACAGGAAATAACTCAGTCATTGAGGGCACCACCCTTGGAAGGAATTGGTACAGTTCTCACGACCCTCATTAGTCCTTAGAAAAGGGTTGTTATAAAGGAGCAAGCCTGACCTCTGAACTGCCTTCTGGCTTCCTGTCTCATTATGTGATTTCCCCCTCTCATAAACACTCCCACCATGACAGTCAGCTGCTATTAAGTAACTCAACCACCTCGCCAGAGACGGTACCATGGTGTTTGGACTTTCAACCTGCATAACTGTGAGCTGAATAAGCTCCTCTTTTGTACAAGTTTGTTTCTCCCCTCAGCCTTCACACTCTCTTAAAGCCATATGATTTTGTTATTGTAGCATAAACTGGATTAATACAGCCTCCGACATGCTCATCGTCCTGACAAACTGACTGCAAAGTTGTGTTCGTATGATTTGTCCTAATCATGGGAACGAGTTTTTGGTGAGGGATAAAGAAGGCAGTAAGGAGACCAGGGCTCTCTGAGAGGCTGTTGGTCCTTGTCCTGGCATCGTCTCCAGACAGAGTTGGAAAAATAATTTAGATAAACACCTTATTCATCAAGCATATCTGTGTTTTGTCTAAAGTCAAAATTATTATTATGAGCAAAGGTTTTTTTTTTTTTTGCATGCTCTTCCATGAGCAAATAATTCAGATTTTAATATTCAAACTAGAGACAGATTTTATTGTCATTAAGCATTAAATTTTGTTCAACACTTTAAAATGATTTGGGGAAAAATAGTATCTCTTGAAATATTAATATATTCCTTATAAAAAAAAACCATGTGGTCAGTTTGAAAATCATTAATTAGACAAAGGTAAATAAATTTATGTTCTATAGAAATTCTCACAGCCTTCAGTATATTATTAATTAGCTGTTCTATCTTTAAACAGTGTTATCAGACAGAGAAATGACAGAGACAGGAGAAAAAAAAATGAATGGCTTAAGAGGGTGGTCAACTACAGCTGCTACAATATAATCATGGGTGTTATGATTCTCCAGTGTCAGAGAAGAAATAAATAAAACTGCCTTTAAGCATTAATTATCTTTTAAACAGTGACCACTAGCATCTTGTACAGTATAGTAAATGGATATAGAAGGCACAGCTCTGGTGTCCAGTCTTTTGGATCTCTGTTGTGTGACATCATGTAAATTACTTAACTTCTCCTAGCCTTGGTTTTCACAGCCATTAAACTGAGCTAACACCTAGCTCTTGGGTTATTGTAAGGACTGCATGCAATTACCCTTGCAGAGCTTGACATACAAATGATCAATTGTTTCTTTCCCTCTTGGGCCTTCCCTCTTTTCCTTGTTCTAATCTGCCATTTAAAGTGTCTCAGACAGGAATAAGGGCCACTATCCTGTCACAGCATAGCTAATTCTCCCAGAGAACAGAGCTAGTGTCTGAGAGTGATCACCTTTAAATAGCTTCTGCCTTTCATTCAGTGTATCCATCCAGCCTGGCATCTAATGTGTACCTATGAGGTATTACTATATGTCAGAAAATAGTCATTAAAAAAAACATGTATCTGGCCCTGAATGAGCTCTTTGTCTGGCAATGTCATTTAAACAAGTCATGGCCCAAAGTGCCAATAGATCCAATAGAAATCCTCAGGGTGGTAATTGTGAGGCCAGGAATCAGGGGAGGAGGTAGAAATTTTGGAGACTACTCTTTCGTGAATGCAACATAAAGGGAACAACACACAAGTCACTGCCACTGTAACATAAGTGAGAGGCGGGAGTGAAGAAATGAATGAGAAGGGGCATGGCTCGATGCCAAAACAAAATTCATAAAGAACAAGTAATGTTTCTCAAAGGACCAAGAGCCATTTCCCAACATAACTGAGACTGTGCCCAGCGTATCTGATGACTAGCCCAGACTCTTCACCACTGAACAGTTAGTTGTGGCTATGGGTGAGATAAACTTAGACACTTTTTAAAAAAATCTCTAATGCAGAATGATAATTAACAGCCTATGCTTTCTCTGAATTCTCTCCCTTACCTTCTCACTTCTCATGCCATGCCTAAGATTGCACTTATTCTTACCATTGTTATAGCATAACTGATTGCAATTCTTTAAGGGCAAGGACTATCTTATTTTCCTCTATACATTTAAACATCTAGCTTCTGTTGATTGATATGCATAATTAATTGCATATTAACAGAGTACGTTGGGCTAATTCATATAAATAATTAATACAAGCAACCTTCAATTGGATATTCATGTGTGAAATATAAGAAACCTTAGTAAAATTACTCTGACCTTTAAATTTTGTTATTGAACCTATTAATGAAAATGTTTATAGTAGATTATATGCAATTAAGAGATTATAGACTTAAGAGGGAAGGTTTCTTCTTTGTTGATATTCTACAGCCTAGATAATTCATAGTCGTCTTCTCTTAATATAGTCTGAGAAAAAGATGTTAATGACTAGCAGGAATCAGTTTTGACAACCATAATTCTATGCAAATGATGGATTATTTATGCTTTAATGTAATAATGATGATAAAACCAGCAATATTTTGAAAAAAATAGTCAAGAGAAGTCAAACTAAATTTAGTGGAGGCTACATAACATCTTACAGAATCTAAGATCTTTTTTAGAAATAAATTACTTAAAATATTTTTTTTGTATTGGTAATTGAACCCATGGACATTTTACATCCAAGATATACACTCAGCCCTTTTTATTTTTCATTTTGAAATTGAGTTTTGCTAAGTTGCTGAAGCTAGCCTCGAACCTGCAATCTTTCTGTCTCAGCCTCTCAAATACTGTGATTATAGGTATGAGTCGCCATGCCCAGCTAGAAATAACTTTTTTTTTTTTTTTTGGTGGTACAGGGGATGGAAACCTTCTATCTCCGGGGCACAGTCCCAGACCCATTATATATATATTTGGAAACAGGGTCTCTTAAGCCAGCAATGCTGGCTTCGAACCTGCGCGATCCCCCTATCTCCGCCTCCCAAGCTCGGGAATTACAAACATGCGCCACCACACCCGATGAAATAACATATTTTAAAAAAGAAAAATGATATCAGACCCAAAGTAAGTCTGGAATTTATCTGAATAAAAAACCTCTCTATTGGATACTGATGTCAAAGGGAAAGGGTACTTTCATTGGATTTAGAATTCTGTAGTTGTGTCTTGATTTTATAGATTTGAGGTTCACCTTAATAAGGGAGGATCTATCTGGTGATCCATGCAAGGAAGCTGTCTATTCATTTAACACAGGATGAGGAAACTAATTTTGTCACTAGCACTACATTAAATGATAAAGATTCATCCCCCTAAACTGGAATCAGAAAATTGATTGTCTAGCTGTTATTAGGAAATTTATTATTAATTTGTTAAGATCTTCTTTCATTTGGCTTGTTAAATTTTATTGAAACATTAGCCAAACAAATGTGCTCATTAAAGGGCTACCATACTGGGCTCTTCATAGAAAAAAATAAATAGGAGTGACACAGGTTTTGAGATATTTATAATAGCTTTTCTAGAGTATTTGAAAACTTTGGTTTAAGCTTTAGTATCATCATGGATAGAAATGGTGTCCCCTTTACTTGTCTCTAGGATGTTTATATGATTACGTTTGTCTTGCCTAGAATACCCATGGATAGAATTGTACTAATGGGTTTCCCAATGTGTGTTTCATGTATTTATATGGGTTGTTAAATTTCACGTTGACCGTTGTGAATAGGACTATGTGTCTTGCAAAATGGAGATTCCACTCAAAAGTCAGAGACACAATTTAAAGGAAATGGGTTCGAGATTATTTGCTTAAAACTGGGCACAGTGACACACACCTGTAATCCCAGTACTTGAGAGCCTGAGACAGGATCAAGGTCCACAGCCAGCCTCAGCAATTTAGTGAGGTCCTCCACAACTCAGTAAAACCTTGTTTTAACATTAAAAAAGACGGCTGGGTGTGTAGCTCAGAGTTACAATGCCTTTAGGCTCAGTCCCCATTATTGCATATACATACACACTCACACACAAAATAAAAGATGCCACATCCTATTCTTTTTTTTTTTTTTTTTTTTTTTTTTTTTGGTGGTAGTGGGGTTCCTGGAAAGCCTTCTACGTCTGGGCTATACTCCCAGACACCTATTTTTTATATTTTTATTTGGAAACAGGGTCTCTTAAGCCAGTGAGGCTGGCTTCAAACCTGCGCGCTCCTCCTGTCTCCACTTCCCAAGCGTGGGTATTACAAGTGTGCACCACCACGCCCGGCATGCTACATCTTATTCTACAAATGATAGAGGTTCCCAAAATCTTCTCGGCTATAATATTAGTAAGAAGTCTTAGCTTAATTATGTCAACACAAAATGAGATATTCATGTGAGTCAAATAACCTTCAAATAGCCTTCAATTACATGATTTTATTTATGTATTTGTTTATTTTTAAAGACATGGATGAAAATGTTAAGTCAGATATATTTTCAACAAGTTAAAACAAATGTGTTTAATAATTTGAGATGCAAACAATAAATAAAACCTCGGAATATACTGTATCAACTCATACTATCACTACAGAATAAAAGGCCGAAGTTTTTCTTTTTAATAATTCTGGCTGTGACTCTCTCTTATCTCACATGGTTTTTCTATAGGTCTGAGGCTGAGATATGCATAGAAGTCAGATAGAAGTCAGAACCCCATGAATGAAAAACCGCATTCCCATAAGATCATTATACACAGTCAGAAACCATCCCACTGCTGAGAATCTGTTCTCACTATCCAGACAAGACCAATTGACACTATCCAGACACACACTCTTCTCCCCTTTACCACCCATAGGCAATATGATAAAATTCACCTATGTCTGGAAATAAGGAGACAAAATGGTCTTGAATTGTAAAATGTTCCAGATACATTTTACCAACTCCCAGGAGTCTGTGACCACAATAACTCAAGAAGAGTATCCTTGGGCAGATTTGTTTATACTTTGAAACAAAACCCATCTCAAAATGTCACATCATAAGCATTCTTTGTAAGTATTAAAATTTCTACGTACAATAAAAATGTCGATTTCTCTTTACTACGCTCACTCCCTTTCTTAATGAACATTTTTTTTTTTTAAATTATAAATCCCAGGGATCTTCCCTCACAGTTTTAAGGGAGAGGTTTGTGGACAATGTGGACCTTCTGACATATCTCGGACCAAGATGGTCCAGCCAGCTTTTTGAGAGTCTGGAAAAAGAATGTAGAATCCTAATTAGTTTTTATTTGCCTCTGTTGAGTCAGGGACTAAAACTGAGAGAATATATCCTGAAGCAGATGCTCAAAGCAAAACTTTCCAGAGACTAATGGGGGTTTGTAATTTTCTAGTTCCTGTGCTTTCTGTCTCAAGAGGCCTAGCAGCTGTATCTCTTGCCTTTGTGTTCTGTGAAACATCCTTGAATTATTCCAATAAAGTCCTATTATTTGCCTGCTAGCCTGAGTGAGTTGAATAAATTGCTAGAATATTTTATGTAAAACTAAATATTTTCATTTATAGTGTCTGAGTCTGCAATTTAAAAGATGATGGTATCACTCCTTGGCTTTGGGCTACGATGAAGTATAAAAAATAATGGTATTTCTCTATTTTCACATAGAGAAAAAACCCTAAGTCGTAGACTAACCTAGACTTTCAAGTTGTACTCTATTTCTATACTTCTGTAACTCTTCCTGTGTCTATCAGCAAAATTACAGTTTTGCATGATTTTTTTTTACCTTTTAAGAAAGGATCAGATTATTTAATTTTCCTATATATTCCTGTTTAAAACATAAAAACTAAAAATAAAAACAGTATTATAAATCTTGGAAATTTCATTGAAACAGACTGTGATTCCTAAGATAGCTTTAAGCATCAAAGCTTTAACTGTTAAATGGGAGAATAAACTTTGTATACAGCTCTAATTGTAGCCAGACACCCACAGAAGCTGTCTTTATCTTTTTAGGCTGAGCTAAACTGAGTATTTGAGGATAGGGATATTTCCATGTGGTTAAGTTTGGCCCAATAGTGGCACATCTAATATTTTAAGAAAAGCTGAAAAATGTAGATTTTATATGAAATTTTGCTATTCATTCATTCATATATTCATTCATTCATGCCCAAGATTGAACCCAGGAATCATCTAGCTCCAACCTGTGTAACCAGCCCTTTTTTACTTTTCATTTTGAAACAGGTTGCTGAAGATTTTGCTAAGTTGCTGAAGTGGCCTCAAACCTATTGTACTTCTGTCTCCACCTCTCAGGTACTGAAATTGCAGGAGTGCACCAACATGCCTGGATAAAATTTTGCTTTACAAACAATGTGAGCAAGCTCTTATTAAAAAAAAAAAAGTAACAAGTGTTAGTGAAAATGTGGGGGGAAATGGGATCCCTTAAACACTGTTGGTGAAAATATAATCAGTATAGCCCTTACAGAAAACCATATGAAGGTTCAAAAAATTCAAAGTAGAACCACCATATGATCCAGCAACCCCGTTACGGCGCATGTATCCAAACGATATAAAGTGAGTGTGTGGAAGAGACAGATGCACTCCATGTACGTGACAGCTTTAGATGTGGAATCAACCCCTGGGCATTTATACAGGAATAGATAAAGTCTTGCCACTTGTGACAACATCAAGGAAGGCAGAGGATATTATGCTAAGTGAAGTAAGTCAGGAACATAAAAGACAAACACTACATGATGTTAGTTATACGCGAAGTGTGAAAAAGTCAAACTCATAAAAACAAAAGTAAAATGGTGATTACCAGAGGCTGAACATGGGGGAACTGGAGAGATGTGAATCAAAGAACACACGATTTAAGTTAGGAGGAATAACTTCAGGAGATCTGTTGAACCTTATGGGTAGCTACAGTTAATCTTGTGTTTAAAAATCGCTGAGAGTAGATTTGAAGCATTTTCATCCCCTAAAATGATGAAATAATACGGCTATAAAAGCTTGACTTAACTATTCCTCAGTGGATACATATATGCAAACATCAACTCGTATGCTATAAGTATATACATTTGTACTTGCCAATTTAAAAATAATTAGAAATAATTTTAAAACAAATTTGGCCTTGTATTTACTGGTACAGATACCATTTTGTATTGAGAAAAAAAATAAAAATTATATTGGAAAACATGAGTTTGTTTAAACTATAAGCCCATAAGGGAAAAATTAAAACAATGAACACTAGCAAAAATTTGAATTATACAAACACAAACACAAAATTTTCATGCAAAGAAAAAAGCTTCTGAAGCCATTTAGTCTGTTCAGCTATTTATTAGTTTTGCCTAAAATGCTTATAATCTGGCTTTGGCTGATGGTACTTGATTATGGAGGCTGCTGAGGTCCAAAAATTTTACATGAGTTGCCCAGGGCCAAATAACACTTTGCTGAAAGTGGGGAATTAGCATATTTAATGGGTTAACATAAAAATTTGCAAGGCAATAAATACATCTGGTTCTGACATCAGCCATCAAATTAACCTTTCCACTAAAATATAAACATCATATATTATTTTCTAGTACTTTTATGTGTATTATATCAATAAAATCAGAACTTTGAAATTATCCCCAATCTCCACATTAGTTTACAATCTCCTAGCCTCACCCTTAGAAAGGACTGGTTATCTTTAGCTCATGTCTAAGTCTCTAATTACTCCTCTTTCCATCCATTATGTATCACAGTAGTTATCTTTGTTTTTAAAAAAAATCAGCATGTGATTCAGCTATTTTTAATAGCACTCATTTGCATTTGTAGTAAAGCTTAAGACCCTTTCCTTTCCACTGTGACCCAAATCAGGGTCCATCAGACAACTGTTTTTGTGATTTCTCTAAAGCCCTGTGTTTCCAAAATATTCTTCAAAGTTTACACAACCAAATATGTTTTAAAGTATGCCAACGTCTACTCTGGGTGGGGAAGGTATGAATTTTGTAGCTTAAATGTCTTGGAAAAGTCAGTTCACATAGTTATCAATTTTCTTAGTTAAGCAATAATTATTGTGTGCCTTATGTTTGCGGACTGTGGCAAGCCCTGGCTACAGATGGATGTTCAGGAGTTTCTCCTAGAGTCAACACAGATTCTTAGAGTAAAACTTATCCAACGACTGAGCATTGCTCAGCACACTTCTGCGCCCTGCATGTCTTTATAAAATGCTCTCTTGAACATTTGACCCTGACCCAGCTTCCTTTTACAGAACTTACTTCTTGTCTCCATAGGCTCTTCATCTTCCTTTTGATTCAGGAAACTCTTGTCTCTCACTGTCCACCAGTTCCTTTGTCCCTTCATTGAGAAGTTGTTCTGATAAGTTCAAGAGGTTAGCTGTTTGACCTCTGCTTTATAGCGCTTTCTTGAGTATTTTCATATACTTTCCACAAAGTACTAGTAGACTTCTCTTCCTACCCTCCCCATACATCAAGCAAGGGCCCTATGGTAAGTCTATTTGTACCATGAATTTCTTGCCGAATGCTTAGGTGGACACTTGATAAGCTCTCCAATGACTTCCCACTTTATTGAGAGGAATAAAACTCAGAAACCATACTATGCTCTGCAGAGTCTGCTGTATCCAGCCCCCCACTCCCTGGACTTACCTTTTTTTTTTTTTTTTTTTTTTTGTATTTGCCCTATTTTACTTCATTGCAAATACAGGGCGCTCCTTGAAGATACTTTCATGCTGCATGATCATGTTCCTGCCCCAGATCCTTGATCTTTTCTGTTCTCTCTGCTCAGAAACACTTTCTCCATGGAATATCTTTAACCATCTATATAAAATGTCAAATCTCCATCATACTCTGGGCCTTCTTATGTTGTTCCTTACTCTGTTTTATTAATTTTTAGAACATAATATTACATACTAAACAGTTAACTATTGTTATATGACAACTCACTCAAAAACTTAAAATGATATATATAGAGAGATTTAAAATGATATATAGTTTTGTGTGCTTGGATGAACTTGACTGGTTCCTCTTCGTTTGCCTATAATCATTCAAGAAGGATTTATTCAGCTGCGTGGTGAGCTGGTCCAGAGGTGGCTCATTCACACGCCTGGCATTTGAAGCTGGCTGACAGAGGACATTGAATATCTTCTACAAGGCCTCTCATGCTCTAAGAGTTTAGAGTGGCTGCCTTTTGTAATTAATTGACTAAGGACATTCTTCTAAGAGTGTAAGGTAGAAGAATCAAGGCTCCCTGAAGCTGAGGTGCCAAAATTTCAATAGCTCTTCTATTGTAAATTATTAATCAAGATGCAAGGGTTGGGAAAGAGATTATAACTTTCGAAAAAAAATTCCTGTAGCTTGCCGTGGTGGCGCACACTTGTAATCCCAGCATTTGGGAGACTGAGACAGGAGGATCATGGTTCTTGGCCATCTTCAGCTACTTAGTGAGACCCTTTGCAACTCAATGAGACCCTGTTTCAAAATAAAAAATATAAACTAGGGCTGAAGGTGTAGCTCGGAGGTAGAATGCCCCTGGGTTCCATCTTCAATACCACAAAAAATGATTGTAATGAATTTTGGCCATATTTAATATACTACAATGTATTTTCTTATCTATTATCTATCTTCTGCCTGTTTTTCCTATTAAAATGTAAGCCCCCATAAGGGTAGGAACTTGTTTGTATTTCTTATTATATCATCAATGCATGGGACAGTGTTTTGAATATAGTAGATAATAAGTATTTGTTGAGTGAATGGATAATCTTATTGATTTTTATAACCGTAATGCAAAATAATCAAGAAGACGATATCCCTTGAGGCTAAGAGCAGATTCTGTCTGTTCAAACACTGTCTCTACCTCCTAGAACAGCATCTGGTTCATAGAAGTTGCTATGGGAAATATGTGTTGACTGGACATTGCTATCAGGGTTTCACAAATGAGAAAGCTAACTACTGAGATATTAATTGACTTAACTGAGAACTTATATTGTTAAATATGAATTTAAACTATAGACCTTTTGTCTTAAAATGTGATTTTTTGCCATCTTGTTCCATATTCATCTCAACAAATTACATTGTGTGCATATAATGAATTATAAACTCTTCTATTAGAGAAAAATATAGTGAAGAATAAAAAAGAATATTGAAACATGGACTCAAGACCTTTACTGGGTACTAAAGGAGTTAAACAGACATGCGGAACATGCAGTAGTAGTACTATGGCATGGTCTACAAAGGAAAAAGCTGTGGGAGGCTACAATAATAGTTTTTGATACCAGAGAAATAGAAATGACCCAAAGAGACATTGTTATTTCCCTCATGGAGTTTGTAGATAATGATGCTTAGATGGTGTATTAGCGAGACAATATATCAATAATAGACGCACTGTGCTTCAAGTCACAAGACATGATCCCACTAACTGTTAATACAACCTAGCAAACTACTTTGTTTTTCTTCTAAATAAGGTTATTAATACATATTTTAACTTGGTAAGGATGCACAGTAACTACAATTATTATTGAAAATGCCTATCTTTTTCCATACTTTTCTGTTTATTTCTGGTTAGTGCTCAATTTTGGATGGCCCTGATGTGAGCTTAAAATCGACTTGACTTCCAGAATACAGTACTAGCAGAGTTCCTGGAAGAGAGCAGCCACTTCTACAAGATGCTGGGTCTATCCAAGAACAAGCTCTGACTCTGTTCTTGGATAATGGTGGCGTTTGTACAGGTAAATGTTCCCTTAGGACCTTAATATCCTCTTCTCGTGATGAAAAAAAAAAAAAATCCAGCTGGATTCATTCTAGGAGCTAATTCACAATAGAGGGTCTGCCCCCTCTGCCACCACTGTTCTCCAGCACTCACATGCCTCTTCCAGGCACTTTTAATCTTTCTTGAGAAACGAACTCTTCAATTGTTCTGTAAGCATCAGGTAACACAACACTTGTCTATCATAGGCTGGGGAGCTCAGAATGGAAAATGGAAAGGGGTAGCCCCGGGCAAAAAAAATAAAAAAATAAAAAAGTGATGTCATCTATACCTCACACTGAGATAGTGCTTGTTTTCCACACTCACAGACCCCCTGTAGTTTCTGACAAGTACTCTTTTGCAGTGGGGGTAGGGACTTCTAAACTCATTTAGTACTGTGCTAATAGCCTTTCCAGCATTAGCTCCCAGGATCAGGTTTTGTTTCTGAGCTACAATCATAAATAAAGCTTGTGGTGACCCTCTATAATCTCAATTTTAGGGGAAATTTGTTCCAGGAAGGAAAGTGCTATTAACTACAAAATGCAAGGGTAAGCAGAGTACTTTGCAAATAACTCCTAATAAACAGACAGGGCCAGGTGTGAAGCATGATTTATATTCTCTCAGGGTACAAAGCTACATGTATTATAATGCTTTGGCTGAGATGGTCATCTTGGAAATGTGCCATTCTCCCCCAGGACATAGTTATAGGCTCTAGTCCTCCAGGTGGAGTGCAGCAATTTCTTGCCTTTCATCCACTCTGAGAAGGGAAACTTTGGACTAAAATTAATAAAGGCACAAGGGCATGGTGGGGGGAAGTGTATGTAACCAGTGGTAGAAGAAAACTCTCATGACTGAAAGTCATCTGGCCTGATTCTCCAGATTGAAGGTCCTTCTCTCAATGCAGTGAACACAATGGTTACCCCGACTTCCAACTGTCTTTTTTCCAGGGTTTCTTCTAACCTAGTTTGTTTGAGACTAAACAAGACCATCAGAAATATTTCTGCTGCTCAGCCTCCTTACTCTAGTGAGAGAAACCCTAGGGAGGACATAGGTTCCAGTTCTAGTTCTACTTATATGTGACCCTCCATACTTATTATTTCTGGATCTCAGTTTTCTCACCTATAAAATGGCTTTTATAATTCAGAAGTACTCATTGGTCAGGTTCTGAGATTTTTAAAAATACTTCTGAAAGAAGAATCTTCATAACTTTAAATAGTTAAGATGTTGTGTCTCCGATTGCTCAGAGAATAGCAAATAAGAAAATGATTGAAGTTGGTGAAATCTGAATAAAATCTGTAATTTGGTTAATTGTTTTGTGTCATTGCAGTTTGAGCATCCCTTATACAAAATGCTTAGGATCCAGTGTTTTATATCTTGGGTTAATGTAGAATTGGGAATGTTAATATTTATGTAATAAAATAATTTGGGGATTGGAACTAAATCTGAGAAATTTTACTTACATATCCTATATGCATAGACTTAATTTCATATTATAACATTTTTTAGTGTGCCTGTGCTTTGATTTTAACTCATTTCATGAAGTCACACATGGGATTTGCCAATCATTATACTATGTCAGTTCTCAAAAAGTTTCATATTTTTTAATATTTTGAATTTTAAATTTTCAGATTAGTTATACTCCACCTGCATTAATATTCTAGTTATAATAGATGCACATAAGATTTTATCAGTAGAGGAAGTTAAAAAAGAGTGTAAAAGGACACTATTGTCTTTGAATCCCCTAGGCAAAAATAAAATTATTTCAAAATTTAAAACTTTTAAAAGATTAGCTCCTTCCTCTGGGAATACACTATCTCTCTTTGTAGTTTAATTTCACCCAATATGTTGCAAAGCCCAATTTCCATGTTATTTCCTTGGGAATGTTTTTCTCAGCTTCTTCAAGAAGTTCTTGCCTCCTTTCTTACTTTCTTAAACTATTACACATCAGAAATCCTGAAAATCTTAAGTTCTATTGAGTCACAAATCTTTGATCTAGCATTCACTGGAGATTCATTTGGACAAAAGACAGCTTATGTTGAAATGCAAATTTATTTGACATAGTGCAAAACATTCAATCACTCATATCTAAAGTTGATTTGCTTGGACTGCATTAGAATTTCCCCAGCACTATAGATGGTTTCTTTTGCTGACTTTAATGTTATCAAATTTATTAATGTCTTTTAGTTTCCTGAGCTTTGGGGGGGTTTATTTTTGAGGAAGTTCAAAATAGCCAAATTAGGGAACCAATCTAGGTATATATCATTATATGAGTGGGTTGCAAAATTATGGGATATACACACAATGAAATTCTACTCAACAACAAAGAAGAACAAAAATATTTCATTTGTAGAAAAATTTCTAAACCTGGAGAAAATGATGTTAAGTAAATTAGCCAATCACAGAAAGTGAAGGGTTATATGTTTTCTTTCTTACGTAGAAGTGATTGAGTAATAGGGATACAAGAAGGACTTTAGATCATAAAGGATAAACCCTGGTGGAAGAAGGGAGGTGGCCTAGAGGAAGGTCTAGAGAATTAAGTAGGGAGACATGTCCATCAAAACAAAGTATATTTGGGAGGTTGAGACAAGAGGAATGCAGTTCGTGGCCAGCCTCAGCTACTTACTGAGGCCCTCTGCAACTCAGTGAGACTCTGTTTCAAAATGAAGAATAAAAAAATAGAGATGGGGAGATAACTCAGAGGGAGAATGCCCCTGGATTCAATCCCCAGTACCACACAAAAATGTATCACCCTAGTACTTCCTAAATACCTAGACTGTTTCCCTAATTTACCTACTCTGAATTGTGATGCTATGAACATGGATATGCATGTATCATTATAATATTCTGATTTCAGTCCCTTTGGAAAGATACCTAGGAATGTTATAATTGGATCATATGGTG
Source organism: Muscardinus avellanarius (assembly GCF_963383645.1). Taxonomy (NCBI): domain Eukaryota; kingdom Metazoa; phylum Chordata; class Mammalia; order Rodentia; family Gliridae; genus Muscardinus; species Muscardinus avellanarius. The sequence continues at coordinate 20,144,860 of NC_137789.1, read as the reverse complement.
AATCCATTCCCAGTTTTCCAAGGAATCCCCACAGGATCTCTATAGCAGTTGCACTAATTTGCATCTCACCAACAGCCTATAAGAGTTTCTATATTAAGTTTCTCTTACTTACATTGATAACTGGCTTGATAAGACACACTTTAATGGCCATTGTCCTTGTATTACTTTCCTACCCCACTGTGATTTCTTGAAATAAACTATCGTGTTTGACTTTTCTAAAGAAACAGATACTAGTTAATAATGTAAACCAAACTTCTCAAAACCATTACAGGAGGTAACCCCCATTAGATAGGCTTTTGTGTGCTGTCTTTCAGTGTCTTTTCTTCAAAAAGTACTAGCAAGATAGAAGTTTAATCCCAGTGGGGAATTCTGAAAGCCTGTAACCTATAAGCCTCAGAGTAACCAAATTATTTACACTCCAACTTTGATCATCTGTCATGGGCTATCTGCCTGGTGTAGTGTGTGCTCTCCAGAACTCCCAGCCTACCTGGATGCTGCCCCTGACAGTTACCAGGCAGGATATTGCCTGTCAGAAAACAGAAGGCAAGGATGTGACTGAGACAGCAACAGCTTCTGGTACAGGGTGAGACCAATCTGATGACTTTGAGCCTTAATTCTCTTACTTACTAGCTAGGAGATTTTGAAAAAGTTATACTGTGCCCCTTTCATTTGATTTTAGGGTTGTTGGAAAAATGAGATTGATTATGCAAAAACATTTAACCTATGGGCTTTTACATAAAATTTATTAATTATTCTCTACTTGCCTAGGTTTTCCCCAAATCAGATCTACTCTGGCTGTGGTGCAGATCCAGAGCTCCAGCCTCCAGTATTATACTGGGATATGGGAACTACACCCAAGACTACGTAAATTCAGGTATTGGTAGAGAATATTTCTCATCACTTGAGATAAGGGAGGGATAAGGGTAAAGAAGAGAAAAGGGTAGGAAAATGACTCTTTGACTGGATTGGAAGGCCCATGTAAGGGAAGCAGGAAAAATCTGTTACCCTAAGTGTCTTTCTCATGGGGTGTCCCAGAGCTCATTTCCACATAAGGCCCCATTAGAACCTCAACATATTTATTACATATTCCAGCCTGTGGGCTTGAGGCACCAAGATGTTTTTTAACGAAGTGCATTTATGGTGTGTTGCCAAAAGCTACTCATAGCAAAACTAATATATTTTCCATTTCTTGAGTCCTCAGGGAAAGATAATATTATAAGCCATTATGCAGAGATTCTATTAAGACTTTCCCAGCTTGACAGGTCTTTCAGTCTCCTATTCTTTTCCTTGAAGGCTGAGTTTTAGTTGTTTACACACCACTGTTTTCAGAAGTCCCCTTTTTCATCTAAAACCTGACAAGGTTAAACATGAACCACACATTTTAAACATGAGCCTCATGCTACTAAGCTTTGAATAACTGGCGCTGAACAATAGGAAACCCTCAATTAACTGACATTTAGTGAGCAGTCCTTCTGGGAGAAAAGAATAAAATGTAAATGGCCAGGCGGGATGTTGCACACCTGTAACTCTAGGGCTTGGGAGACTGAGAGAGGAGGATTGATGGTTCTTCAAAGCCAGCCTCAACAACTTAGCAAGTCCCAGTTTCAAAATAAAATATATAAAATAAGGTTAGGGGTCAGGAATGTAGCTCAGAGGTAGAAGTTCCTGGAGTCAATCTTCAGTACTTGAATGAATGAATGAAACGTAAAGTGCTGGAGACTCAGAGTGAGTACCGCTGGTGGTAATGGCATGGTCCTGCGCAGTCACAGAGGTGCACACATCTCATGCAGCTGCAGATGCGCGTGCACATCTCAGTGCTTAAGTGCTATATATAGTGATGCACAATGACTGAGCAAAGTGTAATAGTGCACAAACACACATCATGCTGAAGTGAACATGTGCCATTTTGCCCGCAACCCCATGTAAGGAATGAGTCTGTCAATGAAGTTGCTATTTGCTGTTTGTTCTCCTCTTCGTTTCTTGAGACAAATCTCTGTAGTCTTCCAAATAGATCTCATGATTTCCTGTTTCTACACGTATGTGTTGGTCAGCTTTCTATCACGGTAACAAAATACTGAGAAAGTTAAAAATATTATTTGGGTTCATAGATTCAGAGATTTCAGTCCATGTTCACTTGACTCCATTACTTTGGGCCTGTGGTGAAGAAGAACATCGAGGTGGGGAGCACACAGTATAGCAAAGCTGCTCACATCATGGCGGCCAGGAAACAGAGAGAGAAAGGAAGGGGCATGGTCCCGATATCCAGTTCAGTGGCATGCCCTCAGTAACCTAATTTCCTTACACTGGTCCCTACCTTCTAAAAATTCTCACCACTTCCCACTAGCACCATCAACTGAAGCCCAAGCCTTTAACATATAAGCCTTTGGAGAACATTTAAGATCCAACCATACAAACATGTTTAGAATTTATTCTTTGCTTCTATTTAAATATCATCTGCCTACAAAGGCTGACTAAAACTTGATCAGCTACATAAATCTCAATTAGGCATAAAAAATGACATGTTGGGAAGGATATATATATATATATATTATATATATATATATATATAGTGTGTGTGTGTGTGTGTGTGTGTGTGTGTGTGTGTGTGTAAGAAAGACAGAGAGAGATAGAAGAGAAAAGAGGGGAATAGAGAAAGAGTCATTCTGGAGACACAAAGTAACTTTGAATCTCTAACAATTTGTACACTTTGTGAAGGAAAGTAGATACCTTAACCTTTTTGAGTGTCATTTATAAACTATATTTTATCAAGTTTTTAATTAAAATTAAATGCAAAGTGTCCATAAAACAAATAAATTTACTTAATAATTTATTTATTTATTTATTTATTTATTTAGTGGTACTGGGGTTCCTGGAAGCCCTTCTACCTCTGGGCTACACTCCCAGACCTATTTTTATACTTTTTATTTAGAAACAGGGTCTCTTAAGCCAGCACGGCTGGCTTTGAACCTGTGCGATCCTCCTGTCTCTGCCTCCCAAGAGCGGGGATTACAAGTGTGCGCACTACCACGCCCAGCTACTTAATAATTTTAAATTAAGTGTCAAGTAATATTTAAGTCACTGGAGCATGGTGAGGTCATCACTGAAGTTAAATGGATAATTTTAATCTACTGACATTAAGTGAAGAATATGACTAGAACATTACTCATGCATTTCACTTCTAGATACTTACCAAGGAGAAATTAAGATGTGTGCAAATATTGTACACAGATGTCAGTAGCAGTTTTATTTATAATAACCCCAAAGTGGAAACAAACCAAACACCTACCAATAGGTGAATGGTATGTCTATGCAGAAATAAAAATAAATAAACTACTGAGACAAGCAACAATAAAGATGAATCTTAAAATATGTATACTGAGTTAAGGAACCTAAGATAAAAATGAGTATAAATAGTGTGGTTTCTTTTATATAAAATTCCAGAGTATAAATGGAAATGGCAGTCATTAGGCAGTAAATTTTAAAATGTTGGGCTGGAGATGTGGCTCAGAGGTAGAATGCCAGATTTAGCATGTTGTGAGGCCCAGGGTTCGATCCCTAGCACCAAAAATAAAATAAATGTTGAATAAACAATTCACTATTATAGAAAATTTGCATCTTATCTTCTTTATTTTAATCTCAAAGTAAAACCAATATATAGTGACTACAGGCAGTTGCTTACTGGTGAATTAGGGGAAGGTAAGAAAGTCAAGAGGAGAGATGACAGAGACCATGAAGAATCTATCATGATTTTAGAGATGGCTTCATGGATGTAGACAAAGGTCAAAAATGATCAAACTCTATGCCTTAAATCTGAGAAAATTATTTTACTCAGTAATGCCTCAATAAAGAAGTTAAAAATAGCTGCCTTGGCTAGGTAGGGTGGTACATGCCTGTAATCCTAGTAATTGAGAAGCTGAGACAGGATGATAGCAGGTTCAAGACCAGCCTCAACAACATTGCAAGGCCTTCAGCGAGTTAGTTAGATCTGGTATTAAAACAAAATGAATAAACCGGGCATGGTGGTGCACGCTGGTAATCCCCACGCTTGGGAGGCAGAGACACGAGGATCATGAAGGTCCGAAGCCAGCCGTGCTGGCTTAAGAGACCCTGTTTCCAAATAAAAAAGTATAAAAATGGGTCTGGGAGTGTAGCCTGGAGGTAGAAGCGTTTCCAGAAACCCCAGTACCACCACCAAAAAAAAAAAAAAAAAAAACATAAATTTTTTATTGGGGGGGGTGTGAAACTTGGAGGAAGAATGCCCCTGACTTTGATCCTGAGTGAAAAAAAACCCCTGCCTTATATTTGATATAATAACCCTCTAGAATAATACTAGGAACACGGAATCTTCCAAAAGCTTTATAATTCCCAAGTGACCAGGACTGTATATATTTATTGGGATAAATGATAAGCAAGGGGGACCAAAAACAGATATACTGTGGAATTTTATTCTCCTTTTGGAAATTTAGATGAGAATCCATGCATTAGATTTTCAAAATTCAGGAAATTTCTAAATAACTCAATTTTTAGTTCTCTCACATTTTTTAAGGAAATATGACATATTATTTATTTATTTATTTTATTAATTTTTATTGGTGCATTGTATTTATACATCATAATGGGGTAAAAAACTTGTGTAAGCATAAATGTACACATCACCCAGCCAGCCCGCACCCAGTCCCCACCTCACTCCCTCCCCATCCCTCCCTCCCATGCTTGGTTTAGGGGTTGACTTCCATATGAATAAGTACATCATGTGCTTTAAAGCGTTTCCCTCTCTCCACCTCCCATCCCCACAGTTAGCTTGTCTTATTTGCTCCTCTATAGGATCTCTTTTTTCACCTGGAGTTCCTCCTATGACTAATATCTAGAATATATAGGGAACTCAAGAAACTCAGCACTAAAAAAAAAAAAAAAAAAAGCATCCAATAACAAAATGGGCAAATGAACTAAATAGACACTTCATGAAAGAAGAAATTCAAATGGCCAATAAATGCATGAAGAAATGCTCAACATCATTGGCAATCAGAGAGATGCAAATCAAAATTACTCTGAGAATTTAAAACATGAACAATAACAAATGCTGGCAAGGATATGGAGAAGAGGGAACTCTAAAACATTGTTGGTGGGATTCCAAATTAGTGCAAGCACTTTGGAAAACAGTATGGAGAATCCTCAGAAGAATGGGAACAAATCTACCATATATCCAGCGATACCACTTCTGGGTATCTACCCAAAAGAAAGGAAACCAAACGATGAAACTAATGCATGTGTATCTATGTTCGTAGCTGCACAATTCACTACTGCCAAACTATGGAACCAGCCAAGATGTCCATCAACAGATGAATGGATTACAAAACCGTGGGATATGTACACAAAGGAATTTTACTCAGCCATAAAAAAAAAACACAATTGCGGTATTTTCAGGGAAATGATGGATCTTGAGATTATGCTAAGTGAGATTAGTCAGTCACAAAAAGTAAGGAATCGGATCACATTTTTTTTTACTTTTTTACTTACTACTACTCAGGCTTGTGACATGCAACTTCAAATGACATGAGCAAATATCTCTAAGAGAAAGTCTAAGACTGTACTCACATTTATAATTCTTTGAGAATTTATTTACAATAGCAAAAATATACATCATAGTAGATCTTCCCTAGTCCCTATTTTTAAACATATGGTCTTCAAATTCGGGAAAAGAAATTTCCCCCAAGAAGAATGAATAGCAGAGAGAAGAAATTACCATTTAATTTGGCTAACTGCAGAGAATTTGAACCATCAAAACCATCATTAAGTGTCATGAACTGCTTCAATACGGAGTGAATTTCCTGTCCCTGGAGCCATTTGAGATATGCTACATTCAGGGAGATAGCACAGCAGAAATATCATGGCATGGGGCAGGATCAGAAGGGAGATTATCGCTAAAGACCTTCTCATTTTGTGGAGATTTCCCCTTAACTCGTGGCTGAGTTTAATAATGTTGTAATTTTGCAAGGGTAGAATTGCGGTAACATGTTTTTGGTCTATTGCAATTCTTGCAATTTCCTCATAATAAGGAAAGAGTCCCCAGGAGACATGGTATTCTCTCATGGACTGCCATTAATATCTAGGATATTTTCTCCTCACTATTCATGGCATGGAGTGGATAATTTTAACATAGGAGAAACACTGTGCAGACCATTCCTTCTTGGCATGTAGCGCACACATTTGGCACCTTCTTCCAGTTGCAAAAGAAAAATGCAGAGGGAGTTGGCTGAACTGACAAGAGACAGGCCCCTTTTGAGTGTATTTTCATATAGCTACTTTTGGCTTGTCTTATGCCAGAGTTAAAGGGGAAGACTGTGAGTACTCTGCCAACTATGAGCATTTTCTAAGTGGAAACGTCTTCCTAAGTAAAGGAAACCGAAATCATTGATAATCTGACAGCTCTTCCCTGCTCCCTAACTCCTACTCTACTTTCTTCTAGAGAAGAATTTTTGCATCTGTAATTACTTCTTGGTATGAAAGATAATACTTCAAATTCATTTTCTCTTTTGAGTTCCCCACCATACCTACACATCCTGAATCTTACTTATATAGGTTCTCTGAAAAATGCATAATCCTAGAGGTATTGGTATTACAGTTTTAAATGGAAGAGGCATAAAAGAAGAGGGTTGTGGAGAAGAGGAATCCAATAGAAAACACCTCTACTCTTACTTGCAAATAGTGTTATACAGAGCCCTAAATTCATACACCAGAGACGGAATAAAACTACAGGGAGGCATGCCATTGATGATTTCACTTTTATGGTAAAAAATTTAAACTCATCTAAGTGGAGAATGGATGGTATTTGCCAGAGACTGGGGGTAAAGGGTAAGCAGAAAAAAGAGAGATATTGATAAGAGAATACAATGTTCAATAGGAGGAATAAGTTCTATAAAAATAATGCAGTGTCTATTTTTAAATTATGAAGAGTGTGTTTACCACACACAGAAATGAGTATGTGAAGTGACAAATTTATTAGCTTAATTTAACCATACCACAGAATAAAAATAGCAACACATGGCATTGTATCCTATAATGCATACATTTATTATTTGCCAACTTAAAATTAAATTTAAGTTTAGGTGTAGTGGCATGTTCCTGTAATCTTAATACAAGAGGGGTCGAGGCAGGAGAATCACAAATTATTGGCCAACTTCAGCAACTTGGTGAGGCCCTTGGCAATTTAGTGTTTCAAAATAATAAATAAATAAAATAGGGCAGGGTGTGTACTTTGGAAGCAGAATGTCCCTGGGTTCAATCCCCATAACAAAAAATAAACAAATGAATGAAAGAATGAATGAATGAATAAATAAATAAATAAAATTCAAAAAAATAGAGAAATGCCCCAGAATGCAGCTACCTGGCTCTATTCTGTTCTTCTGTAAAGTGCCAGTGATTTTAATTTGTCTTTTCTGTCTGGGTTTCAACTTCTTTATCTGTATAATGTTGACTTGGAAGAGATAGCTTTCTGAACAAAACATACCTAAAGCAAATGTTTGTGTTAACAACAACAAAAAAAAAAGGTGTGTGCAGGAGTCAGTGTGGTCAGGATATCCAGCCATTTGTTGGCTGTGACAGATTTTGTTTGCTTAGCAGAGTGATAAAGGGGTTGTTGATAAAGGGATTTGTAGGCACAAACCTACAAAATGGTGAAAACTTACCAGTGGCCCTTTTTCCATATATGAGAACATAGCAAGATTTGGTGACTGGTGCAAGAAGGTTTGATAAAGATCCAAGAAAAAAAAAAAAGATTATGAATAGAAAAGTAAAGCTGATACCGGAGAAACATGAGGATTTCTATGTAAGACTAGCAATTCTGGCTTTAGGTTCTTTGTTTTAAAATATTTCAGAACTCTTTGTGCCAAAATTACAGTAAATGTTTTGTGTGATAAAACTTAGCTATGGCCAGCCTTTTTTAAATATTAAAAATACAAATATAAAAATACAGGGTGTCCAGGAGGGACAGGCAGCGACTTGTTATGGTGACGGTAGATAGTACATGAGTAGGGGCAAAGGGAGCATGGAACTGAAATAAAAATATAAAAAAATTTGCACTGCATTTCTTTGGATATGGTATTCCCATCCGCATGTCATCCCTGGACATGTCAGACTCCTGAAGAACACACACACACACACACACACACACACACACACACACTCACATCCTGTATCAGATTTCACGTCAAACTTAACCCTTACACTGTCTTTCATGCTGTCTCTACATTTACTTGTTCTCTTGTTCTGGTTTAGAAGAAAATGAAAGCCATGACTTCTCTCTCACCATCAACAATTGACCTGACTGTTTGATCAAACAAAAGGGTCCCCTTATGTAAAGGAAGCCCACCCCAAGCCTATAAAAATCATTATCTCATCTTTGCTCATTTGTTCCAGCAACATCAAGCCTCTGTGTCTTTTCATACTTGAGAAATCATATCCCTTTAAATGATTTTTTATTAAACCAGCCTCTGAAACCAAACCTAGGAAGGGGTTGAGTTAGGGCAAAGGGGGAAAGGGAATGAGGAATAAAAAGGAAAGGGAAGATCATTATCTACAGGGAGCCATTAAGATCAGTAAGGAGACAAGAGAGAAAAAGAAGGAAGGAAAAACAGTCTCAGAAAAACCTGAACACAGAGTCACCTTAACACAGAGCACAAGGGACCGCAGTGGTTCTGGGCCTGTTCAACTCCAGGAGCTTGCCCCTCTGTCTCTGGCCTGGCTCCAGGACCTTTTCCTGCGACTTCAGTTCCATGCTCCCTTTGCCCCTACTCATGTACAATATACCTTCACCATAAAAAAGTCGCGGCCTGTCCCTCCTGGCCACCCTCTGCCCAGCATGCTCTCTCCTTCATTTGTAATTCGGATCCTTCTGTCAAACTTCCCTTTACCTTTTCAAATGTTCAGAGGACTTATACTCATCTGCACAACTATTCCCTGTCTGATGAAGCCTTTGCTGACTGGTGTGGACACAGTCAAAACCTCTCTGCAAAGTCTCCATGGCAATCAATGCCGGCAGTATGTTATTATCATTTGTTTACATGTTGTTTTCCCCCCAAACCTCTATGTCCTCATTCTGTCTCCTTCCTGGGAATTCTCATTCACTCCTCTCATGCTGACAGCCTCTTATGAAGCGAGGCTGACTCACCGACATGCGATACTGGCCAGGGCATCGCCCATGTTTCCCTGCCCACCCCTCACAGACTCATGCCTACTGGACCTTTCTACAAGGGCAGTTAGTTCTCTTGTGGCTTTCACAATCGAACAGGCTGCTGTTGAAGTATTTATGAGGAGTTTCTTTTCTATCTCCACGAACACTTGTTGATACACAGCAGATAGCTACTACTGAAAAAAGTGTCTGGCCTGTAGCTGGCACTAAACTATATAATGCTTATTTTACAAGTACTTGTCCAAGCACAAACCCATCATCTCCCTTGTGAAATTCACACAAGGGCTTGAGCCACTTGTGATTTTCTCTGCCATATGTGTGCAGCCTCGAATGAAATCCTAAAAGAACAATTTGCTGAGCACTGCTTTCCTGTCTTCCATGCTCTCTGTCTTCCTGTCTAGCTCCCTGTCTCCCTGTCTGCCTTTGTTCTCTCTCACATTCTCTATCTCAAGCACCAAATATTTCAGGTCTTCAAGTAACTGAGAACACAGAACCACGTTCACTAGGTAATTTCATGCTCCAAACAGAACTCTCTCCTTCATCCCCATCTCCACACTTTCTCCTCCTCCTCAGTGCTGCCTACATCAGTGAGTGGTAACTCATCCATCCAATTGCTCTCTCTAAAAAGCTTGAAATAAGGTGGGCATGGTGGCGCACACTTTTTATTTTTTGGTGGTACTGGGAATTGAATCCAGGGGCATTCTACCTCTGAGCTATACCCCCAGCCCTATTTTTTATTCTCTATTTTGAAACAGGGTCTCACTGAGTTTCAAAGGGCCTCACTAAGTAGTAGCTGAGGCTGTTTGAGAACTGTGATCCTCCTGTCTCACCCTTCCAAATACTCAGCAACTTAGCATGGTTGTCTCCAAATAAAATAAATAAAATAAGGCTGAGAATATTTGGAGGTTGAATGCCCCTGGAATCAATCCCAAGCATCACAAAAAAAATTTAATAAAAATAAAAATAAAAAGCTTGGAATATACTTAACTCACAAATCCTGCTTTTTTTTTTCCCCCTCCAAAATATACCCCAAATCCGCTCACCTCTCACAACTTGCATGCTGGTGTGGAACACCATTCCCTGTTCTCTGCATGGCTGCAATGGCTGCCTAAGGGTTCTCCTGCACCCTCTGCTCTCCTCTCCCATGATCTGTCATCAGCACAGCAGCTTCTTGAGTCAATATTGTACTACTACTTGCTTGCTCAATACCCACTCGTCAGTCTCAATCTCACTCAAAATAAAAGCCAAAACCCTGCTACAGCCTATGAAATCTTTCATTATTTAAACCCTGATGTGTGTGTGTGTGTGTGTGTGTGTGTGTGTGTGTGTGTGTGTGTTGCTAGGGATTGAGCTAAGGGGCATTCCACCTCTGAGCTATCCCCCCAGCCCTACTTTACTTTTGTTTTAGATGGAGTCTCCCTAGGTTGATAAAAGTGTCACTACTTGAGCAGGCTGTCCTCTCTCTGCAATCCTTCTGTCTCAGTCCTGGGATTACAAGCGTGCACCACCATCCTTGGCACAGACCCCGATACTTCTGATCCTCTGACCTTCAGAACTCTGCCCCTTGTTTACTCTGCTCCATCCACACTGGCTTCCCTGCAGTTTTGATCATGTCAGGACTGTCTTCTTCCAAGGACTGTCTATTTCCTTAACCTAAAATACCATTTGTCCTTCTATTGTCATGTTAATATTTGTGCTCTTTTGAAACATTGGCCTTTTAAAAATGAGATCTACCATGATCACCCTTCTTTACATTGCAACTACGACCACCCAGAGGAGATCAGGTTTTTTTGTTTTATTCAGGTCTTGATCCAATTGGATGAGATGTGCTCACATAAGAGAGGACAATGTGCTTTACGCAAAGTCCATCAATATAAATGTTAATCCCATCAAAAAAAACATTTACAGTAACATTCAGAATAATAATTTTTGATTAATACCCGAGCACCATGATTCAGACAAACCGTTACATAAAGTTATTAACTGTTACACTCTTCACAATTTATTTGACCAGCAATTATTCCATGCCTATCTCCATTAGACACTGAGCACGGTCTATCTAAACATGCTATATATTTTATTAATCATTTTCTGTTTCCTAGTATACATTTTTAAAAGTGAGAATCATATTACCTCAGTGTTTTTGTATTCTTTTTTTTTTCTTGTTTGTGGTATTGGTGATTAGACTCAGAGGCATTCTACCTCTGAGCTATACTTCCAACCCTTTTTAAAAAATTTTAAATTTTGATACAGTCTTACTAAGTTGCAGAGGGCCTCCCTAAATTGCTGAGGCTGTCCTCTGAACTTCTGCTCCTCCTGTCTTAGTTTCCGAAGTACTGGGATTACAGTTATGCACGTACCCCCGTGCCCAGCTTTCTGTTCTTTAAAAGAACAATTCAAATAGGTTGTGATATCTAGAAAAAACACATTCTAGGCTGCATGATAGAATAGCAACAGTTTACACATGAACTTTTTATGAAATTTCCAGAATGGATTGTGTATTTTATCATGATACATGTCATTGTAAAACGGAATAGGAAAATAAGCGTAGCTTATTTAAGGAATAAAAGGAAGACATCACCAGAACTCAGCATTGAACCAGAAATGATTATATTATTAGTGAAATCAGATGTTTAGAATGCATATTAAGAAATAATTACTCAGAAGAAAAAAATTTTGATTATAATGTATTCCTAGCCTAATAAAAAACAATGTATCATTCATGTTAGGGAATGTCATCCTGAAACATTGACAAAAGTTATATCAGTGCCAAATTTGTGGCAATATTTATCCAGCACTACCTAAAGAAAAGGGGTCCTGTCCTTTAGGGTTAAGATTTTCAAGTTATATGACAATTTTTGAACTGAAGACATATTGATATACTGTGCATGGTGGTTATAAGTGTTTACTATGAAGTCATCTTTCCATGGTATGGTATTAATTTAGGCTGTACACAACAGATTAATGTCACATCAAATAATTAAACCACTTAACCCTCAATTTTCTTTTATAAAAACTAATGTTTATGAAAACATTTACCGTAGAAAGTTGTTTCTGGGGTTCAGCAATTTGGTACAGTGCCCAACGATTAATGATTTCTCAATAAAGGCCAGTTGTTCATCTCAATTTTTCAATTAAATCTACGAATTCATTGTACTGACATCTATTTGTTTATAATGACAAAACTTAAAAATTCAGAAATACCCATAGTTGTAAGACTAATATAGTATATTTTGGCATGAACTCACAAAGAGGTACTCTTCAGCTTTTGAAATAAATGATGTAAACCAGGCGTGGTGGCGCACGCTTGTAATCCCCGCATTTGGGAGGCGGAGACAGGAGGATCACGCAGTTTCGAAGCCAGGCTGGCTGGCTTAAGAGACCCTGTTTCCAAATAAAAAGCATAAAATAGGTCTGAGAGTGTAGCCTGGAGGTAGAAAGGTTTCCAGGAACTCCAGTGCCACCAAAATAAATTAAAAATTAATTAATTAATTAATTAATGATGTAGTGAAAATATTTATGAAATACATGATTGCATGACAAAGTCAAGATACAGAGAAAAGTGGTCCACTTGTGCAAAAACAACAACAATAAATTATTTATAAATTGGAATGGGCCCTTTTGTTCTGGAAACACATAGAAAAAATTATCAATAGCAATTTTCTTTGAGAAGAGTTCTGGAAAAGGAAGATTGTTTTCTTTTGTGTCATGGTGTTTCTGTTCAGTGCAAAGTTTCTAGCTATGTGCATACATAGTATAGCAGTTAAAAGTACAGCCTCTAATACACATTTGTCAGCATTTGAATTATGGTGCAAAGAAAGTAGCTACTTTTCTTTGCCAGTTTCCATACCTGTAAAATGGGATCACAAAGTCACCGATTCATAAGCTTATTAAAAGGATAAGGAGAAAACTAACCTAAAATTATCACACTGCCTCTTACTTTGCAAGTTCCTAAAATACTATCCATTATTACATGTTTCTTTTGTTTCTTCAAAGTCACCAAAATTGCTTACCAAAGTTAATACAAGTTATTAGGTGGTAAAACTATGCTGTTTTTATTTCTTCTGAATTTTATTGAAAGTTTAACAAATGTTATTTTTTTAATTGAGATGAACTATCTTGGGTCTAGACAGGAACAGGAAGACTTTGTAGGTATTTAAGCAGAGGAAGCCCATAGCACAAATGAATAAAGATAACACCTTTCTAGTCTTTTATAATTTGTAAAATATTTTGAGGAATCATCCAATGGTTTTTTTAAATATTTATTTATTTATTTATTTATTTATTTATTTATTTATTTATTTTTGGTGGTACTGGGGTTCCTGGAAGCCCTTCTACCTCCGGGCTACACTCCCAGACCTACCTTTTTTTTTTTTTTAAACAGGGTCTCCTAAGCCAGTGCCTTTTTTTTCTTTTTTTTTTTTTTAAATAGGGTCTCCTAAGCCAGTGCTCGGCTGGCTTCGAACCTGCGCGATCCTCCCGTCTCTGCCTCCCAAGTGCGGGGATTACAAGCGTGCACCACCACGCCCGGCTCATTGAATGATTTTTAAGGAAATGCTCCTGCAATAAAACTCAGATAAAGTAGAAGAAAGGTTGGTATTCAATGAGCCAGGAAAGGGCTGGTATAGGAATGAAAGCATACAATCAGAGGAGTCGTGACTGTGGTGATGGAAAGCATTAGACTGAATAGAAACAAGGCCTAGTAATTAGCTGAACAGGGTGATGAAGAAAAGATACACGCGGGATTTCAAGTGTGGGACTGTTGAAATGGACGTATCAGTAACAGGGAAATCTAGGTGGCCGGGGAGAAGGGAGAGGCTAGCTTCTGAGACTTGGGAATAGGATTATGATGACTTTGCTCTGAATGTTAATATTGAGAGGATACAGAATTAGGGCTATATTAATAAACTTCAAGAGGAATCAAGTAAAGTGTTAGGACAAAGAGGAATCTTCATCATAAAACCCAGCATGATTTTTAAAATCCCTGAGCTGATTACATTCGCCTTGATGTTTTGAAAATCTCACTTGAAAATATCAGGTGGGACTGCTGTGCTGTATAACCAGTAATAGCAGACCGTCCAAGTCATTTAACTGTCTTGAGTCCTGACTCTATCCTTCATAAGATGAGGTGCTAATCTTATCCATTTTGTATAGTATTTTATACTAAACAAGTTCATATTTTTAAAATTCTTAAATGAAATAATACTCAAAAAGTTTGAATTGGGGTGGGTGGGTATAGGGGAGAGGTGTTTGTTCTTGATGCCTTTTAACCATAGATTTTTTCAACCCATCCTCTAAATAGTTCAGACAAATTACTGCACATTTGACTTCAGTTGTTGCTGTTAGTAGGCAAGTGGAGTTTTGAAAAATAAAAAAATTGTCTTCAGTAACAAAGTTCAATAAAGAGCAGAGCAGCGGCTGGCTTGCTCCGTGCCTTACAGATGCAATAATGCAGGGTGGTTCTATTACCTAATTTGAACCTGAGCCATCAGCTTCCTGGAAAGTAACTGTCCACATGTGAGATGATTTTTTTTTTAATCTGAGGACTTTCTGCTGAGGCTCTATGGTTAAGTGTAAGCATGTTTTATACAATTAGCCAGATGTTTGGGCAGCTCGAAGATGGTGACAGTCTTTTGATCCTTGTCACTGGAATTTGGCTGTTTGATCTCTGCCTGAAGTTACAGGAAAAGAAACTTAGCAAAACTTGAAGAAAGTTTTTTTTTTTTTAAAGGAGGGGCGGAGAGGCATTTTTTTCCTCTTTAAGAATTGATTAAATGTGATTTTTCCCAGCCAAATTTCTCAGACATAAGATTTCAAAAATCAGACATGCAAACATCAAAATCTGAGAAGGAAATAAAGAATATAAATCTCTATTTGTTGACAAGGAAATGACTAAATCTCTTCATGCTATAATCCCTTCAGATATGACAATAAAGCAATCCCAAGTGATGTGTGTGTGTATGCACACATATACACATGCTCAAATAAGTATGTACGTATAAAAGTATGAAAGTATGGAGCTTTTTAAATGTGTTCTCTATATTCAATCTCTAATTTCATTTTATCTAAAATTATATAGCCAATGAATTTCCTGTTCAGTCTCTGATATTCATGCAATTATTAGTTTTTCCTGGCTTTTAGGCAGGGGGAAAGCTACATTTATAGTTCTCGTGACAAGTTTCTTCACATGTGAAAGTAGACAAGAAAAATATTAGTTCATCAATTATATTGATTGTGAACTTAAGAACAGAAATAGCAAATCAACAGACTACCA
Source organism: Muscardinus avellanarius (assembly GCF_963383645.1). Classification (NCBI taxonomy): domain Eukaryota; kingdom Metazoa; phylum Chordata; class Mammalia; order Rodentia; family Gliridae; genus Muscardinus; species Muscardinus avellanarius. The sequence continues at coordinate 20,129,399 of NC_137789.1, read as the reverse complement.
GAGGGAGCTATGAATGAGATCAAGCCTCATATTTGAAGCCATAATAACTGGATTTCGGGCCAGGATCTGTCACTACATGATTCTACCTATATCTTTCAATCTTGCGAGGCCTTGGTTTGCCCTGACACAGGAAAGGCAATGACTATCTTCTGAGGTGTCTGGCTCCTGCTCCTTCTACCTCATTCCATTTAATCCCTACCCTATGTTGGATGATTTTCCAATATGTATTCTAAAATATTCTGTAATGATAGATTTGAAGAGAACATTCCTGCCTCAAGTGTAGATGAGGTAGAGATACAATTATTGTAATGAGATAATATATGGAAACACAGTTTAGGAAACTCTCCATCTTACCCAATCAACAACATTCTGGAAACATGTTTTTAACAAATGTCAGTAGCTAGTATGATGACATATCAAAGCCAAAGAAATTTCACGTTCGGATCAGATCATGGTAAATGTATATTCATGCAAGTCTGTAATTTAAAAATCACACTTCATCAGCTTTTACCCTATTTCAGTGTTGAGTTGCATCCCTGGCAAAAGCACCCATTTCTTGTGTCTGATGTGCTTGTAGCCTGTTTTACGAACACACACCAGGGAAAAAAATACCAGGAAAACAGTAAGAATGAGAGAAAATAGATGAGAAGCTCACAGTCTAGTCAGATAGCAATTATACCTTGGCTTTCTTTAGGAGCTCCTAATGTGGAAAGTGGGAGGCCATTGTAAAAGGAAAAGGAGTATGATTTCTCCCTGATCTTGAAGGATGATCCCTTCTCTCCCTCCCATCCTTATTAATGCCACATGGCAAATTTACCTGTTCTTACGGGAAAGAGAATAAAGAGGATGGATAATCATGAAAACATGCTCTGCACTTAGACCTTTCAAGGTAGATAAAAAGATGTATTGAAAAGAAACTTGTTTTGTTAAATTAGACACTCTTTTAGAGCTATTAAATATAATTAGTAAATGCTAATATGGCATGAAAACTTCTAAATTAATATTTGGATCTTAATGAATTAATTTCAAACAGTCACCACTCACGATTATGACGAGATGCCACGATGAGCACAAGAAGGAAGAGAGAGTGTGTTATATTCCAAATCTTCTTACCAAAAAATTCACAATATTTTTTAAGTTTTTATTTAATACTAAGAGACTTAAAAATATTCATTATGCATTTCATTTCATTTTCACAATAGTCTTACTTGGCAAATTATATAATCTCTATTTGACCAACATGCAAACTGAGATACAGGCCACACAGGCAATAAATTGACAAGTCAGAGTCTTAGAAAAAAAGAACACTGGAGGGGAGGTTACTGATTGGGAAAAGAGAAAAAAAAAAAACAGCCGTTTTGGGAGGACAGCAAAAAATATCAATCTTTGTTTGTAGAGAAGGTATGGACTATCTCCCTTTAGTAACAATAAAACTCTGGTTAAACATTTATCTTAATCCAGATTACTCAACCTAAGCACAATTTGTTGGGGAGGAATCCCTGTACCTCGTAGGATATTTAGCAGTATCCTTTGTGCTCATGGTTAAAGTGTCACTTGCAGAGCTCATGTATTAATGTTTGGAGTTGATATGGTTAAGTCATGAGGGTTGTAATCTCATCAGTAGATAAATGCATTGTATTGGATGATTTGTTGTGATGGATGTATATGTGTGCTCACTTAAGCTGGTGGAGGGTGGCTGGAGTGGCCTTAGGGATGTTGCTGGTGTCTTTAAATCTCCTTGTGTGCTGGCTCTCTCTGCTTCTGGGCTCTGTGAAGTGAGGAGCAGAGCCCATGTGCTTTCCCTCTCTGTGCTTCCACTACTTGTCCTGAGACCCATAGACCCCGGCCTCACGTGGACTGAACCCAGAATCTCCAAAAAAATTGTGAGCAAGTAAATCTTCCTTCCCCTAAGTTGTGTGATCAGTCATTTTGTTTTATAGTAATAGGAATGTTGGCTAAGACACTTGCCTTGACCAACTAGATGCCAGTAGCAAAACATCCTCCCAGGATGGGGAAACAAAGTATGTCTTCAGACATTACTAAATGTCTCCCTTGGGACAGAATCAGCTCTCAAAAAAAAAAAAAAAACTGCATAAATCTAATCAAAGTATGTATTTCTCCTTCAGTTTCACTTGATATAGAAAATACTGAAATATATCTGTATATTTCTATATGAAAGAATATTTTATGTGCATCTCATAGATATGATCAGCTTTTGTGAATATTTAAATGAGTACCTTATGAATTTACACAGGATCAGTATTTTAAATCTCATTTTGCCAAATAAGGATATTAAAAGACAATTAAAAGCAGCACCAAGTCCGGTAAATAGAACTCTAAATTCAGGCCAGAATTCAAATTTTTACTTGTAAACTCATTAGCAGACATTAACAAAATGTTGAATTTTCTCAATCTCTTCCTCATCTGTCAGATAAGGGTAATAATCTCAATCCTTCCCTCTCAGGAAACTCTGAGATGGATCAATTCAGAAGATACATACAAAGTTAGAAGTGTTACCAGTTCATATTACTGCTCATTTGACTATAGTCATTCAGAAAAATAAAGGTTGCGCCGACATTGAACTATCACAACTGATACTCTTTCTCCCTAGTCAAAGTATGATAAATATGTGGGCCCCACTCCCATAGCATCTGACTGTGCAGATATTGCTAATTAATCACAGATCTCCTCCTTGGTATGACCTCAGAATTTCATCCCAGCAGAACAATCTAGATAGCAGCAAACTAAAGGTCAGATATCAATCTTGGGAGCAAACCTATTGGCTATCCCATTACTGGAAAATGCAGCCTCTTGGCTTTTACTGAGTTGAGAATCAGCCACTTTATTCCATACTTTTAATTGAATAGATGAACATTTTTCAAACACTATCAATCAGGAACAATGGTGAGTCAAACATGTATCTCAGTTTTTAACCTGTGATGAGTGGGAACCTTCAAGCCCCCTTTGGGGGACAGCCCAAAAGCACAGTGGTTCTCAAATTTTACTTGACATCTGACTCATCTGGAAAAACTCAGGTTTCTGGAAACACCTTCATAATTTCTGGCTCATTAGGTCTTCCTGGAGTTCAAGAGTTTGCATGTCTAACTTATTTCTAAGTGATGCTGCTGCTGGTCCAGGGATCACACTCTGAGAACCACTTCACTAGTCAAAGGACAACTGACCTTAGAGCCAGAAGACCTCAGTTTTAAAAGTCACCTAGTCTGTTTTTATAACTTCTCTATTCTTAAGAAAACTGCTAAGCTTTTCTAGGTTTGAATTTAGTGCTTTGACCAGTGATTAATGAAGATCAATTTGCTTACCTCACAGTCATTTTGAAGAATAATTACAGATAGGAAGTGGAAAACCAAAGTGCTTCCATTGTTATTTGGGAAAGGAGCCTTTTTAGCCTGAAAGTTTATCAGATATTTTTGGCACAACCTCCTCAGGCAGCTGAATGGCTTTCTCTCTTTCCATAGCCACAGGCAGGCAGTCATAGGAAGCTATGAAATGTGATGTCTCTATATAATGTCTCCATGCCCTTGTGAGGACTAACCAGATTCTTCACGAAGCTAACATCTCCAGAAAGTTATGAGTGTTGGGCTCACGGCACTGTTCCCCCTCGCTGATCCGCAGGGACTAGAGGGAACCTGTCGTCAGAGACGAACTAGGGTGGAACCATCAGCCATTCATTGGCAGTCACTCCTCCAGTCCTGCTGGTGACTCAGGACAACAACTGCCCAGGGTGTGGGGGGAGAGTCATCTGGAAAACACCCTCAATAAACCTGAAACAAACATTCTGAGAAAGATGAAAAGAAGTGAAAATAAAGGCACAATCGCGTCAAAGTCTCCTTAGGATCCCAGTGAGACCTGCCTTAACTTTTACATTTACAGTAGAAAAAACTCATTGTTTGAGGTTGTAATTTCCAACTCTGCCACTTACTGGCTATATGCCATTGGAGATGTTCCTCCCCAACTATGATAATTTAAAGCTCCATGGAGGCAGAGATGAATTCTTGAGCTGTATTCTCAGTGACACGAACACGCTAGCTGCCTAATACGAATTTATCTAATGAATAAATGAAGGACATAGGAAACCTCTTCTTAGCCTCATTTTTTCCATTTGTCCAACAGAATTAAGAATTCATAGCTCTTAGGGCTGTAAACACTAATGAGTAACTTCCCAGAATGTGGTAGGGCCTCAATAAATAAAAGCTAAAATAATCGAATGGGATATAACCAGAAGATAATTTTTGTTAACTAAATACCTTATTCATTTAAATTAGAGGTTTTTTTTTATTTCAAATCTTTTACATCTCATGTTTTGATTATTTTAATATTATTTAATAGTGATAGAAAATATTTAACCTGAGTACAATTTAAATTTATGCCACAACTAATTGTCCCTAATGTGACTACGCTAGTCATTTTCACATTACTATAACAAAGTACCCAAAATAATTGACTTATAAAGAGAAGTGGTTCATTTGTGCTCACAGTTTTGGAGGCACCAGTTCAAGATTATATGGATCTGTTACTTTAGGCCTCTGCTGAGTATGCCATATGACAATGGTAGGAACTACATGATGTGGCAGAGTGCTCATCTAAGGGCCAGGAAGAAAAAGTGGAAAAGAAAGTAGCCAGGACCCCACAACACACATAAAGTATATTTCCTCAATGACCTAAGGGCCTTTCATAAGACACCACCTCCTCAATGTCCATGGAATCTCAAAGTAGTGCTGTCCTAGGTACCAAGTCTTCAATACTTAGAACTTTAGGTTATATACAGCATCAAGCTATAGCAGTGAAGGAAAGAAACTAGCTTATTCCCTGGTCAACCAGTCAACTGTACCTTATTTTAAACTTTAGATAATTCTTTTAATTTTTTTGTCAATTGAAAAGTTCCCAAGATTCACATTTTTTATGTAGGATATAGTCTAAAAGGAGGAATAGAATGAAGATCATACTAGAGCTTGGAAAAAAAAATAACTCTTTGAGAAACCATATCTCATAATGGAGCCCATAGTAAACCTGTGAAAGAAAAAGATAGAGTTCTTGATCTCATCACTCTCTTAAAGGTCTGGAAGATCATGAATCACTGAGAGAAATTCCATCCTTTAAGCAGCTAGAAAGACTATTCTAATCACAGGGCTTACCTAGAAAGTTTGTACTTCTTTTTCTAATACCAAGAATAATTACAACATTCTCTCTCAAACCAAGCCCACGAGTTTCTTATTCATTCACTTAACTCTCCTTGTATATGAGTTTGCCTACCTTTAGTTACTGGTAATAACTTCTTAGGATTATCTTTCCTTCAGTATCTCTTGCAAAACAGATCAACCACCAGGGAAGTCTACAACTGGTAGTCCTAGGCTCATATCTCAGATATTCTCAGGAACAAATCCAATAAGAAATGATATGATATTTAACAGTTTTGCTTTTATATGGTCTTTCTAAAATGAGTCTTTCTGCCAGGTGTGGTGTCTCACACTTTTAATCCCTGCATTTGGGAGGCTGAGACAGGAGGATCATGGTTTGCAGACAGCCTCAGCTACCTAGCAAGGCCCTTCACAACTCAGTGAAACCCTGTTTCAAGAAATAAAAAATACTAGCCGGGCGTGGTGGCGCACGCTTGTAATCCCCGCGCTTGGGAGGCTGAGACAGGAGGATCGCACAGGTTCAAAGCCAGCCTCAGCTACTTGGTGAGGCTCTCAGCAACTTAGTGAGACCCTGTTTCCAAATAAAAATAGAAAATAGGTCTGGGAGTATAGCCAGGAGGTAGAAAAGCCTCTGGGTTCCACCCCTGGTACCACCAAAATAAATAAATAAATAAATAAATAAATAAATAAGAAATAAAAAATACTAAAAAATAGGGCTGGCGGTGTAGCTCGGATGTATAATGCCCCTGGGTTCCATCCCCAGCACCACAAAAATAAATTAAATAAATAATAAATAAATAAATAAACAAACAAATAAATAAATAAATAAAATGAGTCTTTCCCTCCAAGTATAAGATGTCACTTTCCCCTCAGGTCTCCAAAGTACCCAAACTCACATTGCTCTTCCTTTTAGTAACTGACTTTCAAGTTCATCTGTATAATAATCCTTTTTAATCATTACTCCTAGCATTATTTTTTTCCAAAAGCATTGACACAATTCTGTATGAACTGTTTCAGTCAAACAAAACCACAACACTCAGAGCCTTTGTTCCCTAAATACTGATTCTTTTTCTAAGGCAACTTCTCTTCCAAGATGCTCTGCTATGAACAACCTAAAGCGCATGGTAGAGTATCCCTTCAGTCCCGACTTACATCTGCTCTCTCAGACTCTACCCCTGCCTCTTTCCCTCCTAGTGTCTCCCAAACACCTTCTTCTGACAATCATGTCTCTACTCCTGCTGCCTCCTTACTCAGGTGAGACTGTCTTCATGACTCATTTTCCAGCCTGGATGATTCATTCCTTAAACCTTAGTCATAATCCCTCCAAGTGGAATAGATTTTGATCTGGTCCCCAGAGTAAGCTTAAAATCCCAATTTTATTTTTATAATGTTATATAAAAATAAACACATAAAACTGAATATGTATATTCTATTCTTGCACATACTTTTATGACTGAAAAACCAAAATTAATTTATAAATTACATAAGCCAGGTGTGGTGGCGCACGCTTTTAGTCCCTGGGCTTGGTAGGCTGAGACAGGAGGATCACAGAGGTTCAAAGCCAGCCTCAGTTACTTAGTGAGGCTCTCAGCAACTTAGTGAGACCCTGTTTTCAAATAAAATATAAAGGCCTGGGAGTATAGCCTGGAGGTAGAAAGCCTCTGGATTCTACCCCTAGTGCCACAAAATAAATAAATAAATAAATTACAAAAATAAGCCAAAAATAAATACAATTTCAACTAATGTGAATACATCAAATGTCATTTCAGGGCAAAATTTTATGGATAATCTTGCCCTGAAAACTTTCTTGCCTTGAAATGCAACCATGGTATTGACTGCTATAGACAGTTATTTTCTGCTGGGCACTGCTAACCACCATCTTCTCTGTCCTGTGCGATCTCACTCCTGTTGCCTGTATTCCAAATGCTGAGCAACTATAGTCTACACAACATCATATGACCTTCACATGGCACAAGAAATATTTTGCATAGCACATGCATCTTTGTTCACAAGTAGTTAGCTCACAATAATGAAAGTAGTTTAATTTGGTGCTGACTTGTCCATCGTATAAGACACACATGGCCAGTCCATAAAAAGACTCTTGTAGAGGATGAAAACAATATGATTTATTTTAAGGTCACCTAAAATGGGAAGGTCTCTCTGCATTTCTGAGTCAAACAGCTGAAACCATCTAAGTAACAAAATAAAACAAAATTAAAATGCTGTCTCAAAATATTAAAGAATCTGCCTGTAATGTACATTAATGTGCACACACACACACACACACACACACACACACACACACAAACACCACTCTTTATTTTGTTTTAAATGCAAAATTAGATGCAGTTTTAATGTGTTTTTAAGCTTCAGCTCTAGAAAAAGGGTAAGAGGTTTTGAAAAGTTGAAAGCAGTTCCATATGTAATTGTAGTGCATGCCTGTTAGTTCTATTACCAGGAAAAATAGCAGAATTTAATGATTAATGTGTAATCTCAGACTTTGATTTAAAATTGAGTTGCATGTTCTGGTTTCTAAGTGAACAAAGAAAGGGACCTAGACAGATATTGGGTAGATGATGGTCATAGAAAATCAATATCTCTCTCTCTCTCTCTCTCTCTCTCTCTCTCTCTCTCTCTCTGTCTCTGTCTCTCTTTCTCTCTCGCTCTCTCTCTCTCTCTCTCTTTCTCTCTCTCGCTCTCTCTCGCTCTCTCTCGCTCTCTCTTTCTCTCTCTCCCATAGAAAAAATATTGCTCCAAAGAAAAGAAACTAATATCCACGGAACTTATTATCCACAGAAGAGCTGAAGGCTCTAGGCTCCAGAGCAAAAAAATGACATAGGACAACATAATTTCCAGGAGCAGAGAGTTTTGTAAATAGTCCGGGAAGACTCAAAGCACTGTAGTTAGAAAAGTTAACCTTTCATGATGATTAAAATGTAAGAAATTGAAGGAAACAGTAAAGTAAAAACCAAGAAGCATTCAGTTTTCAGAACTAAAAACATTACTAATATATATTTGGATCACTTATGCATGTTAAAGTCATGGTAATTTTAATAAGAGCAATACATATTTATTTGAAATTTTAATACTAATCTTTGTACCCAGGTTATTTTATCTGGTCTTCTAGATGTCAAAAATCGCATGAAATGAGCAAAGTTAAATTTCATTTTATCATTGAGGAAATTTAGCCATGAAGAGGTTAAAGAACTGCCCCAAGGTTACAACATCTTTAAATGAAAGCTCTAGGATCAGAGCCTATGTTTCTTTTATCCTTAAACCTCAGCTCTTAAGTCCTAGTACCAATTTTGTCTTCTACAAAGCACACTCGAAGTAATCAGATACCAATAATATAACACACCCTAGTAATTAGCTGTCAAACCTACTTATATTGTTGGTAGGAAATTTGAGATCAAGACATGTAAAATGAATTCTTCAAGGTTATATAACTGGAAATAAAACCAGGTTTCCCATTCCAAATCCAATGTCTTCTAGTACATACATTATTTTTGTAAAAATATAAAAATGTCTTGTATTTCTATGTTTTAGATCTAATTTAACTTCCATAATTTTGTTAATCCAGTGAATTTTTTTATATTTTAGTTTCATATGTAAGAAAACAGTCTCAGAAATACTAAGCAAGTTAGTAATCTCAGAGGAGAGACTTGGCAGTTTTAATAAAGAATTGGTACTTATTTTTATTTTGAGTTTTTCCCAAAACAAATCAGAGTCAAATATAAACAGAATTGTCCCTGCTTGTGCTTCAGTTAGCTCTGGTCAGATAATGTCTTAGAGGATGATATGCTGACTATCTAGCAATTTAAGCACATTGGAAAATTTTGTTGCTATTTTTATGACTTCTAACAAATTTCCAGTTTACTCTAAGCCAGGTTGCTTCTCATATTTAGTACCTGACAGCTTCTGATGGTATTTGAGTTTGTAGTTAATGGCAGAGTACTTAAGAACTGGGGTGACCAGGTGTCTGAGTTTGCCCAGGATTTGGAAGGAAGAAGTTTTTCCAGATGTGGGACTTTTGGTATTAATATCAAACAAACAAACAAACAAACAAAAAATCAGAGAAAGTTGTGGTAAATCCATAACCTCATTAGTTACCAATGAAATATTAATTTATAGTAAGGCTGTGAAAATCTAGCTTTATAAATACACCCCAAACATCATTTATTTATTAATTTAATAAACGCTTATTTTCTACTCTGCATCAATTATTTTATGCTTTTAATTCTGCATTATAATTATACTTTATATTGAGTTATAGAGTGATAGAAATGTAATGCACACAATACTTGGTGTGTTTCCCTCTGGATCCCACCCACTTCCTCCTTTTCCTTGTACATGCTGTTGAGATTGGTATTGATAACTCCATGTGTGTTGATTGTATTATTTAAACTGTTAACTTCCTTACTTCTTTTCCTTTCTCTCCTTAACTCCTTCCATCATCCCACCACACTCTCTACTCCTCTATCTGAGGTCATTCTTTTCTGTTACTCAACTTCCCTCTAACTTTCCCAAATGAGAGAACACATACAACTCTTCACTTTCTGAGACTGGCTAAGCTCACTCAGCATAATAATCTCAAGTTCCATCATTTTTCTGCAAATGACATGATTTTGTTCTTCTTTGTGGCTGGGTAAAAAATTCCATTGTATGTATATACAACAGTTTTGTGATCCATTCATTGGTTGATAAATACTTATGCTGGTTTCAGAACTTCACTATTGTGAATTGGGCTGCTATAAACATGAAGATGCATCACTATAATTTTCTGATTTCAATTCCATCAGATATTTTGAAGGATAAGAGTAGAAGAGAGAATCTGTCTTCAGGGACCATAGATAGCAGCTAATAGAGGGAGACAAAGCAAACTTACAAATAACTATCATCTTGGGCAAAATGTTGAAAGCAGTAGTGGAAGCCCAAACTAATGTTTATGTGTCCTTGTTCATACGGGGTAATGTGACTTCCACCTGGAAGTTATTTTATGTCACTAAAAATATGACAAAGATCCACTTTAAAAAAATGACAAGATGTCCAGGTCTTTCCATCTTCTTACAAATAACATAATTTTGTTCTTCTTTATTGATGAGAAGAATTCCATTGTATTTCCAATAATTTTGTAATCCATTCATCTGTTGATGGACACCTAGGTTGGTTCCATATTTTGGCTATTGCGAATTATGTTGCTATGAAGATGGGTATGCATGTGTTACTGAATTTCTCTAGTTTTGACTCTTTTGGAAAGATACCCAGTAGTAGGATAGCTGGATCGTATGGTGGATTAATTCTCAGTTTTCTAAGAAAAATTCACACTGATCTCCGTAGTGACTAAACTAGTTTGCTCTCCCATCAACAATGTATGAGTTCCCATTTCCCCACATTCTGGCCAATATTTCTTGTTATTTGAGTTCTTTATCCTTACCACTTTGATTAGAGAACATTATGTTAAGTTAGTTTATCCAAGCAGAGAAAGAGAAGGGACATATGTTTAATATGCTCAAGCTAGGTAGTATTTGGGATACCAGAGGGACTCCAGACAATGGAGGGGAAACCTCAGTGAAGCCAGGGAGAAAGGGAGGGGAGGAAGAAGGCTGAGGTTCATTAATGAAAATGCTACATGCAACTGTGTGTATACATGTGAATACAACATTATTAATCTGGACACTCAGTATGGGGAGGGAGGGAAATGGGGAAGCAGGTGGGGGCACCAAGCACTGTGTGAATATATGCCATTGTCAACATGATCTACATTATGATGTGAGACTGTAGTGCACCAATGAAGAAATATAACAACATCAGTACAGTGAAGGCTTTACTACTAATATTAGGAGTAATTCAGCTGTTCTAGGGCAATCTAATTCAAACATTTAAAAGGAAATTCATTCTTATAAGCATATTAAAAGTTATGAAATGGTTTCTTAACCACAGGCATTTGTGTAAATGTCTTAATTTATTTTATGTTGGCACTGGTGTTATCTAACATCTGTTTTTTTTTTTTTTTTCAGGTGAACATTTAGAGTATGTGGACCTATGAAAACTTCTTCATAATTCTAGCTCTGGGTGACAAGGAGTTCACAGTAGTTTATAGCAGCAAAACTACTTAAGAGTGTCCTACTACTGCTTTTCAAGGTATCGCCACATTCTACATCATTGCTGGTAAAGACTTGGAAAACAAGTCAAGTAGAAGTCTAATATACCTATTGCTATGATGTGCCATATGCATGTAACAGTGGAGAAAAGAGCTGAAGGTTTGACACACTGAGCAAGCATGGAAAATACCTAGTAGTTTTGATACAGCTCAACCATCTGCAACAGGCTGTATAATAATCCCCCTGATCCCCACAAAGATGTCTACAACATAAGTTTAGAAACCTGAAACTATATTATTTTGCATGGCAAAAGGGATTTATTTATTTATTTATTTATTTATTTATTTATTTATTTATTGCAGGTCTGGGGATGGAACCCAGGGGCATTTGACCCCCTGCCCTATTTTTTATTTTTTGTTTTGAAACAAGGGAGGTTTTGTTGAGAAAGTTACTGCCTGTGGCAATATGTTGTAGTGTTGAACCTATGCTCTCCTCTACTAACTTCACAGTCTCCGGTCTAATTTCTAAGTCTTTGATCCATCTTGAGTTGATTCCTGTGCTTGGTGAGACTTTTTGATGCCCTAGGTAATCCTGAAAACTGAAGATTACCCTGGATGGTCAAGTTAGGTCCTCTGTAGTCACAAGTGTTCTCCTAAGAGGAATGATAAAAAATCAAAATGAACAGGGGGAGATGTGATACCAGAAGCAACAGGTTGGAGTGTTGTAAAAAGGACCATAAGCCAAGAAATGCAGGCAGCCTTCAGGAGCAAGGAATGTCAAGAGCGTGGATTCAAGCCAGAAGGCTCCAAGAAGCCTGCAGCCCTGACACTGCCCTCATTTTGGACTTCTCTCCAGAGCTGCAAGAGCATCAATTTGCATTGTTTTAATCCCTTAGATTTGTAGCATTTTGTTATAATAACAACAGGAAACTGACACCTATCCTATGTATCAAAGGTCAGATCCTTAGTGAGTTCTGTTAGGGAATTTCAGTGTTAACCTATTAGTAACATGGGGTTGCAAATAGACTTCAAGAAAAGGGAACAAAACACACAACAGTCACCCTCCCCCCAAACAGTTCAATCCTGACCTTGATGGAACCAGACAAATACTATCTTATTTATGCTTCTCTTCAAGATTCTTAAAAACTGGGATGTGATTATATGCTAACTTGAACAATAAAGAGTTAATGTCTATTTTTAAAAGCTCTATGGTCTATAATTTTCTCACATGGGTAACACTGACTTCATATAATACACTGAATAATGACCTTTCCTCCTATTTTCGTCTATGAAGGATTGGTATTAATTCTTTTAAGTGCTTGACAGAATTTACAAATGATGCCATTTGAACTTTTGCTCTTTTGTATGACTTAATTTCTAATTCAGTTGTCTTATTATAGGTCTATTGATATTTTATCAGATTCCTTAATCAAATTTATTTTAGAACAGTTTCAGATTTGTAAAAAAAACTGAGCAGATAGTGCAGAGAAATACTATATAATCCCACACACAGTTTATTCTATTAGCAACATCATACTTTAGCTAATTTACATTTGGTAAGTTTGGTGTAATTTATGAACAAATATTGGTACATTGTTATTAATTAAAGTCCACAGTTTATTCAGATATTCTAAGTTTTCATCCAATGCCCTTTTTTTATACTCCAGGATCCCATCGAAGAAGTTTTGTTCCATTTACTTGTAGATTCCTCTTGGCCATAATAATGTTTCAGATGTTCCTTGTTTTGGATGAATTTGACAGCTTTGAACACTGCCGGTTAGGAACATTTATTTTCAGAAAGTAGATATGTAGGCTCCAAGTCAAAACAAACCTTCTATGTCTTTTAAAAAACAAAGATAAAATCTATGAATTACTTATAGCAGAGAACATTACACAGTAGGTATTAAAAGTAGTCCTTTAATTCTATTTTTAATTCTATTATTCTATTAATTCTCTAGTATCATCTGCTACTTCATGATGCTCATCTCTTTTACTTTTTGTTCCATAATGAATTTATCATGTTCTTTAAGTCATAAAGCTGTAATTTTTATGTGTTCTTCTGTGTTGATTCAATAATTAAATCATTTTGTATGTGCACTAAATATCTGCTGATTAATTATTCCAATAGGTCTAAGGTCCCTTATCCCACTTCCCAAATACTTTAGTTTTAGAACTCAGAAATTCCTTTTCTTTCAGGATAGGGAACATATATCACATTACTCACTGGGTGTTTGTATCTCGGTTGAATGAGTTATTTGATTTCATTTTGGGAAAACATTTTGTTATGATGTAAGTGGTAGAATATTTTGTTGGTCTCAATATTTTTTCACCCTGTATCATGATCTTTACCAAGAGGGTATATTCTAGCCTTTGGGTTCTAATCTCTGAGTTCATACCTATATAGAATACCACAGACAAGGTGACTTAAACAACAAATTTATCTCACAGAGTTCTGGAGTCTGAGACGTGCCAGATGATGGCACTGGCAGATGCAGCATCTGGTCGGTGTCCACTTCCTCATTTGTAAGCAGCTGGCTTCTCTTTGTATCTTCATATAGTAGAGGGAGGGAGGGAGAAAGGGGGGGGATACTGTACCTAATAATAAAAAATTTAACATGTATTGACTGCTTACCATATGACATACACTTTGATAAAGAATACATCAATATAATTACAATCAAAATCCACCTGGATTCATTTACCTAAAAAACAATTAACCAGGCATACCATTATGCTTACAGTGTGGCATGGTGAATTCTATAACAAGAACAGTGATATTGCTGTTGAGCTAATCAGAAAACACACCTAAACGAGACTTACGTAGGGAAAAACTAGGCAAAAAATAAAAATGCATTGGCCAGACAAAGAGAAAGGGCTGGTAAAAGAGAATATAATGCACTATGGGTGCTGGGTAGTGAGCTCTTCCTCTGGGCTGGCCAGTGCTGTGTGCTTTGCACGTACAATCTCACATTAACCATACAAAGCCCAGACTATGCCGACCTTGCAGATGAAGAAACTAGCTGAGGGTATTTGCTTGCCTTGTCCAAGACCTTGCAGCGATTGGTAGAAGAGCTGTGGTTGGAGCTCAGTCCAACATTTAGCCAGTGCACCTTTGTGCCCTGATTCTCTCTCTTGCTTCAGGTCTACACTGTGACCTGGTCTACGGAAAATAGCAGTCCCTTCCCTGAGTTCATAATCACTTTCCTTTCTTTCTGAAGAAGGGGATTTCTTTCTGGTTTCTGAGGAAATAACCTCAAACAGCTGTGTCACACTGCATTCAGAAATAGGCCAGCCAGTTGGTACGAGGCCAGATTATTGGTCACAACATCCTGAAAGTAAGAAAAAGATCTGTGCAGATGTTAAGCTGTAACACTGGCCCCCAAACTTCCCGCATGCAGCCCTTCCAGCCCGAGCCACCCTCCACTCTCAGCACTCAAAAGCCAGCTATTAGGGTTTCCAGCCCCCAGAAGGGAGACGGAGGAAGTGAGCTTGAGAGTCCGTTACTCTTACAAGCTCAGTGCCAAGGCATAAAACAAACAAGGCAAGTTCAAAAAGCAATCCATCCTGCTGCAATTTGCGAGAGCTGCTTGGAAGTACACAAGCTTTGCTGTTGAGCTGCTCAGGACAGCTGGACCGAATCGGGCTTGGGTCTGGGAAGCCCCTGCTTGCCGCAGGCTGCTTGGCATCCTAGTCAGAGGTGAAACGCAGCGAGACAAGAACACAATTCTGCATTCCAGCGGAAGCAGCCCGGGAGACCCTTTAGGCTAGGAGACATGGAAATATTCTAACCTCCAAAGAAAGGGGCTTTCCATGGATTTCCTGAGAATATGCATTTGTCTGAAAAAGAAAGTAGGAAAAGGCCCTGCTGGTCAAATAGAAAGTCAGCCTGTCCTCCACACAGTGAGGGCACTGTTCTGGCTTCATTCTTAGGGACGGAGCGCTGGGGACACACACTATTTTAAATAACTGACTATTTGCTTCTCATTTGAGATGCACAACATACTCAGTGAAATGGGCTCTTAAATGACCCTCTTTTTGAAAGGGAACAATTGAGTTGTTGCTAGCCAAATATTTCTGTCCCTCGCCCTGATCAAACATCCATAAGCCAAGGAGGAAATTACTAGCAGTTTCTTCAACATAGCAGGCTCTTTCTTGTCTCCCTGCCTTTGCATAAGCTGCTCATTTTGTCTAGAAAACTGCGCGCTCTGTGTTGAATACTTAATTATCCTCCCAGATAATTATAGTCCTGCAGCAGCTGATG
Organism: Muscardinus avellanarius; assembly: GCF_963383645.1. Classification (NCBI taxonomy): domain Eukaryota; kingdom Metazoa; phylum Chordata; class Mammalia; order Rodentia; family Gliridae; genus Muscardinus; species Muscardinus avellanarius. The sequence goes on along the minus strand of NC_137789.1, from coordinate 20,113,882 downwards.
AGGAGCAGAGTGAGGTATTTGTGACTGAGTACTTTGCGCCTGGCGCTGTCCCAAGAACTTTACATGAATTATTTCATTTACTCTTGAAATCAGCTATAGGACATGAGTGCTGTTATTTTCTCATTTTATAGACAAGAATACTCAGGACAACAGGGTATGTTGCCCACAACGTAAGGGAAGTAAGTGCAAAGACACTGTCCTTCACATCAACTAAAAAGTTTAAAATGGAACACGATGTTTGGAAACATTGGGAGTGCCAATTGGTACCATCCCATTGGAAACAATTTGGTAGGATTTACTAAAGTTAAAAATAGGACTACAAATAACTCAATTCCAAGAGGTATAGACTCTCACCTTCCCAAGAAAGGCAAACACATGTTTATAAGTATAAACAGACCAGTAGTTCCATTACAAGATATATAAAACCAAAAGAATACTGAGTCCATGTTCACCAAGAGAGTCATACAATAATATTAATAATAGCACTGATCGTAATTGCCCCAAATTGAAAATATTCAAATGCCATCAACAATAAAACATAAAATTGTGTATGTTTGCACAATAAAATAATAGAAAGCCACAAGAAAGTGGTAGCCATATAAAAAAGCTCACAAAAATAAGCTTGAGTAAAAGAAGCCAGAGAGAGAGAAGTACTTGTATCATAATTTTACTTATATGAAATTCAAAAGAAAACAAATTAATTCATGCTATATAAGTTAGTGTCATGGTTACCCTTAGGACAGAGCGGTAACTGTAAGGAAACTTAAAATGCTGATAATTTTCTGTTCTTGATTTTGGGGATAGTTACACAGTATGCTCATTTTATTAAAACTAATCTAAATGGTATTGCTCACAATTTTTTCACTTTTGGTATATATTAAATAGAACATATTATCCAGGCTTTGTGGTATATGCCCATAATCCCAGTATTTGGGAGGTTAAGACAGGGGAATCACAGGTTCAAGGCCAACCTCAGTAACTTACTGAGACCCTGTTTCAAAAAAAATAGGTCTGAGATATAGCTCAGAGGTAAAAGGCCCCTGGGTTCAATCCCTATTACTACACAAGCAAAATAAATAAATAAATAAATAAATAAATAAATAAATAAATAAATTTCAATAAAAAGTTTAAAATAGGGAAAAACATGTGTAAGTAAATTTAAAGATTGTGCTCTTAACCCTTTGAATTTGTTTACACCTGTTTTCTTCATTTTCAACTTTTTATTGAAATATGCATATTTATTTATTTATTCATTATCCAGACTTTATAAATAATCCAGAAACAATATATCTTGTCACATGTACACATGCACATATACATAGACAGAGGGAATCTACATGTATAAAAATTATGCCCTTACATTTCCTTATATAAGAAATTATATTAGAATCGTATAATTACCTACAGTATTATATATTATATACAAATTATGCACACAATATATATAAATATATACATAAATTTTCTGTGTGTACACATATATATGTGTGTGCATATATGTGTGTGTGTGTGTCTATATATGCTCTGTGTGTGTCCAAGATATACATCATAAGCCTAATTATAATTTAATATTTAGAAACAATTTACAGGTCCCATAATCAGAATGAATGAGTGAATTAAGAAGCATTCACTCAATGAAATATAATTGTTAAACTTATTCATGGTAAAGAGTTTTCAAAACCAATGGTAGACGTACTGTTGCCATGTTACGGACAGAAAATCTAATACTGTATGACTTCAATTACACCTGGCTGGGGAAAAAAACAGAAAGTAAAAGTTATGTGCATAGGGAGAAATATAGACCAACGTATATCTACAGAGATTTTTTTAAATGCAATGAGATGAGATTATGGCTGGTGTTTTTTTTTTTTTCTTCTTTAAGCATTTCTGGATATCCTAACTTATACCAATAATCGGTCTTTTTAGTTTTTTTAATTGAAATAACTTTCTTTATACAGCCACCTCCAACTCTCCCAGGGGGCTATTTATATGCCCTATGTTTCCAAAGGGGTTTTTGCATATGGCCTCTTCAAAATTAAGAACTTGTTCTGATTACCTGGTTTCCACTAGAGTGAAAGATCCTTGAGTGAGAAACCTCTGTGTTATTTTTTTATATCTCCAACTCTAAGCACAGTGCATGGAAATAGCAAATTGCCTTCAACTATTTGGCAAATCAGCATATAGACTTCTGTACTCTGAATCCATGCAGTCTACATGAAGGCCTCATGGGGCCAAATGTTTGAGAGAGGATGTACCTATGCTTTAAGGAGATTTTATCTGTATGCTCTCACCTCCACTGAAACAATGAAATTAATTAATTAACGAGAGTAGAATATAACTCTGGTCACTTTCTGTGCCTCATTACTGGACTACAAAGCACTTAATCTACCACAAACCCTCTCTTGGGTTTAACAGAGAAACTAAGGTTCAGTATATTGAGCAAGCTGTATAAAACTCAAGAAAACACAGCAGAAAGGGAAAAAGAAACTGAATCCAAGTACTATGTCCTTTGAAATCAAGGTCGAGGAAAGGCTAGAGATGATAATATATGTTAGTGGTGCCAAAACATATGACTCAAAGTGATAGCCTCCAAAAGTAATACTATATTGTCTTTGTTTCTGCATTGGAGTTCAGGCATGGGGTGTGTGTGTGTGTGTGTGTGTGTGTGTGTGTGTGTGTATTGTTGGCGATGAAACCCAAGGCCTATCACATGCTGAGCAAGTGCTGTACCACTGAGCTACATCCTCAACCGTGAAGATTTCTACTACACTTACTATACTGATGAGGTTATCTCCACTAAGAGCTCCTCATTTACAGTCTCTCTTAGCATTGCACTGTCCATCATGTAACAAATCATTTCGCTTAAGGTTTATTCATAGATGCTCAGGAAACCTGTAGGACACAGCATATAGCTGGCTCTGCCCTGTAAAATATATGTCCTGTAAAATATATGCCCTGTAAAATATATATAAGCTCTTTAATTTTCTCACCTACAAAATGGAAATAATACTATTTTCCTTGCAGAGTTATTCTGAGGAATAAGGAAAACATATATAAAGCACCTGCAATCATGGTATGCTTTATTGTTATCAAAAAAGTTATTGGTGCCTATTATGGAATATTCATACTAGTTGCTACTATGCTCAGAATCACTAGGAAGCTTAGAAAGAATTATGATATTAATTGCCCCTGGAATTCTTTGTCTAGAGCCTTGTGCAAACATAGGGCACCCTTTTCTATCCAGAATGAAACTCTGTTCACTTTTCCACTCAGCCCAAGCCCAAAAAACTTAGTGTTGGTATGACGGTCAAGATGGAAGCCTTACAGATACCTGTCTTTAAATAAGTGTGTCTTACTCCATACAAGAACCACAATTTTAACTGAGTCATCCTATAAATAAATGAGTAGCCCTGATTTAAAAATAGTGTTTGTAGAATCTATAATTACCAACTATGGAGGAAATGCATATGAATAAGTGAGAAACTAAAATTATAAATACCAGAAAATTGATTTATAGAAAAGGCTTAATAATCATAGTTTACCTTTTATAATGTTTAAAAGTTGACATAGATGAAATTTTTTCTCTCTTGTCTGGATATGGAGGAAAGCTGTGAGAAGGATGAAAATAATTAACTGAAATCTGGTTCTCTAAACATCTACTACATTGTTTCTTTTTTTAAAAAGTCTCTCCAGCTAGGTGTGGTGGCGCATGCTTGTAATCCCCGCGCTTGGGAGGCAGAGACAGGAGGATCGCGCAGGTTCGAAGCCAGCCGCGTGCTGGTTTAGGAGACCCTGTTTCAAAAAAAAAAAAAAAAAAAGGTAGGTCTGGGAGTGTAGTCCGGAGGTAGAAAGGCTTCCAAGAACCCCAATACCAAAAAATAAAAAATAAAATAAATAAAATAAAAAGTCTCTCTATTTAATAATTTAGAACTCTTCTACTCTTCTATACTCACATATCTAATAACTTTTTATATATCATAGATACAAACTTGTCAGATACATAGCTTGCAAACATTTTCTTACCATCTGTAGCTTATTTTTAACTCTGCATGGTAGTTTTTGCAGAACAAACTATAAATTTGGATGAAGTCCAACCTTTAAATTTTTTCTTTTATGGATCATACTCTTGGTTTCAAGTCTAAGAACTATCTCTCTCATTTTCTCTCTCTTTCTCTTTCTTTGCTACTAGGGATTGAACCCAGGGGCATTCTATATCTGAGCTAACCCACCCTCAGCGTTTCAACCCTATATTATTATTATTATTTTTATTTTGAGATAGGGTTTTGATAAGTTATTGCAGGTTGGCCTCAAAATTATGATCCTCCCATCTCAGTCTCCTACGTACTGGGATTACAGGCATGCAGCACTGTGCCTTCCCTTTTATATTATTGTAGTAGCTTTATAATTTTATGTATAAGTCTGTAATTGATTTTGAGTAGATTTTTATATAAAATTTGAGTTCAGATTGAAAGATTATGTTTTAGAGTGTGTGTGTTTATTTGTTTATTCATAACAAAGATAATTGCTCTCATATCATTTGTTGAAAAGATTATCTTTTTATTGAATTGCTTTGTCAAAATTCATTTGAGCATATTTGTACCGGGTTTTCTATTCTATTCCATTTGTCTGTGTGTTTATCTCTCTGCAAATATCATCTGGGTATAATTACTGCAGCTTTACCATCAGGTAGATATAACTCCTCTTGCTATATTCTTTTTTTTTCAAACTATTTTAGCTATTTTGATTCTGTGTTTTTATAAATTTCAGACTATTATTTTTATCTCTATCAATAATTTTGATGAAATTTTAATAAGAATTGGAATCAAACCTAAAGATCAACTTGGGGATAATTAACATATTTAAAATAATGAGACTTCTAGACACTAAACATGGTATGACTCCTTATTTATCTAGACATTTATCTCATTAGGTTTTTTGGAAGTTTCAGGGTATAGATACTATAATTGTTTTGCTACATTTATACTTCAGTACAAGCCAAATTTTAGAGTGATTGTAAATTATTGTGCTTTTACCTTGTGTGTCCATATTGCTTGCTGCTAGTACAAAAATATGTTTGATTTTTGTGTTGATTTATATCAGGATTATAATTGCTGTGCTAGATTTATACTTAAGCATAAGCCAAATTTGCACTGTTTTAAATGATATTGTGCTTTTAATTTGTACGTACATACTTTTACTGTAGTATTTAAAATGTGGTTTATTTTAATGTGTTGATTTGGTAGAATTTTGTTGGGTTTTCTTAAAAACTTTATTTAAAAAGCCACAATGCTGTTTCTTGGTAAATTATCTGGATGTCAACAACAAAGATCAATTTTATTGGATATTCAATTCCTATAAATGATGAAAATAATCAGTACCTCAATAATTTCATTGTAAAAAAAAATTCCAGCTGACTTGGATACAAAAAGAGTTAGGAAAAGCTATGTCAAGATTTTAATGTTTCACGGAATACTCATTGATAGAAACAGCTCTTTTACTTTTCCTTATAAAAACTGGAGTTGTCAAAGTTAGCCATTAATTTTGCAATCATTTTTTAGAGCAGTGGTAGAAAACTAAGAAAGAAATGATCATCAACACCTGCCAAAACCATCAGCTAAAAAACAATCCTATGATACAGGATGAGGAAGGGGGTCGTCATTAATATCAAGACCCTGTTATGATAATTCATGTGCATTTTTTATGGCTTTTATACATGGACTGGATTTATGTCTCTTAAATAAAATTTTTGCTTATAAGAGTTGTAGTTATATACAAATTAAACTAGTCATAAGGTATATTTAGAAATCATGATAGAATATTAGAAGTTAGCATATTGTTGACCAGAAGGAACAAG